>NC_136063.1:1637949651-1639149651 GCF_964261635.1 Lissotriton helveticus
TGTGCCAAGCTACCCAAGGGTTGACCACAGGATAATTTGGGGTTTACCTGTGACTTCATCCTGACAAGGACTGTGGTTCCAGCTTGAGTAAGGTTTCACCCCCCACACCCCCACCTAGTAAGGCAATTTCTTACACATATTTTTTATATTCACACAATTCTGATCATCTGCTTGCCAGTGCTTCATATCAGGGCTCAGGACAGATTTCCAAAATTTAGCTTGTCCATCGCTTGGCCAATATTGACACTAGATCTATAAATTTGCAATAGGCTTTGTTGGTATTAGTTCTAAACATTAGAACAAAGAGACACACCTTACGATGCATTAGCCCTGCTCCATCAGTCATTTTGGAAAGGGTACGGGCTATCTACTCCCTGTAAGTTGCTAGGTCTAAGTATGCCCATGTGGTAAATGTCATCCGATGATGTCTCCCATTTCCTATTTGAAATAAAGGTTGTAGAGTTCCTTGAGTGTTCCTACTCCTTGCCCACACAAACTGTGCTTGTCAGCCAATGACCCACAGTGGAGTTAAGGTACTGTCAGAGCCCCATATTCTGCCATGACATCCAGAAATAATTTTAGAGTACGATTCCCATACAGTTCCCCCCCACATTTCATTGCTAACCTTAGACCATATGTGCATTGCGTTAGAACAATCTACTGTGCTCATATTCGTTAAGCTAACTAGTGGTATCTCAGGGGGATATGCTGCTCCTCTTTAGACTAGTGCCCAGCTTTATTTTGCTAATGTCTACTAAGTAGGCACGCTCAGGATGGGAATTTTTCACAGTAAAAGCATTCCTGTCAATCCTGGTCTGACAAAGTTAGACAAAGAGAACAACCTTTAGTTTGTGGCGTTCCGGACAACCAACTAGCCACCAACAGAAATGGGCATGCTTATTAATAAATAATGAATTCTGGTGCCCCTTGTGCAACTTCATCCGCTGGCATGATATGTGCCATGAGTGAGAATATCAGCATTTAAGTTTCTAAACAATGTATTGTAGTCAAATGTAATTCCATAATTGAAAAAACCGCCAATACCACTGAAAGCCATAGAAAATAATACCACAATCGCTGCAGTACTACCATTTGCCTGTGCAGTTCTGCCTATGGTTTTAGCAGACCAAAAGTACTTGCCACAGCACCAAAATCTAATGGAAACAAATGGGACAATGTAACCCCCCTCAAAATGACCTTTATTGAAGGGCCATTCAATAATTGCAAATAATGATAACACATGGGGCTGACCCAAAGCTGTGTTTGCATGACCTCTTATTTACTTTATTGAAGAATCATTTACATGAAATCATAGACAACCAAAGCTGTCTGTCAGTAGCAAGACCTATCCGGGAATGAGTGAATGAATACATAAAATAAATTTGTTTCCAAACGAACATTTTCTGCACCCACTTCCAAACATTACTACAATTTTTCCACCCTTATACTGTTTTTTAAATTTGCTTTGATAAATATTCTTTCTGTTACATCTGTTCTTATATGTGATTTAATCTTGGCATATGAAACTTACTTATATTATCCAAAGAAACACAGCCCAGTGTTTCACCGTTCTTTGAATGAGACTCCTCGTTTACTTCTATTTACCATCCATGTACGTCGTAATTATGCTTGTTATAATGTCAACGCCACATGCTTCTTAACCTTCATAAATCTGTTCCTCTAAAATGTTTAAATGTTAATGAGAGTCATCAAGTGTAGATTGCTAAACCGACAGGAGGTGAACCCCTTTTAATCAAGCTGTTCACCAGCCATAGCCTGAAAGGTATCTGAGCTCGACCTCCATTGGCAGCCAGCTGTGATCGAATTCTTCCTTCACTTCATCAAGCGAGTGCTAATGCTCTGCATCTTGTGGGTAGAAGTGGGCAAGACAGGAAATTACTAGGGAGGGCCTAACCAGGAGGCCAGATTGGCTCCAAGAGGAGCGTCAGCATGTAAATCGTCACAGCAAATGTCCTGTTAACACGCTTTCAGACTCAAAATAGGTTAATTCTTAAGCGCCTGAAAATGTCCTGCTATCACTTTCACACTGAAAATAGGTTAATTCTTAAACGCCTGCTTTTCACGTTGCTACATTAGATTAAATTACATATTACCACATTGACTTCTGTTTACGAAAATATTCTTTAAACTTGAACTATCTACCACCTCCTTTAACCTGATAAAACCATGAATCAAGAGATTCCAGTTGACATTTGCACTATATGTATATATATATATATATATATATATATGTATTACCTACTGGCGGTCGCCAGTAGGTATATATAGTTAGGATTTTTTCTCTATGGGTTTTTTGAAAATTCTATGTCTAATAACTTTGGCGTTTGTGGACGGAATTGGCTGAAATTTTCAGGAAAATTGCACATTTTGTTTCTGAGCAGCCCCTGAAAATTTTGGGGGGGTTCGTCAAGGGGGGGCCGAGAAAAAAGGGGGGTCCCAAAACGCGTTTTTCCCATGTTAATTTCCATAGGGCGGTTGGCCTCACTTTTAGCCCGAACGGCTGAATGGATTTGCACGAAACTTGGCAAAATTGTAGGGACTGGTAGCCCGATGTGCCTTTTGTAGGTCTCAATATATGTGCTGCAGTGGATTTTGAGAAATTAACGTTTAAAAAAAGATATATATCTGTAACAGCGGACTGGGCAGCGGCCCAGGACGCGGACTTTTCGCGCAACGGAGCTTTGTGAAGCGAAGCTGATTGGTTCTCCGGCGTCTGTCAACATTCCAAACAGTCCGTAGCGGCCGCCATCTTGTCTCTCGGTAGGATCGAGAGACAAGAGGAGGTCAAAACAAAGGGGGAAATAACTATAAGGGGGCATAGGAGATCCTCGCTGACCCCCTAGGTTTGATGTGGAGGTTTTAAAAGGGCCCCGCGGGGCAAAAAAAATAATAATAATAATAATCGAACGGCTGAATGGATTTGCACGAAACTTGGCAAAATATTAGGGACTGGTAGCCCGATGTGCCTTTGCTAGGTCTCAATATATGTGCTCCAGTGGATTTTGAGAAATTAACGTTCAAAAAAAGATATATATCTGTAACAGCGCTCCGCTTCGCGTAACGGAGGTTTGCGAAGCTGATTGGTCATTCTGTCACTGGGCTATAGTTGGGCTACATCTGGCTGATATTTGGGCTACATTTGTTTTTTTGTGTGTCTGGCGGCCATCTTTGGGCTACATTGGGCTACATTGGGCTTCATTGGGCTACATTCGGCTAATTAGCAAATAGCTCATCGCAAACTAGGAATGGTAAAGAATCGCTATTTATTCCTTAAAGTTCGCTATTTAGGAAATGCAAAAAACTTTGATGATACATATGGCGGTTCATCTCTAACAAGATAAGAAGCATAGGGATACATTTATGATGACTGGCGCATCACCAGGGATGTGTTAGTCATTCTGTGCCGCTGTTCCGTCACCTATGGTGTGCTGCATTTACAATGCGGCGCATCATGGGGCAAAAACAGCACAGATGCGTGATGTATCTGTGCCGTAAAGGTGGCGCATTGCTGGAGTTGTATCGCAAGTGTGATGAAGCTCCAGCAAGGGTCGGGGGTGCCCCTGTCGCAGGGTTTCTGTTCTCACACAGAACTGTGGGCAGAGGATTGGAACCTCGGCGAATGCATTGCTGGAGTTGTATCGCAAGTGTGATGAAGCTCCAGCAAGGGTCGGGGGTGCCCCTGTCGCAGGGTTTCTGTTCTCACACAGAACTGTGGACAGAGGATTGGAACCTCGGCGAATTAGGGTGTCCCAAAACTCACGTTAGTAATCAAAAACTCCTTAGCAAGCTAGGTACAGTGTCACATTGGATATAACAAACTCTCAATGTTTAGACAATCCAGAATATGAACTTATAGTACCTCAGGATACGTGGAACTCATGAACAGTCGGTCGTTATAGATTTCTTAGAAACCAGAACATGGAGTTAAGAAGAACAGATGTGTATTTGAAATGTTTATTTACTAATGCCGTCTTCTCAGGCGTAGTACCTTAGATAATAAAAGTACACATATTATCAGTAGCAAAATTACCAGCATAGTTACTAGTACATAAAAAGTGAATGGTGATAGTATGTTAACATGCTGTAAATGAATAAGAGTTAGCAACACTTATAAGCAGCCGCGGGCCGTGGAGGGAGTTACGGTGAGGCAGGGAGGCGGGGAGGGGGAGAAGCAGGGTGGAGAATACAAGTACACATATTATCAGTAGCAAAATTACCAGCATAGTTACTAGTACATAAAAAGCGAATGGTGACAGTATGTTAACATGCTGTAAATGAATAAGAGTTAGCAACACTTATAAGCAGCCGCGGGCCGTGGAGGGAGTTACGGTGGGGCAGGGAGACGGGGAGGGGGAGGGGCAAGGTAGAGAGGGCTCCACCCTGCTTCTCCCCCTCCCCGCCTCCCTGCCCCATCGTAACTCCCTCCACGGCCCGCGGCTGCTTATATCTCACCCTCCCTAATACACATATTATATTATTTGCTAAGAAGGTCTCTTTGTGTTGGTTTAGGGCGTGCCCATACTTTAGTGTCTTAGATTTGAAGGAATCACATCAGCATACACCAGCTCTCTCTTCATGTGAACCGCATCAACTATTGTGTATGTGTGTTCGGCAAAGCAATATAAAACCCGCCTCATGCCCAGAATTGGCAGAAGTTGCACTTATGTTATGAGTATGAAGTCGTGGAGATCAGACCTCATAACAATTCTGTATCGTGTTGTTCTTGAAACTTTAGCACTCGCTGTACAGATATAGTTTAACAAGTAAAGCAGATAGTAGACCAATAACATATTATTCTCATGTAAACCACGATGAACTACTAGGTGGAAAGCTAAAGCAACAACTAAGTGTCTTGTGCAGAAGTTGCAAAAAAGGAAAAATGGCGTTTAAACCGGTAATGAGCCCATGCTAACTTAACACGGTGTAAAGATATCCAGGACCTAGATGACACCTCCCCATGATCCGGAAACGAACTGAATAAGATAATAGAAGTGCCATCTCATGAGAGCAGATTGCAAGTTTATATGTGGACGGTCCGCAAGGTAAAGCATTAAAAACTAGGAAAATTTAATGCTAAAGAAAAATAAAACAGCCAAGTACTTTATCGAGTCTTAAGCCAATAGGCAAGGTAAATAATAAAAACTTGACAAATAAGTCAATGAATTGTCAATGAAATGCTAGTACTCAGCATATCAAACATGAAAAAGGTCTATGACATAACTGTGTATGCAAAATAAGCTGCAACAGCCTCCAATAGGAAGTCACCGTCTTCATCCGAAAACAGTTCAGCCATCCAATTTAAAAGCGGAAAAGAACATACGTGCTCTCCCAGCACCGGATCCTCTATCACCATCAGAGGACAGCTCGGTGGGTTTTCAAGAAAGCTCTGTTCCAAGAAAGACTGTGCTGCCGCCAGTAAATTCCAGGGACCAAGTAGTCCATGCATCAATGCCACAGCCATAATCCTTTCGCCAGGACAAACCAACTCGTGAGTAATGATAGGAGTCATCAGCTGATTAAAGTCGACGTCAGGAGAAACCGGTCCGCAGAGACACAAATCAATGGCCCAATTGAAATAACAGGTCAGGCAGTGAACTACAGGCTGGACACAGGTGAAGTAGGAGAATCGAAAAGATAATCCATATGCCGTGCTTAATATCGCCAACGGCATTGTGCCATAATATTCTAGCATGCGATTGCGGAACAGTGTCAGCAGCTGCAGGGTGTGAGGTTGCATAGGAGGGACATCCATATTTAAAAATGTAAAAAAGCACAAGAGCGTCCGCTGGTAATGCAAGTAAAAATGCCAATCCACGAACCAGAGTGGAGAAAATGGAATGAAAGGAAGCAGGGATGACTCCAAAGATTTTCTCAAATGAAGTCACGAGACCACTGGTAACAACTTTAAAAAAGTGCGCCAGGGACTTTGTGGAGGATGCGTTAAAGATAGTCGGAAACATGTTGCTGAAATTGAAAGGCAAATCTTAATTTAAAAGGGTGTGCACCTCTGTACGGGTGTTCGCTATGTGAAGTACGAAAGTTTCACGGGCCGAACTCAAGGCCACCTCTCTCTGAGACAAAAGAGCTCTTATTCTTGCCATGCCGTTGAAACGTGTCCCAAGGTTGGTATTTGTGGCCAGATTGAAAACTCCCTATGTTCATGTGTGGGAGGAAATAGAACATTTCTGCAGCAAATAACCCGTTCACTTACTGTTACGATAAAAGGAATACTTTTAATTAACTCAGAACAATCTTCATTATTGAGCATCAAATAACTACCATTTTCCAACAACTTGAACGTGGGGATGATAGCAGGAACTGGCGTGCCTTGCAACACGCAAGCCATATTTGGTCGGTGTTTGTTGCATGAACCGTGTAACTGTATGTGCCTACACATTAGTGAATGATCTGGCGTCTCAGTGCATTCCTCTCCATTCAGATAAACTTCTTGATCATCTTTGAAACATCTGTATGTGTATGGAAGCGACCAGACCTCATGAAGAAAAGCACTACCTAAAGAATACATTTTACAGCTACAGATATTAGCTGTTAAAAAACCAATGAAATTCACAGAAAAAACCATAGGTTATAGACCATATATAGTTAGGAATTAGCATTTACAAAACCTTGAAAATTCACTGAAAAAACCATAGGTTATAGACCATATATAGTTAGGAATTAGCATTTAGAAAACCTTATTTTACTCACACAAAACCATTGAAATTCCATATATAGTTAGTTGCACTAACTATATATCGCGCACCCGCAATCCACTGCTGATGATGTCACATATTACATCATTCATGACATGGTCAGTGACATCACTGATGACATCACTGATGACATCTCAAATGACATCACTGATGACATCATCTAGTGTCTGTGTGTTTTTGTAAAGTTTAAATACGTTTTACATATTGAAGAATGAGTGGATGTATGGAAGACTGAGTGTGTGTGTGGCTGGCTGGGAGGTGTGTGACTCTGTGCATATCAATGTGTACTTGTATCAGTGATTGTATAAGAGAGTAAGTATGTGTTAGTATATGTGTGAAAAGTATGGTGTTCTGTGTTTAACTATAGATGAGGAAATCGAAGTGTGATTGATTCTTCACAGGACTGACTAGGTGTATGAGTGCATATGATAGTGTTCTAATAATAACTGACTGTATGTATGAGTAATTGTATGGGTGAATGAGTGAATGTGTGTGTAGACGTACGAATCAGTGAGTGCGTATGTAGTAACTGGTATTGGTGTGTCATGATGTCATCAGTGATGTCATTTGAGATGTCATCAGTGATGTCATTTGAGATGTCATCAGTGATGTCATCAGTGATGTCACTGAAGTATGGTGTTCTGTGTTTAACTGTATAGATGAAGAAATGGAAGTGTGATTGATTCTTTACAGGACTGACTTGGTGTGTGAGTAACTCCATGGATGAGTGGCAGTGTGTGACTGTCTGCATAGGTGTATGATTGCATATGATAGTGTTGTAATAATGAGTGACTGTATGTATGAGTGATTGTATGGGTGAATGAGTGAATGTGTGTGTAGACGTAGGAATCAGTGAGTGCGTATGTAGTAACTGGTATTGGTGTGTCATGATGTCATCAGTGATGTCATTTGAGATGTCATCAGTGATGTCATCAGTGATGTCATTTGAGATGTCATCAGTGATGTCATCAGTGATGTCACTGACCATGTCATGAATGATGTAATATGTGACATCATCAGCAGTGGATTGCGGGTGCGCGATATATAGTTAGTGCAACTAACTATATATGGAATTTCAATGGTTTTGTGTGAGTAAAATAAGGTTTTCTAAATGCTAATTCCTAACTATATATGGTCTATAACCTATGGTTTTTTCAGTGAATATATATATATATATATATATACATACATATATATCACTGTTATTATGTCACCACTGTGTCTTATGAGGATGATACACAGCTTGTTGTTACCCTGTCTCATAACTCACAAGAAGCAGCCATCCAGTTTTCCTCCTGCCTGGGCGACCTTGCCTCCTGGATGTCGAGTAAATGCCTCAATCTGAAGGGCAGCAAAACCGAGGTCTTGGTCGTAGGGAAGCCCCCTTCCATCTGGTCATCGGCTTGGTGGTCCCAGACTCTGGGCCCTACACCTATCCCAAAGGAGGAAGCCAAAAATCTAAGACTCTGGCTGGACCCCAAACTCTCCTTCTAGACCCACACTAGGAAGGTTACAGGATAATTTTTCAGAATTCTCAAAATGCTGGAAAAACCCTGGATATCCTCCCTGTCTCAGCCAGGAAAACCCTGGTTCATGCTCTTGTAATGTTCCAGTTGTACTATGGAAATGTTGTCTATCCCGGAGCAACAATAAAATGTCTCCAGAGGCTGCAACATATCCAGAATGTGGCAGCATGCCTATACCTTAACCTACCTATGAGATAATCCTTAAAAAAAGCCCTTGACTCCCTACACTGGCTGCCTTTTTATAAAATATTTATTTTTAAAGCCTTGTGCTTTTGCCATCGGAATCTACAGGGCAAAGGCCATCTTTATCTCCATGATCTTCTTACCCCCCCAATAACCCGATCCGTCATCTCAGTTCAACTGGGGCTCACCTGGTTAAAGTGCCTAAAGTCCAAAGAGCAAGAATGGGTACGCGCTCGTTCGGCTACTTGGCAGCCAAAAACTGGAATGCATTACCCCTCCTTCTCCAAGCCTGCATTACCCCTCCTTCTCCAAGCCGAGCCATCTGAAAACATTTTCCGAAAAAGATTGAAAACTTGGATTTTCCAGCTGTGAGGCTCATGTCCGTCCTGTTCCTGTTTCACAGCCCCTGTTCCATCTAGCCTTCCACAGAATGGGTTCCAGCGCTGGGACACACCAGTTGGTTTAACCAGTCACTTTATATGTGGTTTTATTATTATTATGTTTAGTATTATTATTATTATTGTTGTCCCATGTGGAGCAGCATTAACGTCTACCAAACCCTTTTCAAGTGAGGCTTTTATATATACACAACATACATCGTGAACCACATTCCTTCAAAGGTCTTCTCAGATCTAATGCTCGATTAAAAGGAGCCGCAGTAAATTAAAGTATTTTAGGTGGGATCACAAAATATGTTCAGGAGGAATGCTGGGATGCGAATCCAATGTAATGGCTATGCATTGAACTATTCACACCACTGGGTAAACATCTCTCTGTCCCTTTACCACCAAAAGACAACTGTGTCTTGTTGTTAACTAATACACCATGTTCGACATATGCGAGTATTACCTGTTAATTCAACATAGCTAGCTATACGTATAAAATGTGAAAAAGCTTTCTTGAACATTAAGTATAAGGGAAGGTAAAATGAGTTTTGTGTTAATATCACTGTCTTCCCCTGACTTAACAAATAGTAGAGAGGGAGTGGATCACCAACTCAATTGCAAAAATTATATTGATTAAAAAAAATATGGAAAACAAAGAGAACTGTGGCTACCCGCATGTCTTTCATTGGCACTTGTTAACTACATCTCATCTCAGCTGCAACACACCATGCCATTTTCTGTCATGTATCTAGCGATTTCTGTCTTGCAAAACAGCTATAGGGAGGGGAAATAGGTAGTGTGTGTGGGATGCTGGGCTTGCCTCTATTATGGTTTGTCATTTCCCAGGGGACAACAGCTGAGCCAAAGCCAGGCATCCAGCCTGCACTAGGCTCAATGCTTGCTTAGCTTACCCTTCGCTAGTTGTAGGAAAATAGAACACACTTGTTCATTGTCGATACGTGTGTTGATGCTTTTATTCTAAGAAGGGTCGATCGGCAGGGGCAGTGGGAGGTAAAGTGGATTCAGAAACACGGCAAGGAATATTTTCACCAAAGGCACTGGTTAGGTCCTTATTATGAGGAGTGCGGTCCTAGAACCGCAGTACTCACGGTGGCTGTCCGATAACCGACACCACTACAAGGTCTGCTTGCATTATTTTGAGTGTGGCAGTCGGACCAAAACAGGACCATGGCATCCGCCGGGATCCACGATCCTGCAGCAGTGGCGTAGCGATCAGCCGCGGGCCGTGGAGGGAGTTACGGTGGGGCAGGGAGGCGGGGAGAGGGAGGGGCAGGGTGGAGAGGGCTAAAAACCGGCACATGGATAATTACAGGTAAGTAAACAATTTAATTCATAAAACGAATTTCGTAGCGCGCACTGCATCGCATTTTGCGATGCAGTGCGCGCTAGGAAATTCGTTTTATTATTTAAATTGTTTACTTACCTGTAATTATCCATGTGCCGGTTTTTAGCCCTCACCACCCTGCCCCTCCCTCTCCCCGCCTCCCTGCCCCACCGTAACTCCCTCCACGGCCCGCGGCTGGCCTGAGGGTGCATGCAGGGGGGCACATGTTGGGCCCCCTGGAATTGCACCCCATTCCTGCACAGTGTGGCATGCACGAAAATCTGCATGCCACACCATGCAGGAAAGTGCTGCAGGGGATTTCATGGTGGCGGTCTGCTGTTAAGGCTCTCCTATGAACCTAACACAATCGCGCAGTGAGAGCGCCACAGCACCACCCGCCCACCCTGGATTCAAGTCATATTCCGGTGGTTGGGGGCACCCCGGGCTTGACGGCCCTCCTGCAAGTGCAGCAGTAGTGATGCTGCAGGAGGACAGCCAAACTTATAATAAGGCACTTAGGGGCATATTATCAAGCCTGTGCGCTAAAATTATTGCAGCTTTATCGGTCGAAAACGGCTGATAAAGCGGCGATAATGGGCTTGATAATATGCTCTATGGAATTCCAATCGAAGCCCATGTTAGATGTCTTCACATCTAACATGGGCTTCGATTGGAATTCCATAGAGCATATTATCAAGCCCATTATCGCCGCTTTATCGTTTTAGCGCACATGCTTGATAATATGCCCCTGAGTCTTTTCATAATATTAGATTTCTTAAGTAAATATAATAACCATTACAGTAGTAATGTTGCTAGCAAAAATAGTACCACCCGGTAGTATGCTCAGGGTACATAAATTGCATTATATAAAACAATATGCAAGGCAAAACAATACAGCAGAATCAAATAGCAGATCATTAGATTGAGTAACAGAGTGCGTTGCACGACAAAAACAGTGCCCGTAAAATGTGTTTCCAAAAAACACTGTACTCGAGAAATAGGTGTTCGGAAAATGAGGTCAAATGTGCTTTCTTAAAGTGTGCTGCTAAAAAATTAACTTCTTTAAAAATTCAGCTTCTTGCCAAACAATTTGCGTCTTTTTGTGCTGTTTTGAACAATATAAACAATTACTATTTACAGAACTAATTATAACACATGTATACATAACATTTTGTCAGCAACATTAACGGAACCGAAATTGTACATTTCCCCCTGCTTTCGATCCAGACACTTGTATCTTTAAAATACAAATAGCTATGATTTTGTGTACGAACATTTTTTTTACCACAAGTGAAATATCTTGAAAATACATTGCATTATTCAGTTGCTTCACACAATATTTTCTCGCACATACGTCATGGTGGAAGGTAGCATGGGATAAATATGACAATATGAGAACATTTGCACTTCTGCCAAAACACACTGCAGACTTTTTCCTTGTAATGTCACTTCTTGTTAGCTATAGGAAGATGCAACATACTAGCAAGCCAGGGAAATTCAGACTAGTTCACAATATTTTCAGTTTTGAAGAGAAAGAAATTCATGCACCTTTATTTGTCATAAGGCCTACTGTGTTAGCATCTACATAATTATGTCATATACATTTCTAATTTGTTAATTAGCTTTCTCATCTCTACCACCAATATATTAAAAAAATAATGCCTGAGATGGTGGGCAGGTAGAATTCAGAAAATACTTATAGGCAAGTTCATGTCTTGCCCACAATATATAGCAAGGTAGTTTTTCCTCTCCATGAGTGTCATACATGGAGACTTAGGGTACAAATTCGTTCTGCCTTTTTAGACATAGGCAGATTATAACAGGAGTGCTCTTGGGAATCTGCAATTATCACAGCTTTCCTGAAGTAGTTCTGAGATTCTATGTGTGTTCCAAGTTAATCCCAAGTAAATGTATTTTGGCATGCAAAAAAGTATAATGTTTTGGTTTGTTTTGGTTCAGTGTGGAAAAATAAATTTTTGAATAGAGACACGCCTTCCTTTACACTCCACCAGTATTCAGGGTTTTTGACAAGAGGTAGAGGTCTATTAGATGACACCTTCTCGGAAACGGGACCGACCGACTGTCTCATTATGAAGCATTCCAACATTTCCCTATGGGAACATGTGTTAAGGCCATAAACCGCCTGTAGTACATGCTCCCATAGGGAAATGTAAGGTGGTGTTAATCCCTGCACCCCGTGGCAGGCACCTTTCAGTGCCAGGCAAAGGGGTGCAGCGATTAACAGGGGAAAAACATAGGTACACCCTCAGCCACCAACGGGAGGCCACAAAAGAAAGGGGGCCCCGCTATAGGCCCCCAGACAAGCTTACCAACAGGATTTCCATGTTGGTAAGGCCGGCATGGAAACCTTGCTGGAAACCATGCATCGTAATCCGGACGGGCAGGTTCTGACTGGCCGTCGGGCTCCTTGAGCCCATCAGAAGCCAGTCGGAATGAATGGCCGGTTTCAATTCCAACTAGCTGAATTAAAATCAGCCAGTCGGAATTAAAACCAATGATGTCTGTTGTAATACCTCCGACCTGAGGTTGGAGGCCTTACGATGGATATCGTAATAGGCCCCTAAATCGCAGACACCCTGTGGTGGCGGTCTTTCTGCCATCACATAGTGATTTACCCACGCAAAGTCCGTCCACCACTTCACCGCCAAAGGCAATCATTCTGATTGCCTGGCGGACGGTGCAGTGCACCAAATTAGGATGTTGGAAAAAACGGCCTTTCCATGACGGTGGCGTTGTGCAGGGAAATCCACAGACAATTCCAAATGCGCTGAAACTTTTAGAGAATAATCTTCATGTACATATTAATGTGTATCACCTATAACTACATTAGTTATTAGAAATTAAAAAATAATTTACACATTGGTACTTTAGAAATGTAGTAATACATTATAGCTTCATATGTAATTTATAATTAAATTTGCCTATTTACTAAGAACAATCAAGGTGAAAACAATATCCAAATGACATTTTTTTCAATGAAAATGTATATTTCACTACTTCATACTTTGCTTATACTAGCTTAAATTCAATGTAGGCCTGCCTGCTTGCACACATTTTTTTTGTTGCTCGACTTCATTCTCCTAGGAAAGTGTTCTGAAATCACAAAGTGAATTAAAACGATGTTTTATTTTGTTCCCACTCGAAAGCGAGGACTGTTTGACACAATTTCTGTTACTTCGGGAACATTTGCCTGAGAAACTGTCCTTTTGACTTCGCCCATATGCCATTTTGCTAAGGATCTTTGTTTTAAAATATATTCTTACCCAATGACCTGACAGGTTTTGTATTTTGCACCACCTGCATTCCTGTGACTTCTTTATGCTGCATGACAATCGCTCAACACGAACTGACCAACGGACTAAGTAGTCTGACAAGATGAGGTTACTCAGGAGGTGTCACCCAGGAGCATGTGGATTAAAATACGCTGTGTGAGGAAGCGACAGTGTGTGCTGTTTTTTAAATTCCCTTTCTTCCTTTTTGAAGGTCTTGCTCTTTGCGGAGTGAGAGACAACTTTGATCTTGAAGTCTCTACTGGCTTTCCTCGGGCTGACACATACATTGTTTGAGCTATTCCTAGACTCCATTCCATCATTGGGAGATAACCTTGGAGCTCTTATGATGCACGTCCTTTCCCAAACTTTTCTTCTATAGGTCTGGATATAGATGGGCCACAAGAGATACATTTAATTATTCTGTAATTGTCAATTTAAATACATGATATTGATATACTTACCTTTCTTAAATGGACTGATAAAACTAAACTATCCTCAAATCCTGTTCTAATTGTGTTTTATTGAAGGATGGGAATCTAAATAGAGCAATCGCTGGACAACAGATTTGAATGTTACTATTCTGCACAGCTTTAACTGAGTTATTAATTTGTATGATTTTAGTATGCCTGAATTTCTTCAGGAGAGTTGGTCTAGCTGTGATAATTCAGTACTTGTATAACTTAGTGTTTAGGATTATATATATGAATCTAATTGCTAGTTTTTAGGTCAGTTATTCAATTCCTGGTCCTCATTGGATAACTGGATTGGATCCCCTATATCAAGCCCCTCTCGGCATGAGCATGGGCCCAGTCACGCTACATCACTATAGTGTTTCATTTTCACTTTTGAAAAAAATCCAGTTATGGGTGTGAGTTTTCATTTTTTGAATAACAGGCACAATTGGCACTTTTTTACCTAAATCCAGCTGAGAAGCTCAAATCCTTTGCTAATTCAGCTCCTCATGATCCAAAAATACATATTGTAGGAACAACAGTGATCAATTTTCAAGTCAAGAAAGAGTAACTAACGTGCCGCAATGGTTTGAGTGTATTTCTTTCGTGTTATTGGTGATATTTTTGACGATGATGCTGCTTAGGGCATCTGTTTATCTCACTAAATGTATCAGTTACTGCAGAGGTGAGAAAGACGTTCGGGTGAGAACATGATGGTAGCTCACTAGTACTCACAGAACTCCTTCGACATGCGCAGTGCTGATTACTTTACCAATCGTGATTTGGGAAAGATTTTAATCGTTTCTAAAATTATAATTCAGTCACAGTGTGTGTTGGTGGGAATCATACCGTGTTTTAAGAGCTAGATAAGAAATGGGATATAGACCTTCTAAATATGACCACTCTCTACAATAGATCTAATGGCCCCCTTGTCTCAAATATGCTAATACCCAAGCATTAGAATCCATACAGTTCATAAGGTCCACTAATTCCCACTCTAATTTAGAAATCATAATAATCCTAACTAACCATCACACCCCTGCCCCCCTATAATATGCAGTGTTGTGCGGTGAGGCTCTCTTACTAGTACTGTTATGTCCAGAAATGAGGGTCATTAATTCATATATGCACACTGTATAAGGGATGGAAACCGCTGTAGTCCAGGTATGGTGCCAGTGGAGATATGTCACTTATTGTAGATTTAGGCCCATATTGGACGTTCTTTGGTGCTCAGCACTCACAGAGGTTCTTTCCTAAATGTGTAGGGATGGTTAAGAGCTGCTGTTAATTTAGCTTGGCTCCACGGGGTGACCTAACTCATTTTACCTTTGTTTATTAATTTTATGTTGTGCATCTTTAATTTTGCTACTTTTTCCTGCAGAAGAGGAGACATTTCTCATCAAGTCCCATGGTCTACTAAACTAGATGTCCCATACTCCATCCTCAAAGGGCTAGATCACATAAAGTGCACATTGGAATTGCTAATTAAATGGTCTCTACCATAGTATTGCACTGTTTGGTGTCTTACATAGTTGAAGAGTTGGAGGAGTGGAATGCTACCACTTTAAAATGTGGCAAAAGACTTTCTGTCTCTGGAGCTTGAAAGGAATGTGCATTTTTTAGTTGGATTTGTTGCTGCATTGCATCTTTGATGTCTTAAAAAAACCACAAAAAGAATAACAGGAAAATAACAGTAACTCAATCAAAACGCAATGCATCACAACAACCACCGTGAAAAATAAAAACAGCAAAACACAATAATGCAACAAACAATACACCACAAAGCGCAACATAATAACATAAAAAAAACTGTATGCTGACACAATATAAAAACACAACAACCATCACAAAACACAAAAAACTGAAAAAAACAACACAATGGTAAAACGCAACTGTACTGTTGTCTGGATCCTTAATGCTGATTTTTGTTTTCAGAGGCAAACATACATTATGCTTGTTGGACTGGGAGGGGTGGACAAAGCGCTGCCCTCATAGTGAACAAAGGCTACTGCCTTCCCCAGGAGTTAAGCAGCATGAGCGCTGTAGTGGCATCATACCATGTAGTGATCAGTAGGAGTGAACAGGGCCCTTTTAGCCTGTGTCACTGTTGTGATGCCTATCAGCTCACTCTTCTTTTTAGGTTCCACTGCTATGTGCTTAACTCACCCCTTAACCTACACGGGTTGGATATGAAGAGCTGCCCAGCAACAAGAGTAGTGACTCTGTGCTGGATGTACGTGTGCCTAGGTAAAGTACAGTACAGGGATACAGCAGTGCTGTGCAGTACATGCATGGTGAGTGTGTGCGCTGGGTGGATGTATACCTCCAAGGAATACATTACATGAAGATGTAGTGCTGGCAGTGCATATGTAGAGAAAGCTTGTGCTGGATGTAAGTGTGTTTAAACACCATGAAGGGTGAAGTGTCGTGCAGAGAGTTTTTGGATTATCAGCTTTGGAGTCTCTCCTCCTATGACAGACAGCCCTTCAAAATGAAGAGAGAGAAGAAAGGGTGCATCTCAAAAGAAGCAGAAACCCAACATAAAACTTCAAAGACGCAAATTATAAATCACATTTGGTGTCTGGAAATGGACTATAAGAAACAGTGTTTGAAACCACAAAAATTGGGATCTGCAAATTATTATATACAAACATCAGGGGATTCTGTCAGGACTCCCAACAGAAACACCTATGTTTCTATATGCACCAGACCCAGATTCTGAGGTTTACTGTATCCACCCTGTATATATGTAACTGGTTTAAATGAACGAGTAGCACTCTCCCTACTGTAAGATACCATTGCAAAAAATGTCAGTTCTTATTAAAGAAAATAGTAATGTGCATTATCCCCTTGTATTTGCACTCCTCAGTTTGAGTCACATCAGATAAATAAAGATTTTACATCTGAAGGTGAATTAAATTGGCAGCCTTTATACTTCACAATTTTCATTATGTTTTTCAAAATTACCTAATTATTTGACTAGTAGAGGATTTTCTTGAGTTTTAATAGATGTTGTCTCCCTCCATTTGTTTATTTTAACACACTGGAAACATTGAAAAATTAATTACCAATGTATGCTTTTGATAAAACACTTTGCAAACTTGCAGACAAGAAAGTTGTTGCACCTTTAATACCCTTACTACAAATATCTCTAATCTAAGGAAAAAAAATATTCTTATGTTTGTTGTTTATGGAAATTGGCTGGACCAGATATCTATTGAAGAGCTATGGCATTAGGGGCCAGATGTAGGAGGCCATTTACCGACCGGTAACGGCCGATTTTGGCCGTTACCGACCGGTAAATGGGTATTTGGGATGTAGGGGCATCATTTTACAGATTCTGTAAAATACCGAATCGGTATTTTTACCGATTCGGTAAATCCCAGATGTAGGTGGGACTCTTCTGAGTCCCAAAGGCCTTACAGATTCGGTATTTTGCCACCCAATCCAATTGGGTGGTAAAATACCGAATCCAGGTGTGCATGCACACCTAGCCATGTGACAGACAGACATGCCCTTAGGGCATGTCTGTGTGCCACATGGCACACATGCCCATCTTTGGGGTGCTAGAGGGTGTCAAAGTGACATCCCCTGCACCCTTGCTGGAATCAGTATTTACCGAATCGGTAAATACCGATTCGGTAATGCCCATTGATTCCTATGGGCTTCAATGCCCTAAATACCGAATCTTAACGATTCGGTATTTACCGAGTCTGTGTTACCTACATCCCACCCCTCTATTTTACCACTTCTTAAATACCGAATCGGTAAAATTCGGTATTTAAGAAGTGGTAAAATAGAATTACCTACATCTGGCCATAGATCTTAAATCAAAGTTCTTTAGCAGTAAATGGTTCCCAGGGACATCTGCTAGCACCAGATGGACGCGACCACCTTAGTAACTTGTTGTTCACTGAGCAGTTAAGAGGCACTGATCTGTGTAATTCTGTTAAGTCACATTTTCTGTATCACTTCCCAAGATTTGCTCAGGATTAACATGGGAAATGTATGTTTTGAGATGCCCCCACCCTTTTTCTTGGACCTAGCTCGATGGGTCACCCTGAAACATTTCAAGAATGAGCTGATGTTTATAAAATTGCTTTGGAAAGTTTCCTGAAGATTCTTCATACAAAGCCAAATGTTTTAGCAAAAAAACTGTTATCAACATGGCATCAGTGGTGGAATATGTGAGTCCATAAGCAGTGCATGGCAGGGATACAAGTTATAGTTAGCTTTACTAGGAATCCTAACTTTACTACTCCTAAATGGCTTTTGTGAATACCGAAAGTTGTAAAGTTAGGATTTTGTCTCAGTTTAGGAGTAGTAAAGTTAGGTATCCTAACTTTACTACATCTAATTGCCTTTTGTGAATACCGAAAGTCGTAAAGTTAGGATTTTGTTTCAGATTACTATTGTGAATCGGGGCCCATATTACTGGCACTTATAAATACGGATCGGGAAGTCACCTCACTTATAGTGTCTAATTCATTTTACTGTGTCCAATCTTACAATGAATATCTTCACAAATAGGCTCTGAATGGGTTTAAAGACTCAAAAGGGTTGCACTGTAAAGAACAAATTGATTTGGGAACAAGTAGCAGATCTGAAAAAAGACTTGCCAAGAGCTCAAGTGATACATACACTGATTCATCAACATGATGCCATTAACTTTGAAGGGAATTTATTGGCTGATGAAGCTGCCAAGGCGACAGTGCGAACTGCTGCCGTAGCTGCAATCACTCGTTGTAGCACGAGATTAGACAGATAATGGTTTCTCTCATTGCTTCATGCAAAAACAGCTCAGCCGTGCCAAAAGGCTTTCCACTCAAGTACTCCTACAAGTTAGATGCGAAAAATATTCTCTATGGTCAAATTCCAGGAGTGGGAGATAGAGTAATACCAATCATGGATCGCAGATTAGATTTAATTCTAGCTGCAAACGAGGGCCTGGGTTCTGCACACTCAGGGATTACGCAACAATTTCTCTACTGAAAGAACGCTATTGATAGCTCAGTTTAACAAGACAGACAAAAGGCTTTGTCCTTAAGTGCAAAATCTGTCAGTAGATGAAGGGGTACCCGTAGCATGTCCTGTGCAGACAACACTACTATCAGACAGACCCTTCGCTTGTGTCTATTTGGACCACTGCAGCCCCTTGCAATCTGATGAGGCTTACAAGTACATATTGGTGGCAGTGAATTTATGCTCTAGATTCCTGTGGGTTTGGCCTCAGGGCTCGGCTGACGCCCAAACTGTTGTAAAGGATTTCAGAGAATTCATAGGGACATACACAATTGACACATTACATTATGACCGTGGCCCGCATTTAGATCTAGGGCTTACAAGGAAGTCATCGGAAGTTTGGTTTTAGTATTGCAGTACTCATCTCTGTATCATCCCGAGGGAAATTCGATTGTTGAGAGGAAAAAACAGGACTTTAAGCAATCCTTAACAGCAAATGTATTATGCTCGGGGGGCAGTTGGGTCAATCACCTCTATGGGGTCCAAAGGACACTTAATAACATGCCTAGATTTTCTCTAGGAGGTATCACCCCTTATGAAGTCCTATTTGGGACAAGAATGTGGGTACCTGACCTCGATTGTGGCAGCACAGTGGCGGATAAAAATCATTTGACATCAATAAACGTTTGGCTGTTTTATACGAACTCAACAAATTCTGGGCACTGTAAACCAACATCCAAGTAAAATGCTCTGCCACAGGGAAAGTGAAATCAGTAACAGCAAGACCTGCCTGAATCCCAAAATTCAGGGATCTGGTCAGAGAAGAGATTGTGGACAAGAAAGAATTTGGTCCGTCCGACAGAAATGCTGTACCTCTCCTGGCTGTTGAAGGAACAAGAACAGTGCTTCTTTTGCCTCTTGCCAACAAAAAAGAAAAGAGATTTGTCTCCATTGATCTCATCAAACCATACTATGTGGCTGATCCTGAATAGCAGGTCACATAGGCTCCTGGTTAGCTGCTGATCTCCTTTCGCCACCATGCAGGAGGTTCAGACAGAAAGACTGATAACATTTGAAGAGTCTTCTATATATAGTAATAAAGTTACCAACAATGAAATTGAACTTCAAAGCACTAATGAAACACAGATATCAATTCAGCCTACCACCAACATCAATACACCTCTAAAGCAGTCATCTGCAAGTTCAACAAAACCTGCTGAGCTACCAAAGATACATTAAACTGCATCCAACTACTTCGTTGATTTCAATACAATTTCTCTATATCCAAGTTAACCTGAGTCACCGCCAGCTCCAGTTTTCCTCAAAAAAGAACTTCATGACTTCTACATTTTTCTGAAAAAGACCTACAGCTCTGGATAATTAATATATTGTTCCTACTCTTCTTGATAGGTTTAGTGACTGTCTTTTTCTTGCTCATGAACGGACACTATGCCCCAGAACGATCCGCAGTATCAGATGTGAACTTCGTACTGAAACCTCATACGTCATCTCATCATGAACAGATAGACCTGTCCTATGTGAACATTACAGCAATTCCAGTTCCTGACGGAATTGTTTGAGAAAGAGTTGCATATGATGTATTTGGTCCCACTGAACTTTTAAAAATAATACATGTATTTAAAATGTATTTAAATTATATCATCACCACCAGTAAATACTCTGATGATTGTGATTTTGAAACTGTTGCTATGTTATCTGATTTAGAACTGTCTGTAGCATTTACGAAAAATTAAGTATTTGGTGACTCATCTGATTTCGTTACCATGTACCATTACCAACATTATGGTCATAACTTTCTGCATAAAACAACGTAATGTTTTCGCATACCACCAATAGGAACATTGCCTAACACCAACAAAAGGTAGTTCACAAATGTTTGCACAAAAGTTTGCTTATTTTTCTGGGTTTAATACATCAGATCAATACTCATAATATTATAAGCTTGTACCTACATCTGCACAAAAAAGTATGCTTACTAACAAAAAACAGATATACTCTGCATCCTTTATTACCCAACTATCTGTACAGGGGTTTGAATTATGGAGAGGCACTATAGCCATTAAATCAGTCTGGGGTACTAAGGAATGGCAGGTTCAGGGAACTGAGGCACTATTTAAAGCATGCCTAATACAAAAACAAAATAGTTTCTTGAACGACACTGTGCAACAGGCATCCTGTCTTGGGTTAGCCAAGATTAAGGACTTGAACACACCTCGTATTTCCTCACTTTTATAATTGGAGGGATGGCAAAACTATATAGAAAATGGTGAGGGTACACTCGATGACATCATGAATGGCGTTTCACACAAGTCAACAGACACTGATTGGAACGGATGGTTGGTTTGGTCTATAGACGCGATTAGGTGTCAGTCAGTATTCAGTGTTTAGTATCTATAGACCTGATCTACACTATGTACAAGGAGAGCATCTCGGGGTGGTGACATCATACAGTGTTGGGAAGTTATGTCTAGATTGGCTAAGAACCTCGACTCTGGCACAAGTGATACAACACGTGTCCTTACTCTCAGATGACAAGGATCTTAGAGATTTTTTGCTAGGTCCCTGAAAGCCACTTCAGAAAGGCTATCTATACGCTGTTTATAATGAAATATGGAAAATCTCTCAACAAGAAGCTGCAGAGAGATTGTGTGAAATTGACAGAGTTAACTTAGAAAAGGCTTTGGCTGTGGTTGACAATGGTATGCCCACATTGCCATCCAGAATGTATTCACTGGGCAACACTGTAACGTCTGCTATAGATATAATGGAAGACAATATGTCCATCTTACAACATTGACAATCACAGTTACATTCTATTGTGTCATTAAGCTGGACATTACAATTATAGTGCTCTGGTTATGTGCCCTGATGTGATATCAACAGCACGCATCTGAATAAAAGTTCAACTGAAAAACAGACAACAATGGCACAAAGGGATACGAATTTTCCAATGCTGTGCATTGAAAAATTAGACTGATTACCTTTCACCGTGGCAGATTCACTGTCCACAGAATGGTTAATTCATGGGCATTTAACATTGCCAGTAACAACTTTCCAGTTTCAATATTGCCTATAACACCACCAGGTAGGCAGGTATGAAGCAATGGGTAGAGAATTTATCCATGAATCTTGGGATTTACCGTATAGATTTAGAGGCAGGAATGAGTACACTGAGTGAATCTCTCATGTAAGATAAAGAGAGTCCCAAAGGGTAAGGCTTCTTAAACAGTGCTAGAAGCAAACCATCCAACTATTACCACTTTCATTCCATTCAATCAACTGAATCACTCTATACACCATTAGATTGTGCAATATATATTGAAAAGATTCTCATAAAAAGTAAAAGTTGTACAGAAGTTTATTTTTAACACATAATACAGATGTCAAATACATACATAGGCCTAACAATCTTTTTAATTGTCTGATATGAAAAAGCAATAGTCCATTACCACCCCCTTTTGTACCACTTATAGGATATGGACATTTCTATGCTCCAAGAGTCTCAGGCACCATGGTGCCTGGCTACAGTGGACACCAGGGGTCGGGGAACACATATTTGCTTTCCCCAATCAACAGCTATAAACCATGGGAATCACACTGGAACAGCAGACCTCTGCCATTTGAGGTTCAAATGGGAAAGTGTGAAGATAGAGGTTTTGACACTTAGAGCCTTATTATGAGTTTGGCAGTGTGGCAGTGGGCTGCCACACCAGCGCCCCGCTGCCACACAGCCAAACTCATCCGCACACCACGTGCCAGATTGTGAGTTTATTTGTGGTCTGGCAGGCAGTGCTTTGGTGGTCCGATGGCAGAGCCATCGGACCACCAAAGCATTGCCTGCCAGAGGGGGCACAACATGTGCCCCACAACATGTGCCCCCCAGCATGCACCCTCTGATAATGAGGCAACAGGGAGCACAGGGCCCCTTTAGTTTGATCACCACCACACATTTCAAAACTGTGGTGGTAAGGAAACTTGTAATATGCTTGGCTGTGCTCCTGTGGCACCTTCCAGCATATTGTGGCCTCACAGCACTGCAACACTGCAGAGGGATCATGGATCCCCAGTGGTTGCAGCTGTCCTTTGACTCTCTAAACTCATAATAGGGAGGTAGGACTGCCGGTGTGGTGGTGCCCCTTAGCCTCTTGGGGCTGGTTCATAGCCCCCACTAAAGATTAAGATTTGCATTCCACTTTAGGTGAGGCATCTGTGGTTCAAATGGAAACCCCCTAAACCACCCCTAACTTCAAAGACACATAACAGTTTAACTGCAGGTGCCATCCTTCAGCAAAGAGTGAGATACCCCTGGGAGGATGAGGGACCGGAGAACCCAGACTGTGTGTTGGATATTGTCAAAGGACTCTGTTGTGCACATGGAGGATAACTGTCAAAATAGTGGCTGGCCTGTGCCAAGGACCTGCTGAAGTGTGGTGTCCTGAAGTGTGCTCTCCAAGGGAGCAACTACAGGCCTCCTGTTCTCCTGAAGATCTCAGGGACATTAAAGATATCCCGCGAGGGACCTACACCATCTACCTGTGACATCTGGAGAGCAGTGTCCTCTCAAGTGCCCACCTTCGCTACTGAATCCCAACTGGTAGTGTGGTGTGAGCATGGAACTAAGACTTGTATCTGGATACCAGATTGTTTACTGCAAAGCCCCAGAAATTGTGCCTGCATCTAAGGCATGTGGTTCCTGTACTGCAGATACCCCGACACTCATAAGCATCAAGTAGTGGTGAACAGATTCACCAGTTGCGGGAGCCCACATGGCCTGTTTCACTGATCATGCCACATCTCTCTCATGTGACAGGCTGACTAAATGTTCATTGCATGCAGTTTCTAATTCCCAGGGTGCGAACCTCAGAGGTGAGGGTGTACCCATAGCAGTGCTGCATTCTGCCTCATGTGGCTCTGCTGACCTGCGCCTGTGTTTCTGTGACTGGACTGGTCTGGTACAACTGTATCATCGTGCACCGGAAGTTGTGCCTCATTTCCTGGGAGCTACGGAATTGTAACTCTTTGCTGTGTGTGACCAAAACTACCTGGTGCAGCCCAACTCAATATGCACCAGTCATTGAGCCTAATTTCCAGGGAGGTGTGGAATTTGAAACCCATCGTGTTTGAAATCTGAAGTGCCTGGTGCGCCTCATCTCTACGAGCACTAGACTCTGTGCCCAACCCAGATCCCTGTGTTACTCCCCATTCATTGGTTGCTCTCCTTTAAACATCGCGACAGAACAACTGAACTCTCCACATCTGACCCCTCCTGAAAACATCTTGGTGTGAGGAAGTAACGAGATTGACTGGGTTGAAAGAACACTTTGGAGACAGTTCGGAAGTGGGTCAAGAGACTGCATGACTCCTTTGTGTTTTGAGACCTGTGGCTGCTAATCTCTCTCTTGTTCATGTCTACCTCCTAATTAAAAGTGCTACGTATTCCCACCTGCTTCCTGCAGATCTATATTAAGTTTGACTTTGGCCATGTGCAGGCCAGTGTCCAGAAGGCAGAGTTGGTTATCCTCCATCTGGGGGTATAAGACAATCGGGGTGAACTAGAGGGCAAAAGGAGGCTTGAGCCATGGAACTATTGACCAGATAAGTGTGTATGTGTGTGTGAGAATGTGTCATATGGTCTGGCTTCAACCTGTCCCCCGTGTAGTGGCGCTGGGTGAGTGTGTGGGGACTGCCTGTGATTCACAACATTGGCTGTCAGTGCCGCTGTATACGCCGATTATTGCCAAAAACACAGTGCCATTTGACAATAGGTTTTCTCGTGTGGCTCCAGTCTGCTGTGCTAAAAAGTGTTCTATTTTCATGTATGTAAGTACATTTGCTATTGTGCTCTCTGTAAGGCTGCTCTCTCTGGCGCCGAAGCATTTACTTTGAAAAAATTAGACTGTTCAAAGTAGGCCGGTCATCTAAATACATCAGCAAGGATAATGGAATAAGACTCCGGTTTTATATTGTTGGTCTTTGAAACTGGTGCCACGATTAATATGAACAGCCAGGGGCATTTGTATTGTGCCACTAGAGGTGAAATTCTTGGACGACGCATACGAACCAAAGGAAAAGCATTTGCCAATAATGTTTTCATTAATCAGAAACGAAAGTTGGAGGCTTTAAGATGATCATGCTCCTCCGACCCTAAACATTGCAGACTAGCGATCCGGCAGCATTTATCCTATGAACTACCAAACAGCTTCTGGGAAACCAAAGTCTTTAGGTTCCGGGGGGAGTATGGTTGGAAAGCTGAATCTTAAAGGAATTGATGGAAGGGCACCACCAGGAGCAGAGCCTGCAGCATAATTTGACTCACACAGGAAACATCACCCGGTCCAGACACAGAAAGGATTGACAGATTGATAGCTCTTTCTCAATTCTGTGGGTAGTGGTGCATGGCCGTACTTAGTTAGTAGAGTGATTTGTCCAGTTAATTTCAATAATGGATGAGACTTCTTCATGCTAACTAGTTACGAGACGCCCAACGGTCGGCATCCAACTTCTTAGAGGGACAAGTGGCATTTAGCCGCACAAGATCGAGCAATAACAGGTATGTGATGCCCTTAGATGTCTGGGGCTGCTGGCGCTCTATACCGAATGGATCAGCGTGTGTCTACCCTTCGCCAACAGGTGCAGGCAACCGGCTGAACCCTCTTTGTGATAGGGATTCAAGATTTACAATATTTCCCATGAACGAGGAATTCCCATTAATTGTGAGTCATAAGCTCGCGTTGATTAAGTCCCTGACCTTTGTACACAGTGCCAGTCACTACTACTGATTGGATGGTTTAGCGAGGCCCTCGGATATGCCCTGCTAGGGTTGGCAATAAACCTACCGCAGCGCCGAGAAGATGTTCAAACTTGACCATCTAGAGGAAGTAAAAGTTATAGCAAGGTTTCTGTAGGTGAGCTTGCAGAAGAATCATTAAAGGCGGAGCGACTTGAGAGATGGACGGCGCTAGCCTGAAACCCTCGGCTGCCACCAAGATGGAATACACTCACCATAGGCACAGGGCCCAGCCCTGCCCTCCCGTGCCCTGGCTGGTAGAGAGGTCAGTAGCCACCGGGGTGCTTGGGTGCGGACAGGGCACGTTGCGAGCTCCTCCACCAGGGAAGACTCAACTGAAGAAGGCAGAGGCACTGGAGACAGAGGCATCCCCCTGCCCTGACCCCTCTGTGAGGGGCACAGTGGTAGGCCCTCCCAAGATTGCACACAAACTCATGCAGCACAACCTAGCAGTGCGAAAACCAAATGGCAGCGCCTCTCCAGTCTCGGACCACCCTTTCCCGAAGGCATTGACACCCCGGGCCCTCCCGCTCCTGCTACCAGCCCGACTGGACCAGGCTTCAGGCGACCAAGGAGCATCCCTTCATGTGTGACAGGGCAGTCTGTAAGAGAAGGTGCCGGAGACCTGCTAGGGAACCCCGGCTACTGTTTGCAGGTGGCGTGTGAAATAGGGGAGCCACCCAACTCTTCCCTTTCAGGCCTTGGATCAGGGCATGAGGGCTGGGCTACCCACCAGCATATCTCGGGCTGCCATCCAAGCCAGGGACTCCCGACGCCTCAGGGGTCGAGCATGTCACAAAGATTTTTCTTTCAATTATACAACTAATCAAAATAATCGCAACAGCGAGGTGTAATTTCGCCAAGCGTGACATTACTCGACATGGAGGCTCGCGTTTGATTCATACCGCGGTCCCGATTTTCATGCAAAAGGAAGAATAACAATAAAATACGCACGGAACGAAAAACGAAGACATCTGGTTTAAAGAAAAATAGGACTCTCCACGCCAGCTGGCGTCCGGAGGACGCTGCCACATTTATTGGTTTTTCCCGACGGATTTGAGTTAGAGGACGCAGTCCTGAAAGGGACACTGTGGGGTAAAATTGAGTTGCTCTGAAAGATCATCGGGAAAATTAAGATATTATCGTACTAGTTGAACTGATTCTCTTGGTCCTGAGGAGAATCCCATGAACAAAGGGATTCGAAACGCGTAGACCATCGGTTCTGCCCAACAGTTGTTTTGCCAATCAAGCTTGGCGAAATTACACCTAATTGTTGCGATTATTTTGATTAGTTGTTTTATATTGAAAGAAAAAACTTTGTGAAGGGTGTATATAAGAGAAATTAATGGTGTAAATAGTAGGGGTTGGCAGGCCAGGTGCTCCTCAAGTGGTTTATTGAATCTCCCTTGGTGTGTGCACTCAGTAGGTTGAATGTGTTCGGGGTGAGTTGGATAGAATGAGTATGTGAAAGTGAATGAATGCTTGTTGGATAAGTGTGTATGTGTGTGTGAGAATGTGTCATATGGTCTGGCTTCAACCTGTCCCCCGTGTAGTTGCGCTGGGTGAGTGTGTGGGGACTGCCTGTGATTCACAACATTGGCTGGCAGTGCCGCTGTATACACCGATTATTGCCAAAAACACAGTGCCATTTGACAATAGGTTTTCTCGTGTGGCTCCAGTCTGCGGTGCTAAAAAGTGTTCTATTTTCATGTATGTAAGTACATTTGCTATTGTGCTCTCTGTAAGGCTGCTCTCTCTGGCGCTGAAGCATTTACTTTGAAAAAATTAGACTGTTCAAAGTAGGCCGGTCATCTAAATACATCAGCAAGGATAATGGAATAAGACTCCGGTTTTATATTGTTGGTCTTCGGAACTGGGGCCATGATTAATATGAACAGTCAGGGGCATTTGTATTGTGCCACTAGAGGTGAAATTCTTGGACGACGCATACGAACCAAAGGAAAAGCATTTGCCAATAATGTTTTCATTAATCAGAAACGAAAGTTGGAGGCTTTAAGATGATCATGCTCCTCCGACCCTAAACATTGCAGACTAGCGATCCGGCAGCATTTATCCTATGAACTGCCAAACAGCTTCTGGGAAACCAAAGTCTTTAGGTTCTGGGGGGAGTATGGTTGACAAGCTGAATCGTAAAGGAATTGATGGAAGGGCACCACCAGGAGCAGAGCCTGCAGCATAATTTGACTCACACAGGAAACATCACCCGGTCCAGACACAGAAAGGATTGACAGATTGATAGCTCTTTCTCAATTCTGTGGGTAGTGGTGCATGGCCGTACCTAGTTAGTAGAGTGATTTGTCCAGTTAATTTCAATAACGGATGAGACTTCTTCATGCTAACTAGTTACGAGACGCCCTACGGTCGGCATCCAACTTCTTAGAGGGACAAGTGGCATTTAGCCGCACAAGATCGAGCAATAACAGGTATGTGATGCCCTTAGATGTCTGGGGCTGCTGGCGCTCTATACGGAATGGATCAGCGTGTGTCTACCCTTCGCCAACAGGTGCAGGCAACCGGCTGAACCCTCTTTGTGATAGGGATTCAAGATTTACAATATTTCCCATGAACGAGGAATTCCCATTAATTGTGGGTCATAAGCTCGCGTTGATTAAGTCCCTGACCTTTGTACACAGTGCCAGTCACTACTACTGATTGGATGGTTTAGCGAGGCCCTCGGATATGCCCTGCCGGGGTCGGCAATAAACCTACCGCAGCGCCGAGAAGATGTTCAAACTTGACTATCTAGAGGAAGTAAAAGTTATAGCAAGGTTTTTGTAGGTGAGCTTGCAGAAGAATCATTAAAGGCGGAGCGACTTGAGAGATGGACGGCGCTAGCCTGAAACCCTCGGCTGCCACCAAGATGGAATACACTCACCATAGGCACAGGGCCCAGCCCTGCCCTCACGTGCCCTGGCTGGTAGAGAGGTCAGTAGCCACCGGGGTGCTTGGGTGCGGACAGGGCATGTTGCGAGCTCCTCCACCAGGGAAGACTCAACTGAAGAAGGCAGAGGCACTGGGGACATAGGCATCCCCCTGCCCTGACCCCTCTGTGAGGGGCACAGTGGTAGGCCCTCCCAAGATTGCACACAAACTCACGCAGCACAACCTAGCAGTGGGAAAACCAAATGGCAGCGCCTCCCCAGTCTGGGACCACCCTTTCCCGAAGGCATTGACACCCCGGGCCCTCCCGCTCCTGCTACCAGCCCGAGCGGACCAGGCTTCAGGCGACCAAGGAGCATCCCTTCATGTGTGACAGGGCAGTCTGTAAGAGAAGGTGCCGGAGACCTGCTAGGGAACCCCGGCTACTTTTTGCAGGTGGCGTGTGGAATGGGGGAGCCACCCAACTCTTCCCTTTCAGTGCCTTGGATCAGGGCATGAGGGCTGGGCTACCCACCAGCATATCTCGGGCTGCCATCCAAGCCAGGGACTCCCAACGCCTCAGGGGTCGAGCATGTCACAAAGTTTTTTCTTTCAATTATACAACTAATCAAAATAATCGCAACAGCGAGGTGTAATTTCGCCAAGCGTGACATTACTCGACATGGAGGCTCGCGTTTGATTCATACCGCGGTCCCGATTTTCATGCAAAATGAAGAATAACAATAAAATACGCACGGAACGAAAAACGAAGACATCTGGTTTAAAGAAAAATAGCACTCTCCACGCCAGCTTGCGTCCGGAGGACGCTGCCACATTTATTGGTTTTTCCGGACGGATTTGAGTTAGAGGACGCAGTCCTGAAAGGGACACTGTGGGGTAAAATTGAGTTGCTCTGAAAGATCATCGGGAAAATTAAGATATTATCGTACTAGTTGAACTGATTCTCTTGGTCCTGAGGAGAATCCCATGAACAAAGGGATTCGAAACGCGTAGACCATCGGTTCTGCCCAACAGTTGTTTTGCCAATCAAGCTTGGCGAAATTACACCTAATTGTTGCGATTATTTTGATTAGTTGTTTTATATTGAAAGAAAAAACTTTGTGAAGGGTGTATATAAGAGAAATTAATGGTGTAAATAGTAGGGGTTGGCAGGCCAGGTGCTCCTCAAGTGGTTTATTGAATCTCCCTGGTGTGTGCACTCAGCAGGTTGAATGTGTTCGGTGTGAGTTGGATAGAATGAGTATGTGAAAGTGAATGAATGCTTGTTGGAGTTCTCACTATTCCCCCTGTCCATAACCAATCCCATTGTATGTTTTTGGTTTTAAAAGTATTTGAAATATATTTTTTGAGATTGAAAAAAATAGTATATTTGAATAAAAAGCTACTAATGAGCTTTCAGATGCATTGTTTTGTGGTCTTTGCATTCGTGGTAAATCAGTTTTGAATAAGGAATCAGTATTGGCACTTCTTCTTGTTATGTACTTTAAATCGTGAAGGCTGACTCATAGAGGTAATACCTTGAATAGAGCACAGGCAGAAGATGGCCGCCTCCATCGTCATAAGTGCACCGCATATTCGTGGTGCACCCGGTGCAGAATCATTCATAGATGACCTGATTTTGGGTCAGGTTTCAAAAGTAGTAGAGCAGCTACCTTGCTGCAATCTATTGAAGGTAATCCTCTGAGCCATGCTTTTGTCTGTGGGTTCCTGCAGACCCCCTCCAACACACCTGTGGTGGATCCCTCTGGCTTCAGGCCAGCAGGAGTGACGTGGAGGAGGAAATGTGAGCATGTGGGAGGCTGTCTCCACCATGTGCCAACCGCCACTAGGGCATCCCCCACCTGTCCATGGAAGGGAGGGTGTGATCCCTTGCAGGGCGACCTGATGGCCAGACCCCTGCACATGTTGCCTGGAGGCAAGCAGCCCCAGGAAGGCTCCCCCAAGCACTGGCCTCAGAGTTCATGGCCACTTTTGTCATTGTTGGACTGCCATGTGACTGGGTACTGGGTCTGGTCAACCAGGGCTATCTGAGTCATCTTGGGCCATTTGGTCTCCATGCTGCACAACCAGATGGCTGGCTAGCCAGGCTAACTCCACCTTTTGTCCCCCTCCCAGAGTTCTGTAAGTCCCCACTTTGTGGGGGCTTAATAGTAAATGAAAATAGGCTTCCCAATCAGGCCTGCAGTGAGAGGGTGTGGCCTTGGCTTAATCCTCCTTGGCTCTGCTGGCTCCAGGAAGGTGGAAGGCACTCACCCAAGGCAGCACTCTGAGCCCACAATATGGCTGTGACAGCACCCAGGGCAGGATGGCTGTAGGCCTGGGGAAGACGCTCTTGCTCATTTACTGGGTTTGGGGTAAAGAGCAGAGACCAACCCTGCATAAAGGCCTTGCCCCCACGGGGTGCTGAGCTGGAACACGAGCCCTCGGCAAACGCCTGGACCCAATCTTAAATGGCTGTTGCTCTTGATGTCCTGAGCCACAGTGGAGGTACTGTCAGAAGGCCTGGCGCAGTGTTTAGTATTCTCTTAAGAACAAGCAGGGCCTGTCAAAGGGGAAGCGGCAGGCTCGGAAAGCCCTCTCTTCCCTTCTCCAGCAGGGGAGTGGCTGTGGTCATGCCCTCGGTCAGTGCTCCGGCAGGGCCTGGATTCCATGTGCCAGCCCTCCATGCTGCCAAGCGTGCGGCAAGGGGAAATGGGCTCCGCAGTCACAGACAGGAGGCCTGCCTGGGGAAGGTTCAGACCAGACTGTGGTAGATCTGGCATAGTTGGACCTATTTGGTGGCTGCGGGCTGCTTGTTTGGAAACACTGAACCGGGTCCTGGTGAGGGCTTCCGAGCCACAGAGCTGATAGAACGGGATTTGACAGGGTCAGGGAGCCAGCAGGCTTGCGTCTGCAAGCAAACCAGGACCCTTGTTCCCTTCTGTGGCTGTGGTGTTGTAAAGATTATGCTTCTACTGCATGGCCGGTTTCAGAGGATCTCAATGGGGCCCCCTGTTGGGCCATGGAGTAGGCACCATGATCCGTGGCTCCCTCTCCTAGCCTGCCATTTCACAAAGGGCACGGGACAGGGGTCCCATGGGCACGGGGAGACTTCCCCTGCTTGGCTGGGTTCAGAAGCAGAAAATGGGGCCAGAGCTCAGACGTGTCCTAGGGTGGGAGCGCCCATCCTGCCAATACCCCTAGAAAACCTTGAAGGATCGACACATATGACCCTTTGCTGAATTTAGAATTTTGTCTACAATTCAGGATTACAATGTATAGCTTTCCGGGACCCACCATGGGTTTCGCACGCAACTCTACCAGTAACTGGAAGGAGGCTGAACACACAAACAATTTGGAAAAATTGGCTATCTCGCAGTAAAATGAAAAAACTGTTTCGAAATTTTTTTTTTCTGATTCAAGTCTGCCTATTCCTGAAAGCTGGGAATATGGTGATTTTAGCACCAAAAAGCCTTTGTTGAAGCCATTTGCAGGGAAATAACAGACGCTTACTTCAGCAGCACTTGTTTCCCAAAACCCCAAAATGTAGCTGTGTTTTGGCTAATTTCTCAGTCCCCTCCAGGGAAATCCACAAACCCAGGTTACCTTTAGAATCCCCAGGATGTGGGAAATAAAGATGCAAATTTGGCATGGATACCTTATGTGAACAAAAAGTTATGGGGGCCTGAGCGTGAACTACCCCAAATAGCCAAAAAAGGGTTTTACATAGGGTGGCGAAAAGGCCTGGTAGCAAAGGGGTTAAACAAAATTGTGCATATTTTTAAAATGTATGGCTCCTCCATTTACATTCCATTTAAGGCATATTATTCCACAGTGTAAAAAGATTCAACATATCTCCAAGTGAGTTCATTATATTCAATTTAAAGTGAAAATCCTGAAAAAAATCTGAATGATTTGTATCTTTAATGCAGCTCTTTTTAGTGGGGTCTAACAAATGGGGGAGGGGGGTCCCAAAAGTGCTGTTTTGTATTTTAATTCCTAAAGGATTGTTTGCCCTTCGTTACGAAAAATGCGGCTGAATGAAATTATGCAACATTTGACACAAACCTAGTACCAAGTATTGTTCTTTCCTTTATTTTTGGTGTGGATCAGTACAGTAATTATTGCGAAATTATTATGTAGGTATGCCACATGGGCACAAAGAGGTGACGTTTTTGAGATATCTTGACAGGTGGCCTGTGGATCTGCCCACCTCTTTGGATCAAAAATGGCAATTCGCCTAGCAAAGTGAAATGAGAATCAAGATTTCATTAAAGACACGGAGGCTAAAGTTATGCATTATATCTTTTAATGCTACTCCTGCAGCACCCTTAAAGGACTTATAATAATCCAAAAACACTAGAACACTCCTGTCTAGTTCTAATGTTACACTCAAGAGCAGGAATGTACTTGTCCAGAACATTCCTCCTCCTTTAAGTTGTGAAAATCCTTTCTTCCTTCCACACCTTCTCCTTCTTTATCCACCATGCTGTCCTAATTTTCTGCCTTGCTTGTTAGTCTGCTGAGAGATTAAAACACCAAACCCGTCAACATTCAAATCATCTTCACAATTTACAATCACAGATAACATCCTTAATATATATATTTATCATACATAAATCGAAAAACAATCCCCATTCACCATTGTCTTAAAATCTGCCCTTCCTTAATTTCTATTTTTTTATGGGACAACTAGCGTGGTATTTATTTATCAAAGGAAGTAGGAGGGGGGGATAATGTTGGCCTCCATGTCTTTAATGAAATCTTGATTCTCACTTCACTTTGCTGGGAGAATCGCCATTTCATTTTAAGACAGAAGGCTACCATTATGCATGTTGAAAGTGTTTTAATATTACATTTGACACATATTTTATTGGTCTAAAATAATGCTTTGCAAAAATTCCCACACTGGACCAATCAGCTACTTTCAACATTTCCACCAATCCACTACCAGACAAATGCATTTTACTTGTTACTGCAACTTTTAAAGAATATGATTTGAATTTTCCACATCAATGTCACTTTCCTTTATTACATTTTTAACCCATCTTGCAATAGTTGCAGTGCTTACTGCACCATATGGTTTCACATATGATATTAACAATTAATTCTCTCCATGCTTTCTGTATTCCATGACTGCTCTCATATTCATTCATACATTCAACTACACACAACTTACATTCCTCTGGTAATTTTGGATGAAAAATGGACTCCGACATTGTCTTTGTCTTCTTCCAGATCTCAAAGAACACCCCATCTGGACCTACTATCTTGCTACTTACCTCCAATGGTTTCACATCTGAAACTCATCTACATGATACCAAACAGATCAAAGCCGCTACCTTTCCTGCAAGTCTCATTAAATCCAAATATTTATTTTCAGACCAACATAAAAACAGGCTTAACACTGCATTGACATCCCACAACACACAGTATCTAGCCTAAGAGGCCTTTTCAACCTCATACTCTTCAGAATTTTACATACCATAATTTTTCTCTCCACTGACTTGTCGTCCACAAAAGTATGTCCTGCAGAAACTGCTGAACTATTTCAATGAAATTTCCAATAAACTAATCCTTCTTCAAACATCTCCACAAAAAATTGTATTACTTCAACTTTAGGAACCTCCATGGGATCCAAACTCCTTTCCATGTACCAACTAGACCATATTCTCCCAATTACTTTGTATCTTCTCCCCGTTGCCCAAGACTCCTCCAGTAACTCTGCAGCCTTACTTGAAAGTCCTCTGAAACTGCTAGATCTTCTGACACCCTCCAAACAAGAAGGTTCAACACCTTCCTCTGCACTAAAGGATAATCCTCCCCTTCTGCGTTCCTTAGAAGACCTTCTCTTGCAGGAATCAAAAAAGGTGTTGCACATGCCAGTTCCATCACTGATGGGAACCAGACCTGCGATACCCAGAATGGCGTTATCAACACTATTTTATCTCTCCTGTCTCACCTTCAATAGTACTCTCTGAATTATGGCAAAAGGAGGAAAAGCATATGTCCTCGTTCCTCTCTAAACTTGTTGGAATGAGTCTAGCGCTGATGCCTAAGGATCTTCTCTCTAACTGAAAAATCTCTCTACCTGATAAGTCAAATGACTTGCAAAAAGATCCACCTCCAATGAACCCCAAAATTCATCTATCCTTAAAAAGCAATTCCTATCCAATTTCCAATTGCTGTAATCCCTCAAATGTTTTGAATTCCAAGTGCCATCTGATTCATCTCTCCTCTATCTTGTGTTCCAAACAAAATTTCCAAAACTCTGTTGCCAAGCTTGCCAAACCTCTGGATCTTGTTCCTCCCAATTTGTTTATATATGCCACTGCTGATACATTGTCAATCCTTATCAACATCGAATGACGTCCTAGAGTTCTCCTAAAACCTTTCACTGCATATAACCCTGAAGTCAGCTCCAAGCAATTCATGTGTACTGACTATCTACCTTCGTCCAAACTCCACCTGCCTGTTGAATTCCTAAATGTGCTCCCCATTCAACTCAAACTTGCATCAGTCTCCAAAACATAACCCAGAGAACTCCCAAAGATTGGCCGTCCATTCCACGCCTCCATATTGTTCATCCACCATAACAATTCCTCTTTCGCCTCCATATTTAAAAGTATTTTGTCTCCATACCATAAACCATTTCTCAATGCCTCCACTTTCACCCTCTGCAAACCTTGGTAATGATGGGGGACCTGGAAAAATTGCTTGTATTGATGAAGACCTCAAACCTACTATCCTTTCCAAATCCCTCAATGTCATAAACTCCTTTTCCACATTTAGTTGTATCTGTTTTTTATCAACTTCACCTCTTTTTCCAGCAACAATCGTAGACTCTTCACTGTATCTACCTGAAATCCCCAAAACCCCATTGTTTGATTTGGTTCTAGAACAGATTTCTCTTTGTTCGCTATAAACCCTAAGTCTTACAACTTCCTTCAATTCCTCCTGATCTTGAGACATTAACAAAATGTTTTTTAAATACATTATCACACATATACCTCTTTGCCGAAAATAGGATAAAATAACAACCATCAACTTCGTGAAGCACCAAGGTGCTAAAGATAGGCTAAAAGGAAGACATAGAAATTGGTAAAGAATCCTTTTCCCAACTGAATTGTAGAAATTTCTGACTTTCTATTTTCATTGGAATAGTGAAATCAGTGCTTAATTTGTGCTGGTGCTTTCCGCTGCTTAGCACCAACACTTTCTTATCAGGGCCGGGTCTACACTCTACACCCATCTGCTGCACGTGGTGGTCACATAATGGATATTGGTTGCAATGATGTATTTAATTCAGTTTACCTCAGTGCAGCCGCAGAGTGTTGTTCTCATATCCATCTCCAGTCTCGAGTGAGTGTCCCTGTCAGTAGTGGTGTTGCGGGCCTTGCGGCTGTAAGGCTGAGCCGAGGCTGAGGCAAGAGCAGCCAGTTAGATTCATGAATCATTAAATGTATATTGATGGCGGCCCTTAGTTCAGTGTTGCCGGTGCCCTGTGGGCGGTCCGTGGGACACTGATTCATTGGGCTGTATTTTGGTTCTGCAGGGGCTGTGCGCCAGCAGGCAGCTTGCACAGATTTTTTTCAAATTGCCACGCCCCAGCATACCCGCATGCGCACACCCCACAGCGAGGCATCCGTATGTTCAACAGTTACTAGCAGCAGCCGGCCGGCTTAACGGAACCAGTCAGTGCAGTTTGTGTCCTGGCTGGCCACCACGAGTACAGGTAAATTAATTAAGTAGTAGCCAGTGGTCATGATCGATGCATTGCCAATAATATGCCTTAATCACCATGCCAAACTAACGCTTTTTTTTGGGAGCCCCGTGGAGGCGTGACGGTCATCGCAATTAGGAAGTCATGCATTTTTCAGTTACTAATACTGTTCAGTACCACCTGTGCCCTTGAACGGCTGATTAGGCGTAAAGTTATTTTCGTGAACCACATTATTGTGTATTTTTTCCAGTTAACGCTTTGGTATTTAGTTATTGCGCTGTGTCAGTTTTGAGGGTAGGCAAGGATATAACCTTGCCAAATGACCACATTGTACAGGTAGCTCCGATGATAGTGAATAATGACCATGCAGATGCGCTCATTGCAGTGCCTGGCCTGGCCTAGTAGCTGGTGTTGACCGTACACTAAGTTATAACAAGATATTGGCGGGCCTGGTCGCAGTTAAGTTAAAGGCCCTGCTCGCCCGGCCCCTGTGAAGTATGTATCCTCCCCTGCTTCAGAGTACTAGTCTAAATAAACCCGTGCAGGCTGACTGGCAAAAATCGTTCTTGACTGACTGTGTCCTACTCTTGTAGTCCTGCAATGCCCGTTCTGTGCTCTCGGGGATGGCAGCACAATGAAGCCGTAAGTAAAATTAAAAGTTGTTAGCTAAACACATTCAATAAAACGACATTAGTTTTGTGCCGTTATTGGTCTTTTATTTCCAAATGTTATTGGCATGCAAGGGATGAGACCAGCCAATGCGTTTCGCCCAAACATGGGCTTCTTCAGGGCAAGGTTCTTCTAGTAAGTACTGCTACCAGCGTATCTGGCGAGTGTGACACTCCGTTCTGGAAATCTTTGAAGCAGTACTTACTATAAGTAGTTTGCCCTGAAGAAGCCCATGGTCGAAATGTTTCAGCCTCGCAAACAATAATGAGGCTTTCTTCAGGACCATATGATGTGAACTGTGATGTAAAAACAACAGTTGATGGACAGAATGCAGAACAATGTCAAACATTCACCCAAGTACAAAGATCTGGGCCTAAATCCATAGTTTTTTTGCTCACCACACCACCCCAGTTCAGACATGGCCATATGCAAATCAGCCTTGATCCTGTGCCTCATGGGAACAGTCCAGTCCGAACTGCCAAGCCATGTCTTCCCTGGTCCGGAATCAAGCATCCTAGGACCGGTTTCTGGCTATCGGCCGTTTTCAGCCAGGATAGCTTGACTCCAGTGGTGTGGAGAGCACGGGACTCACGTCTGAGCATACCCGTCCCACTCGGGGTGACAAATGCAAAAACAACTGTTGATGGACAGAATGCAGAACAATGTCATACATTCACCCCAGTACAGAGCTCTGGGCCTAAATCCATAGTTTTTTTGCTCACCACACCAACCCAGTTCAGATATGCAAATCTGCCTTGACCACTGTTCCCATGAGGCACAGAGTCAAGACTGATTTGCATACGGCCATGTCTGAACTGGGGTGGCTTGGTGAACAAAATAACGATGGATTAAACCAAGATCTGTGGCTGGGGGTGAATGTTTTGCTATTGTGAAACATTCCGTCCATCATCTTGTGTGTTTTGCTGTGAACTGTGATGTGGCAAAAATAAGGGCCACATGAGTTTTTTCCAGCACACGTGCTAAGGTGTGCTGTGCATGCAGTGAGTGGTGTAACCGTCCTTACGGAACCCACCGACTGGTTCCAGATTTTGATTTTGCGACTGGTCATGCCGACGTACCGGAGACCGCAGTGTGATTAAGTAAATTACATTGCAGGAGTTGCAGTTAGTGTGTTTCTTGATCTGCCAGGTGCTTCCTTGCTTCAGGTTCAGTGTTTTTTGTGCATTTGGTGAGGTGGCATATGCTACACTTTCCACATGAAAAATGGCCAGTCGAATTAGGGAGTCCCCATGCATTTAGCACTGTGTTTTCAGGGTTAGTATGGAGTTGTGGGTGAGTTGCCATCAGACTGTCTTTCAGGCTTCTTGCTCTTTTGCATGAAATCATTGGTTTTTCCCAGTTGAGTTTTCCTGTTATCAGTATCCTCCAGTTTTTTTGTATGATCTGTGATACTTTGTTAGATATGGAATTATAAGTGGTCACACATGTGAGTGGTATAACTGACTGTGTGCACTGTGTTTGTACCAGTAAACCTTCACAGTATTGGTTTCTTGCACGTTTTTGTGCTGTATGGATGACTGTCAGAATAACCTCTTTCTTTGAGTTTGGTTGGGAATGATGATACTTGATCCTTGCAGTCTTTTATATCTCTGCAATTTCTACGCATTCCGAGGTATTGCCCAAAGGATACATTTTCTCACAGAGCCCTGGGATGGAAACTGTCAAAGCGAAGCAGGGAGTTCCTGGCTGTTTGTTTGAAATGTGTTTTTGTCTTTAACTAACCTCCCTCAACTATAATGTCATGGTCTAGGAAAGTGATGCTTTTTTCATTTACACTATGGGTGATTTTTAAGTTTGGGTCGCATCCATTGATCCGTATCCGAAAGGAGTGTAACGTGTATTCGAGGCCTTACAAGATAAGGAAGTCATCGTCGATGTACCTCTTGTAAGATTTGATGTTGGCTGAAAAAGGCATCCTGGAGTTGAGAAGATGTGTTTTTTCAAAGTTGAAAACATACATTCCTGCTACACTAGGGGCGAATGTGCTTCCCATAGATGTGCCGTGTGTTTGCAAAAATAGATCACCTACAAACTCAAAAAAATTGTCCTTGAGTGCCAGTTCTGGGCATTGGAGCACGAAAGACTTTGGAGTGTTGTAATCCCAATCTGTTGTATCCAGTGATAGTTTGAGCACGTTTAGTGTGTCGTGTTGGAGGAGTATTGTGTACAAACTCTCTATGTCCAGGCTAACCAAGAAGGAGGTGTCTGGATCAAAAGTGAGAGTTTGTAAATGTCTTAGTAAGTCTTTCGTGTCTTTCAAATAAGTAGATGTTGCCTGTACACTTGGTTGTAAGAAAAAATCACAAAAAACATGAAAGAGGTTCCAGCAATGAGCCAATCCCCGTGACTATCAGGTGTCCTGGTGGGGGTGTTGATTTTTATGTATCTTCGGGATGGTGTAAAGGACAGGATCCTGGCTGCGCTGTGGTCAAGAACTGGGCCTCTTATTTGCAGATTTTGCCCCTTGAATCTGCACCAAACACTTTGCATGAAATTGCATACACTAGGTGTATGTCGCATGCCTGTGTGTGAATGATTGTATGAAAAGAATCCTTTAAACACCAATTCGCAGAGTGTAATTGAATGCATAAGAGAGCACATCGCAAGCAAAAGGATGACAAAACCAGACCCAAATAGTCACAATTATGCTTCTTTACATGTTTTGTATGTCCTTTATCTTGTGTTTTGTCTTTCAGGTTTGAACTAGTCGGCGGGTCCCTAAGTACGGCTACACCACTCACTGCATGCACAGCACACAGCACACCTTAGCACATCACACTTGAAAAAAAAAACCTCTCACCTGTAATTCAGGCGTAAAGCACAGCTGGGTTGCATTCCGCAGCCCAGCTGGGAACCCAACTAGGTTGGTGAGTGAGGGTTCTTCTTACAAACCTTTTGGGTTCCCTGCATTCCAGTGTACGGTACTAAGTCGTCCTGGAATGAAGCTTCATTAATGGGTTCATCCACGTTGTTCTAAAGTATTACTAAACAGGGGAAAAGGACGTACCCCTTTTTCCTTACTCGCTCTCTCTTTGATATTTTCATTCCTAATACATTTTGCAACATGCTCTGTGGGCCACCATTCTCCACTACATGGTTGCTTAATATTTAAAGGAGTGCACATCTATCTTCCAACCGGGTCTTTAATTGTATCTTTAGACTATAACCCTAATACATCCTCAAAATCTTCTTCAAAATCTTCATCTTGCTGTAAATCAAATATATTCTCATCCATTTCTTTCTCATTACTTACACCAGTCATGTTCACCTCCTTATTAAAATATTCTTCATCATGTGTGCCACCAAGGGCAACCTTTCTTTGCGTGCCGCCACATACACCCATACTTGTCTTTTTAGTCCTCTTTCTCCAAACTTCAGAACTGCCACCTTCTCCATCAGGAAGTGAAAAATATTCTTCCTCACACTCTAACTCTCTCTTTCTATTCTTCAAAACACCATTCACAGACTCCTTTACCTGTTTCCTCATCTCATTCTGGATTAGCGTTTTCACAACCTCCTCATTAACCACTTCACCTGTTACAGCAAACTCACCGCTCTAATCCCATGTTATAATCCTGTATATCCATATCCAGTACTTAGCTTCTGGGGTACCTGCAATCTTGCAGCACATGGTACTGTGACACCTGGGAAATCTTCACAGACCCATGATATTCGTTTGAGGATGTGCTGACCCAATTCCAGATACATGGGTCCCATATTGGTCCTTGTGATGAAGTGGAAATTTCATTTGAATTGTAGGGGTGCATCATGATCATGTGTAGAACACGTCTGCATATGATCATGCAATTATCGTTAACATTAGGGGGTCGATTCCGAATCAGGAAAAACCACTCCGAATAGCCGTATGGAGCGTTTTTTCCCCGTACGAATCGTACCCTGCAGCGTCTACGTACGATGAAGTACGATTCGTACCAGGAGCAGGACTCCGTACGAATCGTGCAAAGACAGTACGACTTGAATCTCCTCACGATTCTCCCTCGGAAACCACATCCGTACGGTTCGAAACAGGTTTTCCCAACCCAGCAAGTACGATTTGTGTCGGGTACGCACCGTACGACGCTTTTTTATGGGAGCCCAAAACATCCGGAGAAGCAGAGTTCCCTCGAAACAGGTACGGAACGCCCCCCCGGGTACGGTGCGTACACCCCATGTCTGCAGGGGTATGGTGCGTACCCCTGCGATCATGGGGTGTATGCACTGTACCCCTGCGATCATGGGGTGTACGCACCGTACCCCATGATCGCAGGGTATACGGTGCGTACACCCTGCGATCATGGGTTACGGTGCATACACCCCATGATTGCAGGGGTACACACCGTACCCCTGCGATCATGGGGTGTACGCACCGTACGGTATGTATGCAATTGTGTGGTTGTCCGTACGAATCGCCGTAACCTGACGTGGACCGTACGAATCGCGTCCTTAAACCCCAGTCCGGATCGTACTCGTCGGGTCGTACAGCATGTTTACGAATCATACAGTTCACTGTGAAGGGTCCTTGTCATACGGTTTCACCCTTGCAATTCGGACGGTTTGCGACGATTCAGACTGATTGACGAGATACGGATCGCACTACGCGATTCGGGGGGACATGTACAATTCGTACGGAGAGGGCTCCGGATACGATTCAGATGGATGCTTTTTTGCCCGAATCGGAATCGACCCCTAGGTGTTAGAAATGTGAAACGTATTAACCTATTTACGTGATGTACTTTGCTTATGGATAAATGTCATGGAAAATTAACGCAGAAAATAAATGTTACTAGCAGAAAACATTGACATGAAGAATTTGTATTGCTCAACTGACACCTTAGTATATTGAATCTGCTTAATAATTATGTCATTTCACATGTGGGTAAATTAATTAGTTGAAATTGCATTAATGCTATGCAAATTCATAAAACTTATATGATGTTTCTCTTATTTTAACTGAAGTCCTAGGCCTGAAATGCAAGTCCCTTGAAGCTCTTATCTTAAAATTAATTGTTGAATTTCATGTGCATTGCAGATTCTGTTCTTTCTCACTTTTTCATTGCAGGTGGAGAATACATTCTTTAGGAAAAGTCATGTCTTTATTTGAGTAAGCTAGGCAAGGAGAGAAGAAGTTGCAATCATGTGTCTTGAGTCTATAAAGGAAGGTCATTATGCTTCACAAAGGAGAAGGCATGTAAACCAAGGAAAAATTGTATCACAGAAGGTACACCATCAACATTGTGGAAAAATACCTTCAGGACTGAACCCAGGTTGGATGGTGTGATCCGAACTGCACCATGGGAATGTTATCCGTGAATAACTGGTTGTTGGAGTTAGTGATAGCGCGTCACTTCTTTCTTGCCTTCAGAGCAAGAGCATCTTAGAACAAGCTCTGTCTTTTATAGCTTCAGGCTACTTGACCCATTGATCGTGGAGTGACTTCTTAGGGAGACTCCACGTGCTGACAACTTTTACCCTTCTTTCTGAAGATGCTTAGTCAGGGATGCCACTTTAATGATAGCGTTTAGATAGATGTATGCTTTTCACTCACCAACACTTGATACAGGGAAATTTTGAATAATGTTTACTGATTTTCTGTATTCTACTTCTTGAATTAATATTGTTGTTAATGCTGCATCATTTATTTTGAAGCACAGATTTGACTTCTTACTGATTCATATATATTTCTATTCTCTTGTGTTGAGGTGTATCTATGTTCAGTTATTCTTGACTTTGTAATAAAGTAACTAACCTTAAGTAGTTGTCTGGGAATTATTATGTATCAAAAATATTTATTGACTAATTGACTGTTCTTCTAATGACTTATCTCCCCAGTACACTTTCATGCTGCTAAAAAGAACCATTGGAGTGAGATTCGAGAACGGCCTAAAACTTATGGGCCTGGCCCTTTCAGTTGGTAGCAGTGTAAGAAGGTTAGCACATGAAGTGAAGGGACAATCTAGTAGTAGTTTAGAGCAAGTGGAACTTAGAACCCTCCAGCCCTGATATAGATCCCAATGATCGAGAACGGAAGACAACGGAACTTGTTGGCAACCAACAGAGTTTAAGGGTACAGCAAAATCAGCGGCAGAAGGAGGTTTGAGTATGTTAGATTGCAGAAATGGTTAGATTGTGTGTTGTCTTGTGGTGTTGGTGTGAAATTTGATTGAATGTGGTTTCGGGCCAGACGTGGTCCAAGGATGGAGTTTTGAGTTGTAGGTCCCAAGGTGACCTAAGATCCCATGATATATTAAATGCTGTAGAAGACACCGAGATTGTGATTATCAAACCGAAGAATTGAGAAATTGTTGTTGAGATGTCATCGGATGTTCGTGTGAATGGGATGTATTGGAATAGTCTAGTGGACTTTGTGTACGGGGGTTGACTATACGGATTCAGGTGATCCACGCTGATCGAGGGTTACTGTGTGTGAATGTTTTTGAGTGGTTGAATTCTATCTATCTTTTAGAATGGCAGATAATTATGGATTTAAGATGATGTTGTGAGTGATTGTATATGGAAAAAATGTGAAGTGAGGAGTAAGAAAGGGGTCTGATTGTGCAGCGCTGCCATAGGTCTGTGGATGTAATGCTGCACTGGGATTGACTGGTAGTCATCGTGAAGTCTGTGGTTGGAAAAGATTGTTTCGTCATAATCAGTTAAACAAAAACTGCATTTTCTGAAATCATGCAACGCTTTAGGGTGTTACGGTATCTCTTTAGAGCTGATAAAGGGGTAGTTACTCAAGTGGGCGAAGAGGTGCCATCCGAGGATACTCCAGCACTGTATGATGACAAAGGTTGGGTTCCACACTATAATTTGGCATCAAGTTGGCATAAAATCACTGAAAATGAGGGTGAATTGTCATTTCCACGCTTTGGGTCATTCAGAGTGGATGTGTTGAATCTGCTCAGGGGAATGATGTTTGCGATTCGAGCTTTGCCTTGGACCTCTTTGTTTTCTCCCTCTTCCCTGGGTCCTCCTCCTTCCCCCTCTTCCTCAGTCAAAACCTTAGGGATAAAACTGGATGATCACCTCACCCTGCACTCCCAGATCAGCTTAGTTGTTTCATCCTGCTTCCTGATCCTCCGCACTATCCGTAAAATATCACGGTTCTTTTCCTTTTCTGCTCTCTTTTTTTTATTTTATTTTTTTATTGAGATGGATCAGAATATCATAAAACAGACAAAGATAATAAATACAATTAAGATATCAGCTGGATAAGAATATCATAACAATATACAGACATATGAATTAAAAAGAATCACCTGTACAAAAATAAATACTTCTTATGCGGCTTAAATCGATCAGCTTAAGGGAAAATACATTTGGGATTATTACGTGCATTACATACAGGGCGAGGACATTTCACTTTCAACATCTTGTTTTCCTCCAGTTACTGAATGGTGCCCAAATTTTTTTGCCATACTCTTTCTTCTTTTTGCCCTTAAAATTATATAGACCCTCCTCAATATTATGAATACCAAGCAATCTAGTCAGCCATATCTGGAATGAGGGGGCTACCGGATCTTTCCAGGCCGCCGCTATTAGAATTCTTAACACCGCGACACACAAAAAAATAAAAGCTTCGGCTTCATGTACGACCTTGAGATTTTCATCCCTGCCAATTAGAATAGTAGTTGGGGATAGAGCGATTTGGCACTCTAGCAGCCCCGATAAGAATTTCTCTATTTCAGTTAAAACAGGTTTAAGGTTTTGGCAAGAATAGAACATATGGCATAGATCTGCCGGACCTTGGTTACATCTTGGACATCTATCTGTATCCCTTTTACCCCATTGAAACAGCTTCGCGGGGGTATAATAGAGATTAAAGATCATCTTGTAGTGTTGTGCTTTTAAGTTGGTTGCTCTTAATACTTTCTTATTTAGTGCCAGGGCATAGTCCACGTCTACATTTGGATCACCTATTCTAAGAGCCCAGGCATTTTCTGTTTGCACAACATCCTCCTCTATGCCCTGTAAAAGATGAGCATATCCTATTTTTATCTTTCTGCCTCCATTCCTTATATATTGAACAATCGGGTTTAACTCCTGAATAGAAATCCTAGGTCTTAAAGATTTAACTGTTTGTTCTAATTGTTTATACAACATCCAGTGATTCATAGGGACCCCATATCTTTGTTGTAGGACCTCAAACCCTAGCAGGTCGTCCTTACACATAACGTCCCCCAAGCATCGGATACCCAGACTCCTCCAAAGGGCGCTATTCCTGTTCTGTCCAAGATGTAGGAATGGGCTTGAGTTCCAAAGGTCTATAGTGCCATTGATCTTAGGAATCTTGAGGAATTTCAGCATCAACTTCCATACACCCCAAACACTTAACATCAATTTGCTTTTACTCCTCTTATAATACCGCACGTTAACTTCGCGAGTTAAAATCCCCATAGCTTTTTCACCAATTAATAATTCATATATTGTGGGCATTCTGAGAATACCAGGCAACAGTACGGGGGTATCATAACACAATAAATGTTTCATATGCAACAATAAACAGACCCAATGATACAGTCTTATATTAGGAGCAGATAGCCCTCCTCCCTCTAATGGTAATGAGAGTCTAGCTAGCGATCTTCTAACTTTGCCATATTGCCATAGAAACTGTGAAAACACTGCTTCAATTTTTTTCATCAGCCCTTCATTAATTAATAACGGAATAGCACGGAATAAATATAACAATTTTGGGAACATTGTCATTTTAAGAACATTCACTCGGCCGATCAAAGATAGATGTAATACATCAATTCTTCTCAAATCCTTATCCATTGATGCAAGTAACGGCAAATAATTTTCCTGAATGATTTTACCCACATCAGCATTGATTTTTACTCCTAAATAAATTGCAGAGTCAACATATCTTTGATCCCTTTTCTGAATATTCTTTGTACAGATTATTATAGTTTTTTCAGTGTTAAGCTTATATCCTGAATAGGTCCCAAACTGTCGTGCCAAATTATTTAATTCCTGTATTGCCATATTCGGATTGTCTGTAACAATTGCCAGATCGTCCGCATATGCCAATAACTTAGTGGTATGCCCGTGAGATATAACAGGGGGTATTTTATCTGAAGCAAGAATCTTCCTAATTAACGGATCGATATATAATGAAAAAAGTATAGGAGAACACGGACAACCCTGGCGTGTACCTCTTCTAATCACTACCTCCTCCGATTGAAGCCCCATTGTCGTGATTCTGGCTACTGGGTCCATATACATTGCCTTGATACCTTTCCTACATTTTTCACCAAAACCCCTTTTGTCCAACACCTCCCACATGAAGTCCCAAACCACACGGTCAAACGCCTTCTCGGCATCCAATAAAATCATAGCCATGTCTCCTCCTGTAGCGGTGACAGCATCAAATAGTGATATAGCCCTAGCTGTATGTTCAGTAGTACCTCGCCCTGGTACGAACCCATGCTGCCATGGTGAAACAAGTTGACCTATAATCCCTCCTAGTCTCTTAGCCCATATTTTAGAATATAGCTTAGCATCTGTGTTTATTAAGGATATCGGTCGATATGAGCCCGGATTCTCCTCTGGCTTTCCCTTTTTGTGAAATATCACAATATTGGTCTGTTTCCACGTATCAGGAATGATACCTGAACAGATAACGCCATTGAAGAGATCTTCAAACATGGGGAGAATTTCATCACTCAAAGCCCTATACACCTCAATTGGGATCCCGTCTGGACCCGCCGCTTTACCCAATGCCAGTTCACCCAGAGCATTCTTTATCTCCTCCGCTGTTATATCCAGTTCCAATCGAGCTCTATCTCCCTCCTCCACCCTTGGTGTTATAGGAAACTGGTCTCGTATGAATGGTACAACATCTGGCTCCTGATCATAAAGTTTTTGATAAAATTTCTGGAACGCATGTATTATATCTTTCGGATCAGTATATTCGCTCCCATTATATTTAATCTTGTCTATTTTATTTCGATTCGATTCTTGCCTGATACGGAGTGCTAATGCTCTACCCGCCTGCTCCCCAGTCTCATATCTCCTTGCTCTTTGTGACTGATATGCATATATCTCTTTCTGAGTGATTATTTTTAAAACGTCACCTTTAACCCGGGCCATATTTCTAATAGTCTCCCCACTATCTTTACCGGATGTTATTTCATCAATATGACGTCTCTCTATTTCTGCCAGATCTACCATAAGCTTATCAATCTTGCCTTTATCTTCTTTCCTTAATCTTGCTGCACAGCTAATCGTCTCCCCCCTTAGTGCGGCTTTAAAAGACTCCCAAACACCATTTCTGGAGGCACTGTATCTGTTACATTCAAAAAATTCCTTTGTCCAATTTTTAATGTGTTTTAAAAACCTTTCATCATTTAATAATTTCCTATCAAATGTCCATCTAGATATTTTTCTTTGAATATTGGGAACCTTATATGATAGTATCAGAGGATTATGATCGGAAATTGTTCTTGGTAATTTATGAATATTGACCTTACCAATTTCCCCTATTGTAACAAAAGAATAATCCAACCTAGAATACTTTTGTGCTGGATGGGAGAAATATGTAAAGCCTCGATCACCGGGCATCTTTTCTCCCCATACCTCTACCAGGCCATGTGACTGGATCAGGGAGCGTATAGCTACATTAACCTTACGTTTACGACCTATATAGTTGCTTCCCTGTTGCCAGTCTGCAGAAATATTCATATCGCCACAGAGTATTATTGGGGTGGTCCAGTTAGCCAGTTCTTCTTCTAATTTATCATAGATCATTGGGTCATCCTCATTAGGACCATATATCACACACAGAGTGAATCCCATACTCATTTCCGCTAGTATCCATCTTCCTGAACCATCTGTTCTAATACATTTCACTCCGCCCAGATAATTTTTAGCTAATATAGCCACTCCTCTGATCATTGATGATTGAGTGGAACATCCAATCAGGGTATACCCATACATTTCCAGAACCTTCCTTTTATTCCAGGGAATATGGGTTTCCTGAATACAGACTATATCTATATTATTCATTCTAACCAGATGGCTCAATCTCTGCCGCTTCTTCCAATCGTTTAAACCACCTGCATTGATAGTGCAAATCCTAATGTCTGACATATTTATCGTATTGTCCTCTCCTACATTGACTATTAACCAAACAACTGATATCAGCCCAAAGCCTGTTCCATTCCATCTCGTAATTTTCCAAAATGTTCAACCCCCCTTCCCTCTCCTCCCCCACCCTCTCCTCCCTTTGCCCTCTCTCCCTCCCCCTGTCATGCTCCAGAGTGGAACACCCCCTCATCCGCCCCCCTTGTCTGGAGGCGCTCAGACCGCTGGTCTGTGCACGTGATGGTTGCAGCTCAATGTGAGGAGATATAACCTTTAAGACTTAACCCATTCCCCACTTACACTAGAAAAAAAATATTATTCTCTCTATCCCCTTTTACCACCAGAATTTACACACTGTGACTCCCTTCCATTTCAATTGCCCTCCACCTTACTACCTATCTACCTACTAGAACATTCTATATTATCCATTATCCAATTTACTGAGACACAGCAGAATGATATTTATCAGAGCCACCCCTATACTCCATTCAAATACAGATACCATTAAATCTTCGCGGCCCCTATTCCCAACTAGAGTTGATGGTTTGACCATCCTGCTACTCTACTCCATCTACAACATCAAGAATTCTTTAGCTTTAATCTCCGAAGAGAAGTAAAATGTTTTTCCATCTTTAATTATCTTGAGTTGAGCGGGGTTAATCAAGTAGGCCTGCATGCCCTTGTCCTGAAATGGTTTGATCATCTGCCGTAACCTCCAGCGTCTCTCCACCGTGATATGACAGAAGTCAGGGCGAACAAAAAAAGTATAACCATCAGCTGATTTTTTTTTATCAGGTCTCGCCCTCTCCGAGATTGCTTGTCTCAGATTGAAGTTGCCCAGAAAAATTTAAATTGCTCTGGGCCTGTCTCCCTCTTTCGCATTCTTGTAGACGGTGGCTGGGGTACGATGTGCCCTCTGATCTCCCTACCGAAGTCCCAGTCTTTCAAGTCCGTGAAGGCAGATTCAAAAAGCTTGACAACAAAAGATTTCATATCTGTGCCCCTTTCTAATGATTCAAGTTTCCACTGAATATCGGTAAGCTGTTTCGTTTGCGTATCAACTTTACTGGTCGCGGCCGCTGATTCAGCCGATGTTTGGTCTGCCCTGTTCCCATGATGCACTGGGTCAGGGACAGACTAATTTGCATATAGCCAGGTTCTGAACTGGGATGGTGCAGTGATCTAAAAAACGGTGATGGATCAAGCCCTGATCTTTTGACGGGGTATGAGTGTTCTGCTTAATTCAGATGCTCTGTCCATCACCACCCCCTTTCATGAATCGTTTTGGCCACTATAGGAGTGGCAGGGTATGCTCAGATGTGAGTCCCTTGCTCACTGCACCATCAGGATTCAAGCAAGCCGGGCTGAAGACGGCTGTAATGCCAAAAACCTCCCGGAAGCTTGTTTCCTTTCCAGTAAAGAATTGGTTTGGTAGTTTGGTCTGCCGTTTTCCCATGATGCACTGGGCCAGGGACAGACTAATTTGCATATAGCCAGGTTCTGAACTGGGATGGTGCAGTGATCTAAAAAACGGTGATGGATCAAGCCCTGATCTTTTGACGGGGTATGAGTGTTCTGCTTAATTCAGATGCTCTGTCCATAACCACCCCCTTTCATGAATTGATCCTGATCAAGTCCTTTTTGTTGATGGTTCATACCTAAGAGACAATGAAGGTAATCTGAGAACACCGTTTGTTTTCTGTACCATCTCTAGAGTGGTGGGAGCTGCTTGTTTACAGGGAGTACCCTCTGCACAGTTGGCAGAAATCTTTGCCCTGACCCATAGAGTCACGATCTATGCCAATAGCCAGTACGGCTTCAGTGTGGCTCATAACTTGCGGACAGCTTTTGTTGCAGAGAGGGTTCCTAACATCATCAGGATCCCCACTAAGGAGTAGGGAATATGTGCGACAACTGCTTGAAGCTCTACAATTGCAGAGGGAAGTGGATGTCTTTAAAAGTGCTGCACATGGAAGCGGAAATAGGTACGCAGATAAAGTTGCATGTTATTGTGCTTCCCATGCATTTATTTATTTATTTATTTATTTATTTCATTTTCTAAAGCGCTACAGCTACCCAACAAAGGGTTTCCCGGCGCTGATGATTCCGTGCATTGAGAAAATCAGGATTTTAGATGTTAAACAGCCAGGTTTTTAGGGCTTTCCTGAATTTCAGGTGATTCATTTCCTGCCTAAGAATCAATGGAAGAGTATTCCAAAGGGAAGGTCCCAGATATGAAAAAGATTTGCCGCCCATTCTCGCCAGCCTGATTTTAGGGATCACAAATTGGTTGGCTGTAGCTGAGCGAAGGGTGCGGGATGGACGGTAGGGCTGAATAAGATTTTGAAGATATTTGGGTGCCTTGTTGGTTGAGATCTTATGCATAAGACATAAGGATTTAAATTTTACCCGATTCTCGATTTTCAGCCAGTGCAATTCGCGAATATACTTGGTGGTAGGTGTGGAGATGGGAATTTTCCACAGCAGTCTTGCGGCGGCATTTTGCACTGTCTGTAGTCGTCGGGTTATGGCCTTGTTGGCCCCTAGATAAAGCACGTTGGCGTAATCAAGCCTGGAGGTTATCAAAGCATTGATGACCGATTTTTGGGTGTTATTGGGCAACATCCAACAGATTTTCTTCAGCCACTTTAGAATCGCAAAGCAAGTGGATGATGTCTTAGTAGCTTGCTGATTAAGACTTAATGATTCATCAATGATGACTCCGAGATTGCGTGCTGATTTGACTGGGACCGGAGGTGTGCCCATCACATCAGGCCAGTGCTGGGGGCCCCAGAGTTCTTTGTTTTTGCCCAAAACTCTGTTTTCTCGCCATTAAGTTTGAGAAAATTTTTTCTCATCCAGTCTGCGATGTTAGTGAGGCCGATTTTCAATGACGAGATGTTATTTGGGTCCGAAGATGATAAAGAGAAAATAAGCTGGGAATCATCAGCATACGAGAACATGAGTAGGCCAGACTCTTCTATCATTTTGGCCAATGGACTCATGTAAACATTGAAAAGCAGTGGGCTCAATATAGAGCCCTGCGGCACTCCATGTTTAAGGGTCATAGTGTCAGAGCATGCTGATTGGGTCTTCAATGCATGTGTCTTCAATGGAGAATATGCTGGCGAGAGTACAGAGCAGATTGAACTCAGCATGATGCTAGCTGTTGCTGACACATGGGATGAAGTGAGAAGGTAAAACAGAAACAAGAGGGTAGGATCAGAGCAGGTTGTGAGAAAGGGAAGGATGACATTTGGGTTTCAGCTGTTGCCAGGGCAGTGTACCAGATTATGTGTTAAACCCAATGGCTTGGCAAAATAATGGAACAGCTCACATAGGGAGAGATGCAATGATGAGACTGTTAGGCAGACCTGGTTCAATCCTAGATTTCGAGTGATTGCAGAAGCTCTGTGTCATCGGTGCATCACTTGTCAACAAATAAATGCAGGGAAGAAGACTGTTGTTGCTTGAGTCATATTGGCAGATCTGGGTGTCCCTTTATTTGGATCCCAATGGACTCTGTTGAGATGCCTATCCGTAATGGATTGATGTACACTCTGGTGGTGGTGCGCATCTTTTCTTGAGGGGTTGAAGCTTACCCGAATAGGAGATATGAGAGTCTCACAGTAGCAAAGCTGTTGTTGAGGGGACTCATTCCTAGATTCGGATTTCCTACTAGATTGGAATCAGACAGAGGTACAAACTTCCATTACTAGATCATGAAATTGTTGTGCACTGCCTTGAGTGTGGATCAAAGACTGCTTTGTAGTTACAGGCCAGAGGCATCTGGAATGGTGGAGCAAGTCAACAAGACATTAAAAGCAAGGTTAGCTAAAGTGAGCGTTTCAATGTCTCTGAAATGGCCTGCTGCATTGCCTCTAGGGCTGATGAGTTTACCCAGCATTCCTGACAGGAGAACTGGGTTGTCACCACATGAGATAGTCATGGCCTGATGCATTGCCTTGGTGCTGATGAGTTTACCCAGCATTCCTGACAGGTGAACTGGGTTGTCACCACATGAGATACTCATGGGAAGTGCAATGCAATTACTTTCTGTACCCTTCACCGCGCTAGTCAGTATCACAGATGATTTGGTCCTTGTCTACTGTAAAGGACTGTCTGACGTGGTTCATTCTGTGTCTCATCAGGTTGAAGCTGCAACTGCACAGACCTCTAAGGAACTTTGCCATTACCTGTAGCTCAGAGACTGGGTTCTCATTAAGAAGCACATGAAGAAAAACTGGCTAGACTCTTGTTGGCGTCGGCCATACCAAGTGACACTGTTAACTACGACTGCTGTGAAGTGTGGAGGAGTGCCAAACTGGATTCATGCTTCCCACACTCGATGAGTCTCAGGTCCCGCTGATGAAGCAGCTCCTCTCCCTGAAGTACTTTCAGCCATGACTGAGGGGTCACCGGAGAGGGCAAGCCAAGTTGTAGAGGTACCTGAAGTGGATGGACACAGACCAAGGCAATCTGAGGGGGGTCATGCTACACAAGACTCTGGTATAGACTCTGAGGGAAACTGTAACATTGCGTGTGACAGTGAGTCTGACTCAGTAGAAGAGGCTGGTCGGACAAATGGTCATATGCAGATAAGAAATAATAATGTTGCCGGTGAGAAATGGCCTGTGAGACAGAGGAGGAGTGTTGGAAACGGGACCCCCGGCCAGCCAATGCTCACGCCAAGGTCAGTCAGGGATCACCATTTCTAAGTCAGGGCAAGGGAGTTACACACCAAGATAACCCCTGCTCACCCTCTAGGTAACGTGACGCGAGCAGCAAGGCTAATCTCGGAGGCGATGTGTAAAGCGTTTGCGCGCGCACCCCAGCGACAACACCCTAGGCCCACCACAAAGGAAACTCCACACAAGGTTATATCAAAAATAGCCTTTGTATTATAATAAAAACACATTAGATAAGACACACACTTTACAATGTGCTAACAGGCACGGGCAAGATTTACAAGGGATTATGTACAGGACAGGGCCACCTGGACCACTGTCATGGGTATGCACTTTTTAGAAATAATACTTGTAGGTATAACACTTAGCACATAAACATATAATGACTGTAGCACAAAAATAGTAAATGTAGCACACAACCAGTAATCACTGGTAAAGGGTAAATACCTCCTACGCCACCCTAAACACTGTAGGAAAATCACGCAGGGAACTAGGACCTTATCATCAGGACCTAGGGAAGGAAAACCATCACCTAAGCAAGTCACATTTAGCAAAGGGAAGGAAACCTAAAATAATCACCTAAGCAAGTCACATTTAGCAAAGGTAATAAAAACATAAATCATCCTCTAAGCAGGTCACTTTTAGCAAAGGGGAAGAACCATAAACAATCACCTAAGCAGGTCACTTTTAGCAAAGGTAATAACACATAAATAATCCTCTAAGCAGGTCACTTTTAGCAAAGGGGATAAAACATAAACATTCCTCTAAGCAGGTCACTTTTAGCAAAGGGGAAGAACCATAAACAATCACCTAAGCAGGTCACTTTTAGCAAAGGTAATAACACATAAACAATTGCACATGAGACATTAAAAGCCTATTCAGAGGTGCAGGTAGAACATTTGCGCAGAAATCACATAAGTAAGTAAATCATAAATTGCGCAGGGTGCATGTAGCACAATACTAGAACTGTCCCCCAGGCCAACTGGCCTCGAAAGGGCTGAAATGCCCTGAGTCTCAATGTCAGGGAGGCTGCGCAGGCAGCCAAGAACACAAGCCTAAACGTAGCAACTGTCCACTAAGTGCTGGACAGTTGTGAATACAGATGATGCCAACGTTGGAGCCTCGTGGGCTCAAGAACACACTGGGGTGGAACACCACGTGGGAGCCTCGCAGGGCTCTGTAACAAAGCACTCGTGTCCCAAGAGCCTCACTGGGCTCTAGATCAAAAGAATGGCGATTAAGCTTCTACGCTCCAAAACAATTAAATGCCCCTAGAGCCTCTCAGGCTCGTAACTCAGTTAGGGGGGGGGAGCCTCTCGGGGCTCAAAGAACAAATATGCGGCCGTGGGAGCCTCCTGGGCTTAAGAACAGATGTGGCGTCCGAGCTTCTCTGGCTCGTAAATCAATTGTGGGTGACGAGCCTCGCAGGGGCTCGAAAACAGATGTGGCCTGAGCCTCGCAAGGCTCGCAAACAGGAATGCCCCCAAGAGCCTCAACCGGCTCTTCACACTGACGGGGAGGGGCGGGCACCGGCAATGTGCCCCGACGCCCTCCTCCCCAATTCTGCACTGAGCCCCACTCACCGGCTGTCTCGCTGGCGGGACGGCTCCCCCTCTCGGCAGCGCGGGGCTCCTCTCTCCTCACGGGGAGCCTCGGACGGCAATGCAGGCTGCTTCCTGATTCTCCGCTCCTCCCCCGATGACGCGGCGGGAGGCTCGGCCGGCTGGGCCAATCCCAGCGCGGCCTGGCGGTGACGTCGGTGGCTGCTTCCTCTCGGCCCGGTGCTGTGGCGGTGATCACGGGGCAATGCCGGGTGGGCACCGGCTTCCAATAATTAAAGTAACACGGGGCAATGCCGGGTAGGCACCGTCCTTTGCAATTAAAGCGCTCACGAGCGCAGGAAGTAAAATAAAGCGCTCCTTAGCGCTAAAGGCAGGTAAAGCGCTCCCCAAGCTCTGTAAGCAAAGAAAAGCGCTCTCAGCGCTAGGCAGGCAGGGAATAGCGCTCACAGCGCTAAAAGGAACAAATAAAGCGCGCCCAGCGCTGGGGACAAGGGTAGAGCACTTCCAGGCGCTCCAAGCAAAAAGTCAAGCTCCAGCAGGGTCTGGAGGCAGGCAGGGGGCAAGGCTGGGCCCAGAGCCAGCTCACTGGGTCTCCAGGCAGGGAGACAGTCCAAGTGGCGGTCCTCCTGGCCCCAGCAGCAGCAACAGCCCCCTCTGGCAGGATCAGAAAAGAGAACAACCTTCATGGGGACACAGCCTCTTCTTATACTGTGAAATCCTTTGTTTCAGGGTGCAGGGTGGGGGGAAAACCAGTTGCAGCTGGCTTGGGAGTACCCTTGATGGCCCAACCACCCCTTTCATTCACTGGGGAGGCTAGGGTCGTTAGACACACCACAGGGGGGCGGAGCCAGCATTGTGTGGGGAAAAACCCAGCCCATCAAGGAACCAGGTGCACTCCTCCCACACATCACTCATGCTAATCTCACACTCACCACCGGGCAGACCCATCCAGACTTCCTGGAGCCTGGCATGCCAGCCAGCTCCAGCCAATCACGCTCCAGCACCCTTACTGCACACACATATCAATGTCCAGAAGTAGCACTTCCCTACTAGACACATACAAGCCGCACATACCATCGCGCAGCATTCATTCTCACGAGTTCACACATACCAAACTCGAGCCTGCACTCCCCACACATCAGGAACTAACATGGACACATACATTCCCCATGCATTCCTATGGGAGGGCAGGCCAGCCATACTACACGCACGCACTTTACCCTGGGACACAGGGAAAAAGTGAGCAGAGACCCAAAAATCACTAACACTGGGTCACAAAGAAAAGCAAAAAGATTAGGGGTGAACCTGCCCTAAGGGCCAAGTCCAACAATGAGAAATCTAAAACTTGCGTCTAAAAGAGAACTTGCCCCAATAGATAAATCCTTGGAGTGTGATCTAAGTGAAACTGAGCCAAACACAGAAGGTGCGAGAAGATCCAAGAGAGATTGAGTGCCATGTTGGAGATATTCCTCACCCGAGTGGACCTACTTGGTTACAAATGCCAGGGAGAGCGAGATTTGAGATTTCAATACTGGTTGTTTAGATCTTGCTGAGAGTTCTTGGAATTGAAGCAAATGTACTTCTGTTGTTGTCTGTTTCTTTTCCACCAAGGTTGAGTGGCTTACATACACTGATTCTGGAGGACATTGAATTTCCAAGTTTTGGAGCACTACAGTCTCCTCAAGAGATTGCAGCACTGAGAGCTGAACTATTGCATCATGGTATTTAGAAAGTTGGCTCTGATCTGATTAGTGATGCAAACAACTTTAAACTGTAAATAAAGAAGAAGATAACCTAGGCCTTAGTGGATGAAGAATACACTTAGGGATTGCATTTAGAATCAATCAATCAATCAAGCATTTATATAGCGCACTACTCACCCGGAGGGTCTCAAGGCGCTGGGGGGAGGGGGTCCGCTACTGCTCGAAGAGCCAGGTCTTGAGCTGCTTCCTGAAGGTGAGGTGGTCTTGGGTCAGGCGGAGTTGGGTCGGAAGGGAGTTCCAAGTCTTGGCGGCCAGGTAGGAGAAGGACCTTCCTCCTGTGGTGGCTCATCGGATGCAGGGGACGGCGGCGAGGGAGTGGCTGGTCGATCGAAGCTGGCGTTTGGGAGCGTAGAAGTTGAGGCGGCTGTTGAGGTATCCTGGGCCTTGGTTGTGTAGGGCTTTGTGTGCGTGGGTGAGGAGCCGGAAGGTGATTCTCTTGTTGACCGGGAGCCAGTGCAGGTCTCTCAGGTGTCCGGAGATGTGGCTGCGGCGGGGGATGTCCAGGATGAGTCGTGCTGAGGTATTCTGGATCCGCTGGAGTCTCTTCTGGAGTTTGGCGGTGGTTCCGGCATAGAGGGAGTTGCCGTAGTCCAGACGGCTGGTGACGAGGGCCTGGGTGACCGTCTTCCTGTTCTCGGTGGGGATCCATCGGAAGATCTTACGTAGCATGCGCAGGATGTTGAAGCACGACGAGGAGACGGCGTTGACTTGTCTGGTCATGGAGAGGGAGGAGTCCAGGTTGAAGCCCAGGTTGCGTGCGTGGTCCGTTGGTTTGGGTGCGCTGCCCAGGGCGGGGGGCCACCAGGAGTCATCCCAGGCGGAGGGTGAGGATCCCAGGATGAGGACTTCCGTCTTGTCCGAGTTCAGTTTCAGGCGGCTGTTCGACATCCATTTGGCTACGTCTGTCATCCCTTCGTGCAGGTTGGCTCTGGCGGTGGCGGGGTCGTTGGTGATGGAGAGGATCAGCTGGGTGTCGTCGGCGTAGGAGATGATGTTGAGGTTGTGCTGGCGTGCGATGGCTGCGAGGGGGCTCATGTAGACGTTGAAGAGTGTTGGGCTGAGCGAGGAGTCTTGAGGAACGTCGCAGATGACTTTGGTGGCCTCCGATCTGAACGGGGGGAGGCGGACTCTCTGTGTCCTTCCGGCGAGGAAGGAGATGATCCACTCCAGTGCCTTCTCCTGGATTCCGACGTTGCTGAGGCGCTGTACTAGGGTATGGTGGCAGACAGTGTCGAAGGCCGCAGAGAGGTCCAGGAGGATGAGGGCCGCTGTTTCTCCGTTGTCGAGCAGGGCTCGGATGTCATCGGTAGCTGCGATCAGGGCGGTCTCGGTGCTGTGGTTGGCCCGGAAGCCAGACTGCGAGAGGTCGAGGGAACCGTTCGTCTCGAGGAAGGCGGCCAGTTGCTTGTTGACGGTCCTCTCGATGACTTTTGCCGGAAACGGGAGCAGCGAGATGGGGCGGTAGTTCTTGAGGTCGGTGGGGTTGGCTGATGGTTTCTTGAGTAGAGCGCTGAGTTTGGCGTGCTTCCAGCTCTCCGGGAAGGTGGCGATGTCGAAGGAGGTGTTGATGATGTCCCGCAGGTGGGGTGCGATGACAGCGTCGGCCTTGTTGAAGACGTGGTGAGGGCATGGGTCTGTCGGAGATCCGGAGTGGATGGAGTTCATCGTGCAGATGGTGTCTTCGGTGCTGATCGGGGTCCAGGCACGGAGGGTGGTGGTGGGGGGCGGTGGTTCAGTCGTGGCGTGCGTCAGTTGAGTGCTGAAGCTGTTGTGTATGTCCGCGATCTTGTTGTGGAAGTAGGAGGCGAGGGAGTTGCAGAGGTCTTGCGAAGGGGTGATGTCGTTGTTTCCGGCGTTGGGGTTGGAGAGCTCTTTCACGATGTTGAAGAGTTCCTTGCTGTTGTGTGCGTTGTTGTCCGGTCGTTCCTTGAATGCGGTTTTCTTGGTGGCGTGGATCAGTTGGTGGTGTTTTCGGGTGGCGAGCTTGAGGGCAGTCATGTTGTCCGGTGTTGGGTCTCTGCGCCAGGTTTTCTCGAGTGCCCTGCAGTTCTTCTTGGAGCTCTTGAGTTCGTTGTTAAACCATGGGGCTTTCTTGCTGCCGGGTCTGCTCGGCGGGGTTTTCAGAGGGGCGAGTTCGTCTGCGAAGTCGCTGATCCATTTCGGGAGGTTGGTGGCCGCTAGGCTGGGGTTCGTTGTGCTGGTGGGAGGGTTCTTGCTCAGGGAAGTAGCGAGCTGGTCTGCAGTGATCTTGTTCCAGCTTCTGCGGGGAACCTGTTGCTGGTGATAATGGAGCGGGGTCCTTCTGAAGCTGAAGTGGACGCAGCTGTGGTCCGTCCAGTGGAGTCCCGTGGCGTGGCTGAAGGCGATGTCCTTGCTGGAAGAGAAGACCGGGTCGAGTGACATAGAAAGACAGACATAGAAAGAGTGTTAGGACAGTCTTACAAGCTGTGTACATATTGTAAAGCATAGAGATTTCAAAAGAAACTTTATGAGGCTTCAAAAGTTGCTCGAAAGAATTTGCTATACGTGAAGACAGGCGGAGAAAAGAGACTTTGTGTGTTGAACCTCTTTTGACCTGTGAACCGAGCTACTTAAAGATGGACTCTAGAAATTTGAATCCTAAGCACAAATGTATTATAGATAAACTCATTGTAGGGGTAGTTATAATAATATCTGTAGTCGTAGAATCCATTTTGAGTTCATCCAAAGGCAGTCTCAAAAGAAGGTTGATGGAAATAGGGTTTCTAGTTGGCTAGGGTATGCACCTAAGTCAGGCAGAACCCACCACTCTAGGTAAGGTAGTTACAAACCCAAGATATCTCCTGCTCACCCCCTTGGTAGCTTGGCAGAGCAGTCAGGCTTACCCCAGAGGCAATGTGTAAAGAATTTGCGCAACACACACACCTACCAGTGACACTTTAGGCACACCGTAAAAAGAGACTCCACACAGTGTTATATAAAAATATCACTTGTAATATATATAAAACACTTAGACCACAATTATATAAACCACTGTGCCACTAGGCACTTGCCATGAAGGCACATAGAACATAAAATCATTTTGCCCTAAGGCACTGGTCATAACACTCCATTTAGTGCAATGAAGTTAATAATAATATGTTGCACATGTCATCAACAACATCCTGAGAACATTTCTGCATAATGATTGAAATGATGATTACGCACTTGTATAGCGCACAACTACCCGTAGGCATCTTGGCGCTTGTACGAATACCACAGAGGAACACTTCCTGGCCTTTCCCTGTGATGAGCCCACTCCTGGGCACCCCCAAGGTGAAGTCAGGCATCCTCAGCGTTGTTGGGGCGTTGTTGAGATTTAGCAAACTATTGCCCAGAGGTGCAGAGTGGGACTCATGATTAGAATAGGCACCGAAGCGAGAATTATCAGGTCCGAGGAAATTGAGCCAGAGACCCGCCGAGGTGGAAATTGAACCCTGGTTTCAGCCAGACTACTGCATCAGGGTCGGACGCTCTAACCATTGAGCCACACTTCTCTAACATCGCCAGTGGGGTCAATTAAGCAACCACTTATAGGTTGCACCTATCATAAAAACATCAGTAAAACATTGGGCATTACATCTCCGGTAATTCAGTAACCCAGTACTCCCTGATGGCACCCTTCAGGAGAATATCATGAAAAACCCTTACCGCACATATTGTGCGGCTCTTGCAGCAAGACTATGATTTAAATGGCCTTCCTTCCATTTGGGATCCCCTAACCTTTTAGAGCAGGGGCCTTCATTGACGTCTTCACTGTGATGCCTGCCAAGCAATGCCCCCAAAAGTGAGTGGCAGCTATCCAAGACGTGTGGCTCAGTCGCCAAGGAAAATGCAGAGGGGCCCAGTCACTGGGAGCAACAGTGCCCCAGTAATGCCTATACCACAAAAACAATGCCCCCTAATGGTCCACAATGGGACCATGGCCGGCTGATGTGGGCTCAGCTGTTGACGCAGATGAGGTGAAGGGGGGGCCTGCCATGCCCACCTTCGCAGGCCCAAACTCACCGTGGCCTTCCTGCCACTATCTTCCCGGATAGGTGCGCTCCAGAAGGAAAAGCATCCCAACCAGCCCACACGGACAGAGAAACCTCTCCTAGCAGCAGGGCCGGCTGCCTCCAATCTTGAGGTGCAAGCGACCGAACTGGAATCTCCTTCTGTTGGTCACAGCCCTGCCATTAGGTGACGGCGAGTTCCTCTTCCTGACTGGATAGGGTGGGCGATGCCCTCCACATCAACCTCGCTCTTAAGCAAGATGCCAGCGGGTTCCTCTGCTTCTTCTTCCTTGACTGCCGTGGCCCTCTCACTTCAACATAGGATCAAGCACTTTCCTCACAGTATGTGCGGAGATGTTGGCTTTGCACAGCAACACTGGGGCTCTGGTCTGCGCTGCTTTTTACGGCTCTCTGATGCGGCTCTCAGTGGTTGCCATTGTAACCTGCAGGGAGCCCTGTTAAAGCTTCTCTTCTCACGCAGCCCTCTGGGCTGATGCCAGGTGAATGCTCCTCCAGCCGGTCTACACAGCACGGGGCCAATTCGGCAGAGCCCCGGCTGTAATGTAATAGTGTAATAGTGCATGCAGTACAGTGCTAGAAAGGAAACCAGCACTGTAATTCTTTAAAACAGTAGTCTCACACACAATGATCAAGGAGCAGAGACAAAAGGGCACCTCCCGGCTTACTACTTGGAAACCACTAGGCACAAGGACAGTCCTGTCTCAGCTCCAGCTCCAGTAGCAACCACTGCAGGCCGTCCTACCGCATGTAAGTGAGGGGCAGCGCTCCTCCCACAGCTTCTCCCACTCTCCTCCCAAGCAGGTTTACTTTACTTGATATAGCATGGATATTTCCTGAAGTCTTTTATGTCCCAGAGACTTCCAACAGAAGGCAAGCGCACACAAGCCTTTGGAGATTCTTCCCGAGCAGAATACCACGGCAGGGCAAAAAGAGTAATTCCTTTTTCTCCAACACAGAAAGAAGCAGCGACTGCAGGCCTACCCACCCCTCACACAGAACAGGCAGTGCACCTCACACAGTCTTTCCGATTTTCTTTTTGGCAGGGTCCTCTTGTTCCTTGAAGTAATCTAAAGTCCTAGGGGATCAGATGCAATACATACCCCAAATTGTCATTGTTCTTCTTGTGGTAAGGGTCTCTGAACCCAGTCCAAACCATTACTGTCTTCCCTGGTGCAGCATGACCACAGAGGGTAGAGACGGCATTGTGAAAAAAGATACACAGCCTATTGAGGTACGAGGGAAATTCCTCCCACCACTCTAAATGCAGACCAAGCCTATTCAGCCCAGTGTTGAGTCACCCAGGCAAGGCAGGGCACACCTCAACCCACCTAGTGACTGTCTAGAGTGAATGCACATCCCAGCTCCTATCACTCAAGCACCAGACGCTGAATACACAAATAGCCAGTTGCACACAGAATGGTGAACAAAGTGACATTTTCAAACACAGAATTTAAAAACCACCTTTACCAAAAGGTGCATTGATAAGTTCTGAGTTCAGAGAGCGTAAACTCAATTTTTCCATCTTGTCCCCATGGAAAGCTACACATGTAAAATGTTACAGCGCAACCCTAATGATAAGCATATTGTACAGAGAGCCTTCCAATAGTGAAAAACGAAATATACAGTATTTCACTATCAGGACATGTTACACACCATTGCATGTCCTACCTTTCACATACATTACACCCTGTACATGGGGACATGGGGGTACCTTGATCCTCCCTTAAAGGTGCCTTGCATATAAGGAAAGGGAAGGTTTGGGCCTCACAAGTGGGTGCACTTGCCAGGGCAACATGGCAGTTTACAATTTTGCACATAGGAAATTACAGTGGAAGGTCTGAGACACATTTTCAGGGCTACTCATGTGGGTGGCACAACCAGTGCTGCAACCCCACTAGTAGCATTTGATCTACAGGCCCTGGTGCACACTGTGCACTTTACTAGGGACTTACAAGTAAATAAAATATTCTAATCATGGATAACCAATCATATCAAAATTTAAACAGCGAGCCTATGCACTTTAGCACCAATCAGCAGTGGCAAAGTGGCCAGAATCCTATAGCCCGCAAAAACAGGGTCAGCAAAATAGGAGACAAAAGGCTCAACGTTTGGGGACAACCCTGTCAAAAGGGCCAGGTCTAACAAAGGTACACTAGAATCAGAGAAAGGCTTAATAGGACAAACTAGTAGCTTTCTTCATGTAGACCTATCCAAATGTGATTCCACCCTGAATGTTTATGCTAAGTTGCTGTATGAGTATGTTGACACTATGTAAGTGAGCGATTGTTATGTGTGCATGCAATTGCCTTCCTCAGTCGAGGGAGAAATCTGATACCATCACTTAGCCTTGACTTATGACATAAGTTGTAGCTTACTTCTTAGCATGTTTTATGGAAATCGTCATTATGAGAACTACTTCTCAAACTATGATGTGATACTATTAGAAATCCCTGTATACAAACACCTGAACAAATATGATTATTGCAAGCAAATAGACAGAATGGAAAATTATTTCTTGCCTACAGTAACACTAGACACTGTTATGTGATAGACTTAATCTTACATGCATACTAACAGACATAGAAAAGATGTTTGTAAACCTAGTAGAAGACAGAAGTAGGGCCTTCATTGTTAGGTCAGATAATAATGACAAGAACTCTGAATGGACCAAGGAGGAGTTAGCGCACAAGGTTAAGGAAAGTTCTGGTCCTATATCTTAAGATTGGGAACGAGGCAAGCTTTTTCTATGTCAAGTTTGCAAGTAAGTATGATATGGTGTTTTTGGGACAGAATGTGTGTGATCATGTCTTCTCAATAATGGTCCATGGAAAACAATTTCAATGGTTCCAGGAGTGTCATGCATATGTTCAGCTACCGAGCAAATCGTATGGCACATATTCCCAAAGATATATCATGTGGAGGATCTTGAGAGTTTGGAATGAAAGTAGAATAGTAGGGAAAAAGGTGGATTGAGCACAGTAGAGGTTGTAGGATATATAGTTGGAGTGATAATACATGTCTGGGAGTAGTGTTAAATGATATCAGGAGGCTGTCTACAATTGTGGATGAGTTATCTGTTAGCATGGCTCTGTGTTTATTGCTTCTAGATGGGGAGATGGTCTTGATAAGAGCCATGGTATTGTCATACGGTCTTGCATTGACATACTATTAGTAAACGAAGGCAGAGTCTGTCAAATGCTGAAGGTCCAACAGTGTTCTACTTATATCTCTGATAGAATTAAAGACTTGAGGAGATATATTAATAACCACACTGATATACATTGTAAGATACAGGAATTGGCAGCTGAAGGAGTTTGGGATCAAATTTGAAAGGGGTGTGGAACAATAGGAAAATGGTTTGCAAATTTGAGAAGTGGAATATTTGGGTACATCTTTAAGCCAATATTGATATTATAATCTGTAGCATTGTCCTGGTAGGATTGGTAAGAGCATACAAGTGGCACAAAGCAAGGCAATTGGAGAACTCCTTAAGGGAAAGAGGGAGAAGGATAGAAAGACTGCAGGACAGTCATTATGAGAATTTGAAGTGAATGGAGGAGTTCAGACAGAGAAGACTAGCTACAACATCTGTTTAGATCAGTCAACTCTGCAGGGATGTTGGAATGTTTTATGATGACTCAATGTTATCAGAGGTGGGAAGTGATGTGGCGGAAATTTCATATAAATTGTAGGGGTGCATCATAATCATGTGAAGAATGCACCTACATAAAATCATTCTCTTACTGTTAACATGAGGTATTAGAATTGTGAAACGTATTAAGTCAATTATGTGATGTGCTCTGGTTGTGGAAAAATGTCATGGGGAATTAGGGTAGAAAATAAAATGTAACTAGCAGTAAACATTAGCATGAAGAATTTGTATTGTGCAACTGAAAGTTAGACGTATATTGAATGTGCTTATTAATTATGTAATTTTACATTATTGTTTTGTGAATTCATAAAGCTTATATGATGTTTCCCTTGTGTTAGCTGAAGTTCTAGGCCTGATATGAAAGTCCCTGGAAGCTCTTGCTTTAAGATCAATCATTGGATTTCATATGCATTGCAGATTCTGTTCTTTCTAACATTTCCATTGCAGGTGGGGAATACATTATTTAAGAAAAGTAATGTCTTTGTTTTAGTAAGCTAGGCAAGAAGAGAAGAAGTTACAATTTGCTGTCTTGAGTCGATAAAGGAAGGACGTTGTGCTTCACACAGGAGAAAGCATGGGAACCAAGGACAAATTATATCAAAGAAGGTACACCCTCGACATCATGGAAAAATACCCTCAGGACTCAACCCAGGATGGATGGCATGATCTAAGCTACACCATGGAAATCCTACCCGTGAATAACTAGTTGTTGGAGTTAGGGATAGAACGCCACTCTTTTCTTGTCTTCAGAGAAAGCATCTTAGAACGAGTTCTGTCTCTTTTGTAGCTTCATGCTACTCAATCCATTGTTCGTGGAGAGACTTCTTAGGGAGACTCCACATGCTCCCCTCTTTTACCCTTGTTCCTGAAGATGCTTAGTTAGGGATGCCACTGTAATGAGAGAGTAGGAATAGATGTACACTTTTCACTGACCAACCCTTGCTGTAGGGAGATTCAAACTCATGTTTCCTGATTTTCTGTATTCTACTTCTTGAAAAAAATTGTGCTGTTAATGCTGCATCATCTAAACTGGGTGCACAGATTTGACTTACTGATTTCTATAAATTTCTATACCCTTGTGTTGAGATGTTTCTATGTTCATTTATTCTTGACTTTGTAATAAAACAACTAACCTTAAGTAGTTGGCCAGGAAATATTATGTATTTTAAAGAATTATTGGCTAAATGACTCGACTGTTGTTCTGATGACTTATCTCCTCCCTACACTATCATGCTGGTAAAACAAACCATCGGAGTGAGACTTTAGAATGGCCTAGAACTTATAGGCCAGGCCCTTTCACTTGCCAGAGGCTAAGATCCTAACCCTGCTGCACATCACCAAAGAGAAGGCCCAGTATGCCATCCGGCTGTACATGGATAAAATCCTTGCCAGTGGGGGATCAGACACCCTCAGAGGGTGGGCATAGGGCGTGGCCAGATGCCTGCAGCCGAATCCTTTACCACACTCAGCTGCACATGGGGGTTCAAGTGCTTATGAAGGGTGAGTTGCATAGCCTGGAAGCAGAATAGTTATTTGCCTTACTATAATCCCATATGGGATTTATTACACAATACATACATTTTTGTATGTTATGGCGTCCTCTTATCCTCTGCGTAACTGTCAAGGGGGATGAAGGGAAACCATGCAGTAAAATAGGGTTTTGACTATTTTAAGTACAAACACGAATCTATGTCTAAAGAATATGTTACTCAGTGAAGAGACTTTGTGTTCATGATGTGTTTTGTGCTTAGTTATACAGTTATAGTGTTTTTAATTTTTTTAATGTATTTATTTATGCTGGTCAGCAATAGAAAAAAACACAGTTTTACACAATCACAGACATGCTTTTTTCCCACTGTACAGCTTCACATCACAATGCGTGCCCAGAGAACTCAAATCTAAATGCAGGACGGAAGCTAGAGGTGCACAGACCATGGCAAAACCTTTCTCTGGAAGCCTTTAATGAGGCTTTCTATCTGGAATCACCAAAGAAAGACATGGAAGTATCCAAGATGCTGGAAGATTTTAACTCTGCTCTTGTGACAGCTTTGGATTCTGTGATTCCCCCCCAAAAACTATGGCTCTCTCCAACGGCGGGCTTCAGCCCCTTGGTAGACCGCAGAGCTAAAGCCTGAAAAATCCAAATGTAAGAGATTAGAGAGACTCTGGCGAGTTAGTAAGGACCCCAAAACAGACTACGATACAGTCACTGTCTAGCTATCACCTGAATTAAAAATCAGCCAGACGTATGTTCATTATTAATCAAATTGAACATGCTGGTAATTCCCCAAAAGTCCTTTTCAATATAGTAAGGGACTTTGTATCCCCACAAGTTTTCAGACAATCCCCCGTGGAATCACAAGAGTTCTGCAATTCCTTATCAATCTATTTTCAAGATGAAATATCTCATATTTACGCAAACTTTCATTCCATCGCCATTCAGAACCTCGATTTTTCCACCAGATCAGAGGGCTTAGAAAAGATGGTATGTAGTACCCTTGATTGCTTTGAACTAACCACGCTAGAAGAGGTTTCCAATGCGCTGTCCAGTGCCAAATCTGGCTCGCCTCAAGATCCTTTCCCTCCTAAGACAATGACTCTCCTAGCCACTAGCTGTGCCCCAGCCATTCAAAATATTTATAATCAGTCAATACAATCAGGCATCATACCAACAATATGGAAGGAAGCATTTGTATGCCCAATATTGAAAAAACCAACAGCTGATCCTCGAGAACTCAGCAACTATCGCCCTATCTCCCTGTTACCCTTACTGGCCAACCTGTTGGAAAGCATAATAAATAGGCAGTTAAGTCTATATCTGGAATCTAATAAAATCTTGGACCCCTCGCAATCCTGCTTTTGCCCGGGCTTCAGTACGCCATACTGGTCATGACTGATTCCCTTAGGCAGACTATGGATGCGGGTGGATCAGTAGTTCTTATCCTCCTAGATCTCTCTATGGCGTTTGATACCATCGCGCACTCACAGCTCGTGGAGAGACTATCTCCCTGTGGCATCCAAGGGACAGCCTTGAAATGGCTGCAGCATTTTATGGTAGACAGAACACAAACCATCATGTTAGGACCATATCAGCCAGAAAAAATGCGTCTGGATATGGGTGTTCCCCAGGGCTCCTGCTTAAGCCCGACCCTATTCAACATATATATGCCCCCCCAGGCAAAAGTAGAGGAACAGCTGGGTTTTGAAATAATCTCATATGCTGATGATACTCAGTTTATGTTTACTACCTGCCCTAATCTAGAAGCTGAGAAAATTCGGTTCTCCATTGGTGTGCTTGCAATTTCCAACTGGATAACGGAGAACTGCCTTCAGCTGCACCCCAGAAAAACCGAGGTCATGCTAATGGGGAAAGTCTCAGCTATCTGGTCGGACGAATGGTGGCCTTCACAATTGGGTGCAGCTCCCGTACCTAAACAAAGTGTTAAAAACCTAGGTCTAAAACTGGACCAGACATTAACAATGAAGGGTCGTATTGCTGCCACTACCAGCTCCTGCTATTATAGTCTACGTTTACTCTATAAAATTCTTCCTTATATGCCTACTAATCACCGTAGAACTTTAGTTCAAGCTATGGTGATTAGTCGATTAGACTATGGTAACGCTTTGCTGGCCGAAGTGGGAGAGACCCTACTTAACAAACTGCAGATGATTCAAAACACAGCGGCCAGAATGATTCTGAATCGTCCAGCTGGTTACTGCTCTGGCCCCTTGCTGAGAGAATTGCAATGGCTGCCTGTAAGGAAGAGATCATTTTTCAAAATTTGCTGTCCCACTTAAAATGCACTGAAAGGTAGAGGTCCTCAGTATCTGCAAAAGAAACTCATAAAACATGTCCAGTGCAGAAATTTTATATCTAGCACACTAGGCCTTCTTCAGGTACCCCATATATGTCTGAGTCACACAGAGGGTAAAGCGTTCTTGTCTCTTGCTCCAAGATACTGGAAGAAACTTCCCAAGGCCTTGCGTGAAATCTCCATATACAGCACCTTTAGGAAACAATTAAAAGCTTTTCTGTTCGAATTCATGCTGCTGACCGGATTCCGAGTTCTCAGGTACAATTTCTAAGCAAGCGCCGAGATGCCCCAGGGTGAGTCGTGCGCTATAGAAATATGTATAACATAACATAACACAATGCCATTATATTCATGGAAATGTACAGCCAATGTAATTGTAACTGTTGCCCCCCCTCCAGCCCCGTTTTTTTGCAGGATACATTATATCTATAGTATTCACTAATTAGACTTGTGACTCTGCCCCACATCTGTTCCTCTATTGTACTCAACATTATATCTATTCTAAAGAAGCCATCCCCCTCGAAACATCATTGAAGTGCTGTATTTTATATTCAGTCATTGGTTTGTATAGACCTTAGATATTGTACAAATGGTTCCCAGAAATCTCTAGGTCTAGAGGTCAGCGGTAATACTTCTGATATGTCTCCAGTGTCTCTTTACAATAAGTCATGTCTTGTATCCAATCCTTGTAACGTGGTGGACGCTTACTACCCCAGTGTAGGGCTTTGCGATGTTTAGCCAACAGCTAGGCCACAGCCAGTAGCTTATGTCTCCCGGCCAGCCGGTTCCTGTATACTCCCAGTAGACACACCAGCAGATCATTAGGTATCTGCTCTACCAGCATGTGCGTCAGAGTACTAGTTCCTTCTTGCCAATATGGTTGGAACTGTGGTCATGACCATGCCACGTGCAGGAATCTGCACCCGAGGCGCTGCATCTATGGCATTTATCTTCTGGTCTCACACCATATTTGTGCAACTTTACCGATGTGTATTAAGTTTGATGTATACATTTTAAATGTATGATACGCAGGTTGCAGTTCGCTGTCAGCAACCGCAGCTACGCACAGCTGTAATCCCAATCCTTTTTGTTGATGGGGCCACCAATTGTTTCCTCCCACCTCTGAAGTGATTTATTTAGAGATTGACTCTGGTCATCATGAGCTACATTGTACAAATGTGTTACTAAACGTTGGCGTGTAAGCGCTGGCAACAGGATCTGTAAAGCGCTAAGTGTTGTGGGTTTATCTGGGAATGTGGGATATAACTCCCTAATTGCCATTCACAGTCTTAGATATGCAAATACCTTTAAAGGCGTGCAGTGGGCACACAGGGAGTGGTCATCTTGCGGGAGAAACTGGCTATGTGGAAATACATTGCCCATAGTGCTTAAACCCATTTCCCTCAGTAAAGCTAGCATATTCTTTTCTTGTGTAACAGATATTGGGGGTGATGCGCAGCGCTGGAGCATATATTGGTAGTTTTTGTGTGCACATTTTACTAGCATGTACCATGCACTGGATGTGCAAGTCAGTGGATGTATAATATCTCTCGGAGCGTTTCTGTCAGAGTCTGATATAAAAGAGATCAGTGGGGTCGGCTTCACGCTCTCGTGTTCCACTGCTATGTGCGGTATATAGTTGTGTGGATGTAACCAGTAATGAGCATGCTGAGCCTGTGCACAGTAAAAATATAATTGGAGGTCAGGTGCTCCAAAGCCCCCTTGATGGTAAGTTCTTGTAAGGACTTTCCATCCCACTCTCGCCTGCTTACCGGCCCATGTAAGTCTGAGCATTGCAGTACGCAGCTAAATGAACAATGATTTTGTGAGCCAGATCCATATATTCCTAAATAGGTATAGGAATCTTGGCAACACAACCATCTTTTGTATGGCTATCCTATCAGCCAAGGAAAGCAGCAGTTTGACCCACCTATCTATCTGGTCTTCTAGTTTTGTTAGCTCCCTACCATAATTCTCTCTGATCACCGTCTCTGGATCCCAGTGCATCCACATACCGAAGTATTTAACTGGTTCAGACTGCCATTGTAATGGATAGTCCTGATTGGGCTGTATGGTAGCTGGTGTAAGTGGTATTACTACTGATTTGTCCTATTTTATACTGAGGTCTGAGTAGTGTTCAAATCTAATATATTCTCTAATAAGTGAATTTAAATTGAGATCTGGGTTACGTGTGTAAAGAACCATGTCGTCAGCATATAGCGATATGCTGATTGGTCAGAACTGAAATTGTAGAGCGGCTTCTGAATGTTTTTGCCATATGTGACATGCCAGTGGTTCCGGCACTAGTGCAAAAAGGAGTGGCGAGAGTGGGCATCCCTGCCTAGTTCCACGGCTAATACTGATCGGGTCTGAAGTATTGCCATTAATTCTAATGCGGGCTCTCGGCTCAGTGTATAGCATTGTGGTCCAATGCAAAAACCGTTCCTGGAAATTCCATCCTGCGCAAGACCGTGAACATAAAGGGCCATTCCTCTGAATCGAAGGCCTTCGCCGTGTCCAGTAGGGTCGTGGCTGCTGGCAGATCAGGGTTTAAGTGGTGGAACATCACAAATATGGTTCTCAAGTTTTGCGTTGTGGACCGCATCGGTATGAAGCTAGCTTGGTCTGGCAGGATCAAATTGCGCAGCAAAGGCTGTATCCTTGTTACAATATTTTTTGCTAATATTTTGGCATCAATATTTATTAAGGAGAAGGGGCGGTAGGACTCACATTTTACTGGGTCCTTGTCTGGTTTAGGGAGAGTAATCGATAACGCCTCACGCATGGAGGCGGGAAGTATGCCCTCTTCTTAAGCCTCTTCATACATCTCAGCCATGTGTGGGATTAGCAAGTCTCTAAATCCTTTAAAAAACTCGCCAGGGGGCCCATCCATACCTGGAGCTTTGTTATTCAGGAAGGAGTTAATCACTTCCTTAACCTCTTCTTCAGTGATGTGATGGCAGAAATATTCATGAGGCTCATCCGACAACCATGCTAATGCGATATCGTCTAAGTATTGGCATATTTCAGGTGGTGACGTATTCGCTTTTGTGGAGTAGAGATGGGTATAATGTTCTGAAAAGCTATCCAGAATTGATGGGGTTTCATGTGGGTTGACCTTGCGTGATCATGATCTTGGTTATGTAAGCTGTCATATGTGTGGGGCGTATTCTATGTGAGAGCACTCGTCCCGGCCTATCCCTTCACCGTAATTGCATGGAGTATATCTATGCGAGATATACTTTAGCTCATCTTCTGCAAATTCATGATACTTGTCTACCTTCTGCGAAATTTCTGCCAAGATTTTGGGATCCTGTGTGGTCGCATACTCAACCTCTAATGCTTGTATGTCCCTTACCACCATTATCAGTTGCTGTTGGATGTTCTTCAAAATACCCAAATGCTTACCAATGTAATGACCTCTAATAGTCAACTTGAAGGCCTCCCACAGTGTTTTAGCACTCCATCCTGAACCAACATTATCATCAAAGTACTATGGCTTGATGCAGTTCAGAGCAAAACACTTGATCCAGCAGTGCTTTCTGTCATAGACACAGAGTAAACTGTTGTGGAGTATGTGTAGGGATGTCAAGTACAAGTCAGAGAGGTGCATGACCTGACAACATCTTAGGCATGTGTTCTATCACTGTCATCCATGTGCAAACATCTTGTGTGGCTATCCAGTAGTGTATTCGGGACCATGTGCTATGTGCTGTAGATGTGCATGTATCTTCTTTGCGATTTCGGTGTCTAAAATGGCACAGTCATCCATAACTTCTCTAAGCGCCTTTGCTGCTTGCTTTCCGTATCTTTCGTTACCGGTGGACCTATCCATGTCTGGGTCTATGCATTTGTTAAAGTCTCCTCCCCAGATGATAGCCGTGGGTGCTAGAGTATGCAATTTGGCCCATATTTCTACAAAGAAGGAATTATACATCATTATTAGGGCCATATGTTGTAACTAAAGTTAAAGCTGTGCCTCCAAAGTTGCCCTGAACAATTACATATATCCCCATGTCATCTTTGATCCAGTTAATTAGTGTAAAAGGGGTGCCTGGCCGTATGAGGAGCATTACACCTCTGGTGTAAGTAGAGTATGAGGATGCCATTTGATAGGATGCCCACCTTGTACCAATTCTCCCTTCCGTGAGGTCAGTTAAATGTGTTTCTTGAAGACAGGCAACGTCAACCCTGTGATGAACTAAATATGCAAGGACAATGTGTGTTTTCTGCTGGTTATGGAGGCCTCTTACATTCCATGTCATAAATTTTAGCTTTCTAGCGCGTCTTGAGCTATTATCCATACACTGTGTCGTACTTGGGGAGAATTGGCCACTGTACTGTAAAAATGTCTCTACTGTGAAAGATAGTGTCTGCCATTCTGATGGCGACCAGATTTTTAAACATAACTTCCTACCCTCCCCCCTCCTACTTCGCCTTTCCCGTTACCTCGAAGACAGTCCCCATAAACGTATATCTTACCCAACTACCTCCCACCCGTCCCCCCAAAAATTAATAACTTCGTGTGGTGCACACATGTGGGCAGGAGCTGCCAGCCGTTTTACCCTATGACTTCTTTCACATGGGTGGACGCTGTATTAAACATAGTGTCAAACCTACAAATCAACACTTCTAGGGTAGAATTGTCTATTCTCTACATTAATCGTATGTTCACCGGCACATACAGTATTTGATTATGTATAGAAACATTTGGCATGCTACTTTCGCTATCATGCAGCCTCAAGATGGCACTTATCTATATCCTTCAGTTACATGGACGTGTGCCGTCTTGTTCTGAAGTCGCAGGCACAGGTACACAGTTCCAAAAAAATGTTACGGCAAGGTCCACAGAGGTGAACGCAGTTACCCTATCTCCAGTTCACCATATCTCTGTGATCATTAGGGCCAGGTGAACATTGTCTTGTGGTACACTCTGATTTCAGCCGCTTTCTCCCCTAATCCATGCCACTGTGGTTGAGAACCAGGCAACATTTTGTGTCTCTTTATTCGATGTCTGAGGTATTAGCCTGTTCCTCTGGACCTCCTCTTGGTGCCCTCCGGCGTGTGCTCTGGGATGTTGCAGATATTTAAGCACTTCCTTCGGTTCATTGAAGGCTGTGGTCTTGCCTCCATCTATCACTCACAATCTCGCTGGATAGATCATCACATATTGAATATTTTGGTTACGCAGTTTCTTTTTTACGGGCACAAATTTCTTTCTCGCCTCTTGGACTTGAAGTCGGGGTAGATGGATATTTCCATACATTCATGTTTCAGATTGCCCAATTCCCGTGCCATATGGAGTGCCGCATCTCTGTCTCTATAATTAAGTAGGTTTGCTGTTATCTTTTTTTTTTTTTTGTCCTCATTCCACCAAAAGCTGTGCAAATAAACTTCCTCAACCCATTCCGTCGTGGGCGCCCTGGGGCTGATGATCTTGCAGAAGCCTGGGCCAACCCGCCCTGCCCCTTTATTCCGAGGCATGGTTTAATCATTGGACAGGAGGCCTTAGACCAGCCTCATTTCCCTTCCCCATTCCATCAAAGGATCCCACACCATACTATTTACATTTCGCCCTAGTCCTGATTCTAAGCGCGCAGTGCTTAGTGCTACCCGTAACCAACTTTCTTACAGAGGTGGGCTGGGGTCCTTCCATAGTTTACATATCTCTCTGCGCGCAATTAATACTAAACTTAGAAATAATGCTACCTGTGTCCCCCTTAATAAACTAATTAGATCAATATGTTATATGTTATGTTATAAAGGAATTTATACATCGCGCACTGCTACTCGAGAGTGTCTTGGCGCGTGGGAGAAAAGTAAACATGGGAGGCAGGAGGGACTAAATGGACTGTTTAAACAGATACGTTTTTAGCCTTTTTTTGAATGAAGCCAATTCCTCGATGTGCCGAAGATCCTCAGGGAGCGCATTCCAAAGCGTGGAGGCCTTAACTGAAAAGGACATCCCCCCCAAACGCGCTCTCCGGAATCTAGGAATCACCAGCCGTCTTTGCATAGCAGACCGCAAAGGTCGGTTGGGAGTATAGAGGGAGAGCCTCGCACCAATATAGGCAGGTCCCTGCCCATGAAGTGCCTTATGGGTCATAGTAAGTGCTTTATAATGCACTCACTGGGCAACAGGTAGCCAGTGCAGATTAAGTAAAAGGTCCATAGGTCGTACGCTACTCCACCATTCCAGCGGGTATCCCCAAGAGCATCATGGTAAATGCAGATTTTTCAAAAGCGGGTGCGCTTATTCAAAAGTTCCGAAGTGTAATGTAAGCCAACTCTGGACACCGGTGTTTCAGGATTATTGTCCTTCATCAGCAGAGTGTAGGAAGATTTACAGGGGTTGCTGTGCAGGCTGCCAAAGTGTTCTCAGGTCTGGTACCTCTCCGGGAGCGTAGGGCGTTACCTGAGCTCGTCAGCTCAAAGGCTCAAGGGAGCCGTAATTAAGTAAAAGGTCCATAGGTCGCACGCTACTCCGCCATTCCAGCGGGTATCCCCAAGAGCATCATGGTAAATGCAGATTTTTCAAAAGCTGGTGCGCTTATTCAAAAGTTCCGAAGTGTAATGTAAGCCAACTCTGGACACCGGTGCCTGCACAGCAACCCCTGAAAATCTACCTACACTCTGCTGATGAAGGACAATATTCCTGAAACACCGGTGTCCAGAGTTGGCCTGCAACCTTGCATTACACTACGGAACTTTTGAAAAGCACCCGCTTTTAGAAAACTGCATTTACCATGATGCTTTGGGGTGTACCCGCTGGAATGGTGGAGTAGTGTGGGACCTATGAACTTTTTAGCCAGTGCAGATTACTCGGATGCTTGATTCCGGTCTGGGAAAGATATGGCTGTTGTAGTTCGGACTGGACTGTTCCCATGGGGCAACAGGGTCAGAGCTGATTTGCATAAAGCCATTATCTGACCCAGGGTGGTGTGGAGTGCAAAAAAACGATGGATTTGGGCCCAGATCTTTTGACTGGGGGAGTGTGTGACATTGATCCACATTCAGTCCATCACTTGTTGTTTTTTGCAATTGCCGCCCTAAGTGCGCTGGGGATGCCCAGACGTGGGTCCCAGGCACTCCACACCACTTGGAGTCAAGCTAGCCGGGCTGAAGAGAGGTGTTACCTCGAAACCGGTCCGGTCCTCGGATGCTTGATTCCGGTCTGGGAAAGATATGGCTGTTGTAGTTCGGACTGGACTGTTCCCATGGGGCAACAGGGTCAGAGCTGATTTGCATAAAGCCATTATCTGACCCAGGGTGGTGTGGAGTGCAAAAAAACGATGGATTTGGGCCCAGATCTTTTGACTGGGGGAGTGTGTGACATTGATCCACATTCAGTCCATCACTTGTTGTTTTTTGCAATTGCCGCCCTAAGTGCGCTGGGGATGCCCAGACGTGGGTCCCAGGCACTCCACACCACTTGGAGTCAAGCTAGCCGGGCTGAAGAGAGGTGTTACCTCGAAACCGGTCCGGTCCTCGGATGCTTGATTCCGGTCTGGGAAAGATATGGCTGTTGTAGTTCGGACTGGACTGTTCCCATGGGGCAACAGGGTCAGAGCTGATTTGCATAAAGCCATTATCTGACCCAGGGTGGTGTGGAGTGCAAAAAAACGATGGATTTGGGCCCAGATCTTTTGACTGGGGGAGTGTGTGACATTGATCCACATTCAGTCCATCACTTGTTGTTTTTTGCAATTGCCGCCCTAAGTGCGCTGGGGATGCCCAGACGTGGGTCCCAGGCACTCCACACCACTTGGAGTCAAGCTAGCCGGGCTGAAGAGAGGTGTTACCTCGAAACCGGTCCGGTCCTCGGATGCTTGATTCCGGTCTGGGAAAGATATGGCTGTTGTAGTTCGGACTGGACTGTTCCCATGGGGCAACAGGGTCAGAGCTGATTTGCATAAAGCCATTATCTGACCCAGGGTCGTGTGGAGTGCAAACAAACGATGGATTTGGGCCCAGATCTTTTGACTGGGGGAGTGTGTGACATTGATCCACATTCAGTCCATCACTTGTTGTTTTTTGCAATTGCCGCCCTAAGTGCGCTGGGGATGCCCAGACGTGGGTCCCAGGCACTCCACACCACTTGGAGTCAAGCTAGCCGGGCTGAAGAGAGGTGTTACCTCGAAACCGGTCCGGTCCTCGGATGCTTGATTCCGGTCTGGGAAAGATATGGCTGTTGTAGTTCGGACTGGACTGTTCCCATGGGGCAACTGGGTCAGAGCTGATTTGCATAAAGCCATTATCTGACCCAGGGTGGTGTGGAGTGCAAAAAAACGATGGATTTGGGCCCAGATCTTTTGACTGGGGGAGTGTGTGACATTGATCCACATTCAGTCCATCACTTGTTGTTTTTTGCAATTGCCGCCCTAAGTGCGCTGGGGATGCCCAGACGTGGGTCCCAGGCACTCCACACCACTTGGAGTCAAGCTAGCCGGGCTGAAGAGAGGTGTTACCTCGAAACCGGTCCGGTCCTCGGATGCTTGATTCCGGTCTGGGAAAGATATGGCTGTTGTAGTTCGGACTGGACTGTTCCCATGGGGCAACAGGGTCAGAGCTGATTTGCATAAAGCCATTATCTGACCCAGGGTGGTGTGGAGTGCAAAAAAACGATGGATTTGGGCCCAGATCTTTTGACTGGGGGAGTGTGTGACATTGATCCACATTCAGTCCATCACTTGTTGTTTTTTGCAATTGCCGCCCTAAGTGCGCTGGGGATGCCCAGACGTGGGTCCCAGGCACTCCACACCACTTGGAGTCAAGCTAGCCGGGCTGAAGAGAGGTGTTACCTCGAAACCGGTCCGGTCCTCGGATGCTTGATTCCGGTCTGGGAAAGATATGGCTGTTGTAGTTCGGACTGGACTGTTCCCATGGGGCAACAGGGTCAGAGCTGATTTGCATAAAGCCATTATCTGACCCAGGGTGGTGTGGAGTGCAAAAAAACGATGGATTTGGGCCCAGATCTTTTGACTGGGGGAGTGTGTGACATTGATCCACATTCAGTCCATCACTTGTTGTTTTTTGCAATTGCCGCCCTAAGTGCGCTGGGGATGCCCAGACGTGGGTCCCAGGCACTCCACACCACTTGGAGTCAAGCTAGCCGGGCTGAAGAGAGGTGTTACCTCGAAACTGGTCCGGTCCTCGGATGCTTGATTCCGGTCTGGGAAAGATATGGCTGTTGTAGTTCGGACTGGACTGTTCCCATGGGGCAACAGGGTCAGAGCTGATTTGCATAAAGCCATTATCTGACCCAGGGTGGTGTGGAGTGCAAAAAAACGATGGATTTGGGCCCAGATCTTTTGACTGGGGGAGTGTGTGACATTGATCCACATTCAGTCCATCACTTGTTGTTTTTTGCAATTGCCGCCCTAAGTGCGCTGGGGATGCCCAGACGTGGGTCCCAGGCACTCCACACCACTTGGAGTCAAGCTAGCCGGGCTGAAGAGAGGTGTTACCTCGAAACCGGTCCGGTCCTCGGATGCTTGATTCCGGTCTGGGAAAGATATGGCTGTTGTAGTTCGGACTGGACTGTTCCCATGGGGCAACAGGGTCAGAGCTGATTTGCATAAAGCCATTATCTGACCCAGGGTGGTGTGGAGTGCAAAAAAACGATGGATTTGGGCCCAGATCTTTTGACTGGGGGAGTGTGTGACATTGATCCACATTCAGTCCATCACTTGTTGTTTTTTGCAATTGCCGCCCTAAGTGCGCTGGGGATGCCCAGACGTGGGTCCCAGGCACTCCACACCACTTGGAGTCAAGCTAGCCGGGCTGAAGAGAGGTGTTACCTCGAAACCGGTCCGGTCCTCGGATGCTTGATTCCGGTCTGGGAAAGATATGGCTGTTGTAGTTCGGACTGGACTGTTCCCATGGGGCAACAGGATCAGAGCTGATTTGCATAAAGCCATTATCTGACCCAGGGTGGTGTGGAGTGCAAAAAAACGATGGATTTGGGCCCAGATCTTTTGACTGGGGGAGTGTGTGACATTGATCCACATTCAGTCCATCACTTGTTGTTTTTTGCAATTGCCGCCCTAAGTGCGCTGGGGATGCCCAGACGTGGGTCCCAGGCACTCCACACCACTTGGAGTCAAGCTAGCCGGGCTGAAGAGAGGTGTTACCTCGAAACCGGTCCGGTCCTCGGATGCTTGATTCCGGTCTGGGAAAGATATGGCTGTTGTAGTTCGGACTGGACTGTTCCCATGGGGCAACAGGGTCAGAGCTGATTTGCATAAAGCCATTATCTGACCCAGGGTGGTGTGGAGTGCAAAAAAACGATGGATTTGGGCCCAGATCTTTTGACTGGGGGAGTGTGTGACATTGATCCACATTCAGTCCATCACTTGTTGTTTTTTGCAATTGCCGCCCTAAGTGCGCTGGGGATGCCCAGACGTGGGTCCCAGGCACTCCACACCACTTGGAGTCAAGCTAGCCGGGCTGAAGAGAGGTGTTACCTCGAAACCGGTCCGGTCCTCGGATGCTTGATTCCGGTCTGGGAAAGATATGGCTGTTGTAGTTCGGACTGGACTGTTCCCATGGGGCAACAGGGTCAGAGCTGATTTGCATAAAGCCATTATCTGACCCAGGGTGGTGTGGAGTGCAAAAAAACGATGGATTTGGGCCCAGATCTTTTGACTGGGGGAGTGTGTGACATTGATCCACATTCAGTCCATCACTTGTTGTTTTTTGCAATTGCCGCCCTAAGTGCGCTGGGGATGCCCAGACGTGGGTCCCAGGCACTCCACACCACTTGGAGTCAAGCTAGCCGGGCTGAAGAGAGGTGTTACCTCGAAACCGGTCCGGTCCTCGGATGCTTGATTCCGGTCTGGGAAAGATATGGCTGTTGTAGTTCGGACTGGACTGTTCCCATGGGGCAACAGGGTCAGAGCTGATTTGCATAAAGCCATTATCTGACCCAGGGTGGTGTGGAGTGCAAAAAAACGATGGATTTGGGCCCAGATCTTTTGACTGGGGGAGTGTGTGACATTGATCCACATTCAGTCCATCACTTGTTGTTTTTTGCAATTGCCGCCCTAAGTGCGCTGGGGATGCCCAGACGTGGGTCCCAGGCACTCCACACCACTTGGAGTCAAGCTAGCCGGGCTGAAGAGAGGTGTTACCTCGAAACCGGTCCGGTCCTCGGATGCTTGATTCCGGTCTGGGAAAGATATGGCTGTTGTAGTTCGGACTGGACTGTTCCCATGGGGCAACAGGGTCAGAGCTGATTTGCATAAAGCCATTATCTGACCCAGGGTGGTGTGGAGTGCAAAAAAACGATGGATTTGGGCCCAGATCTTTTGACTGGGGGAGTGTGTGACATTGATCCACATTCAGTCCATCACTTGTTGTTTTTTGCAATTGCCGCCCTAAGTGCGCTGGGGATGCCCAGACGTGGGTCCCAGGCACTCCACACCACTTGGAGTCAAGCTAGCCGGGCTGAAGAGAGGTGTTACCTCGAAACCGGTCCGGTCCTCGGATGCTTGATTCCGGTCTGGGAAAGATATGGCTGTTGTAGTTCGGACTGGACTGTTCCCATGGGGCAACAGGGTCAGAGCTGATTTGCATAAAGCCATTATCTGACCCAGGGTGGTGTGGAGTGCAAAAAAACGATGGATTTGGGCCCAGATCTTTTGACTGGGGGAGTGTGTGACATTGATCCACATTCAGTCCATCACTTGTTGTTTTTTGCAATTGCCGCCCTAAGTGCGCTGGGGATGCCCAGACGTGGGTCCCAGGCACTCCACACCACTTGGAGTCAAGCTAGCCGGGCTGAAGAGAGGTGTTACCTCGAAACCGGTCCGGTCCTCGGATGCTTGATTCCGGTCTGGGAAAGATATGGCTGTTGTAGTTCGGACTGGACTGTTCCCATGGGGCAACAGGGTCAGAGCTGATTTGCATAAAGCCATTATCTGACCCAGGGTGGTGTGGAGTGCAAACAAACGATGGATTTGGGCCCAGATCTTTTGACTGGGGGAGTGTGTGACATTGATCCACATTCAGTCCATCACTTGTTGTTTTTTGCAATTGCCGCCCTAAGTGCGCTGGGGATGCCCAGACGTGGGTCCCAGGCACTCCACACCACTTGGAGTCAAGCTAGCCGGGCTGAAGAGAGGTGTTACCTCGAAACCGGTCCGGTCCTCGGATGCTTGATTCCGGTCTGGGAAAGATATGGCTGTTGTAGTTCGGACTGGACTGTTCCCATGGGGCAACAGGGTCAGAGCTGATTTGCATAAAGCCATTATCTGACCCAGGGTGGTGTGGAGTGCAAAAAAACGATGGATTTGGGCCCAGATCTTTTGACTGGGGGAGTGTGTGACATTGATCCACATTCAGTCCATCACTTGTTGTTTTTTGCAATTGCCGCCCTAAGTGCGCTGGGGATGCCCAGACGTGGGTCCCAGGCACTCCACACCACTTGGAGTCAAGCTAGCCGGGCTGAAGAGAGGTGTTACCTCGAAACCGGTCCGGTCCTCGGATGCTTGATTCCGGTCTGGGAAAGATATGGCTGTTGTAGTTCGGACTGGACTGTTCCCATGGGGCAACAGGGTCAGAGCTGATTTGCATAAAGCCATTATCTGACCCAGGGTGGTGTGGAGTGCAAAAAAACGATGGATTTGGGCCCAGATCTTTTGACTGGGGGAGTGTGTGACATTGATCCACATTCAGTCCATCACTTGTTGTTTTTTGCAATTGCCGCCCTAAGTGCGCTGGGGATGCCCAGACGTGGGTCCCAGGCACTCCACACCACTTGGAGTCAAGCTAGCCGGGCTGAAGAGAGGTGTTACCTCGAAACCGGTCCGGTCCTCGGATGCTTGATTCCGGTCTGGGAAAGATATGGCTGTTGTAGTTCGGACTGGACTGTTCCCATGGGGCAACAGGGTCAGAGCTGATTTGCATAAAGCCATTATCTGACCCAGGGTGGTGTGGAGTGCAAAAAAACGATGGATTTGGGCCCAGATCTTTTGACTGGGGGAGTGTGTGACATTGATCCACATTCAGTCCATCACTTGTTGTTTTTTGCAATTGCCGCCCTAAGTGCGCTGGGGATGCCCAGACGTGGGTCCCAGGCACTCCACACCACTTGGAGTCAAGCTAGCCGGGCTGAAGAGAGGTGTTACCTCGAAACCGGTCCGGTCCTCGGATGCTTGATTCCGGTCTGGGAAAGATATGGCTGTTGTAGTTCGGACTGGACTGTTCCCATGGGGCAACAGGATCAGAGCTGATTTGCATAAAGCCATTATCTGACCCAGGGTGGTGTGGAGTGCAAAAAAACGATGGATTTGGGCCCAGATCTTTTGACTGGGGGAGTGTGTGACATTGATCCACATTCAGTCCATCACTTGTTGTTTTTTGCAATTGCCGCCCTAAGTGCGCTGGGGATGCCCAGACGTGGGTCCCAGGCACTCCACACCACTTGGAGTCAAGCTAGCCGGGCTGAAGAGAGGTGTTACCTCGAAACCGGTCCGGTCCTCGGATGCTTGATTCCGGTCTGGGAAAGATATGGCTGTTGTAGTTCGGACTGGACTGTTCCCATGGGGCAACAGGGTCAGAGCTGATTTGCATAAAGCCATTATCTGACCCAGGGTGGTGTGGAGTGCAAAAAAACGATGGATTTGGGCCCAGATCTTTTGACTGGGGGAGTGTGTGACATTGATCCACATTCAGTCCATCACTTGTTGTTTTTTGCAATTGCCGCCCTAAGTGCGCTGGGGATGCCCAGACGTGGGTCCCAGGCACTCCACACCACTTGGAGTCAAGCTAGCCGGGCTGAAGAGAGGTGTTACCTCGAAACCGGTCCGGTCCTCGGATGCTTGATTCCGGTCTGGGAAAGATATGGCTGTTGTAGTTCGGACTGGACTGTTCCCATGGGGCAACAGGGTCAGAGCTGATTTGCATAAAGCCATTATCTGACCCAGGGTGGTGTGGAGTGCAAAAAAACGATGGATTTGGGCCCAGATCTTTTGACTGGGGGAGTGTGTGACATTGATCCACATTCAGTCCATCACTTGTTGTTTTTTGCAATTGCCGCCCTAAGTGCGCTGGGGATGCCCAGACGTGGGTCCCAGGCACTCCACACCACTTGGAGTCAAGCTAGCCGGGCTGAAGAGAGGTGTTACCTCGAAACCGGTCCGGTCCTCGGATGCTTGATTCCGGTCTGGGAAAGATATGGCTGTTGTAGTTCGGACTGGACTGTTCCCATGGGGCAACAGGGTCAGAGCTGATTTGCATAAAGCCATTATCTGACCCAGGGTGGTGTGGAGTGCAAAAAAACGATGGATTTGGGCCCAGATCTTTTGACTGGGGGAGTGTGTGACATTGATCCACATTCAGTCCATCACTTGTTGTTTTTTGCAATTGCCGCCCTAAGTGCGCTGGGGATGCCCAGACGTGGGTCCCAGGCACTCCACACCACTTGGAGTCAAGCTAGCCGGGCTGAAGAGAGGTGTTACCTCGAAACCGGTCCGGTCCTCGGATGCTTGATTCCGGTCTGGGAAAGATATGGCTGTTGTAGTTCGGACTGGACTGTTCCCATGGGGCAACAGGGTCAGAGCTGATTTGCATAAAGCCCTTATCTGACCCAGGGTGGTGTGGAGTGCAAAAAAACGATGGATTTGGGCCCAGATCTTTTGACTGGGGGAGTGTGTGACATTGATCCACATTCAGTCCATCACTTGTTGTTTTTTGCAATTGCCGCCCTAAGTGCGCTGGGGATGCCCAGACGTGGGTCCCAGGCACTCCACACCACTTGGAGTCAAGCTAGCCGGGCTGAAGAGAGGTGTTACCTCGAAACCGGTCCGGTCCTCGGATGCTTGATTCCGGTCTGGGAAAGATATGGCTGTTGTAGTTCGGACTGGACTGTTCCCATGGGGCAACAGGGTCAGAGCTGATTTGCATAAAGCCATTATCTGACCCAGGGTGGTGTGGAGTGCAAAAAAACGATGGATTTGGGCCCAGATCTTTTGACTGGGGGAGTGTGTGACATTGATCCACATTCAGTCCATCACTTGTTGTTTTTTGCAATTGCCGCCCTAAGTGCGCTGGGGATGCCCAGACGTGGGTCCCAGGCACTCCACACCACTTGGAGTCAAGCTAGCCGGGCTGAAGAGAGGTGTTACCTCGAAACCGGTCCGGTCCTCGGATGCTTGATTCCGGTCTGGGAAAGATATGGCTGTTGTAGTTCGGACTGGACTGTTCCCATGGGGCAACAGGGTCAGAGCTGATTTGCATAAAGCCATTATCTGACCCAGGGTGGTGTGGAGTGCAAACAAACGATGGATTTGGGCCCAGATCTTTTGACTGGGGGAGTGTGTGACATTGATCCACATTCAGTCCATCACTTGTTGTTTTTTGCAATTGCCGCCCTAAGTGCGCTGGGGATGCCCAGACGTGGGTCCCAGGCACTCCACACCACTTGGAGTCAAGCTAGCCGGGCTGAAGAGAGGTGTTACCTCGAAACCGGTCCGGTCCTCGGATGCTTGATTCCGGTCTGGGAAAGATATGGCTGTTGTAGTTCGGACTGGACTGTTCCCATGGGGCAACAGGGTCAGAGCTGATTTGCATAAAGCCATTATCTGACCCAGGGTGGTGTGGAGTGCAAAAAAACGATGGATTTGGGCCCAGATCTTTTGACTGGGGGAGTGTGTGACATTGATCCACATTCAGTCCATCACTTGTTGTTTTTTGCAATTGCCGCCCTAAGTGCGCTGGGGATGCCCAGACGTGGGTCCCAGGCACTCCACACCACTTGGAGTCAAGCTAGCCGGGCTGAAGAGAGGTGTTACCTCGAAACCGGTCCGGTCCTCGGATGCTTGATTCCGGTCTGGGAAAGATATGGCTGTTGTAGTTCGGACTGGACTGTTCCCATGGGGCAACAGGGTCAGAGCTGATTTGCATAAAGCCATTATCTGACCCAGGGTGGTGTGGAGTGCAAAAAAACGATGGATTTGGGCCCAGATCTTTTGACTGGGGGAGTGTGTGACATTGATCCACATTCAGTCCATCACTTGTTGTTTTTTGCAATTGCCGCCCTAAGTGCGCTGGGGATGCCCAGACGTGGGTCCCAGGCACTCCACACCACTTGGAGTCAAGCTAGCCGGGCTGAAGAGAGGTGTTACCTCGAAACCGGTCCGGTCCTCGGATGCTTGATTCCGGTCTGGGAAAGATATGGCTGTTGTAGTTCGGACTGGACTGTTCCCATGGGGCAACAGGGTCAGAGCTGATTTGCATAAAGCCATTATCTGACCCAGGGTGGTGTGGAGTGCAAAAAAACGATGGATTTGGGCCCAGATCTTTTGACTGGGGGAGTGTGTGACATTGATCCACATTCAGTCCATCACTTGTTGTTTTTTGCAATTGCCGCCCTAAGTGCGCTGGGGATGCCCAGACGTGGGTCCCAGGCACTCCACACCACTTGGAGTCAAGCTAGCCGGGCTGAAGAGAGGTGTTACCTCGAAACCGGTCCGGTCCTCGGATGCTTGATTCCGGTCTGGGAAAGATATGGCTGTTGTAGTTCGGACTGGACTGTTCCCATGGGGCAACAGGGTCAGAGCTGATTTGCATAAAGCCATTATCTGACCCAGGGTGGTGTGGAGTGCAAAAAAACGATGGATTTGGGCCCAGATCTTTTGACTGGGGGAGTGTGTGACATTGATCCACATTCAGTCCATCACTTGTTGTTTTTTGCAATTGCCGCCCTAAGTGCGCTGGGGATGCCCAGACGTGGGTCCCAGGCACTCCACACCACTTGGAGTCAAGCTAGCCGGGCTGAAGAGAGGTGTTACCTCGAAACCGGTCCGGTCCTCGGATGCTTGATTCCGGTCTGGGAAAGATATGGCTGTTGTAGTTCGGACTGGACTGTTCCCATGGGGCAACAGGGTCAGAGCTGATTTGCATAAAGCCATTATCTGACCCAGGGTGGTGTGGAGTGCAAAAAAACGATGGATTTGGGCCCAGATCTTTTGACTGGGGGAGTGTGTGACATTGATCCACATTCAGTCCATCACTTGTTGTTTTTTGCAATTGCCGCCCTAAGTGCGCTGGGGATGCCCAGACGTGGGTCCCAGGCACTCCACACCACTTGGAGTCAAGCTAGCCGGGCTGAAGAGAGGTGTTACCTCGAAACCGGTCCGGTCCTCGGATGCTTGATTCCGGTCTGGGAAAGATATGGCTGTTGTAGTTCGGACTGGACTGTTCCCATGGGGCAACAGGGTCAGAGCTGATTTGCATAAAGCCATTATCTGACCCAGGGTGGTGTGGAGTGCAAAAAAACGATGGATTTGGGCCCAGATCTTTTGACTGGGGGAGTGTGTGACATTGATCCACATTCAGTCCATCACTTGTAGTTTTTTGCAAGTGCAGATTACTCAGCTGCTTGCGCACGCTTAGGCATCTAGGGATGTTGAATACAAGCCTAACAGCCGCATTCTGGATGACCTGTAATTTTCCCAGACGGTATCCTGGGATGCCAAGGTAGAGGGCATTGGCATAATCCAGGCGTGCCAGTATTAGGGCCCTGACCACCGTCTCCCTGGCAGCGCGGGGAAGCAAGGGAAAGAATCTTCTCAGGGCTTTTAGTGTGCCAAAGCACACCCCTGACAGCCGTATAATTTGTTCATGAAAGCCTAGATCGCCCCCAAACCAGATTCCCAGGTTTTTTGCAACACCACAGTCTCCTGAGGGGCAAGGAAATCCAGGAGGCCAGAGAGACTCTCTAAAGGCAGGTGGAAAATGACCGTAGAGGAGCACCTCAGACTTCTCTTCATTGCATTTCAGGCTAGCCTGGGCCATCCATGAAAAAACTGCTGATAAGCAGCGATGGGCCACCTCTGTTTGCAAATCATCCCCCTTCCAGGTAAAGAGAAGCTGGGTGTCGTCGGCATAAGCCATAATTTTGGCACCCAGCCTCTCCGCAAGACCGATCAGGGGGGTGAGGTAAACATTGAACAAAAGAGGGCTCAAGGTAGACCCTTGAGGAACACCTGTTGCTACCATGGTTTCTGATGAAGAGAAAGAGAGCATCCACACCTGTTGGGAGCGGTTATCCAAAAAGGATCTAACCCATTCCCAAGCCGTACCATTAATCCCGATGTCAGATAAGCGGGAGAGGAGCTGGAGGTGGGGTACCGTATCGAAGGCGGCAGAGAGGTCGAGTAAGATCAGAGCCGCCCTGCCGCCTGCATCCAAACACTCCCTAATAGCCTCCGAAATTTCCACAAGGGCAGTTTCAGTGCTAAATGCTGTTCTGAATCCGGATTGAGCTGGATGTAAGGCTCCTGTGGACTCCACAAATCTCTCCAGTTGTTTAAAAGCCACCTTCTCACACACCTTAGCCAGGGCTGGAAGGAGGGAAATGGGGCGATAATTGGAGAGAAGTGAGGGGTCAGCAGAAGGTTTCTTAAGGAGGGGGAGGAGTTTTGCATGTTTCCATTGCACAGGCACCCTGCCTGATTGAAGTGAGTCATTCACCAGCTTCACTACCTCCGGCGCTACTGTCTCTGCCACCCCACTCAGGACCCTAGCATGGCAGGGGTCTGCCGGCGAGCCAGATTTTAGTGATTTGAGTATGGCTAAGACGTCGAGCCCAAAAAGAACTCTAGCTAAATTCAAACTTAATTGTACTTTGAAAATTCCCTCTAGGACCTTCTCTACCATGGACCAGAAGGGGCCCAATATAGAACAATCATAGAAAACGTGCAAATCATCAGCTTCCACTATCCCACACCTGGGACATGATGGGGGGGATTCCCAAATTTGGCTATTTTTTTGGTGTATAATATAGACTATTAATGGTGAAGTAATGATTTTTCTTCAGGGAAGCTGATCTAACATATTTGTATAAGAAATGGAGAGATGTGTCATAGAGAGCTGCCGCTGAGTCTTCCAACCTAGAAGTAGTCCAGATATGGCACATTGGGGGGGCCTGCGATTCCTCCTCCTCCAGCATTTTCCTGTACCAGAGTCCTACTTCCTTCTTCATCGGACTCGGGGATTGGAGTAGAGACTCAACATCCCAGTTTCCACCTATATCATCCCTTTCAGCGGCAAACCAGGAGCAGATCTGAATGTACTTGAATCTCGAAAAGGAGTCCCCAATCTTTGATCTCAAAACCTCCCATGGTAACACCCCCTCTGAGGATACTATATCTGACCATATTATTATCCCTGCTCTCCTAATAGGAAGAGAGAGACTGTCATCGAAGCAGGGCAGCAACCCTGGGGAGTCCCAGATTGGGGCAAGGTCTGAATAATATTTTATGCCCCATTTCTCCTTAACTCTAAGCCAGACTAAAAATGCGTGTTTCAATACCTTTAAGCGCACCTTTTTGTAGTATTTTGTCGCACCAAACGTATAAAGGAACCCATAGCCCCCCTCTCTTGTTCCACCATTGTATTCAATACCCGCCCCCAGTTAGAATCATCGGGGCTGGACAGGAGGCATCGGATGTTTTTCAGTTGAAAGGCAAAAGAGTACGAAAGGATATCTGGAAGCGCAAGCCCTCCCTTCCTCAATCTTCTTTTTAGCTTTTTCCAGGAGACCCTAGAGTTCTCATTGGCCCATATGAAACTGCCAATTTTCCCCTGGATTTTACCCAAAAGTTTGTGCGGGAAGGTCAATGGAATCATATTAAATAAGTATGTCAGCTTTGGCAATATTACCATTTTAACCAGATTAACCAGGCCATAAATTGTGAGCTGAAGGTTCTGCCACTGAGGTCAGGACATCCCACAAAAAGCCCCAGTTAACACGGTCGAAAGCCTTGGCCGCGTCATAGGCTGCAATTGCCAAGGGTTCCGACCGTGCCTCTGCTAAATCTATACTTCCAATCAGCTGGAGGGTTAAATCATGTATATGTCTCCCAGGGACAAAACCTTTTTGATCGGGATGTATAAGTTGTGGAATTAACTTTGCCAATCTCCCTGCCAAAACACTAGTAAAGATCTTATAGTCCGCATTTAGCAGGGAGATGGGTCTGAAAGAATCAGCCTTGAGGGGATCCTTCCCAGGTTTTAATATTAACACGATTATGGACTCCTTCCATGAAGGGGGTGCCCTACCCTTCGGACTATAAACGTAGTTAAATAAATCACACAGCCGTGACGCTAAGATGTCCTGTAGCACTTTATAAAACTCTCCGGGAAGGGCGTCATGGCCAGCCGCTTTATTGTTTATTATTTTCTTAATATATGCTCCAATTTCTTCCTGCGTAAATGGACTATTGAGGACTTCTCAACCTTGTTTTGTTAATGTTGGCAAGGCCTTACTCTCCAGCCAATGTAGGGTGTAGGTTTGCTGTTATCAGCCTCGGTCTGGTTCCAGGAGGTGGCGGGGGAGCCAGGGATCTATGTGCCCTCTCGATAATGAAAACATCAGAAAAAGTCTCCCTGCCCAGGAGATTTATGAGCAGTTGTTTAACATACCATTCCATAGGTCCCGTGTTTGTTGTTTCTGCGATACCCATGAGGCATAGATTGCTTCTATATTTTTGACCCTCGCCATTAGTGTAGTCAAAGTTTTCCATTTTTTCCTTGTTTGGTGTCCATTTGCTGCTGGGCATCTTCAGCTTCGGAGATGCCGCATTCTGCCATGTCAAGCCTTTCGGTGTGCCTGTCTTCAAATACTTCAAGACTTCAAATGTAGAAAATTTGGAAAGTACCAGTACAGTTCTCAGTTTTACATTTCTCTTAGAAAACCACAGGAATCATTGGTGTTGCAACTTTTCTCACCATGCATGAGAGAAAATAGCTAATGTCTCTAAAGTCACAAATACATTGAGTGAACAAGTCCTGCAGAGACAGCATCCTGGCACATACTCATTCAGCACAAACATCATGATAAAACGTGTCCTTGCCATGGACATGAATAAATACTAAAGGGCAGAGATGCAGAGGCAGCGACTTGAAGAGGCAAAAGAAGAAATCATGCTCCCAGAAGTCCGGCAACAATTATAGGAGGCAGAAGTTTTCGGCCTTGAGAGCTTCTCGAACTTAAACTTCTGCAACTTGTGCATGAAGGTCATCTGTCCAGGGTAGATGAATTCATGTGATATTTCCAAGGAAATCAATTCTTATTTAAAGAAGTATCACAAAGCCGTTCATGAAAATTGTAAAAAAAATAAAAATATAGACAATTTTAATAATAGTTCAAAATAATTCTGACAAAAGCACAAAATATTTTTTTTAAAAAAGGTATAAAAAAGAGCAGAAACACCAAAAAGGTTAAAATAAGAACGTAATAAACAGACAAAAATAGCACAACAATTAAAAAAGATGCCTGTCAGGTGGATCTAGCTGCAGACTGGGCACTGTATCCCACCTACAACGCTTGCAGTAAAGATTGTGTAGAGGCGAGGGCTACTCACCAATGGAGGGTGGGGGACAGGGTGGGCATCAGAGCAGGCCTGCAGCCTACCCATGCTGTGCCCATCCAAATGCTGTGTGCAGAATAGGGTGAATGGCTAGGCAGAGTGAGACTTTTCCCCATACTTTGCCAGGGGGAGTTTCTGTACTTGGGATGGATATCTGCGCATAATAAATCGATGGGAAAATAAATACAAATATTTTACTTAAAAATAAATCTAAAAAATATTTTTAGATTAAATATTAATGTAAATTAATTTTATATATTTATTTTAAATGTAAAACAAATAAAAAATGTGACATCACTAGTATCTTAATTTTGATTTAAAACTTTAAATGTTGGAAATATATGAAATGTGAATTATTTTTCTGAAGTTTAATAGAAAAATTATTTTTCTCACCTAAAGCGAAAAAAAACATTTCTAATTATTTACAGTGATGTATTGAAAAAACTCAAATTAATTGATTGAATATTTAATAAAACATAGGGGGTGATTACGATGGCGGAAGGGCCGCCACTGCCAGTCGTGTGGTGGCAGGCCCTCCGCCATTGGACAGCAATTTTCCCCCTACCACATTATGATGGTGGGGGGAATCGCTTTCCGATTGCGGTGGTCACAAAGACCACCCGCCACGCTTTTGCCACAGGCAATCGTACCGATTGCCTGGCTGCGTGGTCAGCAGACCTAAAATGGTGGTGGTGCTTAGCAGGCACCGTCTGCCAAATTACGATGCTGGCTGTAGCAACCTTTCCAGGGCGACAAATTCACCATGGAAAGGCTGGTGGGGATTGGTTTTGGGGGCCCGTTGCGGGCCCCCTTGTGTTGGGGGGAGGTGGTGCACTGGGAGGGTACCCATGGTAGCTCCCTGCATTTCCTTGCACTAAGTGGCAGGTACCGCATGGTGCCTGCCACGTAGTTCAGGTAAGTGCACTACATGCATTTTTGGCATTGCGGCGGGTGCTGCAGCCAGAAGCACCCGCCGCAATGTTAAAATGCTGGATGCGACCAGCATGGGGGTGGTCGCATTGTAATGTGGAGTATGGAACCGCCGCATGACAGGCGGGCGTTCCCAATCCCCGCTAAGATGGAGGGAAGACTCAAGTCCACCCACACACCAATAGTGACATTCATTTTTAAATTTTAAATAAGGTATTAAAACATATCCATATATTTTTCACATTGAACTATACGTTTTCAAATATTTGAAATAATTTAATTTGATACCTATTGGGTTTCATTTTAATTCCGTGCCTCCATTATTTTCTATGGGAGGTGTTGCAGTACCAGAGGTTGGTCATGTGGGGTCGCTGTATTTTCAGTAGGAAGTTACAGTCAGATTTTGTGAAGAAAAATGTGCAAATATACTATATTTGTATATTGCCCAAATGTGTGGGTTACATTTGTGAATGAAGCCCTACATATTATTCACAAAGCTCAGATTTAGGAATATTACATGGCATTTCACTTGCCCCTATTTTGAGCCTGCTATTTTTGGTATTTAATCTGACCTTGAATGAAACCTCTGTTTTTTTGTTTTGTTCTTGACCCATTATTTACTTTTTTGAAGAGAATATAGGGGTCTGACAGTACCATGCACAAAGCATTTCAGGCGTTATGCTCTTGCAAGCTTTGAGCACAAGATAATTTTTGTGCTCAAAAGTTGCTCAGGACTATAGTTTGTGTAGCTATGGACCCTAAACAGTAATGAATTGTATAAATTCTCCTGCATCAACATAATCACTCTGGAACTTGGGGGCGATTGGAATGGCGGGCCGACTTGAGTCCGCCCGCCATCGTAGCGGGGACTGGGACGGCCCGCTTGTAAGGCGATGGTCCCGCAACCCCGATCACGATGCGACCGCCACCATGGAAGTCGCATCACCCATACTTTGCATTGTGGCGGGGATGCGTACAGCAACCCCGCCACAATGCAAATATGAGGCACTTGCATATCCCTGCAATACGTGTCAGGCACCATGTGGTGCCTGCCACATGGTGTAGGGATATGTAGGGAGCACCATGGGTGCCCACCAGTGCATTTGTCTGAGGTCTGAGTATGAAGGAGGGCCCGCTACAGGCCCCTGAATCTGTTTCCACCTTTCTTTTTGTGGCGGGTTGCCTGCCGTGAAAAGAACCGCGGAAAGGGATATCGTCATCCCGACTGAGAGGCCTGCAAGGCAACACTGCAATGTTAGCTTATAGTTTATTTCCTCAAGGCGGTTGGAAAAGGACTGTCTTGGGGAACCGTGGCGGCCATTCTTTGCGACCGCATCGATTCCCCCGCCATTGTAATGTTGCGGGGGTAAATGGCCATTCATTGGCGGAGGGACTGCCACAGCACGGCTGGCTGTGGCGGACCCTCCACCATCCTAAGAGTCCCCTATTATGGGCCTTTTAGTTCGTTACGTGTTATATGTGATTTTTTTGTGTTAAAATTTCATATAGCGTGAACTAGACCCGAAGATATCGGGTATCAGAGCACTTTACACAGCACCAGTTTTGTTACACAGGGACACATTCATTTATGTTAGGCATGGCAAGAATAAGTGATTGGTCCAGAATCACAGGATGTTGTGCGTCGTGGCGAGACTTGAATGTGGTTTCCCGGCTTCGACGTCAACCGCTCTAGCTTTAGGGCTACATCTTCTCCCCATGTGGTATTTTGTTTGTGTTATAAATAACACATTTTAATAATTTCTAGGAGGTTTTCTTTTCTGCGATGTCCTGCTGTCAATGCCTAGGAACTCTTTCGCAAGCACATGATTGTTTGTCAGAATAACTGTGGCGCAATTGTCATCTGAAAGAAAGATTGCATCCTAAATATTGTTTACAAAAATGTTTCATTGGGTTTAGATTTTCGATTTTTCTAACTCCAATGAGGTGATATTGTTTTAAGAACCACTCTTTTTATTAGTAGGAAGTCGAAATGGAAGAACACAGCTTTTTGCCTACATCCACAGGCCGAACAAAGCAAAACCAAAGGCCGGCAGAGCATATCATGTATAGCAAAACACAGCGTTTGTGCCAACAACCCAGAGGTCGGCCGCATAGTAATCAGTACTGCAGTATGGTAATTCATGACTTCGTAGTTTTCATGAGAAGAAAAGAAATAGACAAGAGGAGGACAGAACAAATAGGGGAACATTACTAAAAGTAACCCACCCCTAAACCCTTACAACCCTCCCCCACCCTCTTCAGCACCAGTTATTGCCTCATCTCTGTGACCTAGGTCCCTAAACAGAAGTGTCGGTAAAGCAGCATTTCTAGGTTGTCAGCATCTTACTGGTAGCATGCCTCTACTGTGGTAGAAGTTTAAGGACTTGCAAGTATTTAGGGCAGGTAATTTCTCTCATGTCTTTAGCTAACAGTTGCAAAAATGGCGCCCATAGTTTTGCATACTCTCCCCTCTGCCCTCTAAGATGAGAGACATGCAATCCATAGCGAAGAGTTACCACAGGCGATCTACCCAGGTCAGCACTTCAGGAGCAGATGTTGTTCCCCGTTGAGCTAAAATGGCCTGCAGCGTTACAGCTATTTGCCTATGTCTCATGGATCTTAATGGAAAAACTTCTGGGTGTGAGAGACCGAGGAGAGTGTATTCTGGGGAATGGGGTATGGAAGTGCCAAACGCTTCATCTATGTTGTCGAGGACCTCCGTCCAGTAGTGCTGCAGTTTGGGGCAGTGCCACAGCAGGTGAGATAGAGTGCCAGACATCCCAGAGCCTCCGAAGCAAAGGTCCGTTTTGCTCTTGTCCCAACTATGAAGTTGTACAGGGGTATAATACCAATAGGAAAAGACTTTAAAGGTGGACTCTGCCCCAGCAGTGTTGTGTGGTGGGTGATGCGTTCTATAGAGTATGTGTTCCCATTCATTGGGGGATAGTGGCCTGCCTATTTCAGTTTCCCAATGGACTTGTGCCCTTGTGCATTGCTCGGTAGGTCGCACTGGAAGCATATTGTATAGTTCAGAAATAACACGCTGAACATCGCGCTTGCGAAGTAACCATTTTACAAACGTGGTAAGGGGCCTGGACATTTGGGCGTAATTGTAAGGCGCCATAATCCAGTGATGCAATTGACAATAGGGATACTCATCAGCCGCTAGGAGGAGGCCATAATCTTTCTTGAGCTGCTCAAACGGGACCAGCCCTTCTGTATCTAATAGGGACCTTATTCTTTTGCAGCCCTCCTCTTGCCAACGCTGAAACACCACTGAAGCCTGTCCGGGCGAAAATCTGGGTTATCCACAATGAGGGTCATAGCCGAAGGAAAGGAATTCCACCCCTTCTTAGTAGCCACCACGTTCCAGACCTTAAGAGTCGGAGAGGTGACAGGAGAGCAGTAGAGCCCCCAAGTCCTGTGCCTACGAGGAAGCCAAAGCTCTCTCTAGATATTGATGCCAACTACGGTCTGGTCCATAAAGTTCCAGTGCTTGCCGGATAGCGGTCTATTCCATTTCACTATGAAGTGGAGGCAGGGCGCCTGATAATAGCTACTGATCAAAGGGAGACCAACTCCTCCCTGAGTCTTTGGACGAGCCATCTGAGCGAGTGAAAGGCGTGACTACCCCCTGTACAAACTTATTGATGAGGATTTGCAGTTGTGCTAGTGCCCACAGTGGGGGTAACATGAGAATTGTTTGTAAAATATAAAGAATGTGCGGGAGAATTGTCTTTTTCACCACCGCAATCCTCTCAAACCAAGCTAAGCGCGACCAAGCATCCAGCGACTTGGCCGTGTGTTCCAGGAGGATCGAATAGTTGAGAGCAACCATCCAGGCAATGGTTGGGACAAGTAGGAAAATCAAGTACGATATGTTGCGTTGGGACCACTGGAATGGGAATTGCTGCTGTAAGGCATCTGCCACTGCTGGGGGAACTGGCAAATTCAATATATTGGATTTACCCAGGTTAACGTTAAACCCTGACACGTCTCCAAAAGCGATGAGCTCATCAAGGAGAGCCGGCAGAGATGACTGAGGCTGGGTAAGGGAGAGAATCACATTGTCAGCATAGAAAATTATTTTATGGACATCTGCTCCAAATTTCAAGCTTTCTATGCGATTGTCCGCTCGTATACGTTGAGTCAAGTGCTCCATATAGAGCGCGAATAAAAGAGGGGAGAGAGGGCAACCCTGATGGGTCTCCAGGAGATCGGAAGGCTGCCGACTTGCTGCCGTTCACTCTCACAAATGCCAAGTAGATGCATTGGATTCACTTGATAAAGTTCTCTCCAAAGCCACAGTGTTGTAATGTGCTTATTGCCAATGCAGTCTCCCCACTATGGTTCTCTGCCTCTCTGCTCAGCGTGTGGTGATGTCACATGGAATGTTGGGGTTGCTTTGTATGAAGAGAGTTTCAGTTGGTGTGATGGGCTGAGCAGAGAGGACCCTGCTCCTGGTGGGACATTACTATGGATCTTTGTAACTGAGAACCTGTAAGATTACCACAAGAATAAATCTTCTAATACCATCTTCTAGAAATGTCTGAGCTTCTATACTTCGTTTAAACACTGGCGACTATTTAAAAAAGAACCTACCTGAGCTACCTTGGATGGACTTGACTTAAGAAACTGAAGTATAAGAAGCCCATTTAGAAGAAGCAACGATTTACAGAATTTCCTACTGATTGGAAAATTATAGGACTTAAAAGACTCAAGTAAGTGTATTGAAACTCATGGATTGGATAGAAATAGGCACTCCTAATGCCCCACCAGTGACCCTGTCAGCGGTCGCCCTTAACTAGATTGTGCCAGTTTATGTTTGCCTGCTTGCTGCCTTTGAAAAATGACTGACAGTCTCTGTTACATTGTCCCTGCATTGACCCTGACTGACTCTTCAATGAAATTGGCAGTTGCGACGTGTGCTAAAGGAAAATTCAACTAAGTTGTTTTCAAGTGAATGCTTCATCACTCCAGTGGAAAGTAGCGGTGTGTGCAGGGAAAACTTGCATACCCGTAAGGATTTGGAAGTATTTTTGGATTTATGGACTGCAGCCGCGTGATACTTGACCTACGGAGAGGCACTCCGAATTTGGGGACTGAATTGAAATGCTCCTGCCATACTGGTGTCCTCGCATGATGCTCTCCCTCATTATCGAGTGACTTACAAAGTTTGCTGAAAACTGTAGGACAGAGGTTGCTGTGTATAGCGCTAAGAGTGTGTTCCCTGCTGTTTCAGAGGAAAGGGAAGCGACTATTTTTTTTGCCTGCCTCACTGTACTAGATCTGCAATCTGTTTGTGTCTTATATTCTATGCCACAGCGAGGGGTGGCTGGTAAAATCGATTTTTGGTTATTTTAGTTATAAACCTTCACTGAGACTTGGAACCTTTTCTTCACAGAGAGCAGTTAAGTGGATCTAGTAGATCAGTGCTCTTCTTATCGGCTGTCTGCTCCGATGAAAAACGAACGAGAGGTGAGCTTTTTGGGTATTATTTTGTTTTGTCTAATAACGGCTGCACTTACCGTTATCTAGCACACTCTGACTCGCGCTGGGATTCTCCTGCCTCGTGCTGCTGCTTCCCGTCGGCTAAATCCTGCCATTGTTGACTGTCTTCAGACTCGTTCCGTCCTTCCTCACGCTCCATTTCTTCTGCCGGCAATGCTCTACACGTGATTACGTCATTCTGCCTTTACGTCATGTAAACACGCACGCTGCCATCTTAGTTTCCATGGTTACCGGCACAACGAAGGGAGCGACCTGATTTCTTCACAGAGAGCAGTTAAGTTTTTTTGTTGGCAGCGTTGATTTATGATCGGAAATAGCGAACTACAGCGCACTTTATGAAAGGCACTTCACATGAACTTATCCAAGGTACTGTTTACTTTCAAGTGCTGCGTGCCTGTCTCTCAACATTTTTGTGGGATGGTTCGGGAGCAAAGATCGAGCTCCTGTGTTTAGACTATATAAGAGCCAAGTCTGGTGAAAGAGAAAGCTGTTCATATTTTGGAAATGTTTAAGTTATGTTACTTTGAAGATGACCTCGGGTGAGACATCGCTCACCGGTGTTTGTGTTTGGTTTTTTTCTGTACATTTTAACATATATGTTTTGCAATGTAGGGGCTCAACTTGTATTTGATTTATTCTGTGATTTGCACATTGTTTTAATTGCTAAACGTGTTTTACTTGTATCTTCTAGGCATTTTACAGTCTTTCTTTTATTATAGTTTATTAAAGGTAGTCTTATGTTTGTTTCTCCTTTTAGTATTGGATTTTGGTACTGTTTCAGAATTTGTTGTTTATACCCTTAGAGTGTTCGTGTGTTTGGGGTAAGGTGATTCTGGATTATTTGCGTACTCTGGATTGTTTTGCATTGGATCTTGGTTTTTGGTTTGCCTTGTGTTATGTATGCATGCTGTGTGTGACAACTATAAACGTGGGGTTAAGGGATACCCTAGGTTTTTAATTTGTTTTGTGTTATGTATGCATGTGTGTGTGACGGCTACACACGTGGGGTTAAGGGATACCCTAGGTTTTTTGGTTTGCCTTGTGTTATGTTTATACGCTACATAGACTTTGTGTGACGGGTACACACGCGGAGAGTTACCTCAAGTGTAGTCTAACTCCTCCTATCACACTTGTTACCCTTGGTTTTTGGGATTTGTGCAGTTAGGGTTGTAGATCCCTGTTTTGCCCCAGTTTTATGCTGGTTTAGTATTGTGGTTGATTTGTTTTACCGCAGTGTTTCTACTGATTTAGTGTATGGCACATTAGGTATTGTGTGCGGTTTTGGATTTGTTGGTTTTTAAGAAGGTATTTTCTTGTCTTGCATTTCTTTTTGTCTATGAATATTTTCAGGGAGAAGGAGGTATTATATTGTTTAGGTAGGTGTATTCTTCTTTCTGTCAAAAGTGTGTTTTCCATCTCTATGCATTTTTTGTGTTTATGATCATTATCAAAGGGGAGGGATGTGTTGGTTGTATTTATTAATGCATTCTCATCTTCTCCTTTTCCTTTGAATGTTTAGGGGATGAGTTGGTTGTATTTATTAATGTATTCTCATCTTCTTCTATTCCTTTGAATATTTAATTAGTAAGGGGGGAGATGTGTTGTAATGTGCTTATTGTCAATGCAGTCTCCCCACTATGGTTCTCTGCCTCTCTGCTCAGCGTGTGGTGATGTCACATGGAATGTTGGGGTTGCTTTGTATGAATAGAGTTTCAGTTGGTGTAATGGGCTGAGCAGAGAGGACCCTGCTCCTGGTGGGGCATTACTATGGATCTTTGTAACTGAGAACCTGTAAGATTACCACAAGAATAAATCTTCTAATACCATCTTCTAGACATGTCTGAGCTTCCATACTTCGTTTTAACACACAGCAACGCAGAGCCTCAAACAGATAGGTCCACCCCACCCTGTCAAATGCCTTCTCTGCATCTATGGACAGTAGGAAGGCCTGCCTACCCGACTGCTGTATGCTATCGACAAGGTGGAAAAGACGCTTGGTATTGTCCTCCCTCTGCCGCATGGGTATAAAACCCGCCTGGTCAGGGTCTATTAGGTCTGCCATGAGTGGGTTTAAGCGGGCTGCTAAAATACCCACGAAGATTTTCACATCGATATTGATGAGAGAAATAGGCCTGTAGGAGCCACATTCCTGAGAATCTTTATCGGGTTTTAGGATGACGAAGATCGCGGCCTCAGACATGGAAGATGTTAGCGCTCCCACCTCTAAAAAGGAATTAAACAGTTTGGTTAAAAAGGGAGCCAGCTACCTGCAAAAGGTCTTGTAAAATGAGGCAGAGAACCCATCGGGACCTGGAGATTTGGCCAATTTCAATCTAGAGATAGCCGTGATCACCTCCTCTATGCGGATAGCAGAATCAAGTGTATAGGCTATAGTCTTGGGGGGAGGGGAGATGTCACAGGTGTTCAAGTAAACACGCGGATCCTGAACCGGTGCATCCTGTCCATTATACCGGGTACCGTAGAACGTGCGGAATGCATCCACTATTAGCTCGTCAGCACTCTGTTCCACCCCGTTTTGGTCACTGATTCATTGAATCACAGCTGTCTGCATTTTAGCTCACAATCTGTGGTCTAACAGTTTACCACATTTATCACTGCTAAGGTAGAATTTGTGGCGGAGGCGAAGAAGGGCATATTTTGCCCTGTCAAGGTCTAGATGTTTCAGCAGACACCTGCAGTTCTCCAGTTCCCTCCAGTGCGCTTGTGTATCAATTTCAGCTCTTTCTCTAGCTCACTGCGCTTTTCTTTCCGGAGTTTGTTATCAGCTGCCGAAATGGCAATAAATTCCCCCCTCGTGACTAATTTCAAGACCTCCCATATGGCTGAGAGTGGCACGGAACCCACATTGTTAAGTAGTAAGTAGTCTTCTATTATCTGCTTGATACATTGCACTGTGTCCGCAGAGTGTAAGAGACTCTCCCGCAAGCGCCATCCCGTGGGAAATGCCTGTGACTTCTGCACAGGGACTTGTACAGTGATAAGGGTATGATCAGACATGGAACGGGGCTTGATCGTGGCCGTGTGCAGGTGGTGTACTAAGGATGTGGAAGCCAAAAAGTGATCAAGGTGGTATAGGTTTTGTGTGATGCTGAATAGTAGGTGTAATCACGATCCACAGGCTGCTGTGTGTGCCAAACATCATGTAACCCGTTGTCCTTTAACCACTCCCGGCCCTTGAGGAGAATGCCCCAGTTTGATGTGTTCTTTGACCAGACCTATCTAGTTCTGGGTCCATCACCAGATTAAGATTCCCCCCACACCAGGATAGCAGAGCCTGGAGACGTAAGGACCTCCAGAGGGCAGTGAGAATGAAGGTTCCTGCTGTGTGTTTGGAACATAAGGTGATGCTACAGTTAAATGTGTCCTACCCCATTGCACTCTGATCGCTAGCAAACGCCCCTTTATCTCTCTTACAGTCGAAATTACCTTACCCGGGAAATGTGCCCCAATCAGGATTGCTAATCCATTTTTCTTAGACAGGCCAGCTGACCAAAATTGTTGTGGGAAGTGCCTAGTGCGCATATGAATGGTGTCCTTTGAGAGGAGGTGTGTCTCTTGTAAGAGACAGATATCACCACCAACATTGTCGAGGACAGTCGAGGACAGTACTGCTGCTCTCTTCACCGGATTGTTTAGGCCCCACACATTAAGTCTAACTATCTTGAGGCCCATTCCGATCCGGTTGGTGTGGTGGAATATTGCGCTGCTGTGTCAGCATCTCACCAAGTCAAACCAAGTGCCCCCCTACCTTGTTAAGGAGACAGACCCAAAGCGCGAACTGGTGCGGAAAACCCCAAAACAAAACCCCAACAATCCCAAACTTCAAATGGAAAACCAATATCATAACATGTATAAAGGATAAAGCATGACCAAAGTTCATCAGGGAATGGAGGACTTTGGGGGTCGTGGCTCGAGCTTCAGCCCATACCATATAGAGCCTCGATCGTCCCCGCCCGGCAGTGGAAAGGTTGTCAGCAATCAACCGGAAGAACCACCCATGTCCCCCCGGCAGCCCAACCTAGGGCCGACCACAGTGCAGGTCTGATATGTACCTCAAGGGGTAGCCAGACGCTCCGATGGCTGCAAAAGTGAGGAGAGCACTGCTTTCCTCTCCTTATCCATCATGGCCTGGTCAGGCTTCAAGGCTGTGGTTGACTTGCCAATTCACTGCCATCTTGTAGCTCTGCAACAACCTCGAACCCTAGGCTTCTCCACTTGCTCTGCTGTCTGTGCTTTGTCGAGAGAGGTTCACTACGCATGATGGTTTGGCAGCCTGAGATGGCTGGCTAAACCATCATGCGCAATGAAGGGAGTGCACTACCACTCCCCTCAGTGCCGTCACCCCCCAAGACTCAGCAGGAAAGGAGAAATAAAACCAGTGTTGTTTTTTCCCCTTTCTTTTGGGGGGGAATGCCCAATCGCCATTTGGTAGATCCGCTGCTGCTTCCAGACAGACCTCGGTGAGGTGTCTTTATGGTTGTCTTTCAATGTGGGTGCAAGCCAGATGATCCTAGGCCTAACCCATGTCTGCTGTGTAGTTTAGACTTTCTCTAATTTAAACTTGCCAAAGCTCACACGGTTGGGGTTCAACTCTAATTTCTTAGCTTTTAATGATATATTTATGTGAGTGGGAATAAGGGATTTCGCTGACTGGTTGCATTGCTGAGGGTGTTGATTATGCGGATTCAAATTTCAGACCGCTGAGTAAGTATTTATTTATTTAATCCTGGAGTAAGGTTTTTTATTTGTTTGATCTAGGTCAATCAAAGTAGGTACGTCTCTCTGTAGTTATAATTTGCTTAAGACAGCACTATCATATGAATCCATGTCTCACTGTACCCCTCTTCACTGCTCTCTTTTTACTAATGTCTCTTTTTGTATCCCACATCTCCTGTTTATAAACATGAGGGTTTCCTAAAATTCATGCAAAACTTGTGTAGTGCAGTGATCAACAATTATGTGGCCTCCTGCCACTTCTTCTTGTGGGTTGTGAATGTTGGGGACAGATCTTATTACACACCAACCTAAACCGAGTCAGTCAGGTTAATGATATGGATTGTCACTATGTGGTACACCAGACGTGTTTTTATGGCCCTCCACCTAACTTACATTAGCTGTGTCGATCGTAAGTTTTTTTTATTGTACCTAATGCTATATGTACTTTAGTAGGTGTGAGTGGAGAGGTTTTGTAAATGGGTGTTTTGGTAGAAGGACATTGAATGGGTGTTTTGGTAGAATGACATTGACTGTGCTTCTCAGGGTTAATGTTCCTGTGGGTAATTGTATAGCAAAGCAGTGGCTAATTACTAGGCCTCTTGGTGATTTTCTTTCTTGTTGGGAGACTCATATCCATGATTGTGAGTTTTGTAGGTGCTCAACAGATCTTGCTACTATTAGAGCATTTTAATACATGAAAATGAATGCAATTAACATGAAGGCCTGAAGCGAAAAGCCACATTTTACAAGGCAAATGAGAGTACTAGGTCTCCATATCTGCATACAATAAATTAGAAAGGCTTATGAATGCAATTTTTGATTTTCCCTTTCAATTACCTTAGGTCAATAATCCTAGCAAAGTGAAGATGTGAAGAGTTCAATTATGCAAATGTGCTGAACTGAAAATGAAATAAGAGAAAATGTTAGATTTTGACCTTCCCAAAGAGATATTTTAATAGACTATGATAGATTACTAAATTTAGTAGTTAAATTTTTTATATAATGTTTCTTCATGAAAACAGTTTGCAAGTAAGAATATGTGAGAATGGCATGATTTCATTTGTGCAATGACAAACCTAACAGCAAACTGGTTTGTTTTATAGAGAGTAAGAAGTGGGAAGTAAATCCCTGACTTCTACACAGTTATTAATAATGATACATTTAACACTACGGGGCCCATTAGAATGTAGGGTGGATCGCTACCGCCCGCATGGCGGTGGCGCGGGCGGTGGGGAGCCGCCTGACATTCTCTCCCGCCCGCATGCTCTTTCCTCCGCCACATAATTATGGCGGGGGGACCCTGGCTGACGGAAAGACCATCCGCCGATTTTCCGCCCGGTCGAGGACTGCAACAACTGTTCCAACTATAGATGTAAAAATGTTATATTAGTGCGTGTTCCTAGAGTAGATGTGGGATTCTTCAGAACTTTCAGGACTCTCTGCTGAGCACTATGCTGAGACCCATTCATGCCGGAACCCATGCTGTTTTGAGACTCCACTGAATATCTGAGCATCTCTTTATGGGTGGTGCTTATTGAATGACAAATTGCTTGGTTCGATGACAAAATATAAAAACCCTAAATATTGTGGTAACAAATATCGAGTCAAAAATATCAAGCACAAAAATATAGTTTTCCTATACAAACAATGTAAATTACAAAAACCTCAGAAAACAATATTGTTTACACTGAGATAGAAGAATGTATACAAAAATTATAGTTTTTTCTAATATATGTATTTAAACACAGTAAATATGAAATATTTTAAAATATAACAGTCATACAATATAAATTAAATACATTTGAACAATATAAAAATATATGTAAATATATAGTTATTTAAACAAACACACACATTTATATGCATGTGTGAATGTCTATTTACACATATAAAATGTATAACTATTATTAAGATGTGTAAAATGTAAATGTATTTCGATTTATATAGCGCACGAATCACCCAGGGGTCTCAAGGCGCTTGCTTAGGGAACCCGTCCTGGTATTCCCCTGTGAGATACAGGGTATCCACAAGGTGAAAGCCAGGCATCCCGCCGCGAGGGGCCGTAGTGGAGATTAAGCAAACTATTGCCCAGAGTCGCAGAGTGTGACCCCGTGAGTCGAGTAGGCACCGGAGCGAGAATTGTCGAGTCCGTGGAATTTTGAGCTTGAGACCCGCCGAGGCGGGGAATCGAACCCTGGTCCACGGCCGATCTCAGCTTCCCGGTCTGCCGCCTCTAACCACTGAGCCACGCTTCTCCACCTATAATGTATATAATAATGTAATAATTTGTAAAATGTAATAATATAAATAGTATATATGTACATATATACATATATGTGTGTGTATATATATATATATATATATAAATATATAAGTGTAAATATATATACACACACACACACAATAAATTAAAAACTGTAACAAATAAACTGGAAACAATTAAAAAACATATCAATTTAATTATACGTGAAATAGTAAGCATTATAAAAGAATATATTTTACTAAAATATATATTACAAACATTACTAATTAAAAATATATATTTTTTAAAACACAGAAACACAACAATATTATACATTTAGACATTATAAACAAACTATAACATTCTAGAAATTATACATATAATATTCCCACTCCAGATTCTGCCATAGTAGGAAAAGCATTATACTCAGGAGTATTAACATTGCTATGCCTAATGCAGTAGGTGCATCAGTAGGGAAAACATTTGACTCAGGAGAGTTCAGATTTACTATTCTCACTCCAGTGTGTGCAACAATGGGGAAAGCATGGGACTCAGGAGACTCAAAACTTACTATTCCCACTCCAGCGGGTGCATCAGTAGGGAAAGCTTTGGACACAGGAGAGGTAAAATTACTATTCCCACTCCAGTTTGGGCAATGTAAGGGGAAATGCTGGACTCAAGAGGGGTAACATTTACTGTTCCCACTCCAGTTGGTGTAGCAATAAGGAAAGTGTTGGACTCTGGAGGGGTAACATTTACTATTCCTACTCCAGTCACTGTAACAGTAGGGAAAACATTGGACTCAGGAGGGGTAAAATTACCTTTACCACTCCAGTCTGTGCAACAGTAGGGAAAGTCTTTTACTTCAAACACATACCTTATTTTAATACAAGTATTAATTTAATAAAACGAATAACTTAAAATTAAATATATACATCACAAAAACAATTAAATAATTTAAAAAAAATGTAAAAAAAGTTATAATACAAGACATTTTGCTATAATATAAGGAAATATGTTATTTAATAATTATTTCATTTAATTCCCACACTATCATCCCACAAAACTAGCAATGCACATTCAACATATATCTAAATTTAAAATTATAATAATTGCACAATTTATATAATTACTAACAATAAAATCATTATTTATCAATTGTTACATTAATATTTAATCAATTATTATTCAATTAACTTCCAACACTATTCCTCTGCAAACCTAATAACCCACACCTACAATATAAATGTACAAATTATAATAATTGCACAATTTATATACTTAATGACCAATTAATTAATTAATAATTTATAATTAATTAATAAGTAATTAATTATTATTTATTTACCTTGCCACCCTATAACCCTCAAACCCAACTACAAGGACCTAAAACATAACTTAAAAAATGCTATTTACACAATTTACAAACCTAATATTCAAATAAATAATTAATATTAATAAAAAATAGAAATTAATTATACAATCCTCACAACCCACTATGTCAGTATAAATTACAGTTTTACAATTAGATAAAAAATATAAATAACTTAAAATTACAAACTATATTTAAAATCATTAACAACAATTATACACACAATATAAAACAAATACAATTAAAATATAATTTAAGCACATAAAGAACCATAAAAAACGATATGACCTAGCTTAAAAAATAGATATTTTTCTCAACTAAATTTTTGCACATTATATTTTTGTGTCAAAATATTAAAAAATCTCTATTTTCGCGACTCAATATTTTGCTCAAATACTAAATTGCTCAAAGCTTTCACCTTTTGATTTTGATCTCTTTAAGGGTTGGAAGACACTTCTCTTGAGATGTAGGATAGAGATTTCTGTATAGAACGCGCTTTATGCGTTATGTTCTGTATTTTATCATTAATGAATTGATGATTTAATATAGAAATATTTACTAAAAGATTCTAGTAAAATCCTTTAAACTCTCACCAGAATTTAATCATTAATTCCTAAGATTGTTTATTGCATTATGATAGGTAAAATGAATTAAGTTGGCAGATCCTGATTAATTCTCTAACCAGCCAAGGTCCAGAGACCTGGGGCCCAGTAAGAGCAGGGACTTTCTTTCAGATCCATCAGGGGTCTTCAAACTGGGGGGCGTACCCCCTTATGGAGGCCTCAAATGAATCCAGCCGGGCCCCAGGCTCTGGCTAAAAGAAGCATTATGCTGAAAACAGTGCTTTGTTTTCAATTGAAAAATAATTTGCGGCAGCAAGCTGCTCTGTAAATGGCCATAACTAACATCTTTCGTCATTTATATCCTGGCTGGGAGAAGGTGTCTAAAGGGAGGGGACTCCAAATATCCTTCTAAATTCCCAGCCCCATTTCTAATAATCCCACTGTGGATACTATTACACATTAGTAAGGCCTGCCTGATCAGAAAAGTATGTTTGGCAATCATGCTTTTGATAGCATTTTTAAAATGGTAATAGAATTTAACTGCAATGTTTAAATAAGTCCAGACATATTTAAACATTGCCTATTTAATTGAATAACGGAAAATTTGTGAGAGGGGGCTCGATGATTTTTGTTTCTGCTTGGGTGGTGTGGCATTAGATAGATTGAAGATCACTGAGATACAAGGAGGCAGAAATTCTAATATTGTAAATCTAATATTTATTAAGGTCCTTATTCCACCACTACTATTAATCATAACCTGAGTGGGTCAGATTTATTTCTTGAAATATTAATGCTAAGACCTTTTGGTCTTCCACCCAACCAGTGTTTTCGATAGCAGTGTGGTCATGTAGGGTGTCAGATACTAACCTTGAACTTTCACAACCGATGAATGATCGTGTCAATTCAACCTTTCTTCCTGGACTACGATCCCACCCTTTGATAGGAAGAGGAAAGCTGGGGCAAGCCACATGGTGAAAGGCGAATGGGATTGAGAGAAAGAAACAATGTGTAAGCTGGTGGCTAGTCACAGCACCTTCCAGCAACAAGACTACACACAGATGAAGTTTAGTCAGTAGTCTGATACCTTAAGATACAACCGATGAATGATCGTGTCAATTCAACCTTTCTTCCTGGACTACGATCCCACCCTTTGATAGGAAGAGGAAAGCTGGGGCAAGCCACATGGTGAAAGGCGAATGGGATTGAGAGAAAGAAACAATGTGTTAGCTGGTGGCTAGTCACAGCACCTTCCAGCAACAAGACTACACACAGATGAAGTTTAGTCAGTAGTCTGATACCTTAAGATACATTTAATCAACAATAGACAGTCAAAGCACTACACATACTGCTTTGATCACGAACACTCCTTGAACAGAAATGTTTAAATAAGACTATGGGGCTCAGGAATCCATCCTACTTGCCTAGCTTTGCTTTTGGCATGTCCTCCTTTATGAAACAATTAGCAAGCTATATCGTGTTGAAATTACATTAGTAAATACATATATCTTTACTTATGGCTGAATTAGTTGCTGCTCTTTATTTAAAAAGTATGCAAGCTCATCGACAGGCTGGGCGCTGCCAAATTTCTCAGTACTTTTGGTTTAACTTCAGGGTATTTGCAGATCGCTTTGACTGAAGGAGCAAAGAGAGTTCTGCATTCTCAACCCTGAGAGCCACTCCCATTATAGGTGTGATGCCCTTTGGTTTGAGAATGCCACCACCACCTTTCAGAGGATTGTCAACAGGGTCCTGGTGGGAAGGAGGAATTCTGTACCACCTACCTGGCCAACCTAGCTGTCTACAATTCCAGCTGGAAGGAACACTTATACCATCTCCAGGAGGTGCTTCAGGCCCGACTTGCCAGATAGGGCATTGTCCGTGGTTTATCTGGGCCACATGTTGGGCGGGGGCAAGGTGCAACCCCTCCAGGCTAAGATTGAGACTATTCTGGCCTGGCAACCTCTTGAAACACAGACTCAGGTGAGCCTCACAGGATACTATAGGGGGTTTGTTAAGGGATATGTCACCATTGTGGCTTCCTTAACAGAGGTGACTTCAAGGAAGCAGCCTAGACAGGTGATTTGGACAGAGGCCTGCCAGAAAGACTTTGATACCCTCCTTGAGGCCATGTGTACAGCATCTACACTCTAGAATCCCAACTATAAGAAGTTCATAGGGCAAACAGATGCTTCAGAGCATGGTATAATGGCTGTCTTATCATACTTAAATGAGGAGGGCATAGATCAACAGATAGCCTTCATTAGCAGGAGGTTACTTCCATGGGAACAGAGGTGGAGTTCAACTGAAAGTGAAGCCTTTGCAGTGATCTGGGCTCTGAAGAAGCGAAGATCATACATGTGTATGACTCACTTCTGGGATCAGACAGACCACAGACCCCTCAAATAGCTCATGCAAACTGAAGAGGTGGTCCATCTCCCTACAGGGAATGAACTTTAGGATGGAAACGGTATTGGGCAGACTACGCTAATGCTAATAGTCTATTCAGGTTTATGCACCTTAGCGATGAGCACTCCCAAAGCCATGGGTAGTCCTCTCCACTTTCAGCTGGGGAACACATGTTAGACCTTCCTCCTTAGGGTGTTTTTCCCACCAAACCTTTTGCCTTCCTCCTCCATTTTTTCTGACCTTGTTTGTGCAGTTTACCACTACCAACCAATATTAAAGTGTTTGTGCTTGCTACTCTAAACATTATAAGATTGGCCTAAAAACAATTGGCATATTTAATTTACTTTTAAGTCACTAGTAAAGTGGCACTACATATGCTCAAGGCCTAGAAATTTAAAGTTTTTAGTGGAACAGCAGCACTGATGTGCCGCCCACTTAGGTAGCCCTCTTTAAACATGCCTCAGATCTGCCAATGCAACGCCTGTATATGCAGTTTAAAATGCTATTTCGACCTGGCAAAATAAACCTTTTTGCAATACCCAAACCTTTCTTTTTAATATATATGTCATGTCTAGGGTAGGCCCTGGGTAGCCCAGAGGGAAGGGTGCACTTAAAAAGCTGGACATTTACATTTAAGTTTTACATGTTCAGGTAGTGATAAACTCTTACATTCATTGTTCTCTACTGCAAGGTCTATCTCTCCCATAGGATAACATTTGAGATGCCTTATTACATTTTATAAACGTAATTTTCAAATGGGAAGAGATAACTAGTTTAAGTTTGGTGTCCCTGGAATCGCAATTTAAAATCTTAACTTGTGGAAATCAGATTTTAAGTTGCAATTCTGAAGATGCCACTTTTAGAAACCTGCCATTTTCTTGCCTTAGCCATTTAGTGCCTGTAGCCCGTCTCTGGTCACATGACTGGTGGCAGCTGACAGTTGAGCTTTGTGTATTCCTCCTAGACAGTCCCACACAATAGGCAACTTAGGTGAGTCTAGATGGGCCGTCATTGGCAGGATGGGAGGGAGGAGCTGGGCACAGCCCCACTTACATCTGATTAGGGTGTGTCCAGCCTCTAAATAAAGGACTGCATACCTCCTGTAGTTTGTCTGTAGCCAGGCAAGAGAAGGCAGAATGTCTAGGAAATTCTGAGGAAAACCTCTAGAAGCTTCTCCCCCACTTCACAGGCATACCCGGGTGTAAATACTAGACCTTCAACACCACCAATTAAGTACACTTCTGGGCCTAGGACGCTCTACCAGGAAGAAGGACTGCTATGCTGCTACAAGGACTGCCACTCTACTGGACTCCTGCCTTGCTGTACTGACCTGCTCGCTGCTGCCCTTTTACCTGTCTGAGAAGGACTGGACCCGCATCTCTTGAATCCTCATACAAATCAATACAGTATGACAGATATATGGCCCGATTCACAAAGGCAATCTGAGACAAAAGTCTAACTTTACGACTTTTGGTATTCACAGAGGTAATTTACGAGTCTTATCTTTACGTCTGCAGTCGGGCCAACATCTCCGCACCCAGGCCGCACTCTGCGCACCTGGGCTGTACTCTCTGGCTCGGGCCTTACTCTTCCGCTCAAGCCATACTCTCCGGCTCAGAACATTTACATTTAAGTTTTACATGTTCTGGTAGTGATAAACTCTTACATCCATTGTTCTGCCACTCTATTGGACTCCTGCCTTGCTGCACTGACCTTCTGGCTGCTGCCCCCTTACCTGTCTGAGAAGGACTGGCCCTGCATCTCTTGAACCCAGAAACCAGAGTGACTCCAAGGGCTAGTTGGATTGTCTCCTGATCTGAAGCCTCAGAGACATAACATGCTTCCAACAACCTTGCGTCTGCTCCTGGACTTTGCCATCTCTGAGTCTAGTCTGTCAGTTTATGCTCCTCTAGTCCTGGACCCATAAAAGTAGGCTTAAGGTGATTTGACAGCCACTGTTGAACCATCAGAACCGATGCATCTCTTCTGCTGTGCAGTGCAACCCGGAGCAGAACTGACACATTCCCACTGCTGCATGTATTGGACCCATCACAAAGACTTGCATGATTGCCTGCATCGTCTTCAGAACTGCCATTGCTTGACACAACCTCAGTGTAGGCCCTCACATCCCTCATCGATCACAGCTTTGAGAATGATGCCAAATTCCTCATCGCAGCCTCGCACAGCCTTGTCACTACTGAGGGTAGCGCAAATCTTGGACTGCTATACACTGAGGGGAGCGCAAATCATGGACTGCATGTACCATTATGCAAAGGAGCAAACTTTTCTGGGATATGATGTAGTGCCAGGTCACACCTTTTTCCCAATATGCTGTAGTGTCAGGTCACACCTTTTTTGCAGCCCAAACTGATATTCATGACCTCCTCTACCATTTTTCACACTTCCTAATGTTCCTTTTTGTAAATGTTTGTATCCCGCCCGTTGATTACACTTCATCTGGTCAGAGCTGGAGAGTATGGCTTGAGCGGAAGAGTATGGCCCAAGCAGAGAGTACAGCCCAGGTGTGCAGAGTGAGGCCTGGGTGCGGAGATGTTGACCCGACTGCAGACGTAAAGATAGGACTTGTAAATTACCTCTGTGAATACCAAAAGTTGTAAAGTTAGACTTTTGTCTCAGATTGCCTTTGTGATTTGAGCCCTATATCCGTCATACTGTATTGGTATGTGAATTTGATTCCCATATCATTCATGTTCAAGTGTTCACAAAAGGATTTTAGATTATCCATTGTTCCTGACCAAATCACTCTATTTTTCTAATATTGTTGTGACTCCATTTTCAGTGTTCTTTCATTGTGTTACTGTTTGAAATGTTGCACAATTTCTTTACACACTGCTAAGTTACGGCTGACTGCTATGTGCCAAGCTACCGGAGGGTTGAGCACAGGTTCACTGTGTGGCTCACTGGTTAGAGGCGGCAGACCTGTAAGCAGAGAACGGCCCGGGACCAGGGTTCAATTCCCGACGCAGCAGGGTCTTGGACCAGGGTCAACGGACTCGATAATTCTCGCCTCAGTGCCTACTCTAACCAGGGAACACACTCGGTAACTCTGGGCATTAAGCTTGCCTCATCTCTACATGGGCCCCCACAGACGCTGGGGATGGCTGGTTTCTCCCTGGAGATACCCAGAAAGGGACCATCTCACAGGGAAAACCAGGACGGGTTCCCCAGTGGTCCACAGCGCCAGGACACTCGGGTAGAGTAACAGTGCGCTTTACAAGTATCCCACACACACACACATTTAGGGGTTGCTTATGAATTCATCCTGAGAAGAATTGTGGTTGCTGCTTGAGAAGGGTTTTAAACTGCTTCCCTCAATGAGTAACTCCACTCAACAATTGCCCTAAGGAAAAGGAGTAAGGAAAGGAAACACCCAAGCACACCATCAAGTACTTCGAGATTATTAACAGAGTAGGGGAGTGATAAGGTGCAAGTGAAAGGAAAGGGTGTGTTACAAACTCAGTGGCAAGTGAGAAACCCACCAATATGCAACATTGGCAGGCCGTGACTGCAGGTTTCAAGCACATCTTTATACTGTGTCCCAGTAATCACCCAGAAGTGACCCTTACTCTCACTTCCTGTTGCCCATCTTCCATTTTGGGGATAGGAATTATCCTTTCAGAGAGAATGTAATGACCACCATCTTGGATAGAATTAAATGCCACACTTAATGCCTAGTAATACTTAGACCTCCTATTTGCCATGTATCTATAATCACAAAGCCCAGTGAACTGGAGGGTGCGCTGCCACACCTAGTGCTCGCCTGAACCTCACACTCAAAGCGGAAGTCCTCTGTTATTTTAGCAACCTGTCTGTGTCTCTCTGGTACTTGCATGGTGTATCCTTATAGAATACTCTGCAGTGTTTAGTTTTGTTGCACTTACAATACTATTTTCTGTTTTCTTTAACTCCTCTGCCACAGTCCAGCATGCAAAAGCCTACTTTGTCCCTCATTACAAGTTGTAATATAGCACCCAAAGAGTTATCTCTGGGTTGTGGAGGGGGCTTATACCATGCCTGGCCATTCCAAGTAGCCCTGAACCTCCCAGATCTATATTTCTTGGATGGGAGAACACTTTTCCTTATCAATTAGTGCAGTAAAACCGCTGAAGGAAGCACACACTATGGACAGTAGCATACCTACCCAATTCCCACAGAACCAACCACAATGGAGCATAAAGCTGTAACTGGCCCAAGCATGTCCTGGCTAACATGCTCTTTAAATGAATCCTACCCTACTACACCCATTAGCCTTCCCGCATATCACACCTGATGTGTCCCTGGAGAAGATGTCACCAGATTTGACTACAGAATTTGGATTAAACACATGAAATTTAACCCAGTATTCTTGAGTCTGTGCAGTTAAACACCATTCCAGGGCTACTCTGCCTGGTTTTGGTCAGGGGTTACAATCCTTAATTGTATCCCTGTATTAAATTATGGCAAACTTGTAGCAAGGTCCTTTGTGTTTTATATACTACATTACGGCAATATTGTTGCACAATTGAAATTTATACTGGCTTTTTTCGGTTTTCAGCATAGATACCTCAACTATAGATGTATTCTTTCAATGAAGACTAAGGGCTTTGTATTTATCAAGATTGCATTGTTCTGTTACACACTCAAAAGTTTGAATACATTTCTTTAAATAAAGAATACTTCTGCACTAAAACTGCGACCTTTCAATCTCCTACGGTTCACTTGGCTAAATTGTTATTCCTTCTCTTTTTGCCTGACCTGTTCACTCATTGTCATATGAGATTTTGTCTGAAGCTTACTGATGTTCTGCTCTAATTGAGGTTTTGTACATGTTCTTCTGGCCTAATTGGAAATGTGAGAACAATTTTTCCAAAGTAGCAATTCCTTTTTATAGAATCAGAAGGGACTCTTGCATGTCGGGTAATAGAAGGGCCAAGGTGAAAATGTGCTCAGGATTCGCATAGAAGCAAAGAACTAGGGCATATTAAGGGAAATGCAACTTTGATAATAATGCAGTTAAAAATGCAGGGCAGGTTTATACATCATTGATGTGCCCTACAGCAACAAAGAAAATATCACAAACGACATCCTGTAACACTTCATTTTATTATTTCAACCTTTCAAAACTGTTTTGAGAGGATTCCTCAGAGGGAAGTGAAATCGTTTCGTAATTACAAAACAGCACTTTTAACCAGGATTCCTTCTAATGTATGGTCGAAGAATGCAGTAAAAAAAACATGCATTTATTTAGCGAAACAAACAAAACAGTATCGCATAACAGGTTAATGTACAGCAATAACTAATCAGCTTTACAAATATATATATTAAAACAGAGTCATCTTACTTTAAAGTTGATCCGATTACTGAGAAATACATCTGATTCTGCAATAACATAAAACGTACTTGCAGGCCGCTAGAGGTAGGGCAGAAGTCTGTACCTGGTGGTAGCAGAGAGGGGTTTCGATATTTGTAACAGTGGTGCAGAATTATGCAAACACCCAAACGTACTCTCGTTAGTGGCATCAAAAGTAGGGGTGGGCGGAATTTGCGAAATTCACATTCGCAAACTATCGCAAAAATGTTAAAAATCTCTGCGATCACGCAGAAATATCACGAAGACGCGGAAGTTTATTTCCCACCCGATCGCGGTATTTTCTGCGTGATCGCGTTGAAAAATGTCTCACTAACTTACCCATGCGGTCGCTCATGGGCGCGGCCATCTTGTTTTCACTTGTCCCACCAGCTCGCGCTGCTTACTTCCTGTTCCGGGTCGCGCAATGCATGCTTGCGCCCATTCGCGTTACGTATTTCGTGTTCGGGAACGCTTTTACGTGTCCGCGCTCCTTTTTGCATGCTCAGGGAGAAAATATCGCCTGAACTTGCGCACGTGGTCGCAATGGGCGCCGCCATCTTGTTTTTCACTCTATGAGATGGTTCTGGGGCCTGCTTTTGAATCCTCCCTTTATCTTTTCAATCCTTACTTTCTAGATTATTATTCAGGCTATTTTCCTGCTTCTATATTTTTGGTTTTTGTCTACTTTTTGTGTGTTTTTTAGCTACTTTTTCACTCTTTTTCTATTGCCTGCTATTTTCATTTCTTTTACTTACTTTTTAAATTTTATTACATTCTTTCCCGCCCCGTCTCACTCTTCTCACAACCATGTCGAAGGGTAGAGCTCGCGGCAGCCAGAGCCGCGACCACCTTTCCTGCGGAAAGCGGCGCCCACCAGGGGTGCAGGCACGGGCCTTATTTGGGGAGGTGGAGTTGGCTGCACTCATTTTCTTTGTGCAGCGCCACTTCCCCTCAACCCTGGCAGATGGTAGCAGGCCTGGGTCCGGGTACAGGCTCCGGGAGCATCGGCAGCTGTGGGGGAAGGTGCGCCGGGCAGTGTTCCGCTACTCTGGGGTTCAACGCACCCAGGCCCAGCTGACGCACCAGTAGTCCGACATCCTGGACCGGGAGCAGGACCTGCTGGACCTGCTAGGAGTGGAGGTCCCAGGTCTTGGTGAGTAAATATTTAATTATTACTACTTTGTGTCTGTTCTTCTGCTCTGTGTTATATATTGCGAATATCTTTTTTTATCCAACCAGCTAGAATGCTGCTGCTTACATTACAGCTAAATTACATTTAAAAGTCTTCTGTGATTGTTATGACACAGGTGCTCTTCTGCACTACTAATCTTACTTGTTTGCAACTTTGCGTATGCGCTCGCTTAGCGTGATTATGTAAGAGTTTATTTTAGAGAAATTAAGTATCGTAATGCTATAGTGACTCTAGTCCTTACTTTATCCTGTCACTAAGAGATAGGGGCGGATTGATACTTAGGTTTGTTACTTTGTATAAGTTTGTAATTTTTTAGTGGTATGCGTAAGTCCCCCTCTGTTACGTCACATGCTGCTAGTACCCCAGTCTTTATTAGAACCTTTTCTAGTTTGTTCAATGAGTGGTAATAGGCTTAGCAGCACTAGCAGAACATCAGAATCAATCAATCAACCAAAAATTTGGTGTATACAAAAATATAGTCATGTGTCCTCCATTTGATCATATTCATTGTTGAGGACTAAAAGAAGTGGAAATTCATACTTTACTGTACAATTGGCACCCCTGGAATAGGTGGGCTAGTTCAGGTGGTACGTCTTACATAGGCTTAGTTAGTATTCTGGAATCAGAATGGAAGAGTGGATTAGTGTTGATAAATAGTAAGTAGTCGATCCGCGTATCCCCCGATACTACTTGTTGACCAGATGAGATCGGTCAATTTAGTTATTGCAATTGTTGTTTACATAAGTTTCGACCATTCTTTAAAAATATTTTATTTGTTTGACACCATTCATCAATGTTTGTCTCTTTCTTATATCTTCCTGTTCAGCACGCAGGGCCAGGCAGACAGGGGCGCAGTTGGTGGGAGAACAACATCAACAGGAGGAGGACACCAACGCGGGCTCTTCTGCTGGACCTAGTATGTCTTCTTGTTTTTAATAATAATTCTTATTCCATAACTTTTACTGCACCTTATTTTTTCCGAACTATTGTTTCCATTTCCTAATGTTATTTTTTCCCCAACAATTATCCTTCGATCGGTACTGTTTCGAAAATCTTGTTATCCCTGCCTCTGCTATAATGACTCTCTGTACTACTGCTACTATTAGTCTGCCTGTACTGTAGAATCTAAGCTTGCCCAGTTGGCCACTCTTTATTTAAAATGTTTTAAATAAAACTCAGATTCACCAGTAGCTCTGGCCATTGAGTCCAGTCCTTTGGGTCGCCCTTTTGTACTACTTCTAGTCTTATTGATCGTGAGTCTTTGTTAATCTTGAGGCTTTGACAATTCACACCAACAAATGCCCAACCAGATCTATTACTATGTTGATATGATAGGACATACTACTACTGTTGTAGGGATTTTGCACATACAGAACTTTGCGCAAGAAAATAGGATGTTGGTAATGGGAGGTTGGACCTTCCTCACACACCTCAATCAGAAGTTCAGAACCCACCATAATCCCCTGCCCGACTGGTTATAGTAGTGTCTTATGATAACTATTAGCTCTCTGAACCCTCCTCCCAAGATACCCAACAAGTAGACAACCCAGAACAGAACCTACCCAACCTCTCAGTCGTTGAAGCAATGCACATGCACACCCTTCCTTTCGCTCGCTCACTTGTGTAAGTCCACACCAAATACCACCGACTATATGTAAGTTCAACATTTTTATTTTGAATTGACAAGCTCTGTACCTTGTTCTATAATGCGACACCAACAGGAAAATCAATAACATTACAACAATAAACATTGTTACACTTACTTACAGTTGGGAAATAAATCATGATAACTGAACAGTGGTGGAAGCACCACCATCCCCTAGGTAGGAATATAGTTTATATAAATTTTAAATGAAGACCTCTGAGTCAATTCTGGGGACCCCTCACCTTAGAAGAACCTAGTACTGGTAGTTGTTGCATCATAAGCTCTGCAAAGCTCTGGTTCATAGAAGGGAATCTTCCGTCTGTAATGCGTGAAATGAAATGGTGTGCGATAGCATATTACAAGCATTTCTCAGCCATGCCAAAAAGTGTAGCATTTATTGATAAGCAATATGGACTAACAGTACACCAGAACTTCATAAAAAAGTGGCTAGTTAATGTTTTGGTTGACCGCTTGTACGCAGCGCTTGGACAGTAGCAGTATGAGGTCATGTGGGCTCAAAGGTGTCTCATACAACAAGCTGCAAGGTAACGTCACATGTGCAAAAATAAAAGACACAAAGGTAAAATGGTTGCATGGCTCCGGCTAACTAAGCAAAGGCTAGAATGACCCTAGGGACTATATATAACTACTAGTGTCTACTCTACTAATACCTGATTTTTATTAGTTGTGTATGTTGTATACTATCAATCTTGCTACTGACCAATAGGGGGAGGTGTATATGACGCCTAAAAATTCTGTAATGTTTTCTTGGCGCACTACCGACCACCATTGCCGGGGCCAGTGGCGGTGAAGGCGAAGCAGAGGGGGAGGATGTGGTAGAGGGGGGTTCCAGCACCAGTGGCGGCCAGCGGTAAGTTAGAATCATAATCCTTAACTATTGACACCACACTCACTGCAAGGGTGTACTGTATGTATGTATACTGTACTGTTGAGGCTAACCTCAACCTCCCGCCATGCCTGTAGAAAAGACCCCCCGTCATATTACAATGGCTGGGGGTCCGCGGCGGATAGAAACTGTCTGCTGATTTTCCACACACTCGACATGTCCACCGGGCGGAAAAGGGTTCAATATGGTGGCGGTAACCCTTTTCCGCCCGCCACAATGTTAAAAATACGGGATGCGCCCGCCACTGTGGCGGGCTCATCCTATTTGCCCCCACGGGACCCCCGCACTTATGGCGGGCAGTCCCTATTAGCGTGAGGATGGCGGGCGGAAAAAGTTTGCTTGCCATCCTAATGATGCCCTAAGTAAGTAAGAGTTGTTGTCAACATTTGAAGAGTGAAGACACCCTTTAATTGGCATTAGTAAAGGCATTAGGCGCGGGAGTATTGAGTAACCAATGGCCTAATCTATCTGTGATTTCAACTCTGCTTTGAAAGTTTTATGGAGAAGACTAAAAGTCAGATCAGATCACCTGGTGTTGAACTAAAAAAAAGTGAAAGACGGGTGGAAGGAAGAAGGACAGGCAAGATTTAATATTTATGACTGACAGAGAGAAGGATACGTGTGATGCAAGCATGCAAATTGCAAAGGTGGCTCATAGTAAAGAATCTGATGCATGGTTGGTTGAATGCCTGAAAAAAATCCTGCAAATGTTAAAGCCCAAGCAAGTGGGAGGATAGATACATACCACAAATGTTATGTACTGTGCTTTATAGCGTTACCAAGCCACACTATGTGTATTATTAACTTGTCTTACTGTTTTTCTAAGAGTATATTTTACAATTGTCTTGTTTTTTCTTTTTGATATACAGCTACTCCTTCCAGTTCCAAACCTGATCGGAAGGAGTTGGCCGCCAAGCCATGGCGCCGCAAGCTGGAGGCAATCCAGCGTGAATATCGGCGGCTGGTGGTCTTGGAAGAGGAGGAGACTGCAGCCCTTGAAGCCTCCCCCAGCCACCGCCCTCCAGTGGAATGGCGCCACCGTCTGGTGGCCACCCGCCGCCGCCTTACCATCTCTGGTGCCCCCCCACTGTGGCTTCAACTGCCGCACCTTAAAGCGCCGCATCGACAAACTAGAAGAGCAAATGCGACATGTCCTCCAGAGACAATCCCGCCACACATTGACCCTGTTTATTGCTCCTTTTTTAATTCTTGTTTTGGTGGGTGAGAATAGGGTGTTGGGTTTGGAGATTTTGTACTCTAATTACGGTTACGGACATTGGTTGGGGTTAGGGAGGGGGGTGGGTCATCTTTTAACCTCTTGAGCACTCAGAGGTTAAAAGATGACTATTGACACTACACTCACTGCAAGGGTGTACTGTATGTATGTATACTGTACTGTTGAGGCTTAGGGCCTCTTTAGGATGGCAGGCGGATTGCCCCCACCGGACCGGCGGTAGTCACCGCCGGCCCGGCAGGGGCAAACCTCCCGCCATGCCTGTAGAAAATACCCCCCGTCATATTACAATGGCTGGGGGGGGTCCACGGTGGATAGAAACCGTCTGCTGATTTTCCGCACACATCATGAGCCACGGTGCTCCGGTACTCATGACGAGCTGAGCTCGTCATGACCGCGCCCGTTAGATGGAACGGTCGCACGCTGGGCTGATTCCCCTGCTGTGCTGAAAGTTCCATTGGAACGGGCGCGGTCATGACGAGCTCAGCTCGTCATGAACACCGGAGCGCCGTGGCTCATGATGAGCTGACCTCGTCATGAGCATGGGGGCACTGTTCGCGCCCCCCCTGCCCTCCCCCGCCCCCCAGCACAGCAGGGGAATCTCACCAGCAGCGAAGGGGTTACGTTTTTTTTACATAGTTTATTTTTGTATGGGTTATATTAAATCTATATATTTCTACTTTACATATAAGGTTGTTAATGTTTTGTAGGTGGGGTTACTGTTTTGCATCACATTTTTTTCTTGCTGGTGCAGGTCCGCCCATAGCCAGTGTTTGATTTAAATAATTGACTGACTGTGTAAGACACAAACAGATGAATGCGACATCCCTCACTGATTGAGTTGTCCTACTAGTACTGTCAGTCTCTCTCTTCTAGTCTATGTATTCTTTATCTGGACTCAAAGGGGTGTTGAATTGATTGAAAACATGTCATTTATTAATTATGCCTCCCCCAAACATCGCTTACCTTTGCTAGATGTTTAACTTAGGCACAGCGGATGATCATGACAACAAATCCAATCAATGCCGGCAACTATTGCTGAGGTATATGTTCCTTTGTTAAAAATCACCTCTAAAATATACTGCTCATGGGTGGGTAAGCAGAAGATCATCGCTCAACCTTGAAATTGAAGTACTGTTGCTTTCGCCACATCCGCCCCAGCAAGCGTGTGATTAGTTATTGGTGAACATTCAATTTAGTCACACCTCAATAAGTCACACAGCCCGGGGGAAAAGGGTTAGGGTTTGTTGAATGGATGGGAAGGGGGTTTGGGGAAAGGTTTGACAGTGAAAAACAGTACACATGGACAAACAACAAGCGACAATCTTTTTAGACTACCATATCCATATCAATATGTTAAGGGCAAAAAAGGAAATGCATGCATGATGATGATTGATAAGGAGACCCGGATTACATACACTTCTTGTTCAGTTGTTCCGGGCTTAATACTTTTATAGATAGCAAATTTTTTAATATTGGTAGGCATGAAATATAAACAGAGAGTAAACCTAATGATAATAACAACAACAAGAACACACTGTTTTAAAGATTGTAGACAAAAAAATTAATCAAATTATTTAAAAGAAGATGAAAGTTGCTACTGTTACTGTATTATCCTGGTCAAAAGTGTGGACTCGATTTGCATCTCGGCATTCCTCTTGGTCCTATCGTCCATCAATCTTGGGTGTCGCCACTCGCCAGTTGCCACTGCCCGCCTGGACAAAAGAAAAAAATGTAGATTTATTGGTAAGGTAAGTGTGCATTGTAATGTTTTCCCAAGTATAGGAAAGGCCTGGACTGTAATTGTAGATGGAAAAACAAAGGGGATATTGAGAAACAAAGTTGAAACAAATGCACAAGTTATGGTGTAGTGCAACAAGAACACTTTCCGAGGCGGCATGTATGTATCATCTCTACTCTAGTCTGTTTCCAGCATTGATCTTCAACAGCAACAGGACAGAGCAGGCCCACAGTGACGGCACGTTGCTTAGCACATCCTCCGCTTAGAGTAATTTTTTTTTTAAGAGTTGAACAAAGCACATATCCATTCCAAACATAGCATTTACAATTTAAGTAAGTAAATCACTGCACCGCAGTCATCCCACCGCCACACTCGACTCCACATGTACACAGACATTTGGGTCTGCTGTGGTTGTTGTTGACATGTTTACCTTTAGGCTTTTTTTTATGCCACTCATGAAACGTCCTCCTGACTTGTTATTTTTCCATCAATCATCTCCGATACTTGTACTGACTGACTATGAAGATCGGCCTGCAGTAGAAGTAAAGTGTTGTTATTACACAACAAGAGTAGACATATTATTGACTTGAGTCACTCTTTAGTGTGGACAGTAAGACTGTTAGTACACTTTGACTTCACTTCCTGCACAACAAACAAACAACAAAAGCACCAATCGCTCAGAGTCAGGTGTCCAATGCATGCCATTCATTTTCACTACCTGTTCCTTCTCATCTTAAGTTAACGGGCCGTCTTTTTCGCCATCATCATCATCATGGACGGTGCTGTTGTCATACTCAGTGCGCAGATTGAGTTCCCTTCCTATATTCAATCAAAAGAAATGTATCAAGCTGCAGTAGAAGTACAAATTTCCTATTTGCAAGAAGAGGAAAATTGCCTTGAGTTACGTTCTGTGTGTACTGTAGAAAGATGATTAGTGCACAATGACATAACTTCATGCACAACAAACAACAACAAAACCACTCTGTCTGAGACTCTGCGTCCAATGCATGGCATCAATCATTACCTGTTCCATTTCCTTTTCAGTTAATGGGCAGTCTCTCTCGGGTCTGAAAGGAGGATAGCTATAGTAGTCATCTTGTTCCACTTCTTTTGGCGGAACTAGGAACGTTTTTATTTTTTCTTCTATTTTCTGTCATCCAATCATCGTGAGGGCAATGGATTTAGGCGGGAGATTCAGTATGATGGAGCAGGGAAGCTGGATTCGGAGGACTGTACTGTCAAATGCAGACACCTGAAACTTGTATATTGAAATAAGAAGAGTAGAAGACCGTGGTAATGGATTTGTTGTGATTCAAAGTTTGTAGCTGGAACGACAGACACACAAATAAAGGAAAAAAGGGAGGAAGACAGTAAGTGCAAGCCTAATTGTCAGGGATAACTCGTCTCAAACTCTGGGGGTTCAGCCAGTAGTAGGTAATCATGATGTGACACACTACTTCCGTCACCTGAGCCACTGTCCTCATCTTCCTCGCTTGCTTAATTTATTGTGTAATTCGGTGGTATGAAATGGTGATTCATTTTGATCATTGTTAACCTCTCCATGTTTTTGGGCGAGAGACTGGTCCTTCTCACTGTTACAATGGCGCCAGCAGCACTGAAAACACGTTCGGAAGAGACACTCGTGACAGGGCAAGCCAGATAGCTTATCGCCAGTCTGCTGAGCAGTGGCCATTCAGCCCTTTGCCTATACCAATACTGCAATGGGTTTTGATCAATGTTCACCTCTGTTGGGTCATCCAGATAGGCCTGGATCATCCACTCTTTGTTCAGGGGTGCTGCTGCTAACCTTTCGGGCTCTTTTCTTTGTGCACCAGCACTGTGCTTATTAATGCCTACCTGTAAATACCAATTGTGTAACGATTCAACTGGGCCTAATGATCCAGTTATTGTTGCTGTTGTCAATAGTGATGGTGAGTGTTGTGAGCCAAACACACTGCCCACAGCCTCCGAATTTGCACTTGATGTCGCATGCCCTGCTGCAGTACTTCTTGTGGGTTGATCTACCGGGCTTTTAAATAGCAGCCGTTCATTTTCCAACTTACTCGCTGCCTCAGTTATCCAAGTTTTGTAGCGGGCAACATCCATCTCTGAAAAAGGAATGAATGTCTTCAGTCCCAATTTTGCCCGTGGATCCAGAATTGTGGCAGAAATGAAATGTTCTTATGACAAAATCTTATTTTGTGCACGCTTTTATTTTCAGCTAAGCGACGGGCTAAGCTCTCCACCAAGTCATAGGCTTCCTTTTTTTCCTCTACAAATTGGTAGGATTCAGACACCTTCTTCAGCTGATGCTCTATCATTTGAAATAATGGGATAGCCTGGCCCATTGTACAGTCCTCCTTGCTGACTTCACGTGTGAAGACCTCAAAAGGACGAAGCAGCTCAGTCAGGCATTTAACTAGACCCCATTGGTCCATCTGAAGGATCATGCCTTTCACACTAGCTTCCCCTCTTCGCATGACATATTAATTGAGTGGCCTGTACTGCTCAAACAGACGATCAAGCATGTAATACATAGAGTTCCAACGTGTTGCCACCTTCTGGATGAGTGCTTTGACTAGCATCTTATATTCACATTGAATGATCCTCAGCTGCTTCCGAGCTTTAAAAGAATGGCTGAAATGTGTGCATATTCTTCGGCAGGTGGTCAGTAGGCTGCTGACTATGGTTTCTTTTTTCAGAAAGTCTTGAACTATAATGTTTATGCAGTGCACCAAACACGGAACCCTGAAATAGGAACCAAGGTCCATGGCCTTCAGTACATTACTGGCATTATCTGTGGTAACAAAACCAATACTAAGCCCTTTTGGGTGCAGTCATTCAAAAACCTTGCTGCAAAACTTGTTCAAAACGTTTAGAGCAGTATGAGATTTCTTCATGGCGAACATGGCTACAGTTGCATGTTCCCGAGTAGCTTTAAAAATCTCAGCTGTGTCAACAACACCTCGTTCAGATAGCTTATCTCTAACCCCCACAAAAGAGACCCAGTGTGCAGTCATGCACATGTAATCTGTGGCTTGGCAACTGGTCCACATGTCGGTTGTCAGGTGGTTATTGTGAACAGCACACTGCTGCAAAGCTTGTCCAACCAATTCCAGCACATCATGTTGTTGGGCCGGAACAGCAATTCTTGCAAAATAGGACCGGCTGGGAACCTTCCATTTAGGGCAGATGGCTGACACAAATTCAAGGAAACCCACCCCTTCTACGAATAAAAAAGGGAGAAGGCCCAGTGCTAACATTTTACCCAGCTTCGCATTGCAAAACCGTGCCGTTGGGTGGTTGCGTTGGAACTGCCCCTCCAACCTAAGCATGCCCTCAATGGTAGGCTGGATTACTTTCCTTTGTGGTGCTACTGTTGTTTTCATTCACCCACTTAGGCTGAACAACGCTATTTGTCTCATTGCAGTACTCGGTCGCCTTGGTGTCTCAGGCTGATTCTGAGTATGGCTCTTACTCTGGTGCCACTCAGATGTTACCGAGAAGGATGTGGGTGGTACCACTGGGACAGGGCTAGAAATGCCTCCCTCTTCTTCACCTTCCACTACATTAATATCGTCCCCTGATTCTTCATGCCCAACGTCAATGGGTTGAGTTTTTTTACTTTGTTTTAAGCGAAGTAGGTGATTTTCCCACACGAGGAGTCCGGCCAAACCTACCTGTTGCCTCGTGGGGGTGAGAGCCTGTCCGCTGCCTGTAACTGTTGCGAGCTGTCCGCCTGCCTCCCGCCGCCTCGCTCCTTTCCCACCACCGGAGCGCGGCCGCCGAGCGGAGAGTGGGCCAGGGGACTCCAACCCCCAGAAGCCCTTGTGGCCCGACCAGCAAACCACCACGCCAGGAGGCGCATAAGACCAGCGTCAGCCCCTGCTGAGTGGGGGAGTCCGGCCAAACTTACCTGTTGCCTCGTTGGGGTGAGAGCCTGTCCGCTGCCTGTAACTGTAGCTGCAGAGCACCTTGCGAGCTGTCCGCCTGCCTCCCGCCGCCTCGCTCCTTTCCCACCACCGGAGCACGGCCGCCGAGCGGAGAGCGGGCCAGGTGACTCCAACCCCCAGAAGCCCTTGCGGCCCGACCAGCAAACCACCGCGCCAGAAGGCACATAAGACCAGCGTCAGCCCCTGCTGAGTGGGGGAGTCCGGCCAAACCTACCTGTTGCCTCGTGGGGGTGAGAGCCTGTCCGCTGCCTGTAACTGTAGCTGCAGAGCATCTTGCGAGCTGTTCGCCTGCCTCCCGCTGCCTCGCTCCTTTCCCACAACCGGAGTGCGGCCGCCGAGCGGAGAGCGGGCCAGGAGACTCCAACCCCCAGAAGTCCTTGCGGCCCGACCAGCAAACCACCGTGCCAGGAGGCGCATAAGACCAGCGTCAGCCCCTGCTGAGTGGGGGAGTCCGGCCAAACCTACCTGTTGCCTCGTGGGGGTGAGAGCCTGTCCGCTGCCTGTAACTGTAGCTGCGGAGCATCTTGCGAGCTGTCCGCCTGCCTCCCGCCGCCTCGCTCCTTTCCCACCACCAGAGCACGGCCGCCGAGCGGAGAGCGGGCCAGAGGACTCCAACCCCCAGAAGCCCTTGTGGCCCGACCAGCAAACCATCGCACCAGGAGGCGCATAAGACCAGTGTCAGCCCCTGCTGCGTGGGAGAGTCCGGCCAAACCTACCTGTTGCCTCGAGGGGGTGAGAGCCTGTCCGCTGCCTATAACTGTAGCTGTGGAGCATCTTGCGAGCTGTCCGCCGCCTCGCTCCTTTCCCACCACCGGAGCGCGGCCGCCAAGCGGAGAGCGGGCCAGGGGACTCCAACCCCCAGAAGCCCTTGCGCCCCGACCAGCAAACCTCCGCGCCAGGAGGCGCATAAGACCACCATCAGCCCCGCCTTGCGGGACGCGAGCGGGACGCTGAGCGAAGCCCGGGCAAAGGGCGGGCCGTCTGTGGCCGTCAGGGGTCGACAGTGGTCGGGCGGGCCACCCCACTAAGCCGCTACAAAGGTGAGCCTTTCATATATTAACATGGGGAAACAGAATAATACCACCTCAACCCAGTGCACTAAAGCTCCCTCTGTTATACCTGCCTCAATTGAAAGTATGCTGGAAAATGCCTTTAACCTAGTCACCACTGAGATAGCTAACACTGACAGAAGAATGTCTATGACACTGTCAAGCTCATACTTAGAACTCCCGGAAACCCAGCCAGTTTGTATGACTGACATTTTGCCACTTTCCCCAGTGGTCACAATCACCAAAACTGTTTTGCCGGCAACTGCACCCCCTGTTTTACCAGCGGATAGCAACATTATTACCATCACTGACTCACAGCAAGATCCCACGGACCTCACTGTCATCCCTTCCTTGGTTCCTAGCGATAAGACAGTTGGAGAGAAAAGGAAGAGAGGCCCCACTAAACCAACACCAAACAAGAGGAAACAACCAGTACGTAATAAAGGGCAACCTACCCCACAGAGTATGTGGTTTCGTGGGAAAACCACATCCAGTAGGGGCCCTGACACAGAGACTGCACCCTTGGTAGACACCAATTTTGTCACTGCCTCTACAAGTTGTGAGCAAAACTCTGCCTGCACACAGACCGAGCCAACTATGGGAAACGCTTCACAGGACAAACTAAATAGGAATTTTATTGAAACCATTGTAGACTCAATTTTTAATCAAATGAAAAGTCAAATGGATAAACAGTTTAATATGATTTTTAAAAGACTGGATAGATTAGAAAGCCTGGTGAAAAGGGAAGATGTAAAAAGGAAAGGTACAAATAGTATTGACAAGTTGAGGGAGATCAATTCCTGAAAGATATGGAGACTGTCAACAGGGGCATTATGGGGGAAAGGCCCACCCGTGGTATATTGGATACTAAGAGTGTAACCAGGGACAGTCCCACAGGGAGTAACCAGCTTTTGCTATCACGGGGTACTACTGCACATAAACCACTTCAGACCGGGTCGTGTGTACCAGATAGGCAGCCCTGTTCCACTGGAGGGGTGCTGGGAGCCCCAACGGGGCCTGCTTCTGGGAAACCGGGGAAACCAGGAAATGTTGTCTCCGACAATGGGTCAACCAATGTCACACGGCCCAAAAAACAAACAGGGCCAGTCCTCCATTTGCCCCCTGAAGCTTGTCCATACGTTTTAATTCTAGCAGGCGTTCCCCCCTTGAAGGAAGATCAAAGAGAGTCTTGGGTTCAGTTAAAAAATAAGTCTATTGATTGGCTGTCTAGGCATAAAGGTGTGGGAATGCAGATTTCCAGAGAAATCTTGACAGTACGACGGGTAGACTGGGTTGGTCCCTCGCCCAAGAATATCAATGGAGATTGCATTGTCATGAATTTTAGGCATCCCTTAACCGTAAAACAATTATTAAACAGCAATAACACCCATTTCAGTCCATCAACCGCTGTGACCCCTTTATGTCTGGGATATTTCTATAGACCTCCACTGAGACTACTCAACCCAGTTATACCAATCTATCCATTATTCAACAGATTTAGTGCTCTATCCGATCTAGAGAGCCAGGGTTGACCGCCAACGGAATCCCCAGATGTCATAGAAAGGCCAATGACCAACGATAATGCCTCCCAGCATAATAACAAACCAAGTACCATCATCACCGTTCCAAAGCCTTGTAAGGAGGTTATACCACCAGGGAAATTAAATACAACTGATCTTGTTACCCCAGTCGTTACCCCTACCGATAGGTTAACCGTACTAAGCTGGAACATTGCTGGTCTAAAAGCAAAAATGGAATCCACTGACTGGATTCAATGGATCAATAACTTTGACATCCTAATTTTCCAGGAAACATAGTACACTAGCCGCCTGCTTTTTGAAGGTTATATTTGTCATAATCACATTGTACCATGTCCGGCGGTGGGACGACCCAGCGGAGGTTTATCATTATGGGTAAAGATCACCGCAGGTGGAAAAACCAAAACTCTGGCGACTAATGATAAGAATTTTCAGGCTTTAATCTATTCCACTAGGATCAAGTTATGTTTAATTAATTTTTATAATAATGATTTTTCATCTCAACCCAATAATAATGTTATAAGGTTATTTGATTTTATTGATAAAATTGTGGATGGACATACCTACGGTAAATTTGATGGGATCATCTTGGGAGGTGACTTTAACGCCCACATTCACAAGGGTAACATTAATTCGGCAGCCCCTTTCAGTCGGGTGCTACCTTGTAAAAGAGGGGAGGTATTACTTAATCACATAGATACTCGTGACTTAGTCCATGCCATGGAGATAGCCAGTCGCACCACGGGCGACGATCCCTTGGCTACATACATAGGGCGCGGCTGTTTTCCACAATTGACTACGTATTTATTTTGTCTCTACTTGTGGACTGTTTAATAAAGGCTGACGTCCCTAGCACTGTACACAGTGATCACAATCCAATTCTGACTATTTTTAACTCTATTAAAAGATTGGATAAACGACAGGAAATAGGGGCAACTAACCGGATGGCATCAACTGATAAACTCAGAGTAATCTAGAAGGGGATAGTCAATAAGGGGCTTTTAGCATGCATTATAAATAAGCACCTCCAACTGATTGATATCTGCTTATCCATCGATTATCAAGGTCCTGACATTATTGCGGCCTTTGTACGGCTATGTGTGGCTTTTAAAAAGGAGATCTCCAAACCAGTCAAACGCCCTACCAAAGATCCCAGGTGGTTTGATAGCTCCTGTTCCAAAGCAAACCGGGAACTACGGGAGGCTCTTTTAGTTGAACCATGAGACCAGCCCCTGGTAAGACTATTGAGAGCACGCTATAAGCGTGCCACAAGAACTCGGGCTGAAGAACTTTTAAAGGACAAGTGGGAATCCCTTGCCCGCACAGCCGCTCTTAAAGATGTTGCCGGGTTTTGGGGCGAGGTTAAATCTCTGAGGTCTATAGGATCAAATATTATCCCTATTAACTGCAATATATCAGGAAAAATGTGGGAAGATCATTTCACAAATATTTATGCTGCACCTTGCGCATTAGTTGACATCATTTACCCAGTCATGGCACTTAACTTTACGATAATGGAGGTGGAAGATGCCATAAATCAAAGAGCAGGCAACAAGGCAGCTGGTCCTGATGGACTATCCATCGATCAAATTAAATCAGAGCCCGAATTTTGGTCACCTCTATTGTGTAATGTTTTTAACAACTTGTCCCATACCCCTGCCCCGGAGACCTGGTCTAACAGTATCATCGTCCCCATCTTTAAGAAGGGTGACAGACTCAATCCTAGTTGCTACCGCCCTATATCTTTAATTGATAACACCCTGAAGATTCTAGGTAGAGTCATTTTTAATAAGATCAGGGCCTGGGGGGAGGATAATTAGAGTTTACACCCATGCCAGCTAGGCTTTAGAAGCAACGTGGGGACTGTGGAGCAATGTCTGAATTTAAACCTAATAATGAGCAAATATATCATAGCTAAAAAAGCCCCCTTGTATTTAGGATTTATGGATTTAAGTTCAACTTTTGATTTTTGTTAACCGCTCCCAATTATGGGTGGCTCTTTTAAATTATGGGTTGGACAAAGCTCTTGTATATTTCTTGGCCCACCTGCACAGTGACTTGAAAGTCCGCGTCAGAATAAACAATGAAGGGGAGGTCTCATAGGACATTTTAATAGGCAGGGGGGTCAGACAAGGTTGTGTCCTGGCCCCCCTGCTTTTTATTTTGTATATAAATGAATTAGGCAATTCACTGTCTAAACAAACCAGTGACGTCCCCAGTATTAATGAAACTTTACTCCCCTGTCTTTTATACGCGGACGATGCAGTCCTTATGGCCCGCACCCCCAAAGCACTGCGCACTTTAATAACGGGATTCGTCTCCTATATGGCGGATCTTGGCCTGTGTACTAATTTTAATAAATCGTACATAATGTCGTGCGGGCCTAAAAAATATAACATTCAGCATATCATGTCTGGGTGTGACGCCCTAAAAAGCACTAGCACTTTCCCCTATCTAGGCCTGATGTTCTCCAACACATGTTCTTGGCAGCCCCATGTGGCCTATGGGAGGAACAAACTGGGTAAGGCAATAAATTCTATAATTAGCCTTCGACAACCTAAACGTGCTGAGGTGGTAAACCCGTTATTGCAAATCTACAGAACCCAATGCCTACCTACGGCAACCTATGGTGCAGAGGTATGGGGGTACTCTAACAGCGCCAGTATACAGATCGAAGAGAACAGATTCTGTAGAAAGGTTCTGGGGGCGTCTATCTCATCACCCACCTATATTTGCCACAGGGAGCTGAATCTTTTCTATGTGGAGGACTTCATCAGGTCAAGACCAGCACTATTTTGGTTAAAAATATGGCGGAACCCTGCCGCTTCTTTGACCCAAGAAATAATTATGGATTGCCTAAGGTGTGACAGGGCAAATCACATACCTTGGTTGGGGGCAGTAAAAAGAAGCCTAGCAAGTGTGGGCATGGAGCACTTATTCTTCTCCTTCCGAGCCACTGAACAAGTACAACACAAGCTAGTAAGAGGGGCATTGTATAATTTATATCAGAAAGAGAGAGAAACATCTGAGAAACATAAACCTGCCATCATAAGATATATTCCCCTTCTGGCACAGGGCAGCAGGCTTAACAACATGCCGCAGGGATACCTTAGAAAAAATTTGGGGAGGTGGAACAGACGTTTGCTCTTTCGTCTCAGGGATGGAAGTATTAAATATTCCTTATCATTTCCACTGGGCTTCAATAAAAACCTGGAGACTTTGCAATGTCCCTGTAATCTAGGGTGTAAGCAAACCTTGTTACACTTCTTGTTCTTTTGTGGTTTCTATGCTAGATATACAAAACTTTATTTAATTCCCTACTTTAAAGAGCATGCTGTGGTGGATTTTAATCTAGCATTTAAGGAATTATTACTGTTGAGTTGCGATGAAGTAATTTTTAGAGTAAGCTGCTTCCTTCAATCACGATACGTTCCCGAGCAACTATGAATATGCCCTGATAAATTGAATCACTTGCATATTATTGCGGTTTTGTACAGGAGTCTGAATATTTATTTATTGCACTTATGCAATTTATAGTAGTCCGCACAGTACATCTATGACATTTTGTACATAGCCAATTAGCTTACACAATGTTTACATTTATTGAGAGCCAGCCTAGACTATAAAATGATGTATTTATAACGATATAATTTGATGGTTCCCACCTAATATAGATTGCCAGGCAACCATTGCACAACTTGATTGTATATTTTTAAATTGTTTTATACTGTTTTAACTGCTTATTATGTGGATTGTTGTGATGATTTTGTACTTTTATGGATGTTTTAATATATCCGAATAAAGATCCTTTGACTTTGACTTGACTTGATAGTGTGGTGTATTCTGAGATGACTTGCTTGGCCTTCGGTACCATAGTTTGTACCAAGCTTACCGCGCAGAACACCTGTGCGACAAATTTAACATAAAACAATTTTCTCCTCCCTGGTGCTAACAGAAAAGAAGTCCTAAACTGGGGAGAAAAACTTTCTGGCACTGCTGGATGTGCTACTTTCAATACCAGATGAACTGGATGGTGTGCTTGGTATGTGACTCTGTGCAGCTACACTGTGACTTTTACTACCACCACTACTGAGAGGGTTGAACTGGATGTAGTAGGTCCCTGCCGGGCCTTTGAAAATATGGCAGCTGGAGGTCGTGGTGGAGTAATCTGTGTTAGTGGTAGCCGTGCTACTTCCCGCTCAGTAGTAGCAGCCTTTCTGGATAGGGTGAGTGGGTTGGTCTCCATCCCCTTTGGGGCAGGAGTGATGTGCGTGATGACTGGCTCGTCTGACTTTTCATCAACATCACCCCCCTCTTGTACATCTACCTCCATAACTGTAAGTTTTTCTGGAACCCTACTTTTCAGAAGCATTGTCTTGTGGAGTGCATCACTCTCAGGCTGAGCTGGTGGCTGCCAAGTGGCATCACGATCATCAGACGCGGGGCTTGAAAAAGATGATGGACTAACCCTCCTTTTCCTTGCTGGTGGTCTGGAAGACAATAGATCTTCCAAAACAATGGTTTGCTCCAATTTGTCTGCAGGAAGCTCGATTTCCTGAAACACCCCTATTTCAGGAGCAACAACTACTATTGTGGGCTGTACTTGCAGCTGCTGCTGTTCTTGTTGCGATAAAAAAGGGGATGATTGACGGAGCGAGTGAGCAAATAAAACACTCACCCCAACTGATCTGGGTTTAATCCATCACCATTCTTTAGCCCACTCAGCCACCCCAGTACAGACATGGCCATATGCAAATCAGTCTGACCCTGTGCCTCATGGGAACAGTCCAGCCCGAACTGCCAAGCCATGTCTTCTCTGGACCGGAAACGAGCATCCTGGGACCGGTTTCGGATTCATAATCCTCATCAGCCAGGCTATCTTGAATCCAGTGGCCAAGTGAGCAAGGGACTCACGTCTGAGCATACCCTGCCAACTAAGGGCGAACAAAGCGATACAAAAGGGGATGATGGACGGAGCGTTTGAGCAAATCAAACACTCACCCCCAGTCAACTGTTCTTGTTGCGGCTGCTGCGGTTCTTGTTGCGGCTGCTGCGCTTCTTGTTGCGGCTGCTGCTGCTCTTGTTGCGGTGGCAGTTGCTGTTGTTGCGGCGGCTGCTGCTGTTGTTGTGGCAGCTGCTGCTGTTGTTGCGGCGGCTGCTGCTATTGCAGCTGCACACTTATCTGCTGAGTTTCCGTCTGCGTTGATTGTGTTCTACTTTGCCATAATTACATTTCAACATCGCTGCTCGTTAATAGACTGGCTACCTCTGCGACACTCAAGGGCTTGGGCCTTGGTTTATGGGGTTGGACCGCTGGTGCGGAGGTGCTGCTCCCAGCTTGGTTCTTGGACAACGCTGCTGCAGGCGTAACTTTTTTGTCCCCAAAAAAACATTGGCCGGCACACCAGTCGTGGTTAATGCTGGCACTTCCTTTTTTTGCTCCTTCTTCTCACCGGCAACTTTCTTGGTACTGGACCTGGTACCTTTTTTTGGGGTCATCTTCTTCAGATGTCAGGCAGGACACAGATGCACAACAAGTTGTTATCACACGTGGATGTGATGTGCAGCAGGACATCTGTCTGGCTGGTAGTACAACGGGTGATGATGATGACACCTCCTCCTCTGGCTTTTTGTGCACCTTAAAGCAAATAAGCCAGTAGAAGAACATCAGTGAAATGTTGCATTTGTTTTTGTGGTCCAGTTACCATACTAGTGCAAACAAAAGATATAGTCTAGCCATTTCTGAGACTTTGTCAACAAGGGCTATGTTATACTACTGTGTACACACACTACACTCTCAGGAAGGATAGGAAAGAGAATAAGAACCACCAAAATAAAAATGTAATGGAAGTGGGGTTGACTCTATTTGCCATTAAATTATTCGAGCATCACATCATTCATGGAGCTGCTGCTGGCAAAGGGGGTTGATGGATGGAAGCAGTAAGCCAGTAGGAAAACCATGCAGGCCTATATGGTAAAAGCAGGACACGAATAACTCCCACCAAAAAAAAGGCCACCAGCCACATGGGCACTCACGAATCACAAGCAACAAGCAGGGGGCCTGGGAAACACCAGGAGCTGACAAAAGGCCTATAAAAGCCAGGCAAAGGATGCATGTGAAAGCACACTGCTCTGCCTTTTTAATACAGCAAAATGCAAATACGAACATTCACATGCCCCTAAAAGGTCTGCAGGGTGTCTGCATTGCACACCAACACACACCAGACACACACAACAAAGGTATCTCTTGAGGACGCCCAACATCAGAAAGCCCACCCCAAAAAAACACACTTCTCAACTCAATCCAATGCCATCCATGCCCTAAATGATGTCTAAATTCAACAGACCACACAGAAACACTTGATTAATGCAGCTGTGGCTACCTGCTCTCAGTCTACCAGATGAAAGCAGGCCTGTTGGCAGACAAGGCCAGACAAGCTTGCAGGCCTAGGCTTCAAAATGGCCACCAACCACATGGCCAAGCCCAACATCAGAAAGCCCACCCCAGAAAAACACATTTCCCAACTCAATCCAATGCCATCCATGCCCTAAATGATGTCTAAATTCAACAGACCACACAGAAACACTTGATTAATGCAGCTGTGGCTACCTGCTCTCAGTCTACCAGATGAAATCAGGCATGTTGGCAGACAAGGCCAGAAAAGCTTGCAGGCCTAGGCTTCAAAATGGCCACCAGCCACATGGCCAGGCCCAGCATCAGAAAGCCTACCTCAAGAAAACACACTTCCCATCTCAATCCAATGCCATCCATGCCCTAAATGATGTCTAAAAATTCAACAGACCACACAAACACTTGATTAATAAAGCTGTGGCTACCTGTTCTGAGCCTACTGGATGAAAGCAGGCCTGTTGGCAGACAAGGCCATGCAAGCTTGCAGGCCTAGGCTTCTAAATGGCCACCAGCCAAAAGGCCAGGCCCAACAACAGAAAGCCCACCCCAAAAAACACATTTCCCAATTCAATCTAATGCCATCCAGGACCTAAATGATGCTTGAAAATGAAATACATTAAAAAAACACCAAAGAAACAGTTGCTTCATCATGCACACACCCATGAGGCCATGACTAGCTCAGGCCTACTACTGACTACTACCCACAAAATTTTTAAAAAAAGGAAAGGTAGTTACCAAAATTAAATTGTAGTTGCAACAACTGCAATGCCCCCAATCAAACAGACACAACAACAAGCAACAACCACTTACTTGTAAAATATCCAATAAAAAATCCTCAAATCCAATTGCAATGACAAAAAGAGTGATCTTTCCAGCTCAAAATCTAAAGGCAGAATAAGCAGGATGGACAAAGCACTGGGAGGAGCCTGCTGGACAGGAACAGGAAGTTGGAGATTCTGTGGCACTTCCTCCCTCTCCCCACCTTTTTAAAAATGGACTCCTTGTACCAAAAAGGACAGCCAAATCTTCAATCTGAGGAGTTTTTTTTCATCCAAATCATCATTTGCAGAAGGTTTCATGCTGCTAGAGCTGATATTCTTCTGCAAATTGAAAATTTTACATGTTCGAGTTCTCGAGCTTCATATTACTTCCGCCGGCGCATCCAAAATGACATGATCGTGTTCTTTCGCTCCCTGTCGCGTTGGATATCACATGTTCGGGTTCTCTTCGATATAACGTGTCTGCATCCTCACGCTCTTGCTCGCTGTGGAGAATGACATGTTTGAGATATCATACTCTTGCGGTGCATGATCGCGAGACGAATGACGTGATCGCGAGAAGAATGACGTGATCGCGGGTGCCAACTCTCGCGAGATAGCGCAAAATAGCTACCAACAATACAACATCTCGTGGAGAACGCGACCGGATCGGGAAAACTTGTCGGTGAACGCGGGTATACAGGTAAGACGAAGGCGAGCGCAAGAATGTTTTTTTACAGCCCGAGCAATGAAAACATTTCCAGTATGATGCGGATTGCTGAAATTTTTACATTTTCGCGTTCTCCGCGGAACGCAAAAATGTCAAATTATCACAATTTCCACAAGCGGAATGGAATTTGAAGCCCACCCCTAATCAAAAGAACTTTTTTCAAATATTTGCCAATTCTCCAAAGTGACTCCACTTTTGATGCTGAGCATAAGAATTAGTGATGAAAAGTTCTGGGGCATATTAACAAGCTGCAATGAAAATTATCGCTGACTGCTGTTAGCGTTAACCCCTTCGCTGCGGGGTGTTTTCGCCCCGCTGTGCGGGGGGAGGTGGGGCACGTGCGACGCCGCTGTGCTTGTGACGAGCTCAGCTCGTCATGAAGCACAGTGCAGCTGCACTCATGATGAGCGAAGCTCGTCACAACCACACCCGTTTTTCGAACGTTCAGCACAGCAGGGTGATTATCCCCGCGTGCAACGTTCCAACAGCTGCAATGTGCGTCATGACGAGCTGAGCTCGTCATGAGCATAGAAGAGGTTAAACAAAATATCGCCGGCTATCCCTGGCGATAATCGCCATGGTAGCGCAGTATTATCTACACTGAGCGCCATGGCAATAAAAAAAAAACAGGGATAGCCGGAATATCGCTGTTTTACATTGAATAACACTGGATTTTCAGCGATATTTAGTAAAAAACTGCGATAACCCTGGTGATAGTGACTGTGGTTGCAGTCACATAATCCACCTCCCATTAAGGTATGCCTAAGTCTGAAGATTAGCAGACTTTAAAAAACAGCGTTAACTGTGGTTAGCGCTGCATTTCTTATCTCTAAGAGGGATAGCGTGGAGCTTGATAATAGGAGACATGTCGCTTAGTGACATTTCTCCTATTATTTTGCTCTGGAACGCCCCCTTTGCATCTAATTAGAGATGCAAAGAGAAGTGTAGAGAAAAAGGGTGCTAACATGCGATTTTGCATGTTAGCACCCTGTGGTTGATAAGGAGATACTTTTAGCTCCTCATTTTGGGCTTTTAAAGCCAAAAAAGCGGAGATAAATCCCTTGTTAATATGCCCCTTAGTCATTACAGTGTGTAAAAAAGCGGGAAATTTTGCCAATGGGCTAACCTGGCTGCTAAATTCGATCATGAAGGTCCTTGTGACGTTCTCTGTTGTGATCATACACTCCAGTTGCCATGGATAGGACACATTAGCGATACCCTATGCAAATTTATTGTGATGCAACTGTGGTCAGAACCTGTTAAACCAGGCGGGAAGGACCATAATCGAGTCTAAATACTGGGCTAGAATGAAGATAAAGAACCAGTAAAGACTATTAACTACCTTAGGCCTCTATTACCTTGGACCTTATCCGAGAAGGGAACAATAACAGGACAGACCTATCCCTCACCCCCACTGAGGACGCTTCCCATGAACAGTTTCCCGGCAAAGTGTGCCGAAGGTAATTCATCTATTTGCATGTAATGAGCACATAAGGAGGGATAGAATTCAGTTCATGCGCCTCTGCCTATATTATGTAGAGTAGTAGCTTAAAATTCTGCAACGCCTTTTTAAAGAATATTGGATTGGATCATTTAAAGGAGTGTGTTATTTCAATAAGGAAAGACAAATCGGAAATCTAAACACGTCTGATTATTTTTGTTTTAAGTTGCTTCTAATCGTAGATTATATCTTTAAAGTGCACTGTAGGCTCTGTTTATTTGCTGATAAATTCTGAAATGATAGTTGTGACTGTTCAAAAGACTCTGGTTAAGCAGATGTATATAGCTGTAAGACAGAGGTCTTCAAACATTTGGATGCCGAGACACCCCTGTCAACATTTTCAAGCGTAAGGACCCCCTCCTGACAAAATTGTTTAAACCTCTAAGTTATGAGGAAGGTGAGGACCAAATTAAGCGACAGGCTTGACTAAATTGTGTGAGTAGAAAATGTAAATAATGTTCTGTGATGCTGCGTATTTTGGGGTAGCATTGCTTTAATATTTAGAATTTTTTTAAACACAGTAATACTGAGGAAAGATTTCACACCATCAGTACCAGTTTATAACCAAAATACAGCAATTAACATCAGAAAGATGTATAGTCAATCTCTGTGATGGGTCTCCCAATCCGCAGGAATACGTGCTGCCACATTAGAAGCTCACCTGGCCATGGCCGGGAGCAGCAAGGGTGCATTCAAACCGTGGCGGTCTTGTGCAGAGTTAAGCAGTTTACCCATGCCCCTTTCCTCTTACCCCCTTCCTTCCATCCCTCTCTTCTCTCCTCTCCCGACCCCGGATCCCTCTCTCACATTGCAGGCAGATGGTTATTAGCCCCAGGACACCTTTTGGTAACAGTAGCGCACTACAAATGTAAATAATAGGCAGAAGCAGGGGATCTACTAGAACCGGACTTCGGGGGGGTGGGGTTAACACTCCCAGCCAGGGCTTGTCCAAGCACTGGTCGCACACTGTGCAACTGTCTTTCCACCTTCTCCATAAATTCCCTCACTACCACTCACCAACAAAACACCTCATCTCCCTATAGCACCTGTCTGACAAACATTTCATTTTTTTATAGCGCTACTCATAGTTTACTCACACTCAGTTCTGTTATGTGCATGGTACATCTTCTTTGTACCAGGCACTTTAACCATCTGCACTGTGTGGGTGACAAGAGTGCCATGTGACTGCACGGTGAGCAATGCAAGAGTGTGAGAGTAGGGTAAAAGGAGTGACTGCAGGGTGAGTGAGGTGACCATATGAATTTGGGTTCGGCTGTAAGTGCAGAGTGGGACGAATTAGTGCATGGTTAGTGATGGCCTTGTTTGAGTGAGCTACAGATTGAGCAGTAAGGGGGGACAGGTGAGTGAAGTGTCACATGAGTGCAGGGTGAGAAGTGTGCTTATGTGACTGCAGGGTGAGGTACAGAGTGAACAATGCAAGCAAATTTTTAGTGCAGAGTGATCACTGTGAGAGCAGGGTGAGCGGGTGACTGTTGTGAGTAAATGGTGATCAGTGTGAGTGCATTGTGATCACTGTGAGTACATTATGATCACTGTGAGTGCAGGGTGAGTGGGTGAATGTTGTGAGTAAATGGTGATCAGTGTGAGTGCATTGTGATCACTGTGAGTACATTATGATCACTGTGGGTGCAGGGTGAGTGGGTGAATGTTGTGAGTGCATGGTGATCAGTGTGAGTGCATTGTGATCAGTGTGAGTGCATTGTGATCACTGTGAGTGCATTATGATCACTGTGATTGCATTATGATCACTGTGAGTGCAGGGTGAGCGGGTGAATAGTGTGAGTGCATGGTGATTGGTGTGAGTGCAGGGTGAGCGGGTGAATGATGTGAGTGCATTGTGATCAGTGTGATTGCATTGTGATCACTGTGAGTGCAGGGTGAGTGGGTAAATGTTGTGAGTGCATGGCGATCAGTGTGAGTGCATTGTGATCAGTGTGAGTGCATGGCGATCAGTGTGAGTGCATTGTGGTCAGTGTGAGTGCATGGTGATCGGTGTGAGTGCATGGTGATCAGTGTGAGTGCATGGTGATCAGTGTGAGTGCATGGTGATCAGTGTGAGTGCAGGGTGAGCGGGTGAATAGTGTGAGTGCATGGTGATCAGTGTGAGTGCATGGTGATTGCTGTGAGTGCATGGTGATCAGTGTGAGTGCATTGTGATCAGTGTGAGTGCATGGTGGTCAGTGGGAGTGCATGGTGATCAGTGTGAGTGCATTGTGATCAGTGTGAGTGCATTGTGATCAGTGTGAGTGCATTGTGATTAGTGTGAGTGCATTGTGATCAGTGTGAGTGCATTGTGATCGCTATGAGTGCATGGTGATCGCTATGAGTGCATGGTGATCGCTATGAGTGCCTGGTGATCGCTATGAGTGCATGGTGATCAGTGTGAGTGCATTGTGATCGCTTGGAGTGCAGGCTGAACGTGAAAGTGAAGGCGAGAATGAGAAGTGAGTAGTCTGAAAGCAGGGTGCATTCCCAGAAACTTGAAGCGTAGGGTTTCAGATATAAGTTAAACTATTGCTATAATGGCATTAATCAGGGTTCGAGGGCAGGGATGCTCCAGGGTAACCGGGCGCTATACAAAACCGATTTAATAATAATAATAATAATGATGCTGCAACAAACTTCCAGTCTAATGATTAGGGTTACCAGCTCATTATTTTGATGATCCAGAAATAAGCAGTCACCTACAGCTGTATTTTTTGCACTTATCTGTGAATACTTAGAACAGCAAATATAAATAGAAAGCACTTTTAATTGTGTTCTAGGGATGCCTCAATGATCCATGACTAATAATTAAAGAGAATAAAGACAGAAAAGTCACATAACTAATTAATACATACTTTTTTTTATTTATAACTCAATTTAGTGTCAAGAGCAGGTCTATGCAGGATCTTTAAACAACACATAGCAGGCATGTTTCTTTTGGCAACCCAGCTTTATATTTCTTTTCATTAAATGCATTCTCACACTACAGCAGTAAGTGTAAAAATACAAATGTAAGGAATAGGCAGAGTGGGGGCCCAGGGGGTACTGGAACCATAAAAAAACTAAGCTTTGGTAATCAGTTAACAAAGGCATGTAAATATGCTAATGATCTTTAAAGATCTGTGAAAAACTCGGCTGGAGATAAGACTCCAGACACTGCCCAGTTGAGGCCCCAGGAGCGCGAGCTGCACTGCAGAAGCCCCGGCTGAGACACAGGACGGGGTAAGAGGGGGCTGAAGCCCTGGAGGCCAGGGTAGAAGTGACACTGTGAAGGCGCGACCCCCTTTGCATCGCTCCACGGTCCCCCTGGGGGTCGCGCCCCACAGTTTGAAGACGCCTGCTGTAAGATGTGATTTTGGCTGTTGTTTGTCTGCCAACTTCTAAGGAGGGACCAGTGATTATCTTAAAGTGCTTGGAAAATGAAATTCTATGAGACTTTAGGAACGTGTTTGTACCAAAAAGATAAAGTAGAAATAATTGCTAATCACTGATCATTTTGCATGAATAGGAGGAAAATATAGTTAACTTTTGTTATCTCGTAAATTTAGATGTATGCAAATGTTGTGTATATTATACAAAATTGTGCATACTTGAATTATGTTTTTTTGAGAAAATCATAATACATTGTCCAGAGTAAGACTGGTAATAACAAACCTGTATTCGTTTTCTCTACAACCTACATACATAAGCAAAAAGATATTGGCAATAACAAAACCCAACCTGAGCACTATAGCACTGTCCAAAATTCATCCCCTCTTCTTAAACATTTCGTTCTAGAATTGTTTGAATGCTCCCCTACAGTGCAATGCAACATGTATAGTCCATTTTAACTCACAACTCATTTTCACAATCCCAGGTTGCTGACAGAATAGAATTCTTCACCAAAATTCTAAAGCAGACTGCACTGCCATCTGGGAGAATGTTCCAAGAACAGTAAGGGGTAGGGGAAAGGGCATATACTATTACGATAAACTAGGAAAACTGTTGACTAAAAATATAATAACTCAACACAGGTCTATCTTTAAAATAAGTGCATTTCATAAAATTGCCAACTTGATACATTTTCACAGGTTCTCTTCTCCCTTTGTATCATCTTTTCCAAATCTCAAGTGGACACAGTTCACAAATGTCTGCACTTTAGTTTAACTTCGCTGAGCAAGCAGTTGAATTTACTTTCAAAATTTACAAATTCTATTGTATTTCTGGATTGTGAACGCCACATAAGATAATGGCAATAAGTATATAGCTCTAAAATGCTGTGGGTATTTTTAAAAGATATAAACAAAAAGAGGAGTACCACCACTGTAGAATCAAAGATTCCTAATGGGGTGTGTGATTGAACAAAAGTGAGAAAGTTCTCCTTTTGTTAAGAAACCCCTCACTCACCACCTAGTGGTGACATGCTTCATCATCGGGGTCCACCCTAATGACCTAGCGCCATCAGGGTGTGCTACAACACCTGTTTACAGTGGAGCAGGTTGTGAGTGAAGGTGCGTAAACAAAAAAGTGTGTTAAAAATTGTCCTGGTTTAACTTGTGAGAAACAAAATTTTTATTTTCAAGCAACTGGACAATGTTAAAAACAATGGCGAGATAGAGTGAGGGTGATTATGACCCGTGTATCTCTATGTGTGTCTGGTCTACATGTTTCAACCATAAAGGTGTTCATTAACCAGGTTTTCTTCAGGACCAAAAAAACAGAAGAGTGGATGGTCTGCGTCCCCTAAAAGACGCACCCAGTCCTACTCACTGGAAACCACATGTGGGCAAAACAGTGTGCCTGTGGTGTCAGCTTATGCCACAATGGGAAAGCCTAAAAATAATCAAAATACCTGTGAAGAAGGAAAAGACAAATGTCAAAATTTAGACTACTACATGCCTGTAACGTTGTGCAGTGTCTCGAGATCGTGCCTGCATGCTGTCACTCCCATTAGGATAATCTGATTACTCAGCGTCTCAAAAAGTCAGTGCGCAAAGGGACTGTTGGGTGTGCCTTTTCAGTGAGAGGGCGTGTTTATAATTGGCCGTGGTTAAGCTGTTGATAATTACCACATCTTGCAAGCTTATCAATTGTGCGTGCTGAGTGGTAAATATGTTTCTTACAAACTCACGCGTATCTCATCAAACTATAAGTGGTGTGAACATATCTCGCATCCAGAATTGTGAGGGCGAGGCTGTATCTAAATAGATAGTGCATGAACTGTCATACTCCACAAACTAGGACACACTGACAAAAACATAAAGGACAAACAAACATTCAGTTAGTAGTATGAGGCTTACTCTCAGTGGGGTATTGATGGACATCATAGGGCAGAGAACGCTAATCCTCGATCTAAAACGTATTCTGAAACAAAATAAGTGTGCCGTTTCACGAATATCGTTTTAGGGGGGCGGCGAAAAAATATGCGCCGAATCTGAAAAACGAACTACGGAGCGTAGTTGTTAAGTACTGCCCGTCGTAGTTCTGTGGGCTGGTCTGACAAGGGTTCTATTTACAGTTTTGTTGAGAGGAATGAAGCCGTGAACCTACATCGGTCCGCCGCCCTGCTACATTGAGACCGGGTGCCCGGGGACTAAAAATAGAGGAGGTCGGCTTCCGTGTAGGGCGGGTCTCCTAGCCGAACACGTGGGGTGTTCTCATGGGAGCCGGGGAGATTGCATCGGCTACGGGAGCCGTGCAGGTACAAAATCGTATCTCCAGGATGGAGTTCGATCCTGGAGTGAGGGACAGGAAGATGTTTATAAACGGAACTGGAATTAAAATAAATAAGGGGAGTTATTATAGGTACTGGCTGCAAGCTTTAAACAGATATGGGTGATATATATTGGCCATATGTCAATAGGTGCACGGGCAAATTCTAGATTAGGATTGCCAGGTGCCATACTTGCTGTAAAGGTCCGACTAGGTTCCTGGTTGGAACTGGACACAGGGTCAAGTAAAATACTAGGTAAATGTTGAAGGTGCTGGCTTCAAATAAGCATAATACGAGTGGGACGTATATGCTATATGTCATTGGGTGCATAGGCATAATCTCAGTTGGGGTTGTCAAATGTCCTATAGGGTGCAAAGGTCATGGGTGACGATTGCTACACCTAGCTTGCTGTTGGGAACTGGACAGGGGTACGTCTAGGAAAGAGAAATAGACGTTCCTTTGGTGGTGTCCAACCGGCGGGGTAATTGGAAATAGATACATTGTTGTTGTGTCACGAAGGGAGTTAGGCCATTCATTCAAAGATGGGTAACTATTAGGGTGGGTTACCCTATGAGCTAAACCTGTTGCCTGGCGCTATTCATAAGGGTGTATTTCGGGTGGTGTGCACTCGAGGTCTGATTTATTTGAGAACTGATGCCCAGGGAATATTGTCATTGAGGCCTGTCTTGTGGGTTGATAGTCTATAGACCCAACGTTGTTCTTTCTCATATAAGAGCTGTTGTGTATTGGGTCCGGGTGGGATCTGCTCGATAATGGTCCACCTCATATCATTTGGAGTGTGGTGCGCTTCGAGAAAGTGATCTGTCAATTTGGTTGCATTTTTCTTACACCGTATGGTGCTTCGGTGTTCACAAATGCGTTGCTTGACTTTGCGTGTAGTCATGCCAATGTATGGTTTACCGCACGTGCATTTGATCAAGTACACAACATTTGCGCTGTTGCAATTTGTGTGTGAGCGTTGTTCCCAGACCTTCCCTTCTTCCAAGTTGAGAGTCTTTGTGTTTTCTGTGAGGTGACACACGCTGCAATCCCCGCATTTGAAATGTCCTGTCACCGGTGGGAGGTTCCAGGCTACTGTGACACTTGAGTTCAGGTTGGATGGTTTCACTTTTGGTCTGGTGTTGACTAGACTGTCTTTAAGACTGGGGGCCCTCTTATACGAGAAGAGTGTTTTTTCCCATTGTAGCATGCCTGTATTGAGTATGGACCAGTGCTTGTTGATGCTCCTGCTCACTTGGTTCGAAATTCTGTTATATGTTGTAACACAGGTGAGTGGGACCGAGTCATTGTGAATTAATTTGTCTTCTAGGAGCACGTCTCTGGGCTGGTTTCTGGCTCTTTTTTGGCATTTGTCAATGATCTTGGAGGGGTACCCACGTTTTTTAAGTTTGCTGGTTAGGTCCTTTGCTTGGGCTTTGTAGTCCGTCAGTTTGCTACAGTTTCTCCGTAACCTTAGATATTGCCCGTAAGGTAAATTTTCTCTGAGTGGGCGGGGGTGGAGACTCTTATATCTGAGGAGATTGTTCTTGGCAGTGGGTTTGAAGTGGGTTTTGGAAGTCAAACCATTTCCTTCTTTTGAGATTTCAAGGTCCAGGAAGACCATTTTTTCTTTATCATAACAGTGTGTGAATTTTAAATGTGGGTCACAAGTGTTGATCCATGTGATAAATTCTCTTAGTATTTGTTCCGGTCCTTGCCAGATAGCTAGGATGTCGTCAATGTATTGTCGCCAAAATTTGATGTAGTTGGCGAAAGGGTTTGTCTCTGCCAGGATGAATTTTTCTTCAAAATCGTGGACGTATAGTCCCGCCACACTTGGGGCAAAAACACTGCCCATGGAGGTCCCTCCAGTTTGGAGGTACAGAGATCCCTCATACTCAAAATAATTCCTTTCTCCTGGAAGCCAGAGCCGATCCACCCAAACCTATGGGTTGGACTGACCACTTTCTCGTCAAATTTGTGATATCGGCCGATATCCAATCCAACAAGAATTCGCCTCCATCCTGTTTCAAACGGCCCTGGCATAAACTCCAAAATAAGGATCTCTCCGTTATCTTAGGAGACTATAACTCCGTAACCACTAATGACATCAATATGTCTTATGCTTCCTTTCAGGACTGGATCATTAAAGGACTTGACGCCTTCATACCTGCCAAATGGACTAAAGGACGTAGCACCCCCTCTAATCCATGGTATGATGAAAATCTGAAACTTCTTAGAAAGGAATGCAAAGTAGCTGAACGGAACTGGAGAAAGGACTACAAGGACGAGGACAAAGCCCACTACCTGTCCAAACTTAAATCATATCATAAAGCTATTCACACGGCCCGCGCATCCTTCTATGCTAAGGAAATCGACTCCAGCTCCAATCCTACGAAAACCATTTTTAAACTGGTTCAAAAGCTGCAAAACTGTGGCAATCCTGCCCCGGGTATCTCTTCCACTCAGCAGTGTGAGGACCTCGCCACCTTCTTTATTGAAAAGGTGAGGAAAATCTATAACACCTTCTCACAGAATCCCTCTGACTTCACTAGTTCCTCCAACTCCTCTTTTATAGGCACCAGACTTACCTGTCTACCTGCAATCTCCCACAAGGATCTAGCTAAACTCTGCAGAAAGGTGAAATCCGGTGCCCCTTCAGATCCCATGAGACCGGCTCAATTTCTAGAGGCTCTAGACTTCTTTCTTCCATCCTTGGCCACTCTCCTTAACCTCTCCCTCTCCTCGGCAACCGTTCCCACATGCTGGAAACAAGCATGGGTCACCCCAATCATTAAAAAACCGACCCTGGACCCCACAAAGCCGGAGAACTATAGGCCCATCTCACTGCTCCCTTGGGTGTCCAAACTAGCAGAAGCCCATGTTAACACCGTACTATCAGACCACATGGCCCAAAACAACATCTTGGACCCTTCCCAACACGGGTTCAGGCCAGGGCAATAGTACGGAGTCCGCCCTTCTATCCACCACGGAACATCTCCGAAGGGTACTAGATGCCGGTCAAAATGCTGCGCTGATACTACTCGATCTCAGCGCAGCTTTTGACACGGTTTCCCATAATATCCTACTGAGTCGCTTGGAGAACATAGGGATCAGTGATCTGGCCCTCGAATGGTTCCGCTCATTCCTGACGAACAGATCCTTCCGTGTCTCAGCACCCCCGTTCACCTCCCGATCACACTCTATCGGGCAAGGAGTTTCATAGGGTTCGGCTCTCAGTCCATCCCTTTTTAACCTGTACGTGCAGCCTCTCGCGGCGGTGGCCAGAGAATGGGACCTCACGCTGGTGTCGTACGCCGATGACACACAGCTGGTTATTACCCTTACCGAGGCCCCCTCAACTTCCGCCGCGAGATTCAGGGATGGACTGGCTGCCGTCACCCATTGGATGACGGGTAACTGCTTACAATTGAACGCAGGGAAAACAGAGGTGCTGATCCTGGGTAAAAACCCTAGGTGTTGGAGCGACCATTGGTGGCCCCCCTTGCTGGGCCCCACCCCACCCTCTAAAGCTCTGGTAAAAAACCTGGGAGTTTGGTTGGACTCCTCACTGAGCTACCAAACCCACACCAAAAAGATAGCAGCTACGTGTGTCGGACTATTGAGAAGCCTTAATCCCATACTAGGGTTCTTCGACCACAAAACACGTCAGCTCATCCTGTCCCGGTTAGACTATGCTAGCGTCCTACTGTTAGGCGCTAACAAAGCTGAGATAACCAGGCTTCAACAAATTCAGAATTATGCGGCAAGGGCGATAGTGGGCCTTCCCAGAAGATGCTCTGTTAGAGCCACCATACAAAGACTCCACTGGCTCCCAGTGGAAGCCCGAATCCAATTCAAAGGCTCTCACCACTGCCTTTAAAATCCTCAAAACCGATGGCCCTGAACTCCTCCGTCCGCTTCTAACACCCTACATTCCCCAGCGCAATCTCCGCTCCCTAGGTCAACATCTGGTAGTGGTCCCCCGCACAAAACTCTGCCGTGTCGGGGGCCGCTCTTTCAGGCTTCTGGGAGCAAAACTCTGGAATTCCCTTCCCTTGAGCATTCGCCGCCTTGACAATCTGTCTGCTTTTCGTAAGGCAATAAAAACCCACCTTTTCCAATTGCCCTAAGCTCATGACCTCCCAACCCCCTCTCAGCAGGTTTATGCTATGATTTCTCAGCGCCGGGATGCCCCGTTGCTGGGGCAGCTGTTGCGCTTCAACAAAATCGTAACATAACATAACATGCAAGGGTGGCACATTGTAGGATGAACGATTTTGGTGTTTGGTGGTCCCAGTCGTTTTTTTCCAGGGTGGTTTTGAGTACGTTGATGGTGGCATCCTGTGGTATGCTGGTGTATAAGCTTTCGATGTCGAAGCTAAGCAAGATGGTTTCATCATCCACTCTGATTTCATTCAGGAGTATCAACAGATTCTTAGTGTCCTTCAAGTATGTGGATGTGGATTGTACCATTTGGTTGGTAACGTATTCTTTAAGTATTGTACCGTGAAGTATTGTTCTGATTCGGTTTCTTTTCATCTCCGATAGTTTGTCCCAATCTGATGTTTGGGAGATTGTGTTACTTATATTTGCGTCTGCAAATACCGCAAGGTTGCCCATGATAGAATCTATTTCCTCTGCTGAGTAGGTTAAGCCTTGGTTCATTCCAACATTCTCCCACAGAAAACAATATTGGTAATTGTAATACTGTGAGATGCAGTCTAGTGTTCGGGGGGTGGAGTCAGGGGAGTAACGGGAAGAGGAGGAGTAGAGACAGGAAAGGGGCAGATGGAGTAGGGACGAGCTGGTGAATGGAAGCTAGTAATAAAGCTCCTTAAAAGTATAACAGTGTCTGACTATTATTGCCATAGAGACACAACAGTAATGACTTAAAATATAGCCCCATGGGAAATAATGTTACATTTTTTTTAATTGTTTAAACTAGTTGAAAGTATAAATAAATGTAATGTAATATTTACAACTGATCAAAAAAAGAGCACGTTTTATTTTAAACTATTTTAATAACCTTTTCGAATTTTAAAATTAATGTAACAATATATTTTTTTAAAGTTTAAGAAAATTATATTGAATTAATTCAAGACTTTTAATAATGTTTAACCCCTTGGCCGCAGCCCGAATTCAGCTGCGGCGCCAGGGTGGGTGGAGGGGGAGCGCGGCGCTGCCATGCTCATTACAGAACCAATCCATCATGAGCCACGGGAGGCGTGTGCTCATGACGACGTGGTTCCGTCACTGCCCTGCCCGCTCATTAATTCCCCTGCACAGGCGGGGAATTAATGCCGCGTGGGCGGAGCGGTCGCAGCATGAAGGAACGACGGCGTCATGAGCACATGCCGCCCCTGGCTCATGACGGCGTGGTACCGTCATAAGCAGGCAAGGGGTTAATAAATAATATCATGTTTTTATTTTTTTACTTTAGGTAGGAATTCTTGTATTTACACAGGGAATTTAAATTTCATTTTATTTGATATATTCTAAAAAATTGCATTTTAAAATAAAATGTACTTAATACGCCTGAAGCATTTTTTGTTTTCTTCTACTTTAAAATACATATAGTAATTCATTTAACTTAATATTTAACTTACAAATATTTTTAAATCGATTTGTCATCTTTAATAGGATTTTTTACTTCATTTTTGACCTTAGGGAGATCTCTGCTTCTGGGGTGGGGATCTCACTACTGTAAAGTATAGGGACAATATGTTGATTAACTCAAGACATCCAACAGCATCGGACCTATGTTCAAGAAGTACTATATGGGTTAATTCATTATATTCTAAAACAGCAAAATGTGTATTTGAAACTAAGCAGGTTACCTTTTTGGGTTTTGAAATATCTGGATATCCCTAAGAATGGGCAACACCCACTTCTATCAAGGAAATACAAAGATTGCTGGGCTTTGCAAATTTTTTCAGAAACTGTATTAAAGACGTTTTCATCATTGTGTGGCTGATCCCATTGCTCACTCAAAAAGTGAAAAGTATAATTGGGGCAAAGTAGAGGAGGCAGCTGTTCAGACCTTGAAAACGGCATTTATAACTGCACCCATTTTGAGGCATGCTAATATGCATCTTAACAATAAGAAACATTTCTGTGAGCTTTTGGTGTTAACGTATACATTTGGTGGTTTCTGAGGCTAATTCTCAATACTCCACGAATTATAATTGACTTATTTTTAAAAGAGAGAAGCTCAAAACCTATGTTCTCGGTTGCAGGAACATGGAAGTCCCCGATTATCGTTTCTTCAAATGCAGATATACTGCCATATTTCCTCTGAGTCCCTCCGAATAGAAGGACATAAGAAATAGTGAATTCAAGGTGTCGCCACCTCCAACCCCCCCTCCAATGAAGACTTACTAGGTTCCAAATAAAGAGTTGCTGGTAATGTACCAAGAGTACTGGCATTCCTTTGGTTACCGAGAGAGCCCGAGGACTGGAAGAGGATCAAGTGAAGTAGCTATGAAGAAAATGAGGTCTTTCTCAAGGCGGAAGCAGTTTAATTCACCAGACAGGTACATTCAGAGCCCAACAGGGTCTGTTGACATTGGGTGCAGGAGTGAATAAGCCAAAACTGAACTATAGTCCAGATTCTAACTATCTTGAGCAGACGAGACTCCGTTTTCTCTATTTTTGCTCAATCGTTGGCATGTCTGCCTTTTCGAAGCAGATGTTGTCTGTCCCTATCCTTCCAAGAACCTGTGAAAGTGTCCAGTTCATTCAGAAAATGACTTTGATAAGACACCTGTGAAAGTGTAGGACACATGCCTTGTTATCTCTATTTCAAGATCAGATAATAATATTAACATAAACAATGTTATCTGAATTGAATTTTTGTTCCATTATTTGTTTATAAGAATGCGCCTAAGACTAGCATATTGATGCACACAGGTTAGGTCAAACTCTCCTAAGGTTATGACAGAAATTACACATTATTAGATAAGCCAAAGGCCTGTCATGTGAATACTTGGAAGAAGAGGTCCTTTACTGCAGATTATCGCACAAGATGCTGCCAGAAGAAGATTCTGACAGAGACTACCTGACAGCTGTGACGTTGCAGCATTCTAATCTGTGCTGAAAGCTGATATCAAACCAAGGTTCAGTAGGAGAGGAGCTGATGTCGATTCTTGTTTTTCTTTCAAGGGAACGCTCTCTTGGCTATTGACATTCTCTTGCTGTAAACAAGTATGCAGTGGGTTGTTACCCCTAAAAAACTCTAGATGCAGGTTAATTTACTGCATGTTTTCATAGTATAGTAAATCGAAATGGGTTCAAGGTCTCAGGCTGCTAGATAATATTTCCCCTATGATAGAAATGTGCATATTGTTGCTGTTGTTCACACCACGCTTTAGTGGACTTTTAATAATATTCAGTATGGTTATTTTTTATGGGCTAAGCAACAGAATGAGTCTCTTAAGTCTCTTAAAATAAACACTTTTAAGCATAAAGTGTCTTTTCTTAGTGCAGTATTTTTGTGTGATATTGTAAAGAACGAAATTAGGCTTTCAAATTTGCACTGCGTCCCTGTTTAGGGACGATTAGTAACCTAGAAAGCATGGACACCTCATCAATTATGTATTATTGGGGTTGTGTGGGGCTACAGCAACCAAAACGTTGCAGAAAAGGAACAAACAGAGGGTGAGACTATGAATCGGCAAGCAAAACAACAAAGACATTGCAAGGTACTTGACCACTGTTACTGATAGTTCCTAGATTCCACTGGAAGCTTCTACCTTCCCTTGGGGCTTCACTCAAATTTGTTCCTTTGTGATCTTTACCTCGGAGGCCTGTCTGATACCTTTGTGTGCCAGGCGACACAGACCGCTCTTACAGATCCTCTAACCCTGCTTCTTCCTAATTTTGTTTTATTGTGTCTCTCTCCTGATCCTGCTGATTGCGTGTCTCCCATTAGCCCAGATCCTAATACTAGCTGAATGAGCCAATACATGATGCCATAGTCTGACACAGCATGCAATTCTTTTACACTTTATACTTTGAGATTAAGGACATTTTTGAATGCAAGATTTGGGAGATGGGTATTGTTGTGAATAATAGCTTCAGAAAGATTTGCAAGAGAAAGAAAACGGTGTAACCCTTCTGTACAGAAAAGATGCATTTTAATTGACAGACTAGAAGTTGCAAATGTAGGTTATAGAATGGTGCCGCAATTCTCCCATTGTAGAATATTCTGGGTAAAGAAAGACACAAGCAGTAGTGGAAACATACTACTATTGGACCAATATTCCAAGATTTGTTATGGATTATATAAAACTACAGCTACAGGATTACAGTAACCTCTTCAAGGCCCAGCCCGGCTATCGTCAATGATCGCCATGGTTTTTATTATGGACGTACTCCAATCACAAGGGTTTAATACATTGTTGCTTTGGTGGATTATTTCAGTAAAATAGGACATTTTGTGCTTCTGAAAGGAATGTCAACAGCAGTTGAGCTTGCTCACATACTCTTGGGTAACATCTTCAAGCTTCATGGATTTATATAACACCAGCATCACTTACTGAAGAGCTTAATTTGGTGTTTAGAAAGAATATCAGAAACAAAATTATTGTGGGACAAAATAGTCTGGCAATAATATTGAGGACAAAAATATTGTGAAGGTAAGTTTCTGTAGGTAAGCAAGGTTTTACAATATGTAACTCCACATATATGTACCTTAAATATATATATGTATATGTATATATATATTTTTTTTTTATATATATATATTACCTACTGGCGGTCGCCAGTAGGTATATATAGTTAGGATTTTTTCTCTATGGGATTTTTGAAAATTCTATGTCTAATAACTTTGCCGTTTGTGGACGGAATTGGCTGAAATTTTCAGGAAAATGGCACATTTTGTTTCTGAGCAGCCTTTGAAAATTTGGGGGGGGTTCGTCAAGGGGGGGCCGAGAAAAAAGGGGGGTCCCAAAACGCGTTTTTCCCATGTTAATTTCCATAGGGCGGTTGGCCTCACTTTTAGCCCGAACGGCTGAATGGATTTGCACGAAACTTGGCAAAATTGTAGGGACTGGTAGCCCGATGTGCCTTTTGTAGGTCTCAATATATGTGCTCCAGTGGATTTTGAGAAATTAACGTTTAAAAAAAGATATATATCTGTAAGCGCGGACCGGGCAGCGGCCTAGGACGCGTACTTTTCGCGCAACGGAGCTTTGTGAAGCGAAGCTGATTGGTTCTCCGGCGTCTGTCAACATTCCAAACAGTCCGTAGTGGCCGCAAACAGTCCGTAGTGGCCGCCATCTTGTCTCTCGGTAGGATCGAGAGACAAGAGGAGGCCAAAGCGAAGGGGTAAATGACCATAAGGGGGAATAGTAGATCCTCGCTGACCCCCTAGGTTTGATGTGGAGGTTTTAAAAGGGCCCCGCGGGGCAAAAAAAAAAAATTATAATAATAATCTTACGGCTGAATGGATTTGCACGAAACTTGGCAAAATTGTAGGGACTGGTAGCCCGATGTGCCTTTGCTAGGTCTCAATATATGTGCTTCAGTGGATTTTGAGAAATTAACGTTCAAAAAAAGATATATATCTGTAAAAGCGCACCGCTTCGCGTACTTTTCGCGTTACGGAGCTTTGCGAAGCGAAGCTGATTGGCTCTCCGGTGTCTGTAAACATTCCAAACAGTCCGTAGCGGCCGCCATCTTGTCTCTCGGTAGGATCGAGAGACAAGAGGAGGCCAAAGCGAAGGGGCAAATGACCATAAGGGGGCATAGTAGATCCTCGCTGATCCCCTAGGTTTGATGTGGAGGTTTTAAAAGGGCCCCGCGGGGCAAAAAAAATAAATAATAATAATAATCGAACGGCTGAATGGATTTGCACGAAACTTGGTAAAATATTAGGGACTGGTAGCCCGATGTGCCTTTGCTAGGTCTCAATATATGTGCTTCAGTGCATTTTGAGAAATTAACGTTCAAAAACAAGATATATATCTGTAACAGCGCTCCGCTTCGCGGAGATAAAATTATATCTGTATTACCTAGCTGTTGCTAACACCAGTTAGCGACGGCTAGTAGGAGATAGCGACCATCTTGGGCCCCACTTTGCATGTGAGTGATATTTATCACTAATGACATGCAAAGTGGGCATGCCAAGATGTTAGCGACTGGAAACAGTCGCTAACATCGCTATCTCCTATTATCAACTTTTGGAAATATTCGAGATAAGCGCGAATATCTCCAAAAAGTAACAGCTGCCCTGAGCAGTTCTTAGCCATGTTATCCTATGGGAGGTGGATAACATGGCTAAGAGGATTAGCTCGGTAATGCATGAATATCGCTGAGTTTTCAGCGATATTAATGCATTGCGGTCGGTTTTTATCGTATTTGCGATAAACTTTGATAATAGCAAGGTTTATCTGCGATAATTTCTGACGGTAAAAAAATCTTTGCAATGCATCGTTAGGGATAAATATCGCTTAACTTTGGTAATATGCCCCAACGTCTGTTAACGTTCGATTCGAAGGAAATCAGGAAGTGTTGAAAAACATTGTCTGCGCCATCTTGTCTTTTTTCAAATGCCACACTTTTGTCGTGCACGGCAGCCATTTTAGATGCCTTGACCAGACCCACTCTGTGCACGCTGTCGATCCTTAGCATGGCTCCCCACCCTCGCAAGCATCTCCCCCAGGCAGTGGTCACCCCCGCTCTCTGTCTTATGCATGGGTAATAAACCTCCCCCCATCTGCGCTGCTCTTTCCTGAGAATCACACCCTGTGCCCGCCCGACACCTCCCTTTCGCCCTATTCACTACTGCACCCTCTGACACTCCTTTTCCTCTGTGTCCGATTGTCCAGGCTGGTCCTAGGGTATCAGCTAGCCCTGCAGATGTAGTTTATGGCCACAGCTGTAAAGATTCACCCCTCTTCAAAGGAGTTATAGTAGATCAAGGCCCACACTCGATGAGATCCGTCACAGCAGAAGCGTTGCTATTATCTGAAAACCATCCTGTATTGTGATTGGGGAGGGGACCGAGCGTGAAGCGGAAGATTCCAGGGATGACTCTTTGTACATCAAAGTTTTTACAATTATGTGTCACATTAAAAATATATAGCACTCCGACAAAGTAGTAAGATTATAAAACTTTAATAATTTATAAATATATACAAGAAAACAAAAATAGTAATAACATATAAACATTTTTAGGGAAAAAGAACGAAGTAGCGGTCGGCTGTGCGAATAGTCCCAACGCAGCACAACGTCCAGATTTCCGGCGTGGGGCGGGTCATCAGTAGCAAACTGTTGTGCGAATAGTTCCAAGGCAGCAGAACGCGCTGAAATCTAGATGACACGAAAGTGATGTCTAGTAAGTTGCCACCCAGCAAATAACGGCGTGGGGCGTCGCGGGGGGTGGGTCTTCAGTAGCAAACTGTTGTGCGAATAGTTCCAAGGCAGCAGAACGATGGCACCAAGGTGATGTCCAGTAAGTTGCCGCACTGGTTTTGGTATCCTACAATGCTGCTCCGAATAACGGCGTGGGGCGCCCCGGGGGAGGCGGCGTGAACGGGCCTCTCCAGGTGGAGTGTCATCTGTTGTAGTGGGGCGCCCCTTTACCGTTTCAGTTGCCATTCCGTCCGTTTTTGGTCCACTGTGTCAAAAGCCGCAATTCAGCTGAGTTGCGCCCACTCTTGCGGTGCAGCGATAGGCGGCTGTCACAGGACTCTCAAAATGGCGGCAGGCTCTTTCCTTTTTGGGCCTGGTCCACTGAAATGGCCCTGGGACACCTTGGAAATCGGACGCTTGTCTGCTAGGTCTTGGACCCCATTCTCGAAAGCGTCCCCTCCGCCTTGAGAATTCATCAAAAGTTTTGGGGGCCCCGACTCCTGCAGGCTTCTGGTGGGGAGCGGCTGCCATGATTGCTCGCGGAATGACTACGACGGAGCTACGAGATGGTGGTGCTCTCATGCTGACGCCAGCTTCAGTCTGAAACATCCAGAAACAAGGTGGGGCTTTCATCGTTTGGAAAAAAAAAAAGTTTTCATCCAATGAAAAGTGTTGTTTTTAGGTCATATGATCAAGCCTTCCATCATTAGGAAACCAAAAGTAAAATGAACCAATGAAAAGTTTTATAAACAAGTCACATGACCTGTTATGCGGCATAGGGTATAAAATGCGGAGAAAATACGTTGGCACGTGAGGCGGCGTCAGTAGCGGACCGATGTGCGAATAGGCCGAAGGCAGCACAACGCGCCAAGATCCGGATGGCACCGAGGTGGTGTCCAGCAAGTTGCAGCACTGGTGTGGCCATCCTACAATGTTGAAAGTCGGCGTGGGGCGCCCCGTTGGCCTGTGAGTTTGCGTCAGTAGCGGACCGATGTGCGAATAGGCCGAAGGCAGCACAACGCGCCAAGATCCGGATGGCACCGAGGTGGTGTCTAGTAAGTTGCCGCACTGGTGTGGCCATCCTACAATGCTGAAAGTCGGCGTGGGGCGCCCTGTTGGCCTGTGAGATGGTGTCAGTAGCGGACTGATGTGCGAATGGGGCCAAAGGCAGCGCAACAATATTTTCTGACGAGAAGACACCACAAGGCGCTGAGATGCCAAGATCCGGATGGCACCGAGGTGATGTCTAAGTTGCGGACTGATGTGCGAATGGGGCCAAAGGTAGCGTAACAATATTTTCTGTATGGAAGATACCACTAGGCGTTGAGATGCCAAGATTCGGATGGCACCGAGGTGATGTCTAGCAAGTTGGTGTGGTCATCCTACAATGCTGAAACTCGGCGTGGGTCGCCCCATTAGCCTGTGAGATGGCGTCAGTAGCGGACCGATGTGCGAATAGGCCGAAGGCAGCACAACGCGCCAAGATCCGGATGTCACAGTGGTGGTTTCATAGTTGAGAGGCACTTCATCTGCAGTGGGGCGCCGAGATCCGGATGGCACCGAGGTGATGTCTAGCAAGTTGCTGTACTGGTGTGGCCATCCTACAATGCTGCGCCGAAAGTCGGCGTGGGGTGCCCCGTTGGCCTGTGAGGTGGCGTCAGTAGCGGACCGATGTGTGAATAGGCCGGAACCAGCACAAGGCGCCAAGATCCGGATGGCACCGAGGTGGTGTCATAGTTGAGAGTTCTGAGCAGCGCTTGTAACACTGTCTGAAGCTTATTTGCACCTGCTGCAGCTTCACTATTGCCCTGGTGTGGCCTAAGATCGCCCATGACATAGGCGGCCACCTCCCGGGGTCCGGCGGAACTTTTTTCCTTTTCCTTTCTGCATCTTGTCCTAAATTCGTTTGACCTGAAGACACGACCAGGTCCCTGAATGTGTGCAGGGGGACGCTATTGATTGAATCAAAATGGCGGCTTCACACAAAGCTGACTCAAGCGTTTTCTGGTGGTTTCATAGTTGAGAGGCACTTCATCTGCAGTGGGGCGCCGAGATCCGGATAGCACCGAGGTGATGTCTAGCAAGTTGCTGTACTTGTGTGGTCATCCTACAATGCTGAAACTCGGCGTGGGTCGCCCCATTAGCCTGTGAGATAGCTGTTCTTTGGATTTGGGCCTGGTCCACTAAAATGGCCCTGGGACACCTAAGAACTCGAACGCTCGATTTTTTTTTCCTTTCCTGTACATGCAAAAAAAGGTAAATGCCCGGTATGTTACACGCTTCATCTGCCACGATGAACTCTCCAGAGGAACCGAAAAAATATATAGTTGTGGTAACTATACCATGCATCGTCATATGGAGAGGTGGCACCAATTAATTATAGTGCTGCATAAAAGAGAGATTTGGAGGAGAACCCCTGACCTGCTAGTACATTCATCAAAGAAGTGGCACTGAGAGCTTCAGAGGCAAGGGAAACGGTCCCAAATATTTAGAAGAACTTTGGAAAGATTAAAATGACATGTTTAGATTGTGGTAAATTAATTTCATGTGGGCAGATGAGTGTTACTCTAATAAATACAGCATATGAACATCATCATAGTCGATGGTTGGTAGAGACATTTTGACTATATCCTGGACCTGCCCGTCCTCGCCCAAAATGGCGCCGGAATAAATGGGACTCGTAACTCCTTGTTGTGTACTGGTTGCAGAACCTTGAAATCACGAGATACGTATGCAGTTTTGAAGCACATGGCGGGCGGGGACGAGAATTGATTGAATATTTCGACATCCCTATTGATATTAAGTTCTGATGTGTTATTGATTACTGTACTGTTGAAAGTTCGAATTAACGTCACCCATGGTACTTGCCCGCAAATGTATATCTAGATAATTTTATTGTAACTGGCCCTGTCGTATTTTAATTATAAAATGTACGTCCACCGATTCCGTAACTGTTAGACACCTTAGTTCTTGCAACCTAATGGCCCGCCCGTTACGTTCCTCTACAGTGTAAATGTCTACTCATCACATACGATTACAGTTTGCTCCGTGGCCGGCCCACGTGGTTATAGGCTCGTATTTGTATAATGAAATTTTCACAATAAAGGTTTTTAAAAGAAAACATGGTAGTAGTATATACATTGGTAAAGTTTGTAATAATAGTCACTGTTTTAGAATCATTAAAAGGCAAGTGAAATAAAGCAGACCAATTACATGAAGGGTAAAAGGTATAATACGAAGGAACGCAGTAAAGATAAATGGTCAAGGGCTGTTGTGTTTTCTATTCCTGCAACATAAAGTGATCGATAAGAATCTCATATTCAGGCGTATCGGCGACTAAGACAGCAGGTCGACCCTCTTTTGCTCAACGGCTCCATCATGGGACGAAGAAACGCTCTTTTTCTCGAAAAAAGAATATATTTTACTTGCAGGACAGTTGTAAAATTTCCGGGAAAGTACATTAGCCTGGAACATTATAACATATATTTAAGAAAAAATAATGTTCGGAAGTAATGAAAAGCGTAATTTTTAGGTCATATGAGCAAGCCTTTCATCATTACAATAAGAAAAGTAAAATGAACCAATGAAAAGTTTTATTAACAAGTCACATGACTTGTTATGCTTACGTTACGCGCTGCGCGCCCCGGATGACTTCCGGATGCGCTAACGCGGCGCGTCATATGACGCATTACGCGACAACGCAGGTCCAGAATATAGTCAAAATGTCTCCACCAACCAGCGGTCGGAACACAACCCCTTTCAGCAGGCTAAATAGTTCTGTTAAATGAGAACAGAAGGGACAGGCAACAAGAACCATCAGTGAAAGAGGGGAGGGCTAGTTCTTCTCTACCGGGTTACATTGGGGCGCTACCGGAACTGATCGAATTGGTAGTCTACAGTGTTTCTGGATGTTTCAGACTGAAGCTGGGGTTAGCATGAGAGCAGCATCATTTCGTAGCTCCGTCGTGGCCATTCCGCAACCAATCATGGCAGCCGCTCTTTATCGTTATTTTGGGCGGGGTGGGTGGCGGAGCCGAGCTGTTTTGCAGCCATCATTGTGTGGAGTTCAGTTCATCTCACTAGTTTTGTATTTGTCATGAGGGGTTGTTCCTAATGTTTCTATTTTAGCGAGGTCAAAAAGAGATCCCATTAGTGGCCTACTGATTTTGCTCGATTCCTTTTCTTTTTTTTTTACACGATTTTTCGTTATCTGCAAAGACTAAACAGAGTATTGCGACTCTGTGTTTGTTTGTAAATAGAGAATGAACCAAAGAGAACTAATTCTAAAACAGTAAATACTTGGATAATAATCAATCAAATGGAGAGAGAAGCAGGCACGACGGATTACAACGGGGGCAAAGGCCTGCGTTAACTACCTTTCACTATCTGCAAAGAGAGAGTACTCCTAATAGAAATGAGGGGGGGGGGGCACCATTCAAAGCAGATCAGTGTGCATAAACACGAAAATGTTTTCACTTACCACGTACTTGACATTCGACAGCTTATGATATTTGCTATTAAAAAACCATTGAAATTCACTGAAAAAACCATAGGTTATAGACCATATATAGTTAGGAATTAGCATTTACAAAACCTTGAAAATTCACTGAAAAAACCATAGGTTATAGACCATATATAGTTAGGAATTAGCATTTAAAAAACCTTATTTTACTCACACAAAACCATTGAAATTCCATATATAGTTAGTTGCACTAACTATATATCGCGCACCTGCAATCCACTGCTGATCATGTCACATATTACATCATTCATGACATGGTCAGTGACATCACTGATGACATCACTGATGACATCTCAAATGACATCACTGATGACATCACTGATGACAACATCCAGTGACTGTATGTTTCTGTAAAGTTAAAATATATCTTACATATTGAAGAATGAGTGGATGTATAAGTGTCTGGATGAAGGATTTAGTAGGTGCGTGACTGACTGTATGAGTGAGTGATTAAATGTGTCTCACTGAATGCATGGGTTAGTGACTAAACTGTCTTAATTTGTGCATCATTATGTCTGTTGTTCTGTAAACTGCTGCATGTGTTGATCATTAGCTATACGAGAGGCTATATGTGTTATTAATTGCTTGCCCAAGTATTTCTATGGGAGATTGAGTTTGTGTGGGGGTGGCTGGAAGGTGTGTGACTCTATGCATAGATGTGTGAACAGTTTATTCACTAGGTGTATGAGTTCAAGAGTGCATGTGGAAACAGCTACATGGGCAGTTGACTGTGTGCATGAGTGTATTGATGAGTGAATGGATATCTCAATGCTACATGTCATAGTAAGTACATATGTAAAACACAGTACATGTGAGAGTTGGCATATATAAATAACTGTGCATGAGAGCCACCGAATGAGTGAGTGGTTGTATCGATCATTGTGAACTTGTATCAGGGATTGTATAAGAGAGTAAATATGTGTTAGTATATGTTTCAATAAGTAAGGTGTGTTTAACTGTATAGTTGAAGAAATGGAGATGAGATTGTTTCTTTGCATGACTGACTGGGTGTGTGAGTAACTCCATGGATGAGTGGAAGTGTGTGAGTGTCTGTATACACTGAGTGTATCTAAGGTTATATTAGAGTCTGAAGAGGTTTATCGTATTAGCACAAGAATGATGTCAAATGAGATGTCATCAGTGATGTCATCAGTGATGTCATTTGAGATGTCATCAGTGATGTCATCAGTGATGTCACTGACCATGTCATGAATGATGTAATATGTGACATGATCAGCAGTGGATTGCAGGTGCGCGATATATAGTTAGTGCAACTAACTATATATGGAATTTCAATGGTTTTGTGTGAGTAAAATAAGGTTTTTTAAATGCTAATTCCTAACTATATATGGTCTATAACCTATGGTTTTTTCAGTGAATATATATATATATATATATTCAAGGTACGTAGATGTGGAGTTAAGAGTAGTAAATCTATACTTACCTATTTGCACTTACATTCTCAATATTTTGGTCCTCAATATTTTTGACATGATATTTTATCCACCTAATATTTTGGCTTCTGATATTTTGTCAGTTATCCACTCAGTTTATTGCCAAATTCTGAAAATAATTGATAACAACAATAGGAACTATAGGTGTGAAACATTTTCTATCTGACAGTTCTCATTCATGAACTGATGAGCAGATATAAATACTTAACCAAAAATATAGAACTATATCTTTGCTTTTTGATGGTACATTAAAATGAATAGTACAACTGTATTTCCATTACAGAAATTGCCTATAGCAACTCTTTACACTCTTCCATGGGAATATCTACTTTTGATTGTTTTTCTGGGATCAACACCCACATTTATCCTGTGTGTCGTTCTCCTACAATAGTTCCCTTGGTCACAAATCTCCTTCGGCACACCAGGGAAGTTTGTCAGCACCTTCTTGGGGAGGGACACAATATAAGAGGCCGGTTGAACATCATCGTAGTCTTGCTCCAGAACGTAAGGTTGGGGGGAAGGTATGGCTGCATATAAAGTGTCCACACCTGCCAGGGCCCACCCTAACTCCCCCCCAGATGTATAGGCTCCTTTTGTTATTCTTAGATTAGTGCAACAGTCTGCGTTGCAGCTTGAATTACTTAGGAGCTGGAAAATACATTCTGTGTTCTATGTATCCAATATCAAACATGCAGTCACTATTGGTGGAAGACCACCAGCTCCTGTATTGTTTGATGACTCTAAAGAATATGAGGTGCAATGTATTCTTGATTCCAATATTACTTTTTGTTAGTACCAGTAAGTAATAGCCTAGCTGGAAAAGATATGATGCCTTGAAAAGATCCTGGGAGTTGGGCTCTTTTGTACTTGCTCCTCGAGTGGTATTTCAATTTTATCAGTTGTATCCATAGAAACTAGATCCAATAGTACGATCCGGGAGGGGGGCATTTCTCCAGGGGAGAGGACTGTCAGGAATATCGGGAAAAATCATGATATAATAATACCTTTACCCAAACATGCTGGGATTAGACAGTTGTTAAAGTGCAGAAGAGGCCTGGCAACATCGCCCAGTTTTTTCAAAGTACATTACTTCAGTCAGTTTGTCACGCACCATTTATTATACTTCACTGTTTGTTATTTTTTCCCGTCTGTTGTAATGCTTCTCTACCTTTGTGTGCTCTGTATCCAGAAGTGTGCAGCTGCTCTCTGTCTTGACAGCACCTCCAAGGTGTTTGAATGAACTTCTGCAGCAACCTCTGCAAATATCCTGATATACAGGTGTGCTGACTTGCTCCATTCCGGCAGCCCAAGATTCTCTCCTCAGGCTCGAGGTCTGATGCCTGGTGGGTAGTCACAATATGTCCTTACCAAACTAGAGGTAAGCTATCTGCACTATTGGTGTGATATATTTGTTAATTTATAAAGTCTCATACTGTTTCTCTCTCTCTCTCTCTCTCTCTCAGATACCCATTCAAGGTTCTGAAACAATGCTAGGCTGCTGTTGGCACCATTTCAAACCAGTGTGCTTGTTGTCTTTTCCTATGCCCCATTTTTCCCTAGGTTCCTAACCAAAGTATTATTGTTCCGTACCTTGGCTGGAAAATAGAGTGGGTGATTGGGATTGTTAGTATTACCATGAGTCAAAATGTAAAAAAAAGAAAGAATACTATAAAAAATGTGCTGCATTGTACCTCATATATTAACCAAAACAATGTCCCTAGGTCAGAGAACGATAAATCCAATAAATATAGACTAGATAGTTCTATATCGAATGTCCAGCCGGACAGTTTAATTTCAGGATGTATAAAGTGCGTAAAAGTTAGGTGTGATACAAGTGGGACACCAGCCGGTGCCCGACTAACACAACCAGGGAAGGAACAAACAGGGAATAATAGGCAATTTTATGGCAGTCTGAATATCATAAATTATACACAGACATTCCAAAATACACATATGCAAATATTAATATCAATGGATAAAAAAGCATTTAGTGCATGAAGGTCGACGACGTTTCGAACCCTAATCTAATACAAGGTTCATCTTCAGGACAACACACGATTGCCTAACAGTTATATATACAGAATGCCCACACTGTGGGGTTACATTGCCATAATACATAATTAACACGTTGAATGCTATGGGAATTCCTCTGCTGTGCTGGGATTCCGGGATCCTCATGCTTTCATGACGAGCTGGGCTCGTCATCAGCGCATCAGGAGGCTACTTCATGACGAGCCCAGCTCGTCATGAGCGTCGAAGGGGTTAAGGGGAATAAGAAAGAGAGGAAAAAACATAAACATAGAATTAGACACATGTCTGACAATTTTGGACAACAATTGCTAACAATAAGATCTGTCTATAGGAGCCACCAGAAAGCCACTTCAGATTAGTATAATATAAGGCCCAAAATAATATGAACAAAAAATAAATAAATCAATAATAAGGGGGCTGCCCTTACAATTTGAAAAATAGAAATAAAAATAAAATTATAAAACAAAATTATAAAACAACCACCAAGGGGAAGCGTGTGTGCGTGAGATGCCACGTGATAATTAAGGCCAATATCCACTGTGCATACTCGTGCATATTCGTGTAAAAAGTGACGTCAACAATAGAAGGAGCCAAGGTCAATGAGGTGATCATGTGTCTGCAAGAGTACAGGAGTCAACAATAGAAAGAGCCAAGGTAAATGAGGTGATCATGCGTCTACAGGACCAATGTACTGTAGAGCTTACCCGGGAGTACCGGAGTTGGCTCAATGGATCGTGCAATACTATTCAGGTGGCCACTCCTGGAGGCAAGATAACTCCACAACGTAAGACAAAAAATGCCGATAGAAAATTAATTATTTATTCCTGAAACAGTGGACCTGGTAGCTCTAAACTTACCCGATAGCCGCACATGCAGGGCAAGGATAAACAGGCAAATCTGTAAAGCAATGCGGATATATTCAGTCCCCGGAGTTCTACAGCCTTTTGGCATAGCCGTGAACGATAAACCAAAAGCCAAAAAACATAAAAACAAGGGTCCGGCTTACCGATAGATAAAGGAATACGGGTCCTCAATGGGGGTATTGATGAGTGAATGGATATCTCAATGCTACATGTCATAGTAAGTACATATGTAAAACACAGTACATGTGAGAGTTGGCATATATAAATAACTGTGCATGAGAGCCACCGAATGAGTGAGTGGTTGTATCGATCATTGTGAACTTGTATCAGGGATTGTATAAGAGAGTAAATATGTGTTAGTATATGTTTCAATAAGTAAGGTGTGTTTAACTGTATAGTTGAAGAAATGGAGATGAGATTGTTTCTTTGCATGACTGACTGGGTGTGTGAGTAACTCCATGGATGAGTGGAAGTGTGTGAGTGTCTGTATACACTGAGTGTATCTAAGGTTATATTAGAGTCTGAAGAGGTTTATCGTATTAGCACAAGAATGATGTCAAATGAGATGTCATCAGTGATGTCATCAGTGATGTCATTTGAGATGTCATCAGTGATGTCATCAGTGATGTCACTGACCATGTCATGAATGATGTAATATGTGACATGATCAGCAGTGGATTGCAGGTGCGCGATATATAGTTAGTGCAACTAACTATATATGGAATTTCAATGGTTTTGTGTGAGTAAAATAAGGTTTTTTAAATGCTAATTCCTAACTATATATGGTCTATAACCTATGGTTTTTTCAGTGAATATATATATATATATATATTCAAGGTACGTAGATGTGGAGTTAAGAGTAGTAAATCTATACTTACCTATTTGCACTTACATTCTCAATATTTTGGTCCTCAATATTTTTGACATGATATTTTATCCACCTAATATTTTGGCTTCTGATATTTTGTCAGTTATCCACTCAGTTTATTGCCAAATTCTGAAAATAATTGATAACAACAATAGGAACTATAGGTGTGAAACATTTTCTATCTGACAGTTCTCATTCATGAACTGATGAGCAGATATAAATACTTAACCAAAAATATAGAACTATATCTTTGCTTTTTGATGGTACATTAAAATGAATAGTACAACTGTATTTCCATTACAGAAATTGCCTATAGCAACTCTTTACACTCTTCCATGGGAATATCTACTTTTGATTGTTTTTCTGGGATCAACACCCACATTTATCCTGTGTGTCGTTCTCCTACAATAGTTCCCTTGGTCACAAATCTCCTTCGGCACACCAGGGAAGTTTGTCAGCACCTTCTTGGGGAGGGACACAATATAAGAGGCCGGTTGAACATCATCGTAGTCTTGCTCCAGAACGTAAGGTTGGGGGGAAGGTATGGCTGCATATAAAGTGTCCACACCTGCCAGGGCCCACCCTAACTCCCCCCCAGATGTATAGGCTCCTTTTGTTATTCTTAGATTAGTGCAACAGTCTGCGTTGCAGCTTGAATTACTTAGGAGCTGGAAAATACATTCTGTGTTCTATGTATCCAATATCAAACATGCAGTCACTATTGGTGGAAGACCACCAGCTCCTGTATTGTTTGATGACTCTAAAGAATATGAGGTGCAATGTATTCTTGATTCCAATATTACTTTTTGTTAGTACCAGTAAGTAATAGCCTAGCTGGAAAAGATATGATGCCTTGAAAAGATCCTGGGAGTTGGGCTCTTTTGTACTTGCTCCTCGAGTGGTATTTCAATTTTATCAGTTGTATCCATAGAAACTAGATCCAATAGTACGATCCGGGAGGGGGGCATTTCTCCAGGGGAGAGGACTGTCAGGAATATCGGGAAAAATCATGATATAATAATACCTTTACCCAAACATGCTGGGATTAGACAGTTGTTAAAGTGCAGAAGAGGCCTGGCAACATCGCCCAGTTTTTTCAAAGTACATTACTTCAGTCAGTTTGTCACGCACCATTTATTATACTTCACTGTTTGTTATTTTTTCCCGTCTGTTGTAATGCTTCTCTACCTTTGTGTGCTCTGTATCCAGAAGTGTGCAGCTGCTCTCTGTCTTGACAGCACCTCCAAGGTGTTTGAATGAACTTCTGCAGCAACCTCTGCAAATATCCTGATATACAGGTGTGCTGACTTGCTCCATTCCGGCAGCCCAAGATTCTCTCCTCAGGCTCGAGGTCTGATGCCTGGTGGGTAGTCACAATATGTCCTTACCAAACTAGAGGTAAGCTATCTGCACTATTGGTGTGATATATTTGTTAATTTATAAAGTCTCATACTGTTTCTCTCTCTCTCTCTCTCTCTCTCTCAGATACCCATTCAAGGTTCTGAAACAATGCTAGGCTGCTGTTGGCACCATTTCAAACCAGTGTGCTTGTTGTCTTTTCCTATGCCCCATTTTTCCCTAGGTTCCTAACCAAAGTATTATTGTTCCGTACCTTGGCTGGAAAATAGAGTGGGTGATTGGGATTGTTAGTATTACCATGAGTCAAAATGTAAAAAAAAGAAAGAATACTATAAAAAATGTGCTGCATTGTACCTCATATATTAACCAAAACAATGTCCCTAGGTCAGAGAACGATAAATCCAATAAATATAGACTAGATAGTTCTATATCGAATGTCCAGCCGGACAGTTTAATTTCAGGATGTATAAAGTGCGTAAAAGTTAGGTGTGATACAAGTGGGACACCAGCCGGTGCCCGACTAACACAACCAGGGAAGGAACAAACAGGGAATAATAGGCAATTTTATGGCAGTCTGAATATCATAAATTATACACAGACATTCCAAAATACACATATGCAAATATTAATATCAATGGATAAAAAAGCATTTAGTGCATGAAGGTCGACGACGTTTCGAACCCTAATCTAATACAAGGTTCATCTTCAGGACAACACACGATTGCCTAACAGTTATATATACAGAATGCCCACACTGTGGGGTTACATTGCCATAATACATAATTAACACGTTGAATGCTATGGGAATTCCTCTGCTGTGCTGGGATTCCGGGATCCTCATGCTTTCATGACGAGCTGGGCTCGTCATCAGCGCATCAGGAGGCTACTTCATGACGAGCCCAGCTCGTCATGAGCGTCGAAGGGGTTAAGGGGAATAAGAAAGAGAGGAAAAAACATAAACATAGAATTAGACACATGTCTGACAATTTTGGACAACAATTGCTAACAATAAGATCTGTCTATAGGAGCCACCAGAAAGCCACTTCAGATTAGTATAATATAAGGCCCAAAATAATATGAACAAAAAATAAATAAATCAATAATAAGGGGGCTGCCCTTACAATTTGAAAAATAGAAATAAAAATAAAATTATAAAACAAAATTATAAAACAACCACCAAGGGGAAGCGTGTGTGCGTGAGATGCCACGTGATAATTAAGGCCAATATCCACTGTGCATACTCGTGCATATTCGTGTAAAAAGTGACGTCAACAATAGAAGGAGCCAAGGTCAATGAGGTGATCATGTGTCTGCAAGAGTACAGGAGTCAACAATAGAAAGAGCCAAGGTAAATGAGGTGATCATGCGTCTACAGGACCAATGTACTGTAGAGCTTACCCGGGAGTACCGGAGTTGGCTCAATGGATCGTGCAATACTATTCAGGTGGCCACTCCTGGAGGCAAGATAACTCCACAACGTAAGACAAAAAATGCCGATAGAAAATTAATTATTTATTCCTGAAACAGTGGACCTGGTAGCTCTAAACTTACCCGATAGCCGCACATGCAGGGCAAGGATAAACAGGCAAATCTGTAAAGCAATGCGGATATATTCAGTCCCCGGAGTTCTACAGCCTTTTGGCATAGCCGTGAACGATAAACCAAAAGCCAAAAAACATAAAAACAAGGGTCCGGCTTACCGATAGATAAAGGAATACGGGTCCTCAATGGGGGTCCTCGTAGTGCGTGGGGGAAACCTCACGATCATTCGGTAGAATCACAAGGGCGCCGGAAGAAGGAATATTCCGGAGCACGTGACTCGTTGTGGGCCAATGAGATGGCATTAGGAGTCCCTGCCGGGGCCAGCTAAGAAGGGAGTCAGCCATTACTAAGGGGTTTAATCTCAAGGAAAATACGAGGGCAAAAGAACTACGCTTGTATTTAGAGCCACATAATATACAATAAACAGCTTGTGGGGAGGCGCAAGGTTAGGATTCATTTAAATCTAAATTTTGGCGATCCTAAAACGTAACCGGTTAGAAACCTGGTCCTGGTGCACTATATAAATACACTACAGCATAGAACAGAATTGCAGAAATGACCGTTCCGCAAGTGGTAAGAATGCTAATTATCGATAGCATTAGCATTGGACTAGCGAAGGATCGTTTGTTAAGATGTCCTCAATCTGACATATATAATTCAGTCAGTGTTACTGCCCAGCGATGAAGAACCAATCAAGAGCGTCACAGGGAGCGGAGAAAAATTTGAATAAAAAGTGAAAAATAACCCAGGCAATGGTGGCAACAACAGATAATAAAGAAAACAACGAAATCAAGATGGTAAGAACAGGTGTGATACGGAAAATTGTGGCATGTGGCACAACCCAAGATGAATTAAGATCAATATTGCATTACCAAGCCCAATTGCAAGAGAACAACAAGAGATGTTACAATAACCGGAACCATACAAATTAACAGAGTGACAAGGAACATTAAGTAAGGTACTTGTCAGTAATTAATTATACACAGAAAAACAATACATGCCCACATCAGTTCATTAGACCAAGGCAGTCCAGTCCTCTACCCTGTTCAAACCACTATGGATACTTTTGGTTTTCAGAATCCAATAAAGTTCTTCCTTGTTCAGGAGACGTTGTAAGTCAGCTCCTCGGGACGGCGGCTTGATCAGAGTGATGATTGTCCACTTAAAATCCAGTTCTGTATGTGAAAGTTCGTTAAAGTGATCAACCAAGGGGGCATTAGGAGTATTGCATCGTATCCTACTCCTATGCTGACAGATTCTCAGACGAACTTTTTGTGTAGTCTGCCCTATATAGATTTTTGAACAAGGGCAAATGATAGCATATACAACATTGACACTGTTGCAGTTAGAAAAATGTTTACGTGCAAATTTAACATCATTAAAGACGAAATCTTTGCCCTCGATAGTGACATCACAAACTGAACAGTTACCACACTTTGCATGCCCTGTCAGCCGGGGAAATCCCCATAGATTATCCAGAGTACCATCCTGATCTAATTCAGGCAATGCTGCACGTACAAGGTGGTCCTTAATATTTTTGGACTTCTTAAAAGCAAACAGTGGTTTGTCAAGTTGAAGAATCCCTGCATTGACCACAGGCCAGTGTTTCCTAATGCTTTTGGAAATAGCATTCGATGCAGGAGAAAAGGTGGTTACACAAACCATCCGATTCTGTGGCTTCTTGGGTTTAGGCTCAAGTAGTACCTCTCTGGGACAGTACCAGGCTCGTTTCATGGAGGCTCGGATTATCTTACGTGGATAACCCCGTGCCCCTAATTTGTCACTCAATGTTTTAGCCTCCCTAAAGTAATCAACCTTCTGGTAACAATTTCTACGTAGCCTGAGAAATTGGGAGTATGGTAAGGAGTCCCGGAGCGCACGGGGATGGTGGCTCTGATAGCTTAGAAGGGTGTTTCTTTCGGTAGGCTTCCTGTACAAACTTGTAATCAGGACTCCATCCCTCTCCAGTATATTAAGGTCCAAGAAGGGAATACTAGAATGGCTAGTGGACAAGGTGAAGGTTAGACCACTACAGTTACTATTTAGCCAGTGTAGAAATCTGAATCAGTCCAAATCATAAAAATGTCGTCGATATATCGCCTCCACAGTGCAATGCCACTGTGGAAGGGATTGCTCGACGACAAAATTCGACCACACTCTAGACTGTCCATATACAGGATGGCAAGATTGGGGGCAAAAATTGCCCCCATAGAGGTCCCCTTGATCTGACCAAAATATTGGCCATCAAACAAGAAGTAGTTCTTAGTCAAGCATATCTCTAATAGCTGCAAGATGAACAGGGTTGATATTCTGTGGGGCCTAGGTCGTTTATTTAAGGTGTCCTGTATGACCAAGATAGAAGCATTTTGAGGGATGTTAGTATACAATGACTCCACGTCCAGAGTACAAAGCATACTGGACGCGGGGTCAAAAGGATACTCCTTCATTGTGTTAATCATATGCATACTATCACGTATGTAGCAATCAGTTGTCGGTACAAACTCCTTAATAAAATGATTCACAAACAATCCAAGGGGCTCTAACACAGAGCCGCACCCAGACACTATAGGTCATCCGGGCGGGTGCTCTGCGTTTTTGTGAACCTTGGGAAGTGTATAAATCACCGGAATCCTTGGTGATTTAGCATTAAGGAACTCATATTCCTTGTCACTCAAGAAACCACATTGCACACCCTCGAGAGTAACCTCAGATATCAGTTTTTGTATGTCTTTGGTAGGGTTCCTGGGAAGTTTGACATAATGTTCTGGATTATCAAGTTGTCTCTGAATTTCGGTCTTATAAGTATCTAATTCCTGCATAACAATACCACCGCCTTTATCTGCAGGTTTGATGATAAGGTTAGTATTAGATTTCAGACTTGTGATTGCCTTCCTTTCATCCAAAGAGATATTATAGGGTACAAAGGAATGGCGCTTTTCAAAGATGGTTATGTCATTCAGGACAAGTTTCTCAAATGTTAACAATTCCGTGGGGATCATATTGCCTGTGGGTGAAAAGGTAGAAGGTGGCCTAAACGGCGTACTGTAGGTAGGTGGAGGTTGGGGATTTAACAAGAAAAAAGCATGTAATCTCAGTTTCCGAAAGAACCTAAGAAGTTCAGTCTGAATTTCTAGGTAATTAGGGCAGATAGTAGGGACAAATGAAAGTCCCTTACCTAGCAGAGACAGCTCGCTGGTGGATAGAGAATGTTGTGTCAGATTAAAGATGGGAAGCACATTACCTCATAGCTTGCCTTTTCTTGCCACATAATATAGTCAATCCTGCTACATAATTTGGTGCTCCCCTGTCGCATAATTCCTGTGGCCCTAGTGATACTTTATTTTTGCTGGTTAAAACATTACACAGGTGCTACTGTATGGGATACGGGAATGTGTATCTTCATCTACAATGTACTTTAATTCCCATTACCCCTCCATCATCATATTCTCATTCAATTCCAGCATAGTTGAGACCTTTGTCTTCCACAGGAATGTGGAGTCTCCTGGTGTCTGCTTTTTAAGTCTTTTAGTGGTTTTGGGTGCCTGTTTACGCATCTCTTTCTCTAGCAGAACCTATAACATTCTTTGAGCAATTCAGAGAAATGATGTTCTTTTGTATTTAGCTTAGACAGACATGAATATATTCCCAAGAATGCAAGGAAATACACAAAAGAAGAATGGAATGCAGTGTACCTATTGTCAGCCTGTGATTATGTGATTGAAAGTCCTTCCATTACTGCAGAGGTTCTGGCAAGCCCTGGTATGATTTGCATTGCGTTCATCTGTGCTTGTTGCTGAAATTCAGGTGAGTTTGGTGTTATCGAGAAATCCATTATGTCTATCGTCTAGCTGCATTTGGATGTCATTTGCTTGCAATAAAGAACAATGTACAGATTTGGTTTCTGCTTGAAAGCAAGCGGCATTTTGGAAAGGATGTGCTTATTGCAGGTGGGCTGAATGGTGTAAGCAGCCTTTAAGAAGTCTTATATTTGGTCCCCTTTCGCATTGAAGAATGAAGTCTCTACTACTTATGTTGCAAAATTTCTTTTAAATGATTTTTGTTCTTCCTCTGTGAGTTGATGTTCACTATGGAGGGCCAGGAGGAATATCGCTCAGATATGGCTTTTCTTCAGTGGGAGTACCTTTACAGGTCCTTCCCACTCTCTTTGGTCTTTGTGTGGAAAACTAATGCCAACAGGAAAACCTGTTTTTGCATTCAGTATTTAGCATTTGGCGTTAAAAAGCTCTTTCCTATTTCTCTTGATGAAATTGCCACTGCCTTTAAGAATCACAAGTACACCTACCCCTTCCAAGGCAAGCTTAAGAATGATTCCTCAAAACCCGGACACTTTGTTCACTATCTCCGAGCATCTTCTTCAATGCACATAGCATTCTTCAAGTCCAAGTACGGGACACTCAGAATTAGGGGAGACATTTCTTTCAACCTTTGAAAGGGAGAGCGCCTCACCAGTTCTAGACATAGGTGGTTATTGATATCTCTTTATGAAGCCTTTATAGGCTTCAATTCTGGATGAATTGGTATTGCAGCGGCTCGAAAGCTGCCGAGGGATACTCCCCTGTGTTGCCGCCACCCCCCTGGGACACACAGGCCACGCCCACCACCAGGCAGGCCACGCCCCTCCCCGCCGAGCAGTGAAATTAACGCGCCGAGCCCTGCTCGAGCCAGAACACTTGACCTCCTGAGGCAAAACAGCCGGGAGAGTCGCGGTTGCGATTTTAACAACTGTACTTATCTTTTAGACTGTTTTAAAAATTTGAGTGTATTCTTTTGTTATTAACGACAACACTACCTTCTCTCCTTGGGCATTTCCCGCGCAGTGGCTCGAAAGCTGCCGAGGGATACTCCCCTGTGTTGCCGCCACCCCCCTGGGACACACAGGCCACGCCCCTCCCCCACCTGCTATTTCACATGTGTTTCCACCGGACGCGCAGCGGACGGGCGCAGCGGGGGCGCGCCTAAGGCAAGCCCGTCTGCGCCCGTCCGCGACCAGACCGCGGCCGTGGCCAGACATGCTGCTGGCTGTGGATCACAAGGTGGAAGGCTAGTGTGGTCAGGTGAGGACTTAAAGGCTCTTGCTCCCCCATCCAAATGCTGCCCGCACTCTACAGACCCTCTGACTTTCGCCCCTCCTCAGAGATGCAGCAATTGTGAGATAGTTTATGGCAGCGAAGACCCTGTAAGGCCTCCTAATCCCAAACCCCCACCTCAGATAGGCCTTAGGGCTGGCTTACTGAATTGTAGATCCCTAGCCAAACATGCTGATGATGTCTGGCTTTTACTTGAAGAACAGGAATGGGATATCCTGTTTTTAACAGAAACATGGATTAAGGAAGACAACTTGACCTCCATTGCACTGGCAGTCCCTTTGGGATTTAAAATATGCCTCGCCAACCGCTCTGGGACAAAAAGAGGCGGTGGCGTAGCTATTATTTTTAAAGAGCACTTAATATTAACTTCCTCAGCCCCTACGACTATTCAAGGAATTGAAGGCCTTCACTTCTGCTTTCAGGCGAGCCCTCAGCTTTCACTAGCAGGATTGGTGATATATCGCCCGCCGGGCGGCGTAGATCCCAACCTAATCACCCTACTGGACACGATTGTTCAGAGCTCGCTCCTTCACCCCCATTTTATTGTGGTGGGTGATTTCAACATCCATATGAATAAACCTAACTGTGCCATGGCAGAGCAACTTAGAACTACTCTAAGCACGGCCAGCCTTAGACTGATCAATGAGGGCCCTACACATACGGGGGGCCAGACTATTGATCTCATCTTCTCTAACATCAAAAATGTGCTGCCCGAGGCACCTCTCCCCCTGACTTGGTCAGACCACTCACTTGTCCCATTTACACTGAACTTGGCGCATGACATTTCTGCGTCCAGTAAATGCTACTTCTTAAAAAGGCAATGGAAAAAGCTGACCCCCGAGTCTATGGGCCCTGTCTTGGCACAAACCACCCCATCTCTGACAAACAATGCCAATATTGATGCTCAACGCCTCAACGAGTGGGTTGGAAAAATGGTCTCTTCCATTGCGCCAGCCTCCCGAGCACTATCAAAAAGAGACTCTCCCTCAGCACCCTGGTTCTCGCAGGAACTAAGAAAAGAGAAAGTGGCTTGTAAAAAGCTGGAGAGACTCTGGAGAGTAAGTTATGGCCTGGAGGAAAGAACTAGGTATAAGGAAGCCTCTAAAAATCTACGGAAAGCTATTAGGAAAAGTAAAAAACGCTTTTACGCAGACTTGATTCTACAGGCAGAACAGTCTGGTAAACAGATTTTCAAAGTAGTACAGTCTTTCTTTAAACCAAAGTGCATTGAGAGGGAGGTTGCCCCAACAGTTACGCTATGTGAGCAAATCTCCGAGTTCTTCGACCAAAAAATTAAAAAGGTCTATGACTCTTTTGGACCAGTAATAAAAACAGTGAAACAGGACCTCGCGAGTAAGGGCGAGCGAGGTGAGACTTTCACCCAGTTCCTGAATATCTCCCTGAGTGAAGTAAGGCAAGAACTCGTCCGATGCAAATCTGGTTCACCCGACGACCCTTGCCCTGCAAAATTATGGAGCTCTATAGCCGACTTCGTAGCCCCTGTACTCCAACACATCTGGAACTCCTCCACTGTTTCGGGCATTTTTCCGGATGTATGGAAACATGCTACCCTCCTGCCCTTAAAGAAAAAGCCTAATGGGGATCCAGAAGATCTCACTAATCTCCGCCCAATATCCCTATTAGCTGCCCCGGGAAAAATGTTGGAGAAAGTCATACAGCGCCAACTGAGCAAATTTGTAGAAGTAAATAAAATCCTACATGAAACACAGTCTGGCTTCCGCCCCGGCTTTAGCACAGAAACAGCGCTTATTGAGGTAGCCGAGTCAGTAAGGTGGTCGATGGATGCAGGGAACTCAGCAATGCTGGTACTCCTGGATCTGTCGGCCGCCTTCGATACGGTGGACCACGCCAGACTTCTCAGCCGGCTGGCCGAGATAGGGATTCAGGATAAGGCGCTAAGTTGGATACACTCTTATCTATCCCAGAGAACTCAGAAGGTGGCACTTGGGACGATCTCTTCGGCACCCAAGACCCTTGGCTGTGGAGTTCCGCAAGGGTTGGCCCTAAGCCCCCTTTTGTTCAACATCTACCTTGCTCCTCTCTTTACGCTAATTGCCAACTGGGGTGTCAAGGCAATTTCGTATGCCGACGACACCCAGTTGGTATTTCCGTATTCCGAGATCACGCAAGAGTCCTTTTCAAACTTCAAAGGCTGTCTCCAAGATGTAGCACATTGGATGAATGCAAATAAATTAAGACTCAATGCCAATAAGACCGAAGTTATCTTTTTTGGCAAGGGTCCCCTTCCCGCATCAGAACTTTGGTGGCCGATGGAGATGGGCCCTGCCCCCTCACCTAGTCACACGGCAAAAAATCTTGGAGTGAGATGGGATGATAGCATGTCCTTTACCTCCTATATCCAACAAGTTGCCGGCTGTTGCATGAGTAAACTGAGAAATCTCCGAAAAATCCTCAGACTCCTTCCTGAGAGCTGCCGAAAAACGGTTATCCACGCTACTGTTACCTCAAGGCTGGATTATGCCAACGGACTCTACCTAGGCTTACCAAAATACCTGACACAAAAGCTTCAGGTAGTTCAAAATGCGGCTGCGAGACTGTTACTGCGCACTCCACTCAAGCAGGCAATCTCTCCGCATCTTCGATCCCTGCACTGGCTGCCAGTTGCCAGCAGAATAAAGTTTAAAGCACTTACGTTGGCGTTTAGATCTCTGCATGGCTCCTGTCCAGAATACTTGAAAAACCGCCTCCCCAGATACTCCCAAACCCGTGCATTACGGTCCAATTGCCGTGTTCAATTGGCAGTCCCACGCACGAAAAAGGCTCGACTAGGCGGTCGGACCTTCTCGGCTAACGTCTCCGCTCTCTGGAATACCCTGCCACAAGAAATTCAACAGGCTCCTTCTGAACCCTGTTTTAAGACATTGTTGAAAACATGGCTCTTTATCCAACCCCGTTAGCTTTTCCACCATTTGCCCCGGGTCATCTGTGTTCTACTAGCGCCGGGACACCTCCTCGCAAGGTAGCTGTTGCGCTTTACAAAACCCAGTATTATTATTATTATTATTGCAAATGACTCCTGTACAGTGAAGTTTGAGATTCTCCTTATCCACAGGGCCTGACCTGCAGGCTTGCTTTGGAGGTTAGAATTATGGCTCCCCTGCCCATGGGGATCATCGCTCCAGTCTTTCAAGTAGGGAGGGGATCTGTTATTTGCTTCATTATTATCGTTGTGATTGATTCACAAGGATCTGAACAAATGGAGTTCCCCGTTGCAATTCAAGATGGTGTTTTTACATCAGGTGATCCTGCTGATCAGCATAGGGATTTCATTACACCTCTAGATCTCCAAGATGCTTACCTTCATATGCTACCTGCCACTTACAACGGAAAGTATATCCAGTTTGCCATGTGTGGTTACTATTGTCAGTGTGTTATTCTGTTTTTGTGGTTTGCTCTCCTGTGGACCTGAAGGTGTATACTTACTTAGGGAACTATTGATCAAGGTTTTTTCGGCCTAACAGTTTTGTTTGGAAATGTGGATGTTCTGCAGTGTTCTTCTGCTGAATCTGAGAATACTCATCTTTTGACCTCACAGTTCCTGAAGATTATTGGAGGCCCATGGGGGTGTTCTTTCTTCCAGAACATTGTGAGCTATCTATTAAGATCTCCTTAAGGTCTTTACTGCAGCCCAATATGTCACATTTCAGTCTTGGGTTTTAGTGCAGGGCCACAGCCTTTCTGATTTCTAGGGCTCACCACTATCTGAAGCCAGTGGTCTCCTAAGAAATAGCAAGGCTGTATCTGTGGACTTTCGTTTACATTTGCAGTGGTGTTTAAATGTCCCCCAATGTGGGATGGGGTATATTTCAATGATTCCAACTGATGTTATCTCCTTAGGCTAGGGTGTTAAGTTAATTTGAGTCTAGTATACTCCACTGTGCTATCAAATTGAAAGGATCTTGAATCCATATTGCAGGCGCTACAGTATTTCATCCTTTAACCTGAAGATAGAAAGGTTGTTGACAAAAAAAAACATACTTATTCAAATGAATATGTGACAGTCAGGGGTTCTCAAGTCAGCAGCACTGTTGGCTCAAGTGGGCACAATCTCCCGGTAGACGGAGGAACATCTAGCCACATTGATAGCTTGAAGGGGAGGCCAATCAGTGAGTGGATGACCGGAGCAGAGTATTCCTGCCATCTCTGCACTTATGTTTGTCTCTCCCCCTGTTATGGGGTCTATGTATGAGGTAAAGCAATCTAGCTCAGAAGAGAGTGCCCCTCACTGGTTGCAGGATACTCTGGCCTGAAGGGTACATTCCATTCTGATTCCTTTGCTGAGAAGAACTGTATAATCCTTTCCACCTCTGCCCTTGGTACCAGAGGTTCTTTTTGAGATTCATTGGGATAGAGTAGACGTCCCCTTGACGCTCATTGATAGTTTCAGCGGGTAAGGTTCTCTAAGTTTCTGATGTCACACAGACTGCTGGGTATATTTCTAAAACCAATGTCTGCTTTAGAGGCTGCAGTTCTTATTTTCCTCAGGTGCTGGGATTTGAGGAGTTTTCAAGTGTTTGCCTTTGAATACTTTGATGGTTAAGTGCTGCCCATTCTCCATTGTTACCTCTGGATAACTTGAAGTACAATTTTTTTTGTTCGAGTCACTGTGATGTCTCTGAGTCATTTGGGAAACCTGGGTTATTTGGTCCAAGTTACCCCACATTTTTAGCCTCTAAGACAGTGGTCTTCAAACTGTAGGTTGCTCTCCCCATGGGGGGCATGCAAACACCTCAGGGGTGTAAGCTCCACAGAAAGATTTCCCCTTTACATTGTTCAATCCTACGTCTGAAGTACGATTACTCTGTTTCTTCTCCACATTCATGGCCTTTGCAAACAGAACTCTCTCTGACCATAGAAAGTGGTCAGAGTAACCAATCACTATGTGGAAGCATCAACATTGACGTTCCTCCAATCAGAGACACAGCAGCATAGAGGCAGGAATGGCCGTAAATTATACTTACATAAAAAATAAAACATATACTTCTTTGCAGGGAGAACGGTGCTTCTTCCACTGCCTTTCCCTTACTTGTTGGTGCCTTTTCATGGGTTCATCGCGCTGCTAGCTAGACATCTAAAGCTACTCATAGGGAAGTTTAAATACTTTTCTGTAAGATAATTTCCTTATTCAGAAATCCTTTCTCTGCTTTTGTTTTTTTACCACTGCCAAACATCAATTGAGTTTGCAGAACAGCACAACATTCGTATACACATTCTCACTCAACAGGCGTTCACACTCTCAGACAAGCAAACAGTCTTTCACACTTAAACACATACACATGTAGGACATGCAACAGTTCCTTAGGCTGTTCACGCTTTTGAAACAGTGAAAGGTTATGGAAAATTGGGTAGTTTTAAACACCATCAGGATAGAAATTAATATTAGTGTCTCAGAATGTAGCACTCAGAAACTTGACCCTGTGCCAGTCCTTTCAGAATGCAGCCACAGAATCACTCCAATTATATAAATTATGGGTTGCATCAAAAGGTTGAATTCTGGAGTCACGTCTGTCTCTTAAGGTCCAAATGACTCTGTCTTTGCAGCGAATATTTCTAAAAAGCAGAGGAACACCTTGACAACCAGACAAAAAGGAACCATTAAATGAAAATAATTTTGAAAAAAATTGAGCGCTGTGAGGTCATACACAAAGCGTTACTGCGCTGTGCAAATGATGATGACCTAGTTTCCTTGTATTTTGTTGTCAAGAGGCCCCAGTTGAGAGTCCACTCATCCAAGGAGCCAGGCACTATCCATACAGAAATCCAATCACTCAGGCACTAATCATGCACTCATCCAATCACTGAAACACTATCCTTCAACTCAACCATTCACTCACATAGCATACGTGCACTTATGCATTCACTCACGCAGTACTCATGCACTCATCCAATCACTCAGACACTACCCATGCACTCATCCAATTGCCCAGGCACTACTCTTGCACTCATGCATTCAGGCAGACACTACCCATAGTCATTCAATTACCTACGCAAAACCCATACACTCATGCTATGACACAGGCACTAACCTTGCACTCATGCAATTACTCAGGCAGTACCCCTGCAGTCAACCATTCATTTAGGCAGTAACCTTACACTCATGAATTCACTGAGGTACTCTTATGCACTCATTCAATCATCCAGGCACAATCCTTCCATTCATGCACACACGCATTTATGAAAGCGATCAGTTTCACTACATACAATTTTTCAATTTTAACCAGTTTAGGTGGGTTCTAAGAACCTTTTTTTAAACTATTTTGAGGGTTTTTTGTATTTTCTAATCCTTTTTTAATAAACTTGTGTAGTGCAACTTCAGTGTTTTGAAAAAAAAAAGAAACACAAGGTTGAAAACCAACAAAAAATTAAAAAGAACAAAGAAACACAAGGTTGAAAAAAAGGCAAGAAAATTAACGTTTGTGTGTTTTGAGAATGTTGATGGTTGCATCAATAGAAAGTTCTCCAACAAAACCAACAGAAAGAACCAACAGAAATTCAAAGAGAGGCAAGAGGGGTACAGAAAAAGGTAGGAGATGTACACAAAGAGTAAGAGCGGTACAGAAAGAGTCAGTAGGGGTCCATAAAGAAGGAAGAGAAGTGCAGAATGAAGCAACAGAGGTGGTGAAAGAGGCGTGAAGGGTGCAGAAAGAGCAAAAGAAGTACAGAAAAAAGCAACACAGGTGCAGATAGAGGCAAGCGAGGAACAGAAACAAGCAGGAAAGGAACAGCAGGCAGGAAAGTGCAGAAAGAGGAAACAGGGTTGCAGAAAGAGGCAAGTGAGGTGCAGAAACAGGCAGGAAAGGCACAGAAAGAGGGAACAGGGTTGCAGAAAGAGGTAAGAGAGGTACAGAAAGAGGGAGGAGGGGTGCAGAAAGAGGCCAGAGGGGTACAAAAAGAGGTAAGAGAGGTACAGAAAGAGGGAAGACAGGTGCATACAGAGGCAAGAGGGGTACAGCAAGAAGCAAGTGAGGTGCAGAAAGAGGCAAGAGGGGTACAGAAAGAAGCAACAGAGGTATAGAAAGAAGAAATAGAAGTGCAGAAAGAGGCAAGTGAGGTGCAGAAAAAAGCAAGAGCAGTGCAGAAAGAACCAATAGAGCTGCCAAAAGAAGCAAGAGCGGTAAAGAAAAAGGCAGAAGAGGTGCACAAAGAGGCAAGAGAGGTACAGAAAGAGGCAGGAGGGATGTAGAAATAACTAAGAGAAGTGCAGAAAGAAGCAACTGAGGTGTTGAAAGATGCACACAGGGTGCCGAAAGAGCATGAGAAGTGCAGAAAGAACCAACAGAGGTACAGAAAGAGGCAAGAGAGTTGCACAGACAGGGAGTAAAGGTACGGAAAGAGGGAACAGGGGTGCAGAAAGAAGAAAGAGAGGGGCAGAAAGAAGCAAGAGCAGTGCAGAATGAACCAACAGAAGTGCAAAAAGAGGCAAGATGAGTGCAGAAAGAGGTAGGAGAAGTGCGCAGAGAGGCAAGAGAGGTACAGAAAGAGGCGGGAGGGGTGAAGAAAGTAGGAAGATAAGTGCAGAAAGAGGCAGGAGAATTGCTGAAAGAAGCAACAGAGGTGTAGAAAGAAGCAAGAGAATTGCAGAAAGAGGCATGTGAGGTACAGAAAGAAGCAAGAGCAGTGCAGAAAGAACCAACAGAGGTGCAATAAGAGGCAAGAGGTGTGCAGAAAAAGGTAGGAGAGGTGCACAAAGAGGCAAGAGAGATACAGAAAGATGCAAGAGGGGTGCAAAATGAAGGAAGTGAGGTGTAGAAAGAGGCAACCGAGGTGCATAAAGATGCAAGGGAGGTGCAGAAACAAGCAAAAGATGTACAGAAAGAGGTAAGAGAATTGCTGAAAGGAGCAACAAAGGTGTGGAAAGAAGCAAGAGAAGTTCAGAAATAGGTAAATGAGGTGAAGAAAGAGGCAAGAGAGGTGCAGAAAGAGACAAGAGAGGTGCAGAAAATGGCAAGAGAACATCAGAAAGAGATGAGAGGGATGCAAAAAAGGGAGGAAGGGTGCAGAAAGAAGCAAGCGAGGTACAGAAAGAAGCAAGAGAATGGTGCAAAGAGGCAAGGGAGATACAGAAAGAGACAAGAGAGGTTCATAAAGAGGCAAGGGAAGTACAGAACCAGGCAAGAGAAATGCACAAAGAGGCAAGAGAGGAGCAGAAAGAGGCAGGAAAGGTGTAGAAAGAACCAAGAGAAGTGCAGAAAGAGTCAGGAGGGGTACAGACTGAAGTAAGTGAGGTGCAGAAAGAGGCAAGAAAATTGCTAGAAGAAGCACCAGAGGTGTATAAAGAACCACAAGAAGTGCAAAAAGAAGCAAGTGAAGTGCAGAAAGAAGCAAGAGCTGTGCAGAAAGAACCAAGAGAGGTGCACAAAGACGCATGAGTGGTACAGAAAGAAGCAGGAGGGGTGCAGAAAGAAGGAAGAGAAGTACAGAAAGAGGCAAGATAATTGCTGAAATAAGCACCAGAGGTATACAAAGAAGCAATAGAAATACAGAAAGAGTCAGGTGATGGGCAGAAAGAAGAAAGAGCAGTGCTGAAAGAACCAACAGAGGTGCAAAAAGAAGCAAGAGTGGTGCAGAAAAAGGCAAGAAAGGTGCAGAAAGAGGGAACAGGGCTGCAGAAGGATATAGGAGAGGTGCAGAAAGAGGAGAGAGGGGTGCAGCAAGAGGAGTACAGAAAGAAGCAAGTGAGGTGCAGAAAGAGGCAACAGAGGTGCCATGAGAAGTGCATAAAGAGGCAAACGAATTGCTGAAAGAAGCAACAGAGGTGTAGAAAGAAGCAAGAGAAGTGCAGAAAGAGGCAAGTGAGGTACAGAAAGAGGCAGAAGGGGTATAGAAAGAAGGAAGAGAAGTGCAGAAAGAACTCACAGAGGTACAGAAAGAGGCAAAAGAGGTGCACAGACATGAAGGAACCATTCATTCATGCAATACCCATGTACTTATGCATTCACTCAGGCAGTACTCATGCACTCATCCAATCTCCCAGGCACTACCCATGCCCTCATCCAATCACCCAGACGCTACCTTTCCACTCATCCAAGGAGCCAGGCACTATCCTTACAGAAATCAGTTCACTCAGGCACTAATCATGCACTCATCCAATCACTGAAACACTATCCTTCAACTCAACCATTCACTCACATAGCATACATGCAATTATGCATTCACTCACGCAGTACTCATGCACTCATCCAATCACTCAGACACTACCCATGCACTCATCCAATTGCCTAGGCACTACTCTTGCACTCATGCATTCAGGCAGACACTACCCATACAGTCATTCAATTACCTACGTAAAACCCATACACTCATGCTATGACACAGGCACTAACCTTGCACTCATGCAATTACTCAGGCAGTACCCCTGCAGTCAACCATTCATTTAGGCAGTAACCTTACACTCATGAATTCACTGAGGTACTCTTATGCACTCATTCAATCATCCAGGCCCAATCCTTCCATTCATGCACACACACATGTATGCAAGCGATCAGTTTCACTACATACAATGTTTCTATTTTTAACCAGTTTAGGTGGGTTCTAAGAACCATTTTTGAAACTATTTTGAGGGTTTTTTGTATTTTCTAATCCTTTTTTAATAAACTTGTGTAGTGCAACTTCAGTGTTTTGAAAGAACAAAGAAACACAAGGTTAAAAACCAACAAAAAATGAAAAAGAACAAAGAAACACAAGGTTGAAAAAAAGGCAAGAAAATTAACGCTTGTGTGTTTTGAGAATGTTGATGGTAGCATCAATAGAAAGTTCTCCAACACAGAGAGTAGTTAGGCACGTCCTGCAGTGTATTCCTGCATCTGCCAGTTCGGGGAAGATCTGGGGTTGAGTTGTGGTAAGAACAGCTCCATCCTATGTTGATGTCTGATTTGGGTCACCTTCTGCAGCTTGCTCCCTCTTCTACCGAGCCATCACTTCTCTCGCAAGGTGAGTTGGATGCATCATCTCAAGGTGTTTTTCGTAGATGATGTGCCACAAAAATATTTCTTCTCCGATCGTCGGGGGAGAACTTTCTGACCGATGGAGCAGGTGACTTTGCTAGCATTCACCTTTTTCGCCTCAGGCATTGTGAAAAAGGCCCAAACAATACTCTCCTTGCGCTTTTTGATGGTCTCTTCAATATTTTCAACGTCCTCCAGCTGCTCTTCTTCTGGATGTGAAGATGCCATTTTAAGATATTTGTTAGTAAAAACACCAAAAATATAAAAAAAATTGACTAGAGCCTACAATAAAGCTGTGTACAACATGCAGACACACCCTAAAATAAGAGGAAAATAACAAGTGTTGCATCCTCTTTCTAGGAGAAATGAAAACATTTTTAACTAATAAAAAACTTTCTTTCCATGTCACATGGAGTTGCGTAGGAGTAGCACACCCATCGTGTATACGTTGGGCACCCATAAAATTTGCTAATTTTTATTAAAAATTATACATTTCTAATTGTAAATTGTGTTTGAAACTATTTTGGTGGAAAGTCTTTAAGCAATACAGATATTTAAACTTTGCACATTGATATTTTATCCATTTTAAAATGATCCCTAAGCAAATCCCAGATATAGGTACCGGCAGGGTTCGCAACTCCTGCGTGACTGGTGTGCGATGGTGCTGCGTACATAAAAATGTGTTTAAAACATTTCAAAATAAATGTATAACTTCTGTAATACACACTTTTTACATGCAGTAATAAACCTCTTCATGAAATATATATATTATTTTGTTCTTCAGACTCCAACCCCGTAGGTTTGCGATCGGAGTCCCCTTTTTGAAAACAAAATATATATAAATATATATATATATATATATAAAGAAGATATTTATCATAATATTACAACAATACATCTTTTATACTATTAAAAGTAATCGTACAAAAATGTATTTAAGCAAAAAACAGAAAATTTCATAGGTGATGTGAATGAGCATGTCATTAATGATGTAATATCTGATGTCATCAGCAGTGCATTGCAGGGGCGCATGTTACAGTTAGCTCAACTAACTATAACGGCCAAATTTCTCTGGTTTTGTATGAGTGAAATGTCCAACTAACTATAACATCCCTGAAACCTGTGGTTTTTTCAGTGAATTTCTATGGTTTTCTAAATGCTATTTCTAACCATAATGTCCCTGAACCTCTAGTTTTTTTCAGTGAATTTCTAATTTTTTTTTAAATGCTAATTTCTAATTATGCCTGCAGAGGTAGGACATGTACAGAAAGAGGAAGAAAGGCACAGAAAGAGGAAGAAAGGAGCAGAAAGAAGCAAGAGAAATGCAGAAAGAGGCAACAGAAGTCCAGTAAGAGGAAGAAAGGTACTGAAGGAAGCAAAAGATATGCAGAAAGAACCAACAGAGGTGCAGAAAGAGGCCTTGTTGCAAAGTCATCCTATGCCCCCAACTTTTTGCTGACTGGTACTGGTGGTAACTGTCTCTGACTAACCAGGCCCAGAGCCAGTGCTATGCTGAAAGACATTTAGAATACAGTGAAAACACCTACATAGAGTAGGGTACACTATGGGTTAGGGTACCCCTGTGATTGGCATGACCTCCCCTGTAAGGCCCTAGTACATAATAGGGTAGGGGGATTAAGCCTACCTCTAGGACAGAGGTGCAGAAAGCGGCAAGACCAGTGCAGAAAGAATCAACAAAGGTGCCAAAACAGGAAGGAGAGGTGCAGAAATAAGCTAGTGAAGTCCAGAAAGAACTAACAGATGTGCAAAAAGAGGCTAGATGAGTGCAGAAAGTGATAGGAGAAGTGTACCAAGAGGCAAGATGGGTGCAGAAAGAAGGAAGAGAAGTACAGAAAGAGGCAAGAGAATTGATGGAAATAAGCAACAGAGGTGTAGAAAAAAGCAAGAGAAGTGCGAAAAGAACCAACAGAAAGAGGCAAGAGAGGTGCTAAAACAGGCAGGAAAGGTACAGAAAGAAGAAACAGGGATACAAAAATAGGCAAGTGAGGTGCAGAAAGAGAAAAGAGGGGTGCAGAAAGAGGCAATAGGGGTGCAGAAAGAAGCAGGAGCAGTGCAGAATGAACTAACAGAGGAGCAAAAAGAGGCAGGATGAGTACTGAAAGTGATAAGAGAAGTGTACAAAGAGGCAAGAGAGGTACAAAAAGAGGCAGGAGGAGTACAGAATGAAGGAAGAGAACTGCAGAAAGAGGCAAAAAAAAAGCTGAAATAAGCAACAGAGGTATAGAAAGAAGCAAGAGAAGTGCAGAAAGAGGCAAGTGAGGTGCAGAAAGAAGCAAGAGCAGTGCAGAAAGAACCAAGAAAGGTACAAAAAGAAGCACGAGTGGTACAGAAAAAGGTAGAAGAGGTGCACATAAGGGCAAGAGAGGTACAGAAAGAGGCAGGAGGGGTGCCGAAAGAAGGAAGAGAAGTGCAGAAAAAAGCAAAATAGGTGCTGAAAGAGGCATGAAGGGTGCAGAAAGAGCAAGAGAAGTACAGAATTAACCTACAGAGGCACAGAAAGAGGGAAAAGAGGTAAAGAAACAGACAGGAAAGGTGCAGAAAGAGAGAATAGGGGTTCAGGAGGAGGCAAGAGAGGTACAGAAAAAGAAAAGAGGGTTGCAGAAAACGGCCACAGAGGTGAATAAAGACGCAGGAGAGGTGCAGAAACAAGCAAAAGAAGTACAGAAAGAGGCAAGAGAATTGCTGAAAAGCAACAACAGAGGTGCGGAAAGAAGTAAGAGAAGTACAGAAAGAGGCAAGTGAAGTGCAGAAAGAGGCAAGAGAGGTGCAGAAAATGGCAAGAGAATATCAGAAAGAGGCAAGAGGGATGCAAAAAAGGGCAGAAGCATGCAGAAAGAAGCAATAGAGGTGCAGATAGAAGCAAGAGAAGGGCAGAAAGAAGCTAGAGGGGTACAGAAAGAGGTAAGAGATATTCAGAAAGAGGCACGGGAAGTGCAGAAACATGAAAGAGAAATGCACAATGAGGAAGGAGTGGAACAGAACAGAAAAAGACAAGAGAGGTATAGAATGAACCATAGAAGTACAGAAAGAGTTAGGAGGGATGCAGACAGAAGCAAGTGAGGTGCAGAAAGAGGCAAGAGAATTGCTGCAAGAAGCAACAGAGGTGTAGAAAGAACCAAGAGGAGTGCAGAAAGAGGCAAGTGAAGTGCAGAAAGAAGCAAGAGCCGTGCAGAAATAACCAAGAGAGGAGCAAAAAGAGGCAAGAGGAGTGCAGAAAGAGGTAGGAGAGGTGCACAAAGAGGCAAGAGATGTAAGAAGCAATAGAAAATAGAAAGAGGCAAGTGAGGTGCAGAAAGAAGCAAGAGCAGTGCAGAAAGAACCAACAGAGGTGCAAAAAGAGGCAAGAGGGATGCAGAAAAAGGTAGCAGATGTACACAAAGATGCAATAGAGGTACAGAAAGAAGCAGGAGTGGTCCAGAAAGAAGGAAGAGAAGTAAAGAAAGAGGCAACCGAGGTAGTGAAAGAGGCGCGAAGGGTGCAGAAAGAGCAAGAGACGTACAGAAAAAAGCATCACAGGTACAGATAGATGGAAGAGATGTGCAGAAACAGGTAGGAAAGGTACAGAAACAGGCGGGAAATGTATAGAAAGAGGGAACAGGGTTATAGAAAGAGGTAAGAGAGGTGCAGAAAGAGGGAATAGGGGTGCAGAAAGAGGCAAGAGGGGTACAGAAAGAAGCAAGTGAGGTACAGAAACAGGCAAGAGAGGTACAGAAAGATGCAAAAGAATTGCTTAAAGAAGCAACATAGGTGTGGAAAGAACCGGGGCGGCGGATCTTGCCTGCTTTTTTACTAGCAAGATAAAACTGATACAGGACTCTTTCTCAACTGTGGTACCTGCTAGGCCGCCGATGTCCGAGGTTGGTATGTTTTTCTCTGTTGCGCGGGGCGCCATGCTGGCTGAGTTTCCATCTTTGTCAGCCCCCGCCTCTCTAGCACTTATGGGCAATTTAAAATCTGGGTCTCCGTTGGACCCTTGCCCAGCTAAACTTTTGGGTAAATTGGCGGGGGTAATCAACCCACTGGCGAACCCTCTCCTCAACCTTTCGTTGAGTTTGGGAGTGGTTCCGTCAGAGTGGAAGAAGGCCATGGTCATCCCGCTTCTTAAAAAACCTGGCCTGGACCCAAAGGTCCCAGCTAACTATAGGCCGATCTCGCTGCTGCCGGCCCTTGTAAAAATCTTGGAGAAGCACGTTCAGTCGGTGCTCTCCAATTTTCTGGAGTCCCACGAGATTCTGCATGACTCTCAGTCAGGCTTTCGCTCTAATCGTAGCACCGAGACCGCGCTCCTTGAGGTTTCTGAAACCATCAAAGGGGTATTGGATACCGGGGGCAAAGTCATGCTGGTGTTGTTGGACCTGTCGGCGGCTTTTGACACCGTCCCCCATGATGGCCTCCTCGCAAGACTCTTTGAGATTGGTCTGCGGGGGACGGTGCTCAAATGGTTCTCGTCTTTCTTAGCCGGCCGCCGGCAGACGGTCTGGACACCACCTGACTCCGCCGTGATGCCGCCATTGGGAGTCGGGGTCCCTCAGGGCTCTATTTTGAGCCCGACCCTCTTTAACATCTTTATGACCCCTTTGGCGGCGGTGGCGGAGTCATTTGGTGCCCGGATCGTGTCGTATGCCGACGACACCCAGCTCCTCTTCTCTTGCGAGAGGGGGGCTGACTTTGACGGGGAGAGTATCCGGAATTGCCTTGGGGCGGTGTTCGCATGGTTCCAACGGAACAGCCTCAAGTGCAATTCCGATAAATCGGAGGTACTCTTTTTCGGGTGCGATATAGAACCCAGCTGGCAGGCCTGGTGGCCCGTCGACATGTTCCCACCATCCGGCTCTTCCCCTATGGCTAAAAACTTGGGGGTTAAGATGGACAAGGGGTTGACGATGAGAGCCCAGATTCTTGGGGTGACCGGCACTTGCTTCGGCCTATTAAAAATGCTGCGGAGGTTTTTGCCTCTCCTGTCAGAGGAGCATAGGAGGCTGACTGTGCAGGCTCTGATAGGCTCCAGTTGGATTATGCCAACATTCTTTACCTGGGCCTACCAGAGTACTTGCTACAGCGGCTTCAAGTTGCGCAGAACGCGGCGGCCAGGGCCATTTTCGGTCTAAATAGACGTAGCAGCGTCTCTGGGCTACTGCTGACGCTGCATTGGCTACCCATCCGCAAACGGATTGCCTTTAAGGCTATGACTTTGGCCTACAAGGCGCTCCATGCGGTGGGGGCGAAGTATCTCCAAAAGAGACTGGCCTTTTACCATCCGGCTCGTTCGCTGAGGTCTGAATCTCTGCTCTTGGCGGCGGTCCCTCGTGTTAAGAGGGCCCGCCTGGGTGGCCGTTCCTTTAGTCTATTGGCCCCACAGATGTGGAATTCATTGCCGCTCTCACTTCGGGGGGGCCACCACTCTTCTTGAGTTTAGGAGGGGGCTCAAAACCTGGTTGTTCTCCCAGTAGGCTTCTAGGTAGTTCTTTTTTTATTCTCTGTGTGTTGTTTATTTCTTTTAAACTGTGTTATGTTACTCTGCATTACGTCGCCTTTCCTAAAAGCGCCGGGACACTCTTTTTGAGTAACCGTTGCGCTATACAAAACAACAAATAACATAACATAACATAACATAACCAAGAGAAGTGCAGAAAGAGGCAAGTGAGGTGCAGAAAAAAGCAACAGCAGTGCAGAAAGAACCAACAGAGGTGCCAAAAGAAGCAAGAGCGGTAAAGACAATGTCAGAAGAGGTACACAAAGAGGCAAGAGAGGTACAGAAAGAGGCAGTAGGGATGTAGAAAGAACAAAGAGAAGTGCAGAAAGAAGCAACAGAGGTGCTAAAAGATGCACAAAGGGTGCCGAAAGAGCAAGAGGAGTGCATAGAGGACCAACAGAGGTACAGAAAGAGGCAAGAGAAGTGCACAGATAGGGAGGAAAGGTAAGGAAAGAGGGAACATGGGTGCCGAAAGAGGAAAGAGAGGGGCAGAAAGAAGCAATAACCGTGCAGAATGAACCAACAGAGGTGCAAAAAGAGGCAAGAGGGGTGCAGAAAGAGGTAAGAGAAGTGCAAAAAGAGGCAGGAGAGGTACAGAAAGAGGCAGGAGGGGTGAAGAGAAGTGCAGAAAGAGGCAAGAGAATTGCTGAAAGAACCAACAGAGATGAAAAAAGAAGCAAGAGAAGTGCAGAAAGAAGCAAGAGAAAGGCAGAAAGAAGCTAGAGAGGTACCGAAAGAGGTAGGAGATGTTCAGAAAGAGGCAAGGAAAGTGCAGAAACAGGAAAGAGAAATGCACAATGAGGCAAGAGTGGGGCAGAAAAAGGCAAGAGAGGTGTAGAAAGAACCAAGAGAAGTACAGAAAGAGGCAGGAGGGGTGTAAACAGAAGCAAGTGCGGTGCGGAAAGAGGCAAGATAATTGCTGGTAGAAGCAACAGAGGTGTAGAAAGAACCAAGAGAAGTGCAGAAAGAAGCAAGAGCAGTGCAGAAAGAACCAAGAGAGGAGCAAAAAGAGGCAAGAGCAGTACAGAAAGTGGCAAGAGAACTGCTGAAAGAAGCAAAAGAGGTGCACAAAAAAGCAATAGAAAAACAGAAAGATGCAAGTGAGGTCCAGAAAAAAGCAAGAGCAGTGCAGAAAGAACCAACAGAGTTGCAAAAAGAGGCAAGAGTAGTATAGCAAAGGGTAGGAGATGTACACAAAGAGGCAAGAGAAGTCCAGAAAGAAGCAACAGAGGTGGTGAAAGAGGTGTGAAGGGTACAGAAAGAGCAAAAGAAGTACAGAAAAAAGCAACACAGGTACAGAAAGAGGCAAGCAAGGTGCAGAAACAGGCAGGAAATGTGAAGAAACAGGCAGGAAAGTGCAGAAAGAGTGAACAGGGTTGCAGAAAGAGGTAGGAGGTGCAGAAAGAGAATAGAGGGGTGAAGAAAGAGGCAAGAGGGGTACAGAAAGAAGCAAGTAAGGTGCAGAAACAGGCAGGAAAGGTGCAGAAAGAGGGACCAGGGTTACAGAAAGAGGTAAGAGAGGTACAGAAAGAGGGAAGAGGGGTTCAGAAAGAACCAACAGAGGTGCCAAAAGAAGCAAGAGTGGCAAAGACAAAGGCAGAAGAGGTGCACAAAGAGGCAAGAGAGGTACAGAATGAGGCCGTAGGGACGTAGAAAGAACAAAGAGAAGTGCAAAAAGAAGCAACAGAGGGGCTGAAAGATGCACAAAGGGTGCCAAAAGAACAAGAGGAGTGCATAAAGAACCAACAGAGGTACAGAAAGAGGCAAGAGAGGTGCACAGACAGGGAGGAAATATACAGAAAGAGGGAACAGTGGTGCAGAAAGAGGAGAGAGTAGGGCAAAAAGAAGCAAAAGCAGTGCAGAATGAACCAACAGAGGTGCAAAAAGAGACAATAGGGGTGCAGAAAGAGGTAGGAGAAGTGCAGAAAGAGGCACGAGAGGTACAGAAAGAGGCAGGAGGGGTGAAGAGAAGTGCAGAAAGAGGCAAGAGAATTGCTGAAAGAACCAACAGAGATGTAGAAAGAAGCAAGAGAAGTGCAGAAAGAAGCAAGAGAAGGGCAGAAAGAAGCAAGTGAGGTACTGAAAGAGGCAGGAGGGGTATAGAAAGAAAAGAAGAAGCAAGAGAGTTACAGTAAGAGGTAAGAGATGTTCAGAAAGAGGCAAGGAAAGTGCAGAAACAGGAAAGTGAAATGCACAATGAGGCAAGAGTGGGGCAGAAAAAGGCAAGAGAGGTGTAGAAAGAACCAAGAGAAGTGCAGAAAGAGGCAGGAGGGGTGTAGACAGAAGCAAGTGCGGTGCAGAAAGAGGCAAGAGAATTGCTGGTAGAAGCAACAGAGGTGTACCAAGAGAAGTGTAGAAAGAGGTAAGCAAAGTACAGAAAGAAGCAAGAGCAGTGCATAAAGAAGCAAGAGGGGAGCAAAAAGAGGCAAGAGAAGTACAGAAAGAGGCAAGAGAATTGCTGAAAAAAGCAACAGAGGTGCACAAAGAAGCAATACAAAAGCAGAAAGAGGCAAGAGAGGGGCAGAAAAAAGCAAGAGCAGTGCAGAAAGAACCAACAGAGGTGCAAAGAGAGGCAAGAGGGGTACAGAAAAAGGAAGACGATGTACACAAAGAGGTGAAAGAGGTACAGAAAGAGTCAGGAGGGGTCCATAAAGAAGAAAGAGTAGTGCCGAAAGAAGCAACAGACAGTTAAGGTACAGAAAGAGGGAACAGGATTGCAGAAAGAGGTAAGTGATGTACAGAAAGAGGGAAGAGGAGTGCAGAAAAAGGCAAGACGGATACAGCAATAAGCAAGTGAGGTGCAAAAGGAGGCAAGAGGGGTACAGAAAGAAGCAACGGAGGTATAGAAAGAAGAAAGAGAAGTGCAGAAAGAGGCAAGAGATGAGCAAAAAATGGCAAGAGAAGTACAGAAAGTGGCAAGAAAATTGCTGAAAGAAGCAACAGAGGTGCACAAAGAAGCAATACAAAAGCAGAAAGAGGCAAGTGAGGGGCAGAAAAAAGCAAGAGCAGTGCAGAAAGAACCAACAGAGGTTCAAAGAGAGGCAAGAGGGGTACAGAAAAAGGTAGGAGATGTACACAAAGAGGCAAGAGAGGTACAGAAAGAGTCAGGAGGGGTCCATAAAGAAGGAAGAGAAGTGCAGAATGAAGCAACAGAGGTGGTGAAAGAGGCGTGAAGGGTGCAGAAAGAGCAAAAGAAGTACAGAAAAAAGCAACACAGGTGCAGATAGAGGCAAGCGAGGAACAGAAACAAGCAGAAAAGGCACAGAAGCAGGCAGGAAAGTGCAGAAAGAGGAAACAGGGTTGCAGAAAGAGGTAAGAGGTGCAGAAAGAGGGAAGAGGGGTGCAGAAAGAGGCAAGAGGGATACAGAAAGAAGCACGTGATGTGCAGAAACAGGCAGGAAAGGTACAGAAAGAGGGAACAGGGTTGCAGAAAGAGGTAAGAGAGGTACAGAAAGAGGGAGGAGGGGTGCAGAAAGAGGCCAGAGGGGTACAAAAAGAGGTAAGAGAGGTACAGAAAGAGGGAAGAGGGGTGCATACAGAGGCAAGAGGGGTACAGCAAGAAGCAAGTTAGGTGCAGAAAGAGGCAAGATGGGTACAGAAAGAAGCAACAGAGGTATAGAAAGAAGAAATAGAAGTACAGAAAGACGCAAGTGAGGTGCAGAAAAAAGCAAGAGCCGTGCAGAAAGAACCAATAGAGCTGCCAAAAGAAGCAAGAGCGGTAAAGAAAAAGGCAGAAGAGGTGCACAAAGAGGCAAGAGAGGTACAGAAATAGGCAGGAGCCATGTAGAAATAACTAAGAGAAGTGCAGAAAGAAGCAACTGAGGTGTTGAAAGATGCAAAAGGGTGCCGCAAGAGCATGAGAAGTGCAGAAAGAACCAACAGAGGTACAGAAAGAGGCAAGAGAGTTGCACAGACAGGGAGTAAAGGTACGGAAAGAGGGAACAGGGGCACAGAAAGAAGAAAGAGAGGGGCAGAAAGAAGCAAGAGCAGTGCAGAATGAACCAACAGAGCTGCAAAAAGAGGCAAGATGAGTGCAGGAAGAGGTAGGAGAAGTGCGCAAAGAGGCAAGAGAGATACAGAAAGAGGCAGGAGGGGTGAAGAAAGAAGGAAGAGAAGTGCAGAAAGAGGCAGGAGAATTGCTGGAAGAAGCAACAGAGGTGTAGAAAGAAGCAAGAGAAGTGCAGAAAGAGGAATGTGAGGTACAGAAAGAAGCAAGAGCAGTACAGAAAATACCAACAGAGGTGCAATAAGAGGCAAGAGGTGTGCAGAAAAAGGTAGGAGAGGTGCACAAAGAGGCAAGAGAGATACAGAAAGTTGCAAGAGGGGTGCAAAATGAAGGAAGTGAGGTGTAGAAAGAGGCAACCGAGGTGCATAAAGATGCAAGGGAGGTGCAGAAACAAGCAAAAGAAGTACAGAAAGAGGCAAGAGAATTGCTGAAAGGAGCAACAAAGGTGTGGAAAGAAGCAAGAGAAGTTCAGAAATAGGTAAATGAGGTGAAGAAAGAGGCAAGAGAGGTGCAGAAAGAGACAAGAGAGGTGCAGAAAATGGCAAGAGAACTTTAGAAAGAGATGAGAGTGATGCAAAAAAGGGAGAAAGGGTGCAGAAAGAAGCAAGCGAGGTACAGCAAGAAGCAAGAGGATGGTGGAAAGAGGCAAGGGAGATACAGAAAGAGACAAGAGAGGTTCATAAAGAGGCAAGGGAAGTACAGAAACAGGCAAGAGAAACGCACAAAGAGGCAAGAGAGGAGCAGAAAGAGGCAGGAAAGGTGTAGAAAGAACCAAGAGAAGTGCAGAAAGAGGCAGGAGGGATACAGACTGAAGCAAGTGAGGTGCAGAAAGAGGCAAGAAAATTGCTGGAAGAAGCACCAGAGGTGTATAAAGAACCAAAAGAAGTGCAGAAAGAAGCGAGTGAAGTGCAGAAAGAAGCAAGAGCTGTGCAGAAAGAACCAAGAGAGGTGCACAAAGACGCATGAGTGGTACAGAAAGAAGCAGGAGGGGTGCAGAAAGAAGGAAGAGAAGTACAGAAAGAGGCAAGATAATTGCTGAAACAAGCAACAGGGGTGTACAAAGAAGCAATAGAAATACAGAAAGAGTCAGGTGATGGGCAGAAAGAAGCAAGAGCAGTGCTGAGAGAACCAACAGAGGTGCAAAAAGAAGCAAGAGTGGTGCAGAAAAAGGTAGGAGATATACACAAAGAGGCAGGAGAGGTACAGAAAGAGGCAGGAGGGTTCCAGGAAGGAGGAAGAGAAGTGCATAAAGAAGCAACAGAGGTGGTGAAAGAGGCACGAAGGGTGCAGAAAGAACCAAGAGAAGTGCATTAAAAAACAACAAAGGTACCGAAAGAGGCAAGAGACGTGCAGAAATAGGCAGGAAAGGTGCAGAAAGAGGGAACAGGGCTGCAGAAAGATATAAGAGAGGTGCAGAAAGAGGAGAGAGGGGTGCAGCAAGAGGAGTACAGAAAGAAGCAAGTGAGGTACAGAAAGTGGCAACAGAGGTGCCATGAGAAGTGCATAAAGAGGCAAATGAATTGCTGAAAGAAGCAACAGAGGTGTAGAAAGAAGCAAGAGAAGTGCAGAAAGAGGCAAGAGATGAGCAAAAAATGGCAAGAGAAGTACAGAAAGTGGCAAGAAAATTGCTGAAAGAAGCAACAGAGGTGCACAAAGAAGCAATACAAAAGCAGAAAGAGGCAAGTGAGGGGCAGAAAAAAGCAAGAGCAGTGCAGAAAGAACCAACAGAGGTTCAAAGAGAGGCAAGAGGGGTACAGAAAAAGGTAGGAGATGTACACAAAGAGGCAAGAGAGGTACAGAAAGAGTCAGGAGGGGTCCATAAAGAAGGAAGAGAAGTGCAGAATGAAGCAACAGAGGTGGTGAAAGAGGCGTGAAGGGTGCAGAAAGAGCAAAAGAAGTACAGAAAAAAGCAACACAGGTGCAGATAGAGGCAAGCGAGGAACAGAAACAAGCAGAAAAGGCACAGAAGCAGGCAGGAAAGTGCAGAAAGAGGAAACAGGGTTGCAGAAAGAGGTAAGAGGTGCAGAAAGAGGGAAGAGGGGTGCAAAAAGAGGCAAGAGGGATACAGAAAGAAGCACGTGATGTGCAGAAACAGGCAGGAAAGGTACAGAAAGAGGGAACAGGGTTGCAGAAAGAGGTAAGAGAGGTACAGAAAGAGGGAGGAGGGGTGCAGAAAGAGGCCAGAGGGGTACAAAAAGAGGTAAGAGAGGTACAGAAAGAGGGAAGAGGGGTGCATACAGAGGCAAGAGGGGTACAGCAAGAAGCAAGTTAGGTGCAGAAAGAGGCAAGATGGGTACAGAAAGAAGCAACAGAGGTATAGAAAGAAGAAATAGAAGTGCAGAAAGACGCAAGTGAGGTGCAGAAAAAAGCAAGAGCCGTGCAGAAAGAACCAATAGAGCTGCCAAAAGAAGCAAGAGCGGTAAAGAAAAAGGCAGAAGAGGTGCACAAAGAGGCAAGAGAGGTACAGAAATAGGCAGGAGCCATGTAGAAATAACTAAGAGAAGTGCAGAAAGAAGCAACTGAGGTGTTGAAAGATGCAAAAGGGTGCCGCAAGAGCATGAGAAGTGCAGAAAGAACCAACAGAGGTACAGAAAGAGGCAAGAGAGTTGCACAGACAGGGAGTAAAGGTACGGAAAGAGGGAACAGGGGCGCAGAAAGAAGAAAGAGAGGGGCAGAAAGAAGCAAGAGCAGTGCAGAATGAACCAACAGAGCTGCAAAAAGAGGCAAGATGAGTGCAGGAAGAGGTAGGAGAAGTGCGCAAAGAGGCAAGAGAGATACAGAAAGAGGCAGGAGGGGTGAAGAAAGAAGGAAGAGAAGTGCAGAAAGAGGCAGGAGAATTGCTGGAAGAAGCAACAGAGGTGTAGAAAGAAGCAGGAGAAGTGCAGAAAGAGGAATGTGAGGTACAGAAAGAAGCAAGAGCAGTACAGAAAATACCAACAGAGGTGCAATAAGAGGCAAGAGGTGTGCAGAAAAAGGTAGGAAAGGTGCACAAAGAGGCAAGAGAGATACAGAAAGTTGCAAGAGGGGTGCAAAATGAAGGAAGTGAGGTGTAGAAAGAGGCAACCGAGGTGCATAAAGATGCAAGGGAGGTGCAGAAACAAGCAAAAGAAGTACAGAAAGAGGCAAGAGAATTGCTGAAAGGAGCAACAAAGGTGTGGAAAGAAGCAAGAGAAGTTCAGAAATAGGTAAATGAGGTGAAGAAAGAGGCAAGAGAGGTGCAGAAAGAGACAAGAGAGGTGCAGAAAATGGCAAGAGAACTTTAGAAAGAGATGAGAGTGATGCAAAAAAGGGAGAAAGGGTGCAGAAAGAAGCAAGCGAGGTACAGCAAGAAGCAAGAGGATGGTGGAAAGAGGCAAGGGAGATACAGAAAGAGACAAGAGAGGTTCATAAAGAGGCAAGGGAAGTACAGAAACAGGCAAGAGAAACGCACAAAGAGGCAAGAGAGGAGCAGAAAGAGGCAGGAAAGGTGTAGAAAGAACCAAGAGAAGTGCAGAAAGAGGCAGGAGGGATACAGACTGAAGCAAGTGAGGTGCAGAAAGAGGCAAGAAAATTGCTGGAAGAAGCACCAGAGGTGTATAAAGAACCAAAAGAAGTGCAGAAAGAAGCGAGTGAAGTGCAGAAAGAAGCAAGAGCTGTGCAGAAAGAACCAAGAGAGGTGCACAAAGACGCATGAGTGGTACAGAAAGAAGCAGGAGGGGTGCAGAAAGAAGGAAGAGAAGTACAGGAAGAGGCAAGATAATTGCTGAAACAAGCAACAGGGGTGTACAAAGAAGCAATAGAAATACAGAAAGAGTCAGGTGATGGGCAGAAAGAAGCAAGAGCAGTGCTGAGAGAACCAACAGAGGTGCAAAAAGAAGCAAGAGTGGTGCAGAAAAAGGTAGGAGATATACACAAAGAGGCAGGAGAGGTACAGAAAGAGGCAGGAGGGTTCCAGGAAGGAGGAAGAGAAGTGCATAAAGAAGCAACAGAGGTGGTGAAAGAGGCACGAAGGGTGCAGAAAGAACCAAGAGAAGTGCATTAAAAAACAACAAAGGTACCGAAAGAGGCAAGAGACGTGCAGAAATAGGCAGGAAAGGTGCAGAAAGAGGGAACAGGGCTGCAGAAAGATATAAGAGAGGTGCAGAAAGAGGAGAGAGGGGTGCAGCAAGAGGAGTACAGAAAGAAGCAAGTGAGGTACAGAAAGTGGCAACAGAGGTGCCATGAGAAGTGCATAAAGAGGCAAATGAATTGCTGAAAGAAGCAACAGAGGTGTAGAAAGAAGCAAGAGAAGTGCAGAAAGAGGCAAGTGAGGTACAGAAAGAGGCAGAAGGGGTATAGAAAGAAGGAAGAGAAGTGCAGAAAGAACTCACAGAGGTACAGAAAGAGGCAAAAGAGGTGCACAGACATGAAGGAACGGTACAGAAAGAGGGAACAGTGGTGCAGAAAAAGGCAAGAGAGGTGCAGAAAGAATCAAGAGCAGTGCAGAATAAACCTACAGTGGTGCAAAAAGAGGCAAGAGGAGAGCAGAAAGAGGTAGGAGAATTGAACAAAGACTCAAGAGAGGTACAGAAAGAGGCTGGAGGGGTGAAGAAAGAAGGAAGAGAAGAGCAGAAAGAGGCAAGGGAATTTCTGAAAGAAGCAACAGAGGTGTAGAGAGAAGCAAGAGAAGTGCAGAAAGAGGAAAGTGAGGTACAGAAAAAAGAAAGAACCGCGCAGGAATAACCAACAGAGGTGCAAAAAGAGGCCAGAGGGGTGCAGAAAAAGGTAGGAGAGGTGCGCAAAGAGGCAAGAGAGGTACAGAAAAAGGCAGTAGGGGTGCAGAAAGTAGGAAGAGAAGTGCTGAAAGAGGCAAAAGAATTGCTTAAAGAAGCAACAAAGGTGTAGAAAGAAGCAAGAGAACTGCAGAAAGAGGCAAGAGAGGTGCACAAAGAATCAAGAGCAGTGCCGAAAGAACCGATAGAGGTGCAAAAAGAAGCAAGAATGGTACAGAAAAAGGTATGAGAGGTACACAAAGAGGTAAGAGAGGTACAGAAGAGGCAGGCGGGGTACAGAAAATAGGAAGAGAAGTGCAGAAATAACCAACAGAGGTAGAGCATGAGGCAAAAGAGGTGCAGAAACAGGCAGGAAAGGTTCAGAAAGAGGAAACAGGGGTGCAGAAAGAGGCAAGAGAGGTGCAGGAAGAGAAAAGAGGTTTTCAGAAAGAGGCCAGAGGGTGCAAAAAGGAGCAAGTGAGCTGTAGAAAGAGGCAACAGAGGTTCATAAAGATGCAAGAGAGGTGCAGAAACAAGTAAGGGAAGTGCAGAAAGAGGCAAGTGAGGTGCAGAAAAAGGCAAGGCAGGTGCAGAAAATGGCAAGAAAACAGCAGAAAGGCAAGAGGGATGCAAACATTTGAGAATGGGTACAGAAAGAAGCAAGTGAGATGCAGAAAGAAGCAAGAGAAGCATAGAAAGCGGCAAGAGAGGTGCGGAAAGAGGCAAGAGAAAGGTTGAGAAAGAGGCAAGGAAAGTGCAGAAACAGGCAAGAGAAATGCACAAAGAGACAAGAGAGGAGCAGAAAAAGGAAAGAGAGGTATAGAAAGAAGCAAGAGAAGTGCAGAAAAAGGCAGGAAGGGTGGAGAAAGAAGCAAGTGAGGTGCTGAAAGAGGCAAGGGAGTTTCCTGAAGAAGTGATAGAGGCGTAGAAAGAACCAAGAGAAGTGCAGAAAGAGGCAAGAGCAGTACAGAAAGAATCAATAGAGGTGCAAAAAGAAGCAAAAACGGTACAGAAAAGGGAAGAAGAGGTGCACAAAGAGGCAAGAGAGTTACAGAAAGAAGGAAGAGAAGTGCAGAAAGAGGCAAGAGATTTGCTGAATAAAGCAACAGGGGTGTAGAAACAAGCAAGAGAAGTACAGAATGAGGCAAGTGAGGTACAGAAAGAAGCCAGATCAGTGCAGAAAGAACCAACAGAGGTGTCAAAAGAACCAAGAGGGGTACAGAAAAAGGTAGGAGAGGTGCACAAAAAGGCAAGAGAGCTACAGAAAGATGCAGGAGGGGTGCAGAAAGAAGGAAGAGAAGTAACGAAAGAAGGAAGAGAAGTTCATAAAGAGGCAAAAGAATTGCTGAAAAAAGCAACAGCGGTGCAGAAAGAGGCCTTGTTGCAAAGTCGTCCTGTGCCGTGGGCACCCCCCAACTTTTTGCAGACTGGTACTGGTGGTAACTGACTCTGACTGATCCTGGGTCTTGCCTGACGATGCCCGGAGTCAGTGCTATGCTAAAAGACACTTAAAATACAGTGAAAACATCAACATACAATAGGATACACTATGGGTTGGGGTATAACTGTGATTGGCTTGACCTTTCCTGTAAGGCCCTAGTACATAATAGGGCAGGGGGTTAAAACTAGCTCTAAGTCCCTAGCATATAATAGGGCATGGCAGTTTAGAGGCCACCAGCCCTTTTCTGCACTGGCATGTGTGCACTGCTGAGCCTGATGTCAGTTTAAAAGTAGCCCTGTGTGTGCAGAAAAAGGCAAGCGAGGTGCAGAAAGAAGCAAGAGAATTACAGAAAGAGGCAACAGAGGTGCAAAAAGAAAAGAGGGGTGCAGAAAGAGTGCACAAAAAGGTAAGAAGGGTACAGAAAGAGGCAAGAGCGGTGCAGAAAGAGACAAGAGAAGTGTAGAAAGAAGCAACAGAGGTGCAGAAAGAGGCAAGAGAGGTACAGAAACAGGCAGGAAAGGTGCAGAAAAAGGGAACAGGGGTGCTGAAAGAGGCAAGAGGGAGGGATACAGAAATGTGCAAAAGCAGTGCAGAAAGAACAGTCAGAGGTGCAGAAAGAGGCAAGAGGGGTACAGAAAGAGATAGGAAAGGTACACAAAGAAGAAAGAGGGGCACAGAAAGAAGCAAGTGAGGTATAGAAAGAGGCAACAGAGGTGCAGAAAGAGACAAGGAGGGTGCAGAATGAGGGAAGAAGGATGCAGAAAGGGGCAAGCGTGGTACAGAAAGAGACAACAGAGGTGGAGAAAGAGACAACAGATGTGCAGAAAGAGTCAAGAGGGGTGCAGAAAGTAGAAGAGATTTGCAGAAAGAGGCAAGAGAAGTACAGAAAAATAAAGAAATGTGCAGAAAGAAGCAACAGAAATGCAGAAGGAGGCAAGAGAGGCGCAGAAGGAAGCAAGAGTGGCTTATACACCATTAGTTCCAACGTAACACCCACATTTAGCAATAAGTTGTAGGTTTCCAAAGGGCCTTCCACCACGCTGTAACACTTGTTGCTGCAAATTAGGGAGCAGTTGATGGATTATGTGGCTAATGTGGAAAATGTATAATTGTGCGAAAGTCGGTGCAGCCAAACAGTTGTATAATTCCAGTGGCCCTGCTCATACCTCTGACTAGGTCCACAATTGCTCCTAAGTGATTCCTTCTTTTCTTGTCTCACTGAGTTCATAATTGAGTGTCTACGGAAATGAGGAAGACTAAACCTGAGGTTACCACTCCATAAGAAAGACTACCATACCACATAATTACTCTCCATAACACATACTCTCATTCTAACATAATTCCTATACACTAAATACCACATACTTTCTATCCACATAATTTCACTGCACAACTTACCACATAATTCCACTACACACAACATACATCCACCCCACTCCAAAAAACATTAGTAAAAACGTTTACATTTACAACGCCAATAACTCTAACCCTCACAAATGCAAACCTATTGTATTGAAAACACTTCTTTAACTGGTGGATGCGTTTACAGAGTGGTGGAGAAAGGGTGCTGGTCCTCTGACCAGCACTCAGGAATTCCACTGCATCGGATTTACAGGAGGTGCCAGGAGGGCTTTTTGGCCCCAAAGTCCCTCAGGAGGAAAGTGGACTTCATCCCGCATCCCATAGTCTGCTATGAGACTTATTTGCAGAGTGGTGGAGAAAGGGAGCGTGGCCTCCAAAGACGTTTTCGCAATCCTACTGTGTGGGACTTACTGGAGGTAACAGGAGGGGTAGTTGGTCCCCAAGGAGCAGGATTGCTAAGTTCACATAGCAGGCAATGCCCCCTTTGCCCACCACTCTGCAAACGTGCTCTCTGGCACACTCTTGGATGGAGATGGAATTCCCCTTCACTGCTGGGATCCTCAGGGGCCAACTAGCTTACCTCTTATCTCCAGTAAGCTCCGCACAGTGGGATTGCTGAGCGGTGGCCACAGGCTACGCCCCCTTTCCCCACCCTTCTGCAAAAGCACATCCTGGCACATTCAATTTTTGGGTATTAATCCTCCTTCAATCCTGAGGGTCCTTGGGAGTCAACTAGCCCACCAGGTACCTCCAGTAAGTGCCAAACACCTGCATTGCTGAGAGTGGTCCAAGGCCATGCCCCCCTTTTACACCACTCTGCAAACACAGCTCCTGGCGCACTGCTGCTTGTGGGGTGAAGTCCACTTGTGTCCTGAGGTCCTCAGGACCCAAGAGGACCTCATCACCCCACCAGCAGTGGACCAAGAGGTGTGTTTGCAGAGTTGTATGAAAAGGGGCATGGCCTCAGACCATCTCTCTGCAATCCAGCTGGGTGGCACTTACTGGAGGTACCTGGTGGGCTAGTTGGCCCAGAGGGACCCTCCGTATTCAAAGGGACTTAATTCCCCAACTTAGAACACACCAGGGCACGTGTTTGGTGAGTGCAGGCAGGAGGGGCTGGGGCCTCCAGCGAGATGCCGGCTTATTTTCTTTATATATATTTTTAGAAGGGGGCTGTGTGGCCCCCCTTCTTTTAGTATGTTTGGGGCCTTGGAACCCCATCCCCCAGTTCCTGACCTTTTTCAAAATTATTTTCATTTTTTTAAATGGGAAGGGGGCCACGCGTCCCACTCCTGAGGCCTCCTTTTTTTAAAAATATTTAGGGGGAAGGGGGCTGCGTGGCCCACCTTCCCTGGGCCACTTTTGGCCCCGGGGACCCCATGCCCCGGGGCTTAGTGATTATTTCAAACATTTTTATTTGAAGAGGGGGGCTGCGTGGCCCCCCTCCCAAGGCTGATTTTGGCCCGAGGGACCCCATCTCCTGGAGCTCAGCCATTCTTTTTTTTTAAGTATAGGGAGGGGGGCTAAGTGGCCCCCCTCACGGGCCACTTCTGGCCCTGGGGACCCCATCTTTCAGTGCTGGCCCTTAGCATTGGAGACCGTGGAGGGAGCCTAATGCCCCCACGGTCCCAGCCAGCTTCCTGCCTCCTGTGCGAGAAGCAAGAGAAGTGCAGAAAGAGGCAAGTGAGGTGCAGAAAGAAGGAAGAGCAGTGCAGAAAGAAACAACAGAGGTGCTGAAAGAGGAACAAGTAGTGCAGAAAGAAGGAAGAGAAGTGCGGAAAGAAGTGAAAGTGAAATTGAGCACTTGCCCTGCATGTAACAGAGAGCGTATGGCCAGTGCCAACCGTAATCGAAAAAAATACAACCTCCCCCACCTGCAGACAGTAGTAAATAAAATGAACTAGAGTCTGCGTATTGACTCGACGCAAGTTTAGCTGGCTGAGCTGGCATACCGGGTACAACAAGGTTATGTAATTTAGCTAAACTAGTGATAAGAAAAAGACTGGTGTTCTGTGTACTGCAGTCCATAGTACTAGGGCAAGTATAATGCCTGAAAAAAAATCCAACAAATGTTAGAGGCCGAGGAAGTGGGAGGATAGATATGTACCACAAATGATGTGTACTGCGCTTGCTAGTGCTACTGTGCCACTATGTGTTGAATGAATTTTGTGTTACTGTTTTCCTAAGAGTATTGGTTACAATTCTGTTTCTTTCATCATAGATACTCCTTCCCATGAAAAACCAACACGGAAGGAGTTGGCAGCCAGGGCCCGGTGCTGGAAACTGGAGGCCATCTGTGAAGAATACCGCCGGCTGGTGGCTCATTTCAAAAAGGGGGTGGTGATGGACAGAGTATCTGAGTTAATCAGAACACTCCTACCCAGTCAACAGATCAGGGCTTGATCTATCACCGTTTTTTAGCTCACTGCACCATCCCAGTTCAAAGCCTGGCTATATGCAAATTAGTCTGTCCCTGGCCCAGTGCATCATGGGAACAGGGCAGACCAAACTACCAAGCCAATTCTTCACTGGAAAGGAAACCGGCTGGTGGCTCAGACAGAGGACGAGGAGGAGGAGGCGGCAGCAGCTGCAGCCTCTTCCAATGCCTCGGGCCCCAGCCAGGCCCCGCCTCCAGTGGTACGGCGCTGCAGTCAGGCAGCCGCCCACCGCCGCACAATTTCAACAACTGCTGCCCCCCATGGATGCAAATGCAGGTCCAGGATATTTCGCCGCCAAATTCTCCTCTGAGTAACAAAACTCGAGGACCAGTTAGAGGAGCGAGTGAAGAGCATGGTGGACAAACACCTAAAAGCCCGCCGAATGTAGGACCCCGTTACATTTCCCCTTTTTTTATTACTTTTGTTGGTGGGCGGGAATTGGCTGTTGGGGTTTCACTTTCTGGACATTGTTTGGACTTTTCAATTTGGACATTGGTTGGGGTTAGGGAGAGGAGTGAGTCAGCTGTGGGATAGTTTATTTTTGTTAGGGGAATACATTTTATTTATTTATACTTACACATGCGATGTTAATATTTTGTGGGGGGGGTTACTGTTTTACAAATGTATTTACGTCACATGGTTTACTTGCTGCTGCAGTTCAGCATCCAGTGTTGGATTTAAAAAATCTGCCAATTTTGTAACACGCAAACAGATAGATGGGGTACCCCTCACTGAGTTATATTTGTCCTACTAGTACTGTCAGTTGCTCCTCCTCGTCCATTATACCTCCCAGCAAACTTATCTTACCTGTGATTGCTGATGATTAAGTTCGGCACAGTAATGCCTGCCTGGTTTCCCAAGAGAATGGAGAAGATGCCATTGTTGTAGTGGTAGTAGACACTGACACTAGCATTTGCAAACAAAATAAAAGAGACAGTCACTTGCCTGAGAGAGACTGTGGGAGTAGTAGAATGAAGTAAAATACAGTCCAGAAGAAGACTGCCAAACAAGCAATATTGCAACTGCTAAAGTAAAATAAAACATAATGGTGGGGGGGGCAGCCTAGTAGAAGAAGTTAAGAAGTTATAATAAACTGTAGTTGGGTCGAGCGAGTGACTTAACAGTAACACAATCGTAATTCGTAAACTTTACTGCTGTGTGGTAGGATGTTGAATTTGATAATGAATCCAATCAATGCCGGCAATTCATTATGATGTATTAGGTGGGTCCCTTTGGAAAAGAAATGGCTTGTACATACTGGAATGAGCATGAGTGGGCAAGCAGAAGAAGATCATCGCCCTGCTTTGAAATTGAATTAGTGTTGCTTTCACCACATCTGCCTCAGCAAGCTTGTGATCAATTGTTGGTGTACATTTAATGTAGTCACATCACACCTCAATATAAATCACACAGCCTGGGGGAAGAGCGTTAGGCTTTGATGAATGGATGAGAAGGGGGGTTTGGCGAAAGGTTTGACAAAGAAAAACAGTAGGCATGGACATAACAAAAGTAAACCACAATCTTTGAAGATGACGATGATCCACTATAAAGGGAGAAAAAGGAAATGCATGCATGATGAAGATAACTTGATGGTTAATGAGTAGTACTTACTAACTACTACTACACAATTAGAGAGTACAGGGCAGCAGTATTATATGAAATTTGCCTTGGCTGTATGCCCTCAGAGAGACCCAAATTACCTGCTGTACCGGGCTTACTTTTAAAGCTAGCAAAGAAAATTAAATAGTTGTAGGGATCAATTAGCAAACAAACAACAATACAACAACACACAGGCGTACTGATTGGAGAGAAAAAAGGAATCAAATTATTTAAAAGACGAATGATGACTATGATACTAAAGTTACTGTATTATCCAGGTCCAATTGTGGAGTTGCATCTCGTCATTCATCTTGGTCCTCCCTTTAATGGACACTCTGCACATCATTCCTGGGTGCCACTGCCTGCCTGATGCGGATTGGTAAGGTAAGTGTGAGTTGTTGCTCCCAGTATAATAGCACTGGGTAAAGGCCAGCCTGTAAGTATAGATGGAAAAACAAAAGGGGTATTACGGTATAGTGCAAGAAGACAAGACTCTTGAGCGAGAACACTTTCAGACTGAGACGGCTTGGATACATAGTGTCTACTCTAGTATTTACACAGCTTTAAGCTACAACAACAACAGGACAGGAGCCAGCACAGAACAGGCCCACTACAACGGGCCGCCCGTGACCCAGCCTCCATTTACCTTAAATTTTGACAGAGCCAGACAAAAGGCATACACAGCAACCTTGCATATTCCAAATCAAGTGACTAAATCAATGCGCCACTGTCAGTCATACCACTATTAGACTACACGGACATGTAGCCTAGGTCTTCTGTGGTTCTTGTTGAATTGTTGTGTTTACCTTTTATGCCTGCTCATTAAACGCAGTTATTCCATCAATCATCTCCTATTAAACTGACTGACTGCGTGCAAAGATTGTATGGTCATCATCATCATCATGGTGTGGTATGTGTGCGTGTTGTCCAACACCAACTCAGTCTGTAGTGAGTGACTCCGATTGAGTCCAGACAGCACCTGCAGTAGTAGGAGTACAATGTGGTTATTAAACAACAAGGAAACTTTGAAAGTCACTTGAGTCACTTTTACTCTGAAGATTAACTAGTATTGTTCGACTTCATGCACATTCGCTCAGAGTCAGCAAGCTTCCAATGCAATGCTTGGCATCATTCATTAATCATACCTGTCTTGCTCTTCTCTTGGGCTCTCAGATCAGATGCCGACTTCCGAGCCTCTGACAGTGATGAGTTTACTTTTGGATGCCTGCTCAAGTTCTGACAGTGAAGAGTTGTGGATGCCTGCAGACAGAGGTGGTAGCCTTAGGACAGTGATTAGTTTCGGCTTGGAAAGAACAAAACAGAAGATAGCTATAGTCATGCACGTTTCACTTCTTATGGAGGGATTGTTGGAGGCAACATTTATTGTACTATGCTCCATCTCCATCCAATGTCTGGCTTGATGGAAATGTATTTAGGGTGAGTCAGGAAGATGGATCAGGACTCTGAAGAGTGGAGTGGACAGTTAAATGCACAGACTTGCAACTCCAATAGGTAAATAAAAATAGGAGACGGTGGTGATAGATTTGGTGTGATTTGATTTGAACTAGAAAGACAGATACACACACAAATAGAGCAAGGAAGAAATAAAAAATTTGAAAGCCTAGTTGTCAGGGAAGAGGAGCTCGTCCTCAAACTCTGATGGTGCGGACAAAAGTAGGTCATGTAACCCACTACTTATGTCTTCGGAGTCGCTCTCCTCTTCCTCCTGCTGTGAATCACATATTTTGTACTCGGGTGGTATGAAGTGCTGATTCATTTTGATCATGGTTAACCTCTCCACACTTTTGGGCGAGAGACTGGTCCTTTTCACAGTTACAATAGCACCAGCAGCACTGAAAACACGCTCAGGTTATGACATGTCTCACCCTGGCATAGTCTGTGTGGTACCTATGGCCAAGTTATGTTCCCTTAATAGGGCAGACTGCGGAAATGCCGAGTATATGCGTACTTTCATCCTGGTCGTAAATAGCAATACTTGCCGTCTCTGATTTTTGATGACGCAACTAGAATTATGTATGTTTGTATTCGCATTGCCGCCGGACCTCAGGGTTGTCGGCTGATGGGCTGTGTAACCACTGAAAGAATTTGCAACACGATAGCTGCCCGACGCCGGCCCCAGGGTTGTAGGCGCTCTGGCTGTGTCTTTACTTTTGATGCAAATAAAGGTTTTTGAAAACTTAAAAAAAAAAAGAAAACACGCTCAGAAGAGACACTTGCGACAGGGCAAGCCAGATACTTTATCGCCAGCCTGCTGAGCACTGGCCATTGGCTTCTTTTCCCATACCAATACACCAATGGGCTTTGCTCCATGAAGACCTCTGTTGTGTCATCCAGATAGGCCTGGGCCATCTGCTCAATGTTCAGTGGTGCTCAGATTTGCTTGGCCTCTTTTGACTTTGCATCAGCAATGGACTTAACTATCCCTTTCCGTAGAAACCAATCAGTTACCATTTGGTTTGACGGGGCTGATGATCCTGTTGGTGCTGTTGTTGATGGTATTATTGGTTGTGTTGGTGACTGCTGGGAGGCAAATGCACTGCTCTCATGCTCTGAAATAGAACTTGACTCTGGATGCCCTGTAGTACTTGATCTGTCCTGGGGTGGCAGGCCTCTAATTAAGAGCCGTTCATTTTCTAAATCAGTGGCTTCCTCAGCTATCAAAGTTTTGTACTTGGCAGCATCCACTTCTGAAAAAGGAATTACTGCATTACTGTTCAGAAATAATTTGTACTGTGGATCCAAAATTGTGGCAGTAATGTAATGTCGATGTGACACAATCTTATTTTGAATCCTTTTATTTTCAGATAAGCGAACGTAGGCGTTCGCCAAATAACATGCGTCTACTTTGTCATCCACACCTTCGTACGTTTCAGACACCTCCTTCAGCTGTTGCTCTAGTATGTACAACAATGGGATAGCTTGGCCCATAGTAAAGTCCTCCCTGCTGACTGCACGTGTGAAGACCTCAAAAGGAAGTAGCATCTCTCTCAGGCATTTGCCGAGGTCCCATTGGCCCATCTCAACAGTCATGGCTTTAACAGTAGGATCCCCTAATCTTCTTGTCATGACATAAGCATTAAATGGTATGTACTGCTCAAACAGTCGATCAAGCATGTAATAAGTTGAGTTCCAACGTGTTGGCACCTCCTGGATGAGTGCTTTAAATGGCATTTCATGCTCACGTTGAATGACCCTCAGCTGTTTCCTGGCTTTAAAAGAATGGTTGAAATGTGTGCATATTCTTCTGCAGGTGGTCAGTAAGTTGCTGACTGTGCTTTAATTTTTCAGAAAGTCTTGAACAAAATGTTAATGCAGTGTGCCAAACACAGGACCCTGAAATAGCCACCATCTTTCGTGGCTTAACTACATTACTGCCATTGTCTGTGGCAACAAAACCAATGTTAAGCCCTTTTGGTCACAGCCACTCAAGGACCTTGCTGTTAAACTCATCCAAAATGTTTGCAGAAGTATGAGATTTCTCCATAGCAAACATGGCTACAGTTTCATGTTTGCGAGTGTTATTAAAAATCTCAGCAGTGTCAACGCCTGCAGATATTTTTTCTCTAACACCCGAAAAAGAGATCCAGTGTGCAGTGATGCACATGTAATCAGTGGCTTGGCAACTGGTCCACATGTCTGTTGTCAGGTGGATACTCTGAACAGCACTCTGTTTTAAGGCTTTTCCAAGCAATTCCAGAACATCGTGATGTAGTGCTGGAACAGCAACTCTGGCGAAATAGTAGCGGCTGGGAACCTTCCAATTTCAGCAGATGGTTGTCACAAATTCCAGAAAACCCACCCCTTCAACAAAACAAAAAGGGAGAAGGTCCAGTACTAACATTTTAGCCAGCTTTGCATTGTATAAATATGCTATTGGGTGGTTGTGTTTGTACTGTCCTTCCTGCCTACTAAACATGTTAAGAATGGTACGCTGCATGGTATTCCTTTCTGTTCGGCTCAACGTAGCACTTTTTTTGCATTGCAGTACTCCTTGGTGTCTCAGGCTGACTCTTACTCTTGTGCCACTGAGATGTTGCTGATGCTGATGATGTGGGCAGTACCACTACAGTGCTGGAGACAGGGCTACTTTGTGTACCACTACCAGAGAGAATGTCTCCCTCTTCTTCTTCCTGTTCCACCGTCAGCGGACCTTCTACTTCTTTATCCCCACCAACAGCAATGGTTCCAGTTTTTATGCGACGAAGGTGGTCCTCCCAGTTGATTGCGTGGTGTTTTTCTAGATGGGTCATTTGGCCTCCGGTACCTTAGTTTGTACCAAGCTTATCACAACTAACAGAGGTATGATAAATGGAGCATATAGCAATGTTCTCCTCCTTTACGCTAATCGTAAAGAAGTCCCACACTTGGGAGCTTAACTTTTGTCTCCTGCTGGAGGTGCCACTTCCAATGTCGGATGAGCTGGAGGGTGTGTGTTGAATTTGACTCTGTGGCTGTGCAGTACCACTACCTACTTCTGCTGAGGTGGTGTTTGTGCTGGATATTGGACGCTATCGGCCCTTTGCTAATGTAAATATGGAAGCTGGAGGTAGTGTTGGTGTTACCTGTGTTGGAGGTATGCGTGCTACATCCCTATTAGTCGCAGCCATTCTGGATAGGGTAACGATGTTAGTCTCCATGTCCTCGGACCGGGAGTGATCTTCGTGATGACTGGCTCATCATTATCATTATCCTGTTGTTCTACATCGACCTCCAAAAGTCTAAGGCTTTCTGGAACCTTCCTTTTCCCTAGCCCGGTCTTGGGATGTGTCTTTCTCTCATGCTCAGATTGTTATGGCTCCCAAGTGAGATCTAGATCATCAGAAGGGATGCTTGGAGAAGAACTCGATGGACTAATCCTCCTTTTCCTTGCTGGGGATTTTGAAGACAATGGATATCCTGAATGAGTGGCTTCCTCTTCTTCTTCCTCTGCATGAGGCTCAATTTCCTGAACTGCCCCTACTTCGGGAGGAACAACAACTACTGTTGCGGGCGGTGGTTGCGGCTATTGTTATTCACCACTTATCTGCTGTGTTCCCTCCTGCGTTGATTGTGTACTACTTTGAAATAGGTCAGGCTCAGCATCACTGCTTTCCACCATTAGGTTGGCTACCTCTTCCACACTCATCTGCTTGGGCCTGGGTTGGTAGGTTGGGCCCACTAATACGGAAGTGCTGCCCCCAGTTTGCCCCCCGGACACCGCTGATGCAGGCATAATTTTTGTTTTCCCAAAAAAGGTTTTGGGGTCTACACCAGACTTTAGTGTCACTTCCTTTTTCTGTTCTTCCTTGTTCTCAGCAACTTTCTTTGTCTTGGAGGACCTGGTACCTGATTTCTTTGGGCCCATCTTCTTCAGATGTCAGCAGCACTCAGTTGCACAAGTTGCAGAGATGTTTGGTCAGATCACACCACACGTCACGTACAACAGCAGGATGTCTTTCTGGCAGTATAACGGGCAATGATGACAGACACCTCCTCCTCAGTCTTTTGTGCACCTAAAAGCAAAAAAGCCAAAAGAACATCAGTCAAACTTGGGCTTGTTGTGCTTTAAATTTAATTACTACTAGTGTACTGTATACACTCAGGAAGAGTAAGAATAGCAAAGAACAAAAATACAAATGTAGTGGAAGTGGAACCTGTTTGGACTTAATTTGTGCATCATGTGGGATGGATGCAGCATCAGGGACCTGCAGCTGGCAATAGGGATGGAAGCAGTAAGCCAAGAGGAACAATGGAAAGACACACAGGCCTATGTGACAAAAACAGCACACTACTACTACCACCACAAAATGGCCCCCAGCCACATGGTCACTCCTCATCACAGGCACAAGGCCCGGAAAACAATGAACTCAAGCAGGCCTATAGCCCTATATGGCCAGTCGAAGGATGCGTGTTACACAACACAGCTTTAATGCAAAAAAGAAAATCCACATGGCTAAAAAGGTTAGAAAGTTACACAACAACCACAACACATACACATGCAACAAAGGCATTTATTAACATACATCCAAAAAGTTAACTGCACCCCAAAAAACACATTTTGGAATTCAATCCAATGCCATCCATGCCCTAAATGATGTTTAAATTCAACAGTCAACAGAGAAACAGTTGCATCAAGCACCCCTGATGAGTACCTCTGGGAGTCTGGGCCTAGTGGCAGAAGAGGCCACAAGTTTGGAGGCCTATGGTAAAAGCACAGTGGATGGTCCCACAACATGGCCGCCACCGCATGGCCTGGCCACCCACAACAACATGAAAAGAGACGACAGACAATGCAGGCCTATGGCAAAAGCACAATGATTGGCTTGACAAAATGGCCACCACCTACAAGGTCAGCCCATACAAAGGACAGGAACAGGAAGTTGGAGTTTCTGGGGAACTTCCTTCCTCTTTTAAAAAAAAATTGAAAACAGAAAAATGACTCCATGCTTCATAAATGACAACCAAATGACAACCTGAGGAGTTTTTTTAGCAAAATGAACAAAATCATCATCTTCGAGAAGGGTTTAAGCAGCTCGATAGATATTGTTTGCCAGATTGCAAATTCGGCATGATCGGCATCGCAAACTGTACAAAAAGTCGCTATCGCGTGCGCAAACATGCAGATTGAGCGTGCGAAGAAGACAAAAACTGTAAGTCCGCGTTGTCGCGCTGTGCAGAGTTACCAAAACTACGGGAGATGAACTCCTAGGGTTACCTACTGGCAAAAAAGCCCTATTTATTTAAAACAAATCCAAAAACTGAAATTCCACCCCAAAAACCACATTTTGCAATTCAATTGAAAGCCATCCATGCCATACATGATGTTAAAAATTCTACAGACAACACAAAAACAGTTGTTTAACTTTCATGCACCCATGATGACTGATGATGCCTGAGTTGTACCTCTGGGCCTACTGGCAGAGTAGGCCACAAGCTTGGAGGCCTATGGAAAAAGCACAGTGGCTGGTCCCACAAAATGGCCGCCACCACATGGCCAGGCACTCACAAAAAAAAAGAAAAGGAATAAAAGACACAATGCAGGCCTATGGTAAAAGCACAATGCCTGGCTTTACAAAATGGCCGCCACCCACATGGTCAGTCCATCAACAACAGGAAAGTAAATACAAATGAACTCAAGCAGTCCTATCTCACTATATGGCCAGACAAAGGATGCCTGTTACACAACACAGCTTTATTGCAAAAAAGAAAGTCTGCATTGCTAAAAAGGTTGGAAAGTTACACAACAATAACACATATAACAAAGGCATTTATTAACACAAATCCAAAATGTTAACTACACACCAAAAATCACATTTTGGAATTTAATCCAAGGCCATCCATGCCCTAAATGATGTTTAAATTCAACAGACAACATAGAAACAGTTGCATCAAGCACCCCTGATGAGTACCTCTGAGAGTCTGGGCCTAGTGGCAGAATAGGCCACAAGTTTGGGGGCCTATGGTAAAAGCACAGTGGATGGTCCCACAAAATGGCCGCCACCACATGGGCTGGCCACCCACAACAACATGAAAAGAAAGAGAAGACAGACAATGCAGGCCTATGGCAAAAGCACAATGCTTGGCTTGACAAAATGGCCGTCACCCACATGGTCGCCCACCCAAAATAACAAGAAAGTACATACAAAGGACAGGAACAGGAAGTTGGAGTTTCTGGGGAACTTCTTCTTTTAAAAAAAAATTTAAAACAGAAAAATGACTCCATGCTCCACAAATTACAACTAAATGACTACCTGAGAAAGGTTTATGCAGCTCGAGAGATATTGTTCGCCAGATTGCAAATTCGGCGTGTTTGGCATTGCGAACTGTGCAAAAAGTCGTTATCGCATATGCGAACACATAGATTGAGCGCGCAAAGAAGACAAAAACTGTAAGTCTGCATTGTCGCGCTGTGCAGAGTTACCAACACTATGCGAGCTAAACTCCTAGGGTTACTTCCTGGCAGAAAAGCCCTATTTATTTAACACACATCCAAAAACTGAAATTCTACCCCAAAAAACACATTTTGCAATTCAATCCAAAGCCATCCATGCCATACATGATGTTAAAAATTCTACAGACAACACAAAAACAGTTGTTTAACTTTCATGCACCCATGATGACTGATGATGGCTGAGTAGTACCTTTGGGCCTACTGGCAGAGTAGGCCACAAGCTTGGAGGCCTATTGCAAAAGCACAGTGGCTGGTTCCCCAAAAAGGCCGCCACCACATGACCAGCCCACCCACAATAAAGAAAGTATATACAATGAACTCAAGCAGGCCTATATCACTAACTATAAGAACTCCTAGGGTTACCTATTGGCTGAAAAGCCCTTATTTAATTAACACACACCCAAAAACTGAAATCCCACTCCAAAAACCACATTTTGCAATTTATTCCAATGCCATCCATGAGGTTTAAAACTTGAAATTCCACAGACACCACAGAAACATGGTTGGACCCATGGGTACCTCTGGGCTTACTGGCTGACATTTCAAAGAAATACAACTTGGCCCCTACTGAAAGTACAGGCTACCCACAACAATAATTTTTAAAAACGATGAAAAATCAAGAAAACTGTAGGTAGAAAAAAAAGCCCCAATCAAACAAACATGTACACCAATTCTCCAAATTACTTGTAAAATAAAATCTCAAATCCAAAAGTCCTCAATAAATCCAATCCAATGATATGATGCAGCAGACATACACAAAAAAGTATCCTTCCAGCTCCAAATCCAAATGAAAGTGAACAGAACATGGTCAAAGCACTGGGAGGAGCCTGCTGGACAGGAACAGGAAGTTGGAGACTCAGGGGCACTTCCTTCCTCTTGAAAAAAAGAGTAGAAAAAAAGAGGACTCCTTGCACAAAAGACTACAGCCAAATCACAATCTGAGGAGTATTTCTGAGCAAAATTATCATTTTCGAGAAGGTTTTATCACACTCAAGATATATTCTTTGCCAGATTGTAGTTTCTGCGTGTTCGGGAACGCAATCTTACCAACACTGCTGCCTGGAAGGAGATAGCGCGTCCGAATGACGTATTCGCTCGTCCGAATGACGTGTTCGCGTTCACACAGTCTCGCAGGATCATGCAGCCGTATTCCAAACCTCGTGGCGCACGCAACCAGAATAGAAAATCAAGTCGGCGAATGCAGAATCACGGTAAGATGTTACCGCGCCCGCGAGAACGCATATTGAGCACACGAGGAAGAAAAACACTATGCTACGCTGTAGATTACATAGTATTTGGCAACTTCCCGCTCTACGCGAACCGCGAAACTACCGAATGTTTGCAAACTCCACGAGCGGAGCAGAGTTCACCGGCCAGGGTTAATTAAGTCCCCTTTAATACTGAGGGTCCCTGGGGGCAAACTAGCCCACCAGGTACCTCCAATAAGCGCCACACAGCTGGATTTCAGTGAGGTGGTCTGAAGCCACGCCCTCTTTTTTCACCACTCTGCAAATGAGGCTGCTGGTTTACTGCTGCTCAGAGGATGCTTGGCCATTTGTCAACTTGTTTCCTGAGGTCCTGGGACACAAGACCACCAAATTGCTCCATTTTGGGGTTTAAAAAAAAACCAGGAAGGGGCCGCATTCGGATGGTGCTGTGGAGGGGGGCCGGATCTTCAAACCTTCATCCACAACATGCTGGGACATCCACTTCTTAAGCAAGTATGGAAGTCATTGTGTAGTTCACAATCCACCTGTTACCGACCTGACCATTCGCTGCGGGGTGCAGCGGTTCGGTGTTTCCCAAACGCCTTGGGCTAACCAACTTCTTACCACAGTTTCTGCTGAACTCTCGTGGTTGGGGGCTCAAGGTGCTTGTGGCCGCACCAAACACATACCACCTAACTCCTTCCCCTTCGGAAAACTTGCAAGCCAACACATATATATATATATATATATATATATATTTCCAAAAAACAAGTTCGCTTTCGGATCCCTGCCGCTTTCAATGGCGGGCCTCGGACGGTGCAGCGACACCCAAATAATCCAACAAACTACTTTCTCATGTACAGGAAAGAAATCCGGGCCACTTCTGAGTTTGCAAAGCTTTGTTTTATTTCACAAACGGCTTGTCTCGACGCGTTTCGCAGGTAAACCTGCTTTCTCACGAGAACGAGCAAACTGAGTCACACATAATTTATAGTCACATGGTATTAACGTCATACCCACAGCAATAAACAACAGACTTAGTGGTTTGCATTCGGGCTATGGTTAAGGATAAATATCAGTTTCTCATGTGCACGTATTGTAGGCAACAGTGGAACAATAAAGTAATGAAGTTTAGAAACAAAATTAACTGTGTTAATTTGTACGTTATGATATCTAAAATAAACAAGACACCGCTATTTTTAAAGTAAACATCCCCCAAATTGGGTGCTTTACAAATTGTCCATAGAAATGCGGTACTCCCGCATTCCCGCTGGGTTTTTGGAGAGACATCCTATGTCATGTGCCGCCACAATTTGTAAAGCACCCAATTTTAGCCCGAATGCAAACCACTAAGTCTGTTGTTTATTGCTGTGGGTATGACGTTAATACCATGTAATACCATCGTGAGAAAGCAGGTTTACCTGCGAAACGCGTCGAGACAAGCCGTTTGTGAAATAAAACAAAGGTTTGCAAACTCAGAAGTGGCCCAGATTTCTTTCCTGTACATGAGAAAGTAGTTTGTTGAATATATATATATATATATATATATATATATATATATATATATATATATATATATTCACTGAAAAAACCATAGGTTATAGACCATATATAGTTAGGGATTAGCATTTAAAAAACCTTCTTTTACTCACACAAAACCATTGAAATTCCATATATAGTTAGTTGTACTAACTATATATCACGCACCCGCAATCCACTGCTGATGATGTCACATATTACATCATTCATGACATGGTCAGTGACATCACTGATGACATCACTGATGACATCTCAAATGACATCACTGATGACATCACTGATGACATCTCAAATGACATCACTGATGACATCACTGATGACAAAATCCAGTGACTGTATTTTTCTGTAAAGTTAAAATATGTCTTACATATTTATGAATGAGTCGATGTATAAGTGTCTGGACGAAGGATTTAGTAGGTGCATGACTGAATGTATGAGTGAGTGATTAAATGTGTCTCACTGAGTGCATGGGTTAGTGACTAAACTGTCTTAATTTGTGCATAATTATGTCTGTTGTTCTGTAAACTGCTGCATGTGTTGATCAGTAGCTATATGAGTAACTATATGGGTTATTGATTGGTTGCCCAAGCATTTGTATGGGAGACTGAGTGTGTGTGTGGGTGGCTGGGAAGTGTATGACTCTGTGCATAGATGTATGGGTTCAAAAGTGCATGTTGGAAACAGCTGTATGGGCGGTTGACTGTGTGCATGACTGTATTGGTGAGTGAATAGATATCTCAGTGCTACATGTCAAATTAAGTACATATGTAAAATACAATACATGTGAGAGTTGACATATATAAATAACTGTGCATAAGAGCCAGTGAATGTGTGAGTGGCTGTATGGATCATTGTGAACTTGTATCCAGGATTGTATAAGTGAGTAAATATGTTTTAGTATATGTTTGAATAAGTAAGGTGTGTTTAACTGTATAGTTAAGGAAATGGAGGTGTGATTGATTGTTTGCATGACTGTCTAGGTGTGTGTGTAACTTCATGGATGAGTGACAATCTGTGAGTCTGTGTTTACACTGAGTGTATCTAAGGTTATATTAGAGTCTGAAGAGGTTCATCGTATTATCACATGAATGATTTTATCAGTGATGTCATCAGTAATGTCATTTGAGATGTCATCAGTGATGTCATCAGTGATGTCATTTGAGATGTCATCAGTGATGTCATCAGTGATGTCATTTGAGATGTCATCAGTGATGTCATCAGTGATGTCACTGACCATGTCATGAATGATGTAATATGTGACATCATCAGCAGTGGATTGCGGGTGCGTGATATATAGTTAGTACAACTAACTATATATGGAATTTCAATGGTTTTGTGTGAGTAAAATAAGGTTTTTTAAATGCTAATCCCTAACTATATATGGTCTATAACCTATGGTTTTTTCAGTGAATTTTCAAGGTTTTGTAAATGCTAATTCCTAACTATATATGGTCTATAACCTATGGTTTTTTCAGTGAATTTCATTGGTTTTTTAATAGCTAATATCAAAACCTTTACAATGTATTATTCTTTAAATAGAAAAATATTTTTTACATGTTTTTAATACAATTTTTTTTTTTTTTTTTGTTTCGCTCCCGGTACGCGTACCGGTTAGCTTCCCGTTAGCTCAATCCGGAGGCGCGACCCGGTACGCGAACCGGTAAACGTTCCTTTTGCGCACCTCTCGCGTTACAAAACAACATCGTGACGCGTCGCGTCAGCATGACGTTTCGCGTTCTCGCGTAATACGTCATATTACGTGCTACGTTCGCGTACCCGGAAGCGCAGCGGTACGCGAACCGGAAGCGATCCGCGGCGCGGCGCCGACCGCGTAACGTAAACACAGCAGGTCATGTGACTCGGTAATAACACTTTTCATTGGTTCATTTCACTTTTGGTTTCCTAATGATGTAATACTAGGTCATGTGATCTAAAATGAACACTTTTCATTGGTTTAGAACTTTTGTTTTTCCCAAATGATGAAAACCCCTCCTTCTTTCCTCACTCTGACTTTCATCTTGGTGAGAGAAAGACCCTTTATTTAGACTTTGAGATGGCTTCATTAGTAGCTTCAGCTGGTGCTAACCCACCACCTCCACCAAATCCAAGAAAGAGAGGACCACCTGCAGAAGTAATTTTGCAAGAAGAGGAAGAACAGGAAGAGGAGGAAGAGGAGGAAGAGCCAAGGTTTTTGCCAGAGGAGCCCAGGAGGTACAATCGAAAGGAGAATTACATCTGGCAATTCTATAGAATTCCTGAGGGGCAAAAAAAAGTGAATGCACGCTACGTGTTTTGCCGTATATGCGGTGATAGATTGTCAAGGGGAACTGATAAAAAATACAGTTACGGCAATCACACTATGCATCGGCATATGAGTAGGTGGCACCCAAATAATTATAGTGCTGCCCAGCTACGTGACGAGCAACAAAATCCCCTCCCAATGGCAAGAAGATCGGTTGTTCCAGAGGTGTCGGGACCAGAGGCGAGGGAGATGATCGCAAACATCCAAATGTTGTTTGGGCACGTAAAGCAAGTGTGCGTGGAATGTGGCGCTTTCATCTGCTACAGGGAAAGTAGCATCAGTTTGATTTTGCGAGCTATTCAAAATCATGTTAATGTTTGTCCGAGACGCCCCAAAAAATAAATTCTTTTTTTTTTGTTGCTCCTGTTGAGCCCTTTACAATGGATCGTTTTTGTTTCCCCCCCCCAAAAAAAACAAAAAATTTTTAGAAACGTTCAGAAAATACAAAAAAAGTAAAAAAATGTTCAAAAAATACTAAAAAAAATATAAAACAACAAAAACATAAAAAAAAAGTTCTTTTCAGAACTAACTCCCCATTATAAAAAAATTGGTAGAATATTTGGAACTCTGCCAACCTCTATTTCTCTTAGTTCGCTCCCCGGAGCGCTACCCGGTACGCGTACCGGAAGCTAACCAAAAAAAATATTTTTTAAAAAAAAGAACAGTAAGTATAAGGTAAGCAAACAGACAGTTATGTGAAAAGAAAGACAGCGTTAGGGAGTAAACAAGAGATACTGTTACCTACAATCCACTGCTGATGATGTCACATATTACATCATTCATGACATGGTCAGTAACATCAACAGCAGTGGTTTGTAGGTAACAGTATCCTTAGTTTACTCCCTATAGCTATCTTTCTTTTAACATAACTGTCTGTTTCCTTCCCTTATAGTTACTGTTCTTTTTAAAAAAAAAAAATTTGATCAGTCATAAACAGTGACATTAATAGAAACAGAGAGAGTGAACAAGAGTGAAGAACTATGGTCCTCCTCAGCCACCCTCAGAAAACCAAGGGGGTCAAGATACATCTACCGTGCCCCCTTCTACCCATTCTGAACATTATTTGCCCTCCATCTTGTATCTTGATTCGACCGAAACACAAAATGGTGGACTCCCATAACGCTGCTGGTTTGCGAACCGGGCAACTTCCCGGGAAGCGGTCCAAAAAAAAAGGTGGGAAAGTAATTCACAGACACTAAGAGTAATAGAGATGGAGTGAGTGAACAAGACTGAGGAACTATGAGAACAGAGGGACTGAGAAAAAGAGTGGAAGGAGTTGAGTAAGTAGGTAATAGAGAAAGGAATGAGGAAAGTAGCAAAGGCAGGAAACTGAGGATTAAAGAAGTGAAGCAGTGGATCTAATAGTAGGTGAATGTGATAGAAATGTAACGAAAAGAGTACAACTATTTACCTTGTAATTGCCGTTAAATTAATCACATTTTATTTTTATACTTTCAATCTGTGAAAGAGAGAACCAACATTTGAAAAATATTAAAACATGTATTTAAAAATTACAAAAGACAAGGGAAAATATTGAAGGACAAATAGTTTTTCAACAACTTTGACACTGACAGAAGCTTCTGCTTCTCCAGGTCCTCTACACAATCCTAAAGATATACATTTTAAACTAACAGTATCTTGATGCAGATGAAGTGAGGCCTATCTTAAAACATGGTGCATCTTTTGCATTGCTCTTGTTTCAGAAAAGTGTCGCTTCAGGATGCCAATAACATGTCTCCTATCCAGAGATTTGTTTGAGGTGAGGCCTACTCAGAGTTCAAGATGAGATTTACACTTGTTGAAGTGTACAGAGGAGATAATATCTGTGAAAGTCTACCAATGAAGTGAGTCATGTCCACTGCACTCTTCAACAAAGTAGAAACCTCCTATGTTTCCCTGGACAGACCTAAACTTGATCTGCACAATGTGATTCATAATGATAGGAAACACAGGTGATGTAATTGAAATATGTGCAATTTATTTTGCTCATTTCACAATCACATCACTTGTGTTTCCTTTGCTTAGGTATCTCATTGTGCAGATGTAGTCCAGCATATGAAAGAATACGTAGAAGTGCAGCACTGCATGCAATAAATTTAACACTTACAGAAAACTCACCTTCTCCATGCCTCCTACACAGTTCTACATATACATCATAAATGCAAACAGTACAGAATTAATTATACATGTTAAATGGTTTATTTTTGCTGTTCTCAGAATGTATCAAAATTCACTAAAAACAGTGACTTGAAGGTATTCATCATGTAACAGCGGGGAAAAAAAAACACAATCAAAATGATTGTGTTTAAAAAACCCATACAACATCAGAAATTAAAATTCAGAACTCCTTAAAGTTAACTTACTTTCCATGACGTCCAAGGATGTCCTATGAACAGCTTACACTCTTTTGTGCTGTTATTACTTTCAGCCCGCCACTTTCTGAAAGAAAACCTCCATCGTTTTTAAAAACACGTTACATGCAATAAATGACTTCTTGCTCTCTACCACTATTTTCCACAAGGCCAAATCTAGTCAGAGATATTTATAACTCTTGGATTTCTTGTAAGCCAATCCCATCATTTGGCATTTCCGCAACTTTCACAATTAAAATGTTGAAGATCATTTTCACAATCCTGGAATAGTAATATCTTCCCCTTCTTGCTCAGTCATGTTCTACATTTCCTATGACACTGATACTGCTTAATATGAAGCAGACTTACACTACCTCTATGAGTACTACAATTATTTAATTCTCTACATCACTTTTAATCACAAAGCAATGTAAAACAGTAGACAGCATTGCAGACTTACATTCCCTCTACTCCATGTTTTGATTGGCTGCTTCAATTAGCTTATGAAAAGAAACAGTTTTTCTGAACTCATTCAAAGTGCACATATATCTCCATGATGTCCAGTCCTATGATTAGAAGTTATGTCTCTGAACTACACTTATCCTCAAGGCCAAATTGTGTAGGAGCCATTAGAACTTCTTGAAATTCCACAGAGCACATCCCGAGATTATTTCCCTAAAATTTTGGTTTTAAAAACACCAGGTAAGAGTTTTTAAGGTCATACGGCAGTTTTTTTTTGAAAACTAAAACAGAATCATTGCAGAATGACCAGCCATTTCTAGACTTTAAATAAGCTGTGTAATGTCCTGATGTTATTGAAGGGCCGTCATGATATATAATTGCTGTAGTTACAAAAGTCCTTCCTGATATTGACAACTGCGAAGCTACAAATTTTTTTATTAAAGTTGTCAATTTTGTTCCATCAGTCCTACATCGTTGGAACATTAAAATGACGTACTGGCCATATGTTCATATAAATAATGTGGACATCATTTCAGATTTACATTGGCTACACTCCATGTTGTGATTAGCAGCTTTTACTAGCTTATTAAAGGAGACTGATTTACTGTCTGGCAAAGTTAAATATATAAATCTTTCTGAGTCTACACTAGTAGTACTTGATACCATACAGTTCTCGCAGTCATGCTGCCATTGATAAGAAAGCCCAAACAGCTGATCTACATCTACACCTTCAGCATGTAATACATCAAGCATATACATTAAAAACTCCTGACAATCTTGCTGAATATTTTGAGAGAATTGTGTTTGGCCTGAACATCTATCTAACAGATTTCTAATTTCAGACACACTTTCTATGTTTTTAGAGAAAACAAAACATTAATTACTACATTAGCATAGCAGTTGACACCAGAACTGTTTTCAAACTGAAAACCAACAACATCTTCAACAGAATCCTCTTTGTTTCTGCTTGTAATTTTAGGTTCATTCACTTTTTGTCTTTTTGCTACAACCTCCCCAGTATTGTTCTCATTTCTTCGTTTCCGGCCTACCAGACGTTTCTCAAACAAAGGAAACTGAGGCAAATGTGGCGCATACTCTCTTCTTAACCTATTGTATTCCTTAACACAATCTAGATCTGCACAAATGTTTCTGACATCACACTCAATCAAGTACAATCCCGATAAAGTTCTAACTCGTGACAATGCCACATATGCCATACCCTCCTTGAACACAGAACTGCCAATATTCACCAATGCACTGTCTACACTTAAACCTTGCGATTTATGGATTGTCACCGCATATGCCAAGCAAACAGGGAACTGCTTACGGCGAACATATAAGTCTTTTACAAGCAAAAATCTAGCAGAACAACGAGCAATTAGCTGTACTTCCTCAATGCCATCAAATTTAATTTTTAAAAATTCAATTCCATCTCTATTTCTGTATTTCACAAAATCAACAACATTACCCATTGATCCATTTACCAGACCTCTTTCAACATGTAAATTCCTTCTTAAAATTATACGGCAGTTCAAGCACACATTCAGAGTCTTTTCAAAACCTGCAGTTTTAGATATACTCTTCTCTAATGAATCCAATTTAGTTTTCAGATTCTCAGACAAAATAATTGTTGATCCCATATGCTCTACTCTATCAATAGCTTCCAGTTTCACAATCTCTTGCTTTTCTAAATGCAACATTTTGTTGTTAAATTTGGCACATTCTGCAAGAGTTGGCATCAAACATATTCCAGATTTCTTTTCAGTAATTTTCTGAAAAATATTCTCAGGCACAACATCTTGTTCTGGATATAAATTTGACAGTAATCGTGCATTTAAAACTTCTTTCCCATGCTCAGTCACTTTTCCAATTCTAACATCTTGTAGAATAGTCTTGTAAACTTCATCCTTCGCCTGACGCATATTTTCATTCAGTTCAGCATAATTGAAGTTTAACCATATATTGACGTTGCCAATGCTGCCTAGGCACTTCCTGGTATCTTCATGCGTGAGCATTTTGAACACAGGTTGCCCTTTCACTGGTGTCAGCTGCAGAAGATCTCCGAAAACAATGATGTGTTTGCCACCAAATAACACATCATACTCTGTTTTGAGAACTTCTTGCATCCTCAAATGCACAAAGGCAAGCATGACATTGGAAACCATGCTTACTTCGTCAATGATAAGAAGTTTCATTTTCCTCAAGATTCTTGAAACTTCAAAACAAGCATCTCCAGATAGCTTGTGATATTCTAATTTGTTGTCATGCTCCACTGGCAGCATCAGTAAACGATGTAAAGTAATCCCTTTAATATTATGTGCTGCCAGTCCAGTTGGAGCAGTGACAACACAAGACAGCGATGACTCTGTCCTTTCCTGCAAATAGCATGAAATTGCTTTAATGAGGAAACTTTTTCCAGTTCCCGCTTCTCCACTCACGTACAGTCGGACAGGCTTCAACGACGTACATGAGCACTCTTTCTTATCATGACTTAATCCATGATCAATTTGCATGGTAACTTCGTCATATATTTTCCTCTGCTCAACGTTGAGTTGCCTTTCCAACTCTTCTAAGTTAACCGCATCCTCTTGAGCATGTGCCATGGCTCTTTCCACTTCATTCATAGCAGTGGCAGCTTCATTTTCAATAAGAGGTCCTCCTAGTGGATCCTGACTCAATGAAGCAGAACTCTGACTGTCCTGAGAACTGTCTCTGGCAATCTCGGCTGCAATCGTTGCTTCCTGCTCAATTTCCGCATTCAACATTTCTACATATTTGGGAAAAGCAGGACATTCTATGGTCTCCTTGGCGGCATTGAAAGAGTCTTCGTAACAGAGGAAATCTCCAAGCAGTTCCTCTTCTGCACGCCAAGGCTTGAAAAGTTGCAAAAGTGCTAAATAGAAAAACTCCTTTTTTTCAGGAGATTCGCCACTCAATTTTCGATGGTTTATCAAGTGGCATTTTCTTTGCTTGACCAGACATCCCTCACTTCCTATTACAGCATACACTCCTTTCTCAGTATCTTCTTTGATGTTCCTCTTGAATATGTAATTTTGCAGAACCTCATACAGACAAACATTCTCTAGGTGACTGCTTCGATTTGGATAATATGTATCCAACATGTTTGTCTTCAAAATGTCGGTACTGTTTGGCTCCTTTTCCGCCAAATACTCAATTTCCCGCACAGGTTTGAGAACTCGATTACGCGTTGCAGCAAGACCAAGACTCGCCCAAACGATACTCCTGGACTTGGCATAGAGACTTGCTGAAGACAACCGGTCAGAACATTCGTACGCTCCGATTTCTCGATGCGACAACATCTTCAGACTGAAACTGTACAACTTCTTGCTGAGGCTCTTTTCATGGGAAATGTCCTCCCACATATCCTTCAATTCTGTCTTCTCTTTTTTGGTGATGTAAGACGTCACATACCGAGCCACAGCCATACAGTTATCAGCCACAAACTGTATATCCATGTTAGCATTCCACATGGACAAAATCACCGGGTTGTAGTCGTTGATGTACTTGGACTCTTCATTCCTCTTCAAATTGTATGTGTTTTTAGGTGATTTCTTCATCACATTATGTCGCAGCGAAGACATCAAACTGTTTACTCTTCCTTTAGAAATCACCGGTCGTGGAAAGCCGAAACGACATTTGGTGTAGAACTTGTCTTTGTTTCGGAATTTACGACGGCAGTACTTTCCACATCGATGGCTTTGGAAACGCAGAACTTTTTCTCTTAGGCTTTTCTTCTCCTTTGCGTTTGGAACAGCACACGTAGAATACTGTTGGATGAAACTCATCACTGAGTCTTCTGGATCCGTTCCAAATTTAGGTGCATCCTTGATCCACAGCAACATATGTATATGAGGAGCACCTCTTGCTTGGTACTCCTTTCTCCAGAAGAAATCCAACACCTCTCCAAGAGGTGGATTCTTCTTATTCATGATGAAAGACATCATAGCTTCAAATCTATGATTGAAGTACCTACATACATTGACTGGATCCAAAGAGCACAGTTCTCCGGGTGTCTTGAATTCGATGTTATCTACGTTAGCATTTGCCTCTCGTAGAAATTGAAGTAAGTCTTCCCAGCCATACTCGGCACAACTCAGAGTGAGGAACCATGTGGGAGTACCTAAGTTCCTCAGCATACATTTTAAATCACCATGACGACGGTACCAGTACTCATTAGTACCACGCTGACACGCCATGAGATTAATCAGGTGAGAATCCAAAATACTATCTTGGACATTCACTTTATCCATAAAATCACTTGCCGAGATGTTTTGCATGTGTATACCACTTTTCAAGATGTGGTTCACTGCATATGACAGTCCAGACAGATCGCTTTCAAACAGGAGATGAAACAAATAAGGAATGCATTGTCGAAACCTAGCATCTCCTGCATACAATCGCAAAGTCCGGTATTCAGAAGCAGGAATTTGATGAGGTCGCTCATCATATCTTCCTCCCTGACCTGTTGGAAAAAGCTGTGGAAAACACCGAGCTTCCAAACTTTCCTCCCAAACACTAATGGGACTCCCTTTGGCTTGTTTCATTTGAAACAACTCAATAGCATTCCCCATGACTTCCTTGGAATGCAAAGGATGAACACTATAATGTTCATATATTTCCTCACTAGTAGAGGGTTCTACTTTCTCAATTTGACCAGCACACAAATCGCTATCCTCTTCCTCACTTACTTCCTCTTCTGCAACATATACATTCTTATAGTATTTATTATTTTTTTTCAAATACAATGTTGCCTTTTTAACTTTCCTAACATCTACTAAATCTTGCCATATTTTCTTATTCTTTGTCGGAACCCCATTAACTAAGATAACCAGAGGTTCCTCTTCCACTTTTTCTACTCCAATTGTGTTAATGTTTTTCTTGAAATCTAGAGGCAAATAAACAACTCTTCCCTTTAATCCTCTCTGTAAATCTGATGGAGGCAATTTCCCTGTCTTTGGCTCCATTCTTACAATAGCCTGAAAGGGATGGATACTTTGAATCAAAATAGATTCATAAGTATTTAAGTCCTTCAATTCAGAAGGAATCTCAACCAATTCCAGATTATTATGAACTGCTCTAGCAGGCATCTGGTTTTGTTTTAATTTGTTACAACAATAAGTACACACACGTTGATCCAATCCCAAATCAAAACAATTTTCTACCATCAAGTATGTTGCAAAATCCTTCCGTTCACTATTATTTTCCCTTTCACTTTTTGCATATAAATCCACTAACTTAGTCTGATTCTTATAATAAGTGCGTCTACAACACACACAAGTGAAATTAGGCCTCTCACTTGATTTCATGTCAAACGTCGCAATTTCCCTCTGGAAATTATCTGTACTGGAAACATGTACACTATCTTCCAAATGACCCTCTACTTCTTGCTCAATTTCAACATTCTCCTCTTTACTTCCAAAGTAACAAAACTCAATTTCTTCACATATATTCTTCACATCTATTTCAGAACCATGCAAAAGAGCAGCGCATAATTGTTTCAGCATAATTGCTGGACTCTTAGCATAATACAACATTCTAACTAATTTTCTCACTTTGTTATGATGCACTGCTAGCATCCTGAAATGATGAAAAACACTCTGGCATACTCTCCTGGAAAGACAAGCCAGTGAATGACCATGCAAACCTGTCACTTCTCTTACTCTGCAAGGATCTAATTCTTGCAACAACCTCATTTTCTGCTTCAAACTTTTTTTGTTAAATGACCGTACAAAATCACAAAGCAAATTGATGGAATCCTGTCGCACACTGCAAATACTACTACACTTCCAGGTGTACACAGGACCCTTAGCACGTCTTCCTAAAACCTCATTACCTAACAACTCTTCTGCCTCTGTTGTCACAAGTTTTTCTTTTTCAACTGGACAACCATCTTTCACTTCATAAGCACGACCACTGATGTCAACTGCATGCACCAAATCATTATCCTGGAAATAACTCTCTTCATTAAAAAATGCCTCACAGCTTGAACTATGCATCCATTCTCCAGAAAAAACTTCACAAAAATTACTACGATTAACTATTCTCTTCCATCTACTATTTCTTTTGAAATCAAAAATTGCCTTGTTTAGCTTCCTAATTCTATTGATTATCAAAATAAATAACTTACGTTTAATTTCAAATGCCTGATCAATAACTTTCTCAACTTTTTTTTTTCTCTTATAAAAAACTAGTTTCTGTTGACCTTTCTTAATATTTTTTAACAAATTGCCAATTATCCTGTTGCGGAACATTCGTTTACGAATCTCCCTAAACTGTTGTTTCCTTCTACTATCATGCACAGATTTATCTCTTGCTCTAGCAGTAACATTTTCCATTGTCCTTTTCTATCCATTTGATTTACTTCTCGTGTTATGGACTGAAACATTTTCTGTAGTAATATTTTTTTTATTACAAATATTTCTTATGAAATATTTAGAGCTCTTACCCGGTGCTTTCTTCGTGGCTTGAGAAATCTTTTTGTTAGAGGACTGCTGCGTTTTTTTTTTCTCCTGCTGTCTTTGACGTTTTGCAGCCTTTATCTGTCTTTGTATTGTAGGCATATTGAAATCTTGAAATGATCTGCAGTTGAATCTGAGGAAAAATATAATAAAAAATGTTAATAAACATTATTATCAAACAGTAAATCAGTAATAGTGATCAAAAACATAACACACTACTTACAATCAGATAGGAGAAAGCTGCGTCAAAACCCTGCGCCTGCTTGAAGCTGGCATAGGTCTTGACGCAGCATTGTGGAGATGGGGCACCCCTGAGCCTTGCTGGAGCTGCATCGCACTTGCGATACAACTCCAGCAATGCGCCACCTTTACGGCACAGATGCGTCACGCATCTGTGCCGTTTTTGCCCCATGCTGCGCCGCATTGTAAATGCAGCACAACATGGGTGGCGGAGCAGTGGCGCAGGATGACTGTCACATCCCTGGTGATGCGCCACTCATCATAAATCTATCCCTAAGCTTCTTATCTTGTTACAGATGAACTGCCATATGTATCATCAAAATATTTTACATTTTCTAAATAGCGAATTTTAAGGAATAAATAGCGATTCTTTACCATTCCTAATTTGCGATGAGCAAATTGCTAATTGCAAGTTACCCATTCATTTCCATGGCCTAGGAGGCTAATATGAATGAAGGTTTAATTTGCGATTAGCAATTTGCTCATCACAAAGTAGGAATTTTTCCAAGGGTGCAGGGGTGTCTCAAGAACACCTGCTGCACCCCTGAAAAACAAATTTGGGGGCATATGGCACACATACATGCCCTAAGGGCATGTGTTGGCGTCATATGGCACCTTTTGTTTTTTTGAAAAAAAGCTTTTTGAAAAGAATTCACAAATTACCACTAATTTACCACAATAGTTTCCAAATCCTTAATGTCATTTTTTACATAGTTTTTGTTTGATACATTGCATTTAAGTAGTCACAAAATTTACAAATGCTTCAGTGCAATCGCAAAATAAGGAATAGCAAATTTTGCTACTCCTTATTTTGCATCAAAGTTGTTTGATACATACCATTTGTCTAATTAACATTCGCAAAGGCCGAAATTCATAGAATTTTGATCTTTGCAAATGCTAATTAGCTTGATACATATGGCCCCAAGTGAGGCCTGTCTTGCGACATGGTGCATCTTTTGCATTACTGCTGATTGGGTTTTATGTGGTACGTTTTTTTTTTACACCATGACATATCTGCCTAAATGCATCAATTTTTAATGTTGTCACCTCATAGCAAATATTTTGCACCACCGCTGCATCATAAAAGTGACGCACAGTGGCAGAAAAAAGGCATACACCTATCATAAATCTATCCCTAGCATTTTAAATGATTAATCCAGGATGACAATAAAGTGTGTCCTATCCAGAGGTTTGTTTAAGGTGAGGCCTACTCAGGATTGCAGATTAAAGTTACGCTTGATGAAGAATACAGAGGAGATAATACATATAAAGGACTACCAATGAAGTAAGTAATGTGCACTTTATTGCACCAGTCATCATAAATGTATCCCTAAGCTTCTTATCTTGTTACAGATGAACCACCATATGTACCATCAAACTATTTTGCATTTCCTAAATAGCAAATTTTAAGGAATAAATAGCAATTCTTTACTATTCCTAATTTGCAATGAGCAAATTGCTAATTGCAAATTACCCATTCATTTCCATGGGCTAGGAGGCTCATAGGAATTAAGGTTGCAATTTGTGATTAGCAATTAGCTCATCACAAAATAGGATTTTTTTCAAGCGTGCAGGGGTATCTCAAGAACACCCTGCTGCACCCCTGAAAAAGAAATTTGAGAGCACATGGCACACCTACATGCCCTAATGGCATGTATGGGCGTCATATGGGACCTTTTTTTTTTGTTGAAAAAAATGCTTTTTGAAAAGAATTCGCAAATTACCACAAACTAGAAGTTGGTGGTAGTTTCCAAATCCTTAATATCATTTTTTACATATTTTTTTTTTGATACATTGCATTTAAGGAATCGCAAATTTTGAATTATTGACATTTTAAGTAATTTCCACATGTGCAGTGTTTTCAAAATATAATTTGAAAATCGTTTTTGGGGAAAAGTAATGGTTTGCAAATTTATGACAAGGACATAATGGTGTATGCTTCTCTATAAGGCATTTCAGTGTCTCTAATGTCATTTTTCCCATATTACATTATAAGACCTTTCCCCATGAAGCACATTCCTTGTAAATATGCTCCCACCTGTGCATTGCAAATTTAGATTTTGACTGTTTCAGTCACATAGCCATGTTGAAAGTGACCCAAAAAAATTGCAAACGTTTTAAAATAACACATTCATGTGTCTTAAGGACATTTTAAGTCATTTCCCCATGGACAATGTTTTCTAAGTGGCACAAAAGAGGTATACACCTATCATAAATCTGTCCCTAGCATTTTAAATGATTAATTCAGGATGACAATAGGATGTGGCCTATCCAGAGGTTTGTTTAAGGTGAGGCCTACTCAGGATTGCAGATTAAAGTTACGCTTGATGAAGAATACAGAGGAGATAATTCATGTAAAGGCCTACCAATGAAGTAAGTGATTTCTACTTCATTGCGCCAGTCATCATAAATGTATCCCTAAGCTTCTTATCTTGTTAGACATCAACCGCCATATGTATCATATAACTATTTTGCATTTCCAAAAAAGCGAATTTTAAGGAATAAATAGCGATTCTTTACCATTCCAAATTTGCGATGAGAAAATTGCTAATTGCAAATTACCCATTCATTTCCATGGGCTAGGAGGCTCATATAAATGAAGGTGCAATTTGCGATTAACAATTTGCTCATCACAAATTAGGAATTTATTCCAAAGGTGCAGGGGTGTCTCAAGAACACCCTGCTGCAACTCTAAAAAAGAAATTTGGGGGCATATGGCGCACATAAATTTTAACAACATTCCTTTACCTCAACAACGATTTTCAAATCATAACTTCAAAACACTACACATGGGAAAATTACTTAAATTGTCCTTAAGACACATAAAAGCGTTTTTTGATTGGCTTTCCTGCATGGTAGGGTCACTTTTAACATGGCTATGTAACACAAACATTCAAAATCAAAATTTTCCATGCACAGGTGGGAGCATATTTACAAGCAATTTGCGCCACAGAGAAAGGTCTTACATTAAAATGGGAAAAATAACATCAGGGACAGTCAATTGCCTTATAAAGAACCATACACCATTATGTCCTTCTCATGAATTTAAAAACAATTCCTTTTTCCCAAAAACGATTTTCAAATCATAATTTCAAAACACTGCACATGAGAAAATGACTTAAAATGTCATTGAAACACATGAAAGCGTTTTTTGATTGGCTTTCCTGCATGGTTGGGTCACTTTTAACATGGCTATGTAACACAAACATTCAAAATTAAAATTTTCCATGCACATGTGAGAGCATATTTACACACAATTTGCGCCACAGAGAAAGGTCTTACACTAAAATGAGAAAAATAACATCAGGGACAGTCAATTGCCTTATAAAGAACCATACACCATTATGTCCTTGTCATGATTTTATAAACAATTCCTTTTCCCCAAAAACGATTTTCAAATCATAATTTCTAAACACTGCACATGGGAAAATGACTTAAAATGTCATTAAAACACATGAAAGCGTTTTTTGATTGCCTTCCCAGCATGGTTGGGTCACTTTTAACATGGCTATTTAACACAAACATTCAAAATCTAAATTTGCCATGCACATGTGAGAGCATATTTACAAGCAATTTGCGCCACAGAGAAAGGTCTTACACTAAAATGAGAAAAATAACATCAGGGACAGTCAATTGCCTTATAAAGAACCATACACCATTATATCCTTGTCATGAATTTAAAAACAATTCCTTTTCCACAAAAACGATTTTCAAATCATAATTTCTAAACACTGCACATGAGAAAATGACTTAAAATGTCATTAAAACACATGAAATCATTTTTTGATTGGCTTTCCAGCATGGTTGGGTCACTTTTAACATGGCTATGTAACACAAACATTCAAAATCAAAATTTTCCATGCACATGTGAGAGCATATTTACAAGCAATTTGCGCCACATAAATCATAATTTTCTCCTTAAAGCACACTATTCTCTATCTAAAATAAAGAAATATTTTCTCACCTTAGCAAATACTTTGAGTTTGAAAACAGTCTAAGAAACACACCAATTTGTCTTCAGCAGAGCAAAAGGTATGCACTCCAGAGTCTGCAGCTATCAAAAGCACAGAAATGCTGTAATTCTTCACACATATTTCTCATGTCACCCAATCAAAACTCTTCCCTCACTTTTTTTCAAATGAAAACCCTTCCCCCTCTGCCCTTTCTGCCTATTTTCCATAGCAACCACCTCTTGGAGAAACTCTGGTGTTTGCAAGTTCACACAACAATGTTGCAATTGAACTCTGAACTCTCAGTGCACCTGCATATCCAGTGCTTTCTTTCATTTAATGATTTTTTATTGACCACTCAAAATACATCTCTCAAACAACACATCTGTACACCCTAACTTTCTGTTTTCATCAATCAAAATCCACCAATCACTGTTACTGCTTCATGAACACAGAAACTCCACAGTTTTTTTCATTTCAAACTCTCATTTTTTCAACTGCCATTTCATTGCCACACTTCATCTGACTGCAGGAGAACCTTCTCTCACCATGTTTTCTGTCTGGATTGTTGGTCATAGTTATATTCACTGGGCTCAAAGGTACGTTGAAAGCAGGAATTTACCTAACCTCAATTTACAAGATGTGGAAATTAAGTGGTTTGGCCACAGAGGATTAAAATGTCACCAATTGATACCATTGGTGAAAACCTTTATGCATTTGCCAAAACCTGACCTGTTAATTGTGCACTGTGGAGGTAATGACTTGGGCACTTTGACTGGTGTAGGTCTGGAAATGCTTTTAAAGGACACCTTTGAGCAATTAATGGCACTTTTTCCTCAGACTGCCTTGGTATATTCAAATATATGCCAAAGACAGAAATGGAGGTGGTCAAACCAATTTTGTCCACAAATTGAGAAGTCGAGGAAGCATGTAAACAAATCTGTTTCAGCTTACATGAGAGACCATGGAATGGGCTCCCTGTACAACAATAACTTGCGTTACTACATGCAAGATATCTACAGAGGAGATGGAGTTCACTTCTCAGATGAGGGCAACAGAATTTTCACTCTGAATTTAAAAATGTGCATTGGTACCTACTTATAAGTACCTAAATGTACCATAAACCCAAAAGCTCTTCTCAGAGCTACCCTACATCTAATCACTCACAATTATTATTTTACTCTAACTTTTTTCACTAATTTTCAACAAAGTACACTCCCTGGGGCGCTACCCGGTACGCGTACCGGGAGCTAACCTCGCGAAATTTTTTAAAAAAATGTTTTTTTTTCGCACATATAAACCTCCTCAGCCACCCTCAGAAAACCTAGGGGGTCAAGATAACTCTACCGTGCCCCCTTCTACCCATTCCGAACATTAATTGCCCTCCATCTTGTATCTTAATTCGACCGAAACACAAAATGGTGGACTCCCGGAACGCTTAAGGTCCGCGAACCGGGGCGCTCAACGGTTCGCGTACCGGGTCGCTCCCTGGGAAGCGCACCATCAAAAAAGGTGGGAAAGTAGTTCACACAAAAGCCACTTGAGACAATTTCACCAAATATAGATTAGCTCATACTACATACCAATCCCTACCATTTTCACAAATTTGATTGGAATTCCATTTAGCCATTTAGCCTGTAGACCTCTCTAAATACCGTGAGGTAAATTACTTCACAAAACACATCTGAAGTGTTGGAATTGACAACCAATTAAAATGTTACTTTCATTTTCTACTTTTTTTACCTGACATTTGATTGGTTATGTACCCGAATATATATAAAGGAAGAGAAGGAAACACAGCCATTTTGACTACTACTTCCTGGTGTACATTTCAATAGGATTTTCATTAATAACTTCAACTTCTTTTTAAAGGTAAGTTGTTATTTTTAAAACTGAAGTATATTGTGCACTTTAAGTTAATATGGCAAACTTTTTCTGTTAGTTATATACTATCCCTCTGTAGTACTTATAAATTTAGATACACTTTTTTATATTCCTACTTCCACTCTGATACTATACACTGCCCAAAGATAAATTCACTGTTAAAAACTGCCTATCTAAAATTAATCCCAACAGTGCCCTACCTCTACTAATATATATTTTTTTTATGCAAATTTCAGGGAAAATGGAAAGTGAACAAAAAATTTCATTTGAAATTGTCCTTCCAGAGTCCAACACAGAAATCATTGATCCAAATGAGATTGAATTTATGGATGAAACTTGGGACCAAGAACTACTGCAATGTGTACAAGCAGTAGATAACCTCCTTGCAAATGAGGACATTTTACAACCTCAGAGACTACAATGTATATTCCATGATAATTATGAAATTTCTGACAATGAAATGTTAGAAAGTTTAATAAATTATGAAACACAATAAAAATGCTTAAAAAAAAAAAAAAAAAAAAAATAATCAACAAAACCAACAATCAATTAACATACAGCATTTGAAAAGTCTATCATTCATTTTTCATTGTAGTACGCTCCCCAGAACGCTTCCCGGTTCGCGTACCGGGCGCTAACCACGAAAAAAAACAAAAAAAAAATTCTTTTTTTTTTTGCCCCGCGGGACCTCTTTAAAACCTCCACATTAAACCTAGGGGGTCAGCGAGGATCTACTATGCCCCCTTATAGTTATTTCCCCCTTTGTTTTGGCCTCCTCTTGTCTCTCGATCCTACCGAGAGACAAGATGGCGGCCGCTCCGGACTGTTTAGAATGTTGACAGACACCGGAGAGCCAATCAGCTTCGCTACGCGAAGTTCCGTTACGCGAAAAGTACGCGAACCGGGGCGCTGCCTGGTCCGCGCTTACAGATATATATCTTTTTTTGAACGTTAATTTCTCAAAATCCACTGCAGCACATATATTGAGACCTACAAAAGGCACATCGGGCTACCAGTCCCTACAATTTTGCCAAGTTTCGTGCAAATCCATTCAGCCGTTCGGGCTAAAAGTGAGGCTAACCGCCCTATGGAAAACTCAATGTTAAAAACACGTTTTGGGACCCCCCTTTTTTCTCGGCCCCCCCTGGACCAACTCCCCCCAAATTTCCAGGGGCTGCTCAGAAACAAAATGTTCCATTTTCCTGAAAATTTCAGCCAATTCCGTCCACAAACGGCAAAGTTATTAGACATAGAATTTTCAAAAATCCCATAGGGAAAAAATCCTAACTATATATACCTACTGGCGACCGCCAGTAGGTAATATATATATATATATATATTCACTGAAAAAACCATAGGTTATAGACCATATATAGTTAGGAATTTGCATTTACAAAACCTTGAAAATTCACTGAAAAAAACATAGGTTAGAGACCATATATAGTTAGCTGGACATTGTATTGACATAAAACCAATGAAATTCCATATATAGTTAGTTGCACTAACTATATATCGCGCACCCGCAATCCACTGCTGATGATGTCACATATTACATCATTCATGACATGGTCAGTGACATCACTGATGACATCACTGATGACATCTCAAATGACATCACTGATGACATCACTGATGACATCTCAAATGACATCACTGATGACATCATCTAGTGTCTGTGTGTTTTTGTAAAGTTTAAATATGTTTTACATATTGAAGAATGAGTGGATGTATGGAAGACTGAGTGTGTGTGTGGCTGGCTGGGAGGTGTGTGACTCTGTGCATATCAATGTGTACTTGTATCAGTGATTGTATAAGAGAGTAAGTATGTGTTAGTATATGTGTGAAAAGTATGGTGTTCTGTGTTTAACTGTATAGATGAGGAAATCGAAGTGTGATTGATTCTTCACAGGACTGACTAGGTGTATGAGTGCATATGATAGTGTTGTAATAATGAGTGACTGTATGTATGAGTGATTGTATGGGTGAATGAGTGAATGTGTGTGTAGACGTAGGAATCAGTGAGTGCGTATGTAGTAACTGGTATTGGTGTGTCATGATGTCATCAGTGATGTCATTTGAGATGTCATCAGTGATGTCATCAGTGATGTCACTGAAGTATGGTGTTCTGTGTTTAACTGTATAGATGAGGAAATGGAAGTGTGATTGATTCTTTACAGGACTGACTAGGTGTGTGAGTAACTCCATGGATGAGTGGCAGTGTGTGAGTGTCTGCATAGGTGTATGAGTGCATATGATAGTGTTGTAATAATGAGTGACTGTATGTATGAGTGATTGTATGGGTGAATGAGTGAATGTGTGTAGACGTAGGAATCAGTGAGTGCGTATGTAGTAACTGGTATTGGTGTGTCATGATGTCATCAGTGATGTCATTTGAGATGTCATCAGTGATGTCATCAGTGATGTCATTTGAGATGTCATCAGTGATGTCATCAGTGATGTCACTGACCATGTCATGAATGATGTAATATGTGAAATCATCAGCAGTGGATTGCGGGTGCGCGATATATAGTTAGTGCAACTAACTATATATGGAATTTCATTGGTTTTATGTCAATACAATGTCCAGCTAACTATATATGGTCTCTAACCTATGGTTTTTTCAGTGAATTTTCAAGGTTTTGTAAATGCAAATTCCTAACTATATATGGTCTATAACCTATGGTTTTTTCAGTGAATTTCATTGGTTTTTTAAAAGCTAATATCTATAGCTGTAAAATATATTCTTTATTACGTGACGTATCACGTAGCCACGTGAGACGCCTCATGACGCGTCGCATAACCGTGACGTATCGGCTCTGCAGCGCAAACAAAACCCGTAACGTAAGCGTGCCGGAGCACGCTTACAGATATATATATATTTTTTAACCTTAACTAGACAAAATCCACACGTGCACATATCTTGAGGCCTTGCAAAGGCACATCAAACAAACAGTCCCTACAATTTTGCCAAGTTTGCTGGAAATCTATTCCCTTAATTTTTTTTTACTGTTTCTCTTGGTTTTCCCCTTGTTACGCTTACCGGGACGCTACCCGGTACGCGAACCGGACGCTCCAAAAACACAAGATGGCGGACTCCCGTTACGCTGCCGGTTAGCTGCCCGGTTCGCGTACCGGGAAGCGCCTCTACCGCGAAAAATCGCGGGGGACTTTAATATCCCCCTCATCAATCCTAGGGGGTCAGGAGGGGTTTACCTTGCCCCCTTTCCTTCATTTCCCCCTTCTTTTTTCACCACATCTTGTCTCTCGAACCTACCGAGAGACAAGATGGCGGCCGCTCCGGACTGTTTACAATGTTGACAGCTACGCTGCCGGTTAGCTGCCCGGTTAGCTGCCCGGTGAGCTGCCCGGTTCGCGTACCGGGACGCGCCTCTACGGCGTAAAATCGCAAAAATTTTTTTTTTATTTTTTGCCCCGCGGGGCACTTTAATATCCCCCTCATCAATCCTAGGGGGTCAGGAGTGCTCTACCTTGCCCCCTTTCCTTCATTTCCCCCTTCGTTTTTCACCACATCTTGTCTCTCGATCGTACCGAGAGACAAGATGGCGGCCGCTCCGGACTGTTTAGAATGTTGACAGACACCGGAGAGCCAATCAGCTTCGCTTCGCGAAGTTCCGTTACGCGTCAGGTACGCGAACCGGGGCGCTAACCGGAGCACTGTCACAGATATATATTTTTTTTTAAACGTTAATTTCTCAAAATCCACTGGAGCACATATATTGAGACATAGCAAAGGCACGTCGGGCAAACCATATCTACAATTTTGCCAAGTTTCATGTAAATCTATTCAGCCGTTCGAGCTAAAAGTGAGTCCAACCGCCCTATGGAAAAATGAATGGGAAAAACGCGTTTTGGGACCCCCCTTTTTTCTCGGCCCCCCCTTGACGAAACCCCCCCCCAAATTTTCAGGGGCTGCTCAGAAACAAAATGTAGAAGGGCTTAGGCGCACAGCATCAAGTTGAGAGATTAGTTAATGGAGAAGTTGATGGTGGGTTAGAAATGATATAAAGGTGCTCCAACAGGCGACGCAACTGGCCGAATGCGTCCACTGATGCTTAAGATGAGTGTGTTACGTGGTACGTAGACACATCCCTGTGCAGTGGGCACACTTATGGAGTTCAGAATAACTGACTCAAAAGAGAGTTCAATGACGAGAATAAATGGAGAGTCCACACGAAAGTGTCATCATATAGTTGATTTTTAGTGATTCATAAGTTCTTGTATTTAAAGCGTTACATCACGCAAAACAATTGAATGCAATCCAACAAAGTTTTTCAGAATGTGCTCCAATGCATTTCGGACTGTAAGAAGTCCTTTGTCAAGGAGCGCTGCGGAGGGATACAAAAATGCAACTTAGATCAACGATGCGAGAAGGTGAAATTCATAACGTGAAAAGCAATGTGGTGTGATAATGGATTCAACATGCATGTTCGGATAAGTCAGTGAGTTCAAACGGTGTCACCCGTATCATGCAAATGAGAATAGTGAAAATTAAAATTAAAAATATGCGGGGTGTCTAGGAGGGGACCGGTAAATGTGCAGTTAAAAACAGGAGCGTGACGGCGGGTAAGTCATGCAGATGCAAGCGAAGGAGGGTTGTGATAAAAAGTAAAACGGGTCTCACATTCACGCACTCGGCGGAAGGCTCACATCAGTGCTGCAATGCAAGAGGGGGGATTATAAGATATGGCAAACGCATGGAGCGTAGGATCAAAAAAACGCTGAAGGGCATGCAGTGGCAAGTTACTTACTGTGGAGAGGTTCACGAGGTGGACCGAGTATCACGAACTACGCGGAGTTACTGCGGAGTTCACTGGAAGGGTGAGTGACATTGAAATAGACGAAGGACACCAAAGTGAAAGAAAGTAAGGGCAGCCATCTTAAAGTGGAGTGTGGTGGCTAGAGAAGTGTATATACAGAACAGAGGACATAGCATCAAAACATAACAATTACAGGTAACAACTGAGTTCAGTTCGGTCATTGAGGCCAAAAGGTTTCAGAGACTGAAGTCTATAAATCCACGAGGTTTCTCGTTGTAAGAGGGTCTTATTGTTATCCCTGCCCTCAATGTGGGCAACCATTTGGTTGCCCACATTGCGGGCAGGGATAACAATAAGACCCTCTTACAACGAGGTTTCTCGTTGTAAGAGGGTCTTATTGTTATCCCTGCCCTCAATGTGGGCAACCATTTGGTTGCCCACATTGCGGGCAGGGATAACAATAAGACCCTCTTACAACGAGGTTTCTCGTTGTAAGAGGGTCTTATTGTTATCCCTGCCCTCAATGTGGGCAACCATTTGGTTGCCCACATTGAGGGCAGGGATAACAATAAGACCCTCTTACAACGAGAAACCTCGTGGATTTATAGACTTCAGTCTCTGAAACCTTTTGGCCTCAATGACCGAACTGAACTCAGTTGTTACCTGTAATTGTTATGTTTTGATGCTATGTCCTCCGTTCTGTATATACACTTCTCTAGCCACCACACTCCACTTTAAGATGGCTGCCCTTACTTTCTTTCACTTTGGTGTCCTTCGTCTATTTCAATGTCACTCACCCTTCCAGTGAACTCCGCAGTAACTCCGCGAAGTTCGTGATACTCGGTCCACCTCGTGAACCTCTCCACAGTAAGTAACTTGCCACTGCATGCCCTTCAGCGTTTTTTTGATCCTACGCTCCATGCGTTTGCCATATCTTATAATCCCCCCTCTTGCATTGCAGCACTGATGTGAGCCTTCCGCCGAGTGCGTGAATGTGAGACCCGTTTTACTTTTTATCACAACCCTCCTTCGCTTGCATCTGCATGACTTACCCGCCGTCACGCTCCTGTTTTTAACTGCACATTTACCGGTCCCCTCCTAGACACCCCGCATATTTTTAATTTTAATTTTCACTATTCTCATTTGCATGATACGGGTGACACCGTTTGAACTCACTGACTTATCCGAACATGCATGTTGAATCCATTATCACACCACATTGCTTTTCACGTTATGAATTTCACCTTCTCGCATCGTTGATCTAAGTTGCATTTTTGTATCCCTCCGCAGCGCTCCTTGACAAAGGACTTCTTACAGTCTGAAATGCATTGGAGCACATTCTGAAAAACTTTGTTGGATTGCATTCAATTGTTTTGCGTGATGTAACGCTTTAAATACAAGAACTTATGAATCACTAAAAATCAACTATATGATGACACTTTCGTGTGGACTCTCCATTTATTCTCGTCATTGAACTCTCTTTTGAGTCAGTTATTCTGAACTCCATAAGTGTGCCCACTGCACAGGGATGTGTCTACGTACCACGTAACACACTCATCTTAAGCAGAAACAAAATGTGCCATTTTCCTGAAAATTTCAGCCAATTCCGTCCACAAACGCCAAAGTTATTAGACATAGAATTATCAGAAATCCCATAGAGAAAAAATCCTAACTATATATACCCACTGGCTATCGCCAGTAGGTAATATACATATATAAACATATATAATCTGCATATCTATATAAATATAAATGCATGCATACTTATACATATATGCATACATATGCATGTTATTTACATGAAAGTTTTAAAAACACTAATAAAAGCAAAGCTAAAAAGCCACCTCATTACAAACAGAATGGCTTTAACTTAAACGAGGGCGAGATCTATTGCATTTTCAATGCTTGTTTACTTTGGTTCTATCAAGAAGGCATTCAGATGTGTCACACATTTGCCATAAATTCTGAATGTTAGCACTCTAGTTGCTCATTAGATCACTGTAGTAAAGCTAGTGCTCACCAGGGAAGTCTGCTGCTAATCATGGTTTGCAGCCATTTTCCCGCATTTTTTATCCCGCAGACTTTCAGTCCGCATACCATTATCCCGCAAGGTCATTGACCTCGCATACCATTATCCCGCATTTTTTCAAAACGCATGTGCATTTATCGCGCATGCCTTTACAAAGAATTACGTTTTAAAGGCATGTATGGTAAATGCATTTGCGTTGTGAAAACCACGATGACGAGAGAGGTAAGTGGGTTTGTGTTAATTTTTTCGTGGGTTAGTGATTGTGTAGTGTAGTGTAGTGTTGTGTAGTGTAGTGTTGTGTTAGTGTAGTGTAGAGTTGTGGTGGTTGTTTAGTGTAGGGTCATGCTGGGGGTAGTGTTGTAGGGTTTAGGGTTGTGTTGTAGTGTTTGCGTAGTGTAGGGTCATGCTGGGGGTAGTGTTTTAGGGTTTAGGGTAGTGTTGTAGTGTTTGCATAGTGTAGGGTCATGCTGGGGGTAGTGTTTTAGGGTTTAGGGTTGTGTTGTAGTGTTTGCGTAGTGTAGGGTCATGCTGGGGCTAGTGTTTTAGGGTTTAGGGTAGTGTTGTAGTGTTTGCGTAGTGTAGGGTCATGCTGGGCGTAGTGTTTTAGGGTTTTGGATAGTGTTGTAGTGTTTGCGTAGTGTAGGGTCATGCTGGGGGTAGTGTTTTAGGGTTTTGGGTAGTGTTGTAGTGTTTGCGTAGTGTAGGGTCATGCTGGGGTGTAGTATTTTAGGGTTTAGAGTAGTTTGCGTAGTGTAGGGTCATGCTGGGGGTAGTGTTTTAGGGTTTTGGGTAGTGTTGTAGTGTTTGCGTAGTGTAGGGTCATGCTGGGGGTAGTGTTTTAGGGTTTTGGGTAGTGTTGTAGTGTTTGCGTAGTGTAGGGTCATGCTGGGGTGTAGTGTTTTAGGGTTTTGGGTAGTGTTGTAGTGTTTGCGTAGTGTAGGGTCATGCTGCGGTGTAGTGTTTTAGGGTTTTGGGTAGTGTTGTAGTGTTTGCGTAGTGTAGGGTCATGCTGGGGGTAGTGTTTTAGGGTTTTGGGTAGTGCTGTAGTGTTTGCGTAGTGTAGGGTCATGCTGGGGGTAGTGTTTTAGGGTTTTGGGTAGTGTTGTAGTGTTTGCGTAGTGTAGGGTCATGCTGGGGGGTAGTGTTTTAGGGTTTTGGGTAGTGTTGTAGTGTTTGCGTAGTGTAGGGTCATGCTGGGGGTAGTGTTTTAGGGTTTTGGGTAGTGTTGTAGTGTTTGCGTAGTGTAGGGTCATGCTGGGGGTAGTGTTTTAGGGTTTAGGGTAGTGTTGTAGTGTTTGCGTAGTGTAGGGTCATGCTGGGGGTAGTGTTTTAGGGTTTAGGGTAGTGTTGTAGTGTTTGCGTAGTGTAGGGTCATGCTGGGGGTAGTGTTTTAGGGTTTAGGGTAGTGTTGTAGTGTTTGCGTAGTGTAGGGTCATGCGTGTTGTAGTGTTTGCGTAGTGTAGGGTCATGCTGGGGGTAGTGTTTTAGGGTTTTGGGTAGTGTTGTAGTGTTTGCGTAGTGTAGGGTCATGCTGGGGGTAGTGTTTTAGGGTTTAGGGCAGTGTTGTAGTGTTTGCGTAGTGTAGGGTCATGCTGGGGGTAGTGTTTTAGGGTTTAGGGTAGTGTTGTAGTGTTTGCGTAGTGTAGGGTCATGCTGGGGGTAGTGTTTTAGGGTTTAGGGTAGTGTTGTAGTGTTTGCGTAGTGTAGGGTCATGCTGGGGGTAGTGTTTTAGGGTTTAGGGTAGTGTTGTAGTGTTTGCATAGTGTAGGGTCATGCTGGGGGTAGTGTTTTAGGGTTTAGGGTAGTGTTGTAGTGTTTGCGTAGTGTAGGGTCATGCTGGGGTGTAGTGTTTTAGGGTTTTGGGTAGTATTGTAGTGTTTGCGTAGTGTAGGGTCATGCTGGGGGTAGTGTTTTAGGGTTTAGGGTAGTGTTGTAGTGTTTGCGTAGTGTAGGGTCATGCTGGGGTGTAGTCTTTTAGGGTTTTGGGTAGTGTTGTAGTGTTTGCGTAGTGTAGGGTCATGCTGGGGGTAGTGTTTTAGGGTTTAGGGTAGTGTTGTAGTGTTTGCATAGTGTAGGGTCATGCTGGGGGTAGTGTTTTAGGGTTTAGGGTTGTGTTGTAGTGTTTGCGTAGTGTAGGGTCATGCTGGGGGTAGTGTTTTAGGGTTTAGGGTTGTGTTGTAGTGTTTGTGTAGTGTAGGGTCATGCTGGGGGTAGTATTTTAGGGTTTAGGGTAGTGTTGTAGTGTTTGCGTAGTGTAGGGTCATGCTGGGGTGTAGTGTTTTAGGGTTTTGGGTTGTGTTGTAGTGTTTGCGTAGTGTAGGGTCATGCTGGGGGTAGTGTTTTAGGGTTTAGGGTAGTGTTGTAGTGTTTGTGTAGTGTAGGGTCATGCTGGGGGTAGTGTTTTAGGGTTTAGGGTAGTGTTGTACTGTTTGTGTAGTGTAGGGTCATGCTGGGGGTAGTGTTTTAGCGTTTAGGGTAGTTTAGTTGTTTAGTGTATGCTAAAGGCATATTCGTTCTAAAAGTTTTCGTTATTTTAATTTGCGGCCTAATAGTACATGCAGGATTTTTTTTGCGGACTGATGGTATGCGGGATTTCGTCATATATTCGCTAATCATACTTTCTATGGCAAAATGAACCCCCTCATTTTGTTCCTTTTTAAATTAAATGTTTTAAGAGTTACCACTTTATTCCAATCAAGATGGCTTCAGGTGTGCCATACCTTTGTAATAAGTAGGACTGTTAGCACTCTAGTTGTTCTTTAGAACACTCTGGGACATTCTGTCATTGGGCTATAGTTGGGCTACATCTGGCTGATATTTGGGCTACATTTTTTTTTTTTGTCTCTGGTGGCCATCTTTGGGCTACATTGGGCTACATTGGGCTACATTGGGCTACATTGGGCTACATTTGGGCTCCAACATATATATAGCCCAATGTAGCCCAATATATATTTTTCAAAGTTAATTTTCGTAAAAACCACTGGAGCCTATATCTTGAGACATAGCAAAGGCACATCGGGCTACCAGTCCCTACAATTTTGCCAAGTTTGGTGTAAATCCATTCAGCCGTTCAGGCTAAAAGTGAGGCCAACCGCCCTATGGAAAATTGCATGGGAAAAACACGTTTTGGGACCCCCCTTTTTTCTCGGCCCCCCCTTGACGAAACCCCCCCAAAGTTTCAGGGGCTGCTCAGAAACAAAATGTTCCATTTTCCTGAAAATTTCAGCCAATTCTGTCCTCAAACGCCAAAGTTATTCGACATAGAATTTTCAAAAATCCCATAGGAAAAAAATCCTAACTATATATACCTACTGGCTATCGCCAGTAGGTAATATATATATATATATATATATATATATATATATATATATATATATATATATATATATATACCCTCCTAGCAACACTCCGCATTAGCAAAGTATGCAGCGCACTCCGAAGTTCATTTTCAAATTCTTTATTCTGCCCAAACCATCATGCTGAGATTCCATAGGAAAAGCATTTTTTTGACTTGCCAATATCTGTGATGCCGTTTGGCGAATCTTCGCAACATTTTTGAAAGATTCGGGGTGATTCGTCAAGCGGGGGCCGGGAAAAAAATGGGGTCCCAAAATGCGTTTTTCCATTGTTAATTTCCTTTTTTTTTTAACTTCACAGCAGCAAGATATCACATAGCAGTATACAATATATAATAAGCAACAGGAAACAAAAAGATAAGAAACATACACTTACAAATAAGTAATTCAACCTTCAAAATAATCACAAAAAGATCCCCAGATACTAATATCAATCTGGCGTTTTTTAAGCCCTTTAACAGAAAATAAACTCCATTCTAACTTGTATAAATTATATATTTTTGCCCGCCAGAGTTCAAATTGTGGGAGATCTTTCTGCAGCCACTCCCCAGCAATACAAAGATGAGCGACAGTCATAGAGAAAAACACCAGCTGTTGATGTTTGTGTAAAACAATCAGATGACTATTAACAGGCAACTTCCCTAATAGCATCATAGTGGGAGTAATTGTCAGGCATGTGTTCATAACAAGAGACAATTTTTTTTTATATCAGTAACAAATCTAAACAATTTATCACAGCTAAAAAATATATGTACGCTATCAGCATTATCATCCCCACATCAGAAGCACTTTCCCTCAAACCCAGCCCCCCATTTAGACATCCGAGCGGGGGTATATTATAAACCAAATAAAGTCTTAAAAAACGGAACCTTCATGTTCGCTGACAATAAAGTCTCCCTAGAAATTGCAATGAGTTTCTCAGCCAAAATATCCAGTTCTCCCAACTCTCTAGACCATTTGATGTTATATTTATCAAAATCATCTGGTCTATCTGATAATAGTAGCTGATATAGCACACCAATTTTCTCCTGTCGTTTAACCGTCTCTCTAAGAGAGTGGGGTCACACATTAACATTATTCCGAAATAAAAAGGTCACTAATCTGGAGAAATTTGAAAAACTGCACTTTAGACAAGCCGTATTGTAAAACTAATTCATCAAAAGATTTACATACCCCATCAGGAGAAAAAAAAACTAAACACCTAATACCTTTCTTTCTCCAACCTTGAGCTATATTTATTATCCTCAAATATGGAAGGTAAAATCTTTACTGCATTCAAGGGCGTGTAGTATGAGATTTTCCCCATTGAGTCAAACATTAGTAATCGTTTCCAGACTTTATAGGCATTATGCAAGACTGTAAACTGTGTTCGTTTGAAGTAACTTCAATCCACTTCTTTAAATAAGCATTGTCTAGCAATTGGGCCCCTGAGAGTTAAAAAAAATTGTGGGTGCAGTAGCACTATTCACGGCTCCTTCCCCAGTGATTAATACCCGCATTTGTAACAAAAAACATGTGTAGAAATATAAAGCAAAATCAGGTACCGCTAAGCCTCCTCTCTCAACAGGTAATGTCATAAAGCACATCGCACGTCTAGGCCTACCAGGACTCCAAATAAATTTCCAACATATCGATTGAAGATCTTGTAGTCTAGCATTTGTCACTTCCAAGGGCAATGAGCGAAATAGATATAGAACCTTAGGAAGGACATTCACTTTAATGATATTGCTATGCCCAATTAGAGTATAGTGTAGACGTCCCCATCTATCCAATTAATCTTTAAAATGGCATATCAATAAATTCCAATTCACATCCATCACTTCAGACATAGAGGATCGTATTTGGATACCCAGAAATGTCACCTCTTTAACTACCCACTCGTCAATCCATACAATATTATCTGAACACAAAATTTGGGTTTTTGCCACATGAGCTTATACCCAGCAATTAATCTGAATTCTGTCGCTAACCGCTCAATCTCAACAATCGCAAGAGAGGGATCCACAGTGGTCACGGCTATGTTGTCGCATAAGCAAAAACAGAGAATTGATAATCGTGGAACACAAATGGAGGGATACGAGCATTATGATATAATTGTTCTACAAAAGGATTAATGTAAAGAGCAAATAAAAGAAGAAAGCACGGGCAACCTTGCCCGGTGCCCTGAGTAATAGACAATGCCTCTGAAAAAAAAACCATAGCAGAAATTTTAGCAGTGGGGGCATTTTACAAGGCTTGCAGAGCTATAATAAGTTTATTGCCAAAGCCACTTTGATCCAACAATTGCTACAAATAGTCCCATTCCACACAATCAAACGCTTTCTCTGTGTCCAATAATATCAAAGCTAAATTCTTCTTTTCCGTACGAGCAATATCAAATAGTGTTATACCTTCATTCACATGTGCGACGTTTCCAAGTTGAGGGATAAAACCATGTTAATTTAAAGAAACCAAAGAGGTGATAACTTTAGATTCTCGATTGGCCAGAATTTTAGAATACATTTTATTATCACAATTTAAAAGCGAAATTGGTTGATATGATCCCTCCAGCTCCGGTGATTTGCCCTTTTTACAAAACACCCCAATCGTGGCTTCTGACCAAGACTTAGGTGGATGTCCTAATTGTGCCATATGAAAAACCTTCAACACCTCATCCTTAATTTGATGAAGAAAAAGCCTATAAACCTCAGCTGGAATCCTATGGGGTCCTTCCGCTTTCCCTAAAGCTAAATTATTTACTGCACATTCTAATTCAATCATAGAAATCGGGGAATCAATTTGCTCCGCAAGAAGAGGGTCTAATTGTACCAAACCCTCCTGTAAAAATACACTTTCACCCCCAACCGTTCCTCCCTGCTGAGTATAAAGAGTAGTATAAAACTAATGGAAAATAGAAAGTATCTGTTGTGGATCAGAGTGCAACAAACCATTCTGATCCTTCAATGATTGAATACTTCGAGCAGATTCTTTTATACGAAGTCGCAAAGCTAACCGTCTTCCAATAGTTTCTCCAAATTCATGGTTTTGCTGTTTAGATATTAAAAATGTTCTAGCATTCTCGACATTCCAAAACCCCAAAACATTTGCACGATGTTTAGCAACATTATTTTCTAGTCCAGAAATGTCGTTCTTAAATGTAGCAATCCCTGTAGTTAAGGCGCCTTCCGCCTCCCTCAAAGCCTCATAATGCCGGGATAGATCCAACTTAAGTTTATTTTGTTGATGTAAGCTAAAACTAAGGACGTCCCCCCGCAAACAAGCCTTAAAAGTATCCCAAATATTAGTAGTATGAGCAGACAAATTATTGTTTATAAAAAAATCCTTAACCCAATGAATCATATATTCCTCAAATTCTTCATTTAAACGGAGTTTCCCATCAAATGAGAAAGACTTGAATGAAGTCCTCCTCCTTGAAATAGCTAATTCTAAGACAATAGGGGCATGATCCGATGAAATCCTCGGATAAAGCTGAATAGAAGCATCAGTTAACAAAGAAGCAGGAGCAAAAAAATTATCTAATCTAACAAATTTTTTATGTGGGTAGGAATAAAAGGTGAAACCCATATAATTATCCTTTTCTCTGCCCCAAACATCCACTAAGCCGTGATCGCAGATTAAATTATAAAGTGCTTTAAAAACATTTGGTTTTCGTCCATTATATTTCTGGGAGCCCTCCTGTAGTGCCTGATTGGTTACATTAATAGTAATATCGCCACAGATTACCAAAGGATGTTCCCATGTGGCTAATTCAATATTTAATTCAGCTAAAATCCCAGGATCGTCAAGGTTAGGCCCATATATTGTACAGAGCGTAATCTTATATCCCTCAAACCCACATTCGGTTATAACCCACCGCCCATATTTATCTGCCAGAATACGTCCAGTGGTAACAAAATCAAATTTGCCTAAAATGGCAACACCTCGAGTCATGCCTGTTTGTCGAGACGCAGATATTAAAGAAAATCCCAAATCTTTCATAATATCACGCTTAACCCAGGGTATATGGGTCTCCTGTATGCAAAGTAAATCTGGCTGAATGTGTCGTACTTCCGCAGCCACCCTCTGTCGCTTTGCCCAATTATTAAGACCCGATACATTTAGAGAACACATTTTTAATCCTTTATGTGCCATTAATATAGTATATCAGTCCTTCTGAAGCAAACAATACTAACAATACTAGCCCTAAGGGAAATTACCCTATGGGTACGCAGTTAATCAGCTTGAAACATTCATCTGCCCTTTGGCACCACAATTTTATCTTTATTTGTTCCTTAATCTTTAAATAATTACTTGATGCTGTGAATTTTAATTTTTAATTTCCATAGGAAAAATTGGAACAGGCTACAGACCGAACTGCTGAACGGAAGTACACTATATTTGGCAAACAAGTAGCCCTTGTATCAGAAAGAGACCTTTCTTTTCAAATGGTGTAAGTCCGTTCAGTAGTTTTTGAGAAATTAAAAAATAAAAGATCGATATCTGAGCACCGAGGAGGACTCGCAAACCCTCCCGGGCAAGAGCTTCACTCTGATTGGCTGCCAACACTCCAAACCAGGAAGTGTTGGCAGCCATCTTGTGACTCAGTAAGAGAGTAACAAGAAAAGAGTTTTAAAAAAAATGAAAAACAAGAAAAGGGGGCAGGGTAGAAACACCCTGACCCCATATGCCTCCTCTGGGGGTCCCACAGGGATTTTTTAAAAATGACAGAATTTGCGTTGGGGTCGCAAATTCTCCAGAGAAATAAAACAAAAACAAAGCATGGGCTCCACGCTTCATTTTCAATAAGCCCCTGGGTGGGCACAGCCCTGGGGACCGCCACCTCTCCAGGGCTTATTTAATTGTATGCGGGGGCACTGCGGTCCCCCGCAGCCCAGGGGACCACCACCTCCCGGGGGCTGTAACAAGAATGCATGGTGGTCCCAATCCCCCCTCAGCCTTGGGGACCACCACCTCCCCGGGTCTCTGTTTGCCTTTTAAAAATGTTTTATGGGGGAAGAGCCCCCAACACGCCCCAGGGACCACCACCTCCCTGGGGCATAAGCTTATTACCAATGCGGGGGTCCTTAGATGACTCCCAGGCCCCGGGGACCACCACCTCTTCGGGGCTTTAAATAGATGGGAGGGGGGCTGTGTGTCCCCCCTCTTGGAGCCCATGATGGCCTTGGCAACCACCACCCCCAGGGCTGGCTCCTGCAGTGTCCCAGGGGGCCCACCCCTGGGACATTGCTGTTTGCTATGGTAGGGCGGGAGCACAGCTCCCGCCCTGCCATATCAAACTCTGCTTTACTTCATTGAAGCGAGAGCAGGAAAACCTGCTCTCGCTTCAACGAAGCAAAGCAGAATTGCTTTTGTGCAAGGGGAGCTGCATGTCAGCAGATCTCCTTGCTCAAAAGCAATGCTGGCTCCCGCAAGTTGGGGAATATATTCCCCTTTGATACTAGCCCATCAGGTACCTCCAATATGTTCCACAAAGGAACCGCGTTTTCAGAGTGGCGTAAAAAAAGGGCATGGCCTCGGACCACCTCTCTGTAACGTAGCTCTGTGGGGCATATTGCAGGTACCTGGTGGGCTAGTTGGTCCCAGGGTACTTCAGGATTCAAGAAGACTTAATCCCCCAACTTAGAAAATGCCTGTGGGGGGCGTTTACATAGTGGTGGAGAAAGGGTACATGGCCTGTGTCCACCACTCTGCAATCAAGCTCTGTGGCTCTTACTGGAGGTACCTGGTGAGCAAGTTGGCTCCCAGGGACCCTCAGTATTCAAGGGGAATTAATTGCCCAACTTAAAACGTGCTGGGGGTGCGTTTGCATCATGGTGGAAAAAGGGGGCATGGCCTATGTCCACCTCTCTGCAATCCAGCTTTGTGGTGCTTACTGGATTCAAGGGGACTTAATCCCCCAACTTAGAACATGCCTGGGGGTGCGTTTACAGAGTGGTGGAGAAAGGGTACGTGGCCTGTGTCCACCACTCTGCAATCAAGCTCTGTGGGTCTTACTGGAGGTACCCGGTGAGCAAGTTGGCTCCCAGGGACCCTCAGTATTCAAGGGGAATTAATTGCCCAACTTATATCATGCCGGGGGTGCGTTTGCAGCGTGGTGGAGAAAGGGGGCATGGCCTATGTCCACCTCTCTGCAATCCAGCTTTGTGGTGCTTAATGGAGGTACATGGATGGCAAGTTGGCCCCATGGACCCTCAGTATTCAAGTAGAATTAATCCCAAAACTTAGAACACGCCAGGGGGGCACATTTGCAGAGTGTTGGAGAAAGGTGGCATGGCCTAGTATGAGAAGTTAGTAATCCTGCTGTGTGGGACTTACTGGAGGTAATAGGAGGGGTAGTTGGCCCCCAAGGATGATGTTGGGTCTAACTACCTCTGCTGTTACCTTCCAGTAAATTTCACAAAGTGGGATTGATAATAGGTGTTCGGAGGCCACGCTCACCTTTCTCCATTACTCTGCAAATGCGACTGCTATGTTATAGTTAGAAATAAGCATTTAAAAAACATTTGAACTTCATTGAAAAAACCATAGGTTTCAGGGACTTTATAGTTAGAAATTAGCATTTAAAAAACCTTTGCAATTCACTGAAAAACAATAGGTTTCAAGGACGCTGTAGTTAGAAATTGGCATTTAAAAAACCTTGGAAATTCACTCAAAAAACACAGGTTTCAGGGATATTATAGTTAGTTCGACATTTCACTCGTACACAACCAGAGAAATTCAACTGTTATAGTTAGTAGAGATAACTATAACTCGTGCCCCTGCAATACACTGCTGATGACCTCACATATTACATCATTCATGACATGGTCAATGACATCACTGATTACATTACTGATGACATCTCAAATGACATGGTGTGTAAGTGGCTGCATGGGTTGGTGAGTAGCTATATGAGTATCTATATGGGTTAAGGATTGATTAATAATTGGTTATCTGATTATTTGTGAGGGTGCCTGAGTGTTTGTGTGGGTGGGTGGGGGTATGTGATCCCTCCATGGATGCGAGAGTGGGTTATTCAGTGGGTGTATGGGTTCATGAGTATGTCTGCGATGGGCTATATTGGTGAGTGAGTGTATGTTTGGCTGTGGTGGTGAGTGAATGGATGTCTCATGGTATATCCGTGAGTAACTACATTTGTGAAAGGCAGTATATGTGAATGTTGAAGTATATAGGTGACTATATGTGACAACGAGTGATTGTGAGAGTGGCTGTATGGATGTGTATGTCCTTGTGTCAGTGATTGTATAAGAGAGTATGTGTTAGTATCTGTATGAATAAGTGAGGTGATGTATGTATAACTGTATTGGTGAGTAAATGGTAGTGTGATCGAGTCTTTGGGTGACTGACTAGGTATGTGAGTATCTCTGTGGATGAGTGGCAGTATGTGCGGTCCTGTATGGGTGTATGAGTGCATTTATCATCCACTTCTTTAAATAAGCATTGTCTAGCAATTGGGCCCATGAGAGTTAAAAAAAATTGTGGGTGCAGTAGCACTATTCACGGCTCCTTCCCCAGTGTTTAATACCCGCATTTGTAACAAAAAACATGTGCAGAAATATAAAGCAAAATCAGGTGCCGCTAAGCCTCCTCTCTCAACAGGTAATGTCATAAAGCATATCGCACGTCTAGGCCTACCAGGACTCCAAATAAATTTCCCACATATCAATTGAAGATCTTGTAGTCTAGCATTTGTCACTTCCAAGGGCAATGAGCGAAATAGATATAGAACCTTAGGAAGGACATTCACTTTAATGATATTGCTACGCCCAATTAGAGTATAGAGTAGACGTCCCCATCTATCTAATTAATCTTTAAAATGGCATATCAATAAATTCCAATTCACATCCATCACTTCAGACATAGAGGATCGTATTTGGATACCCAGAAATGTCCCCTCTTTAACTACCCGCTCGTCAATCCATACAATATTATCTGAACACAAAATTTGGGTTTTTGCCACATTGAGCTTATACCCAGCAATTAATCCGAATTCTGTCGCTAACCGCTCAATCTCAACAATCGCAAGAGAGGGATCCACAGTGGTCACGGCTATGTTGTCCGCATAAGCAAAAACAGAGATATGATAATCGTGGAACACAAATGGAGGGATACGAGCATTATGAGATAATTATTCTACAAAAGGATTAATGTAAAGAGCAAATAAAAGAGGAGAGCACGGGCAACCTTGCCCGGTGCCCCGAGTAATAGACAATGCCTCTGAAAAAAAAAACATAGCAGAAATTGTAGCAGTGGGGGCATTATACAAGGCTTGCAGAGCTATAATAAATTTATTGCAAAAGCCACTTCGATCCAACAATTGCCACAAATAGTCCCATTCCACACAATCAAACGCTTTCTCTGTGTCCAATAATATCAAAGCTAAATCCTTCTTTTCCGTACGAGCAATATCAAATAGTGTTATAACTTTATTCACATGTGCGACAGTTCCAAGTTGAGGGATAAAACCATGTTAATTTAAAGAAACCAAAGAGGTGATAACTTTAGATTCTCGATTGGCCAGAATTTTAGAATAAATTTTATTATCACAATTTAAAAGCGAAATTGGTTGATATGATCCCACCAGCTCCGATGATTTGCCCTTTTTACAAAACACCCCAATCGTGGCTTCTGACCAAGACTTAGGTGTATGTCCTAATTGTGCCATATGAAAAACCTTTAACACCTCATCCTTAATTTGATGAAGAAAAAGCCTATAAACCTCAGCTGGAATCCTATCGGGACCTGCCGCTTTCCCTAAAGCTAAATTATTTACGGCACTTTCTAATTCAATCATAGAAATCGGGGAATCAATTTGCTCTGCAAGAAGAGGGTCTAATTGTACCAAACCCTCCTGTAAAAATACACTTTCACCCCCAACCAACCCTCCCTGCTGAGTATAAAGAGTAGTATAAAACCAATGGAAAATAGAAAGTATCTGTTGTGGATCAGAGTGCAACAAACCATTCTGATCCTTCAATGATTGAATACTTCAAGCAGATTCTTTCATACGAAGTCGCAAAGCTAAACGTCTTCCAATAGTTTCCCCAAATTCATGGTTTTGCTGTTTAGATATTAAAAATGTTCTAGCATTCTCGACATTCCAAAACCCCAAAACATTTGCACGATGTTTAGCAACATTATTTTCTAGTCCAGAAATGTCGTTCTTAAATGTAGCAATCCCTGTAGTTAAGGCGCCTTCTGCCTCCCTCAAAGCCTCATAATGCCGGGATAAATCCAACTTAAGTTTATTTTGTTGATGTAAGCTAAAACTAAGGACTTCCCCCCAAAAACAAGCCTTAAAAGTATCCCAAATAATAGTAGTATGAGCAGACAAATTATTGTTTATAAAAAAATCCTTAACCCAATGACTCATATATTCCTTAAATTCTTCATTTAAACAGAGCTTCCGATCAAATGAGAAAGACTTGAATGAAGTCCTCCTCCTTGAAATAGCTAATTCTAAGACAATAGGGGAATGATCCGATGGAATCCTCAGATACAGCTGAATACAAGCATCAGTTAACAAAGAAGCAGGAGCAAAAAAATAATCCAATCTAACTAATTTTTTATGTGGGTAGGAATAAAAGGTGCATGACAACAGAAAGTAGCAGTGGGTCAAAGAACAGTTAACTCAAGTATGTGTCTGGAACAATGGTGCCTAGCAGATGAACTCAACAATGTGTAAGGATTACTAACTAAGGGTAAATATCCTTCCTGTGTGGAAAAATATCTTTCCCGTGTGGAAAAATACCCACAGTTGTCGATCCTAGACGCCCTGTTCATCATTTGGGTTCCTTCATACCGGGAAGGTAAGTTTTGACCACTGTGGATGGTACAAACGATACAGTGGAACCCATTGGAAGTTTTCATGTATCAGGGTGTGGATTGACAGCTATAAAGCAGTGCATGTGACAAGTGAGAAAAGTGAACTGTGCTATGAACAGATAAAATTTGGTAGTAGAAAGATTAAACAACTTTATTAAACACCTTGGTACTCCCAAATTAATAAAAATACGTGCGATATTAGTGGCTTCACCAAATAACCACTAATCCCTATATACGGTCAACATGTTTCTGCAGACTGACTTCGGGGCCTTAAAGGTATCCTGCTGCTTTCTTCAGGACCATAATCGCGACTGCTCATTAAAAAGGTGAAAAAAAGAAGGAAAAGCTATCACCTGGGTATCTTGTAGTTCTCCATTCTCCTTGCTTCTGTGATATCCAAATGGTCACAAGGGAACAGGTGGCACCCATCCAGAAACATATAAAAAGATAACAACCAAAACAGCACACAGTCAATTTGGTAACACGGTATATTCATTACGTGTATAGATGATTAGTTCTGCAGATACCAATCTCGTGTCTCTAAAATGACACCCACATTTTCATAATTGTAAAATGGCTTCTCTCACTTACCAAATATAGAGGAGAGAAACACTCCACCCCACCTGGCCACAGCTCAGGTAAATGGAGCCCCGCACTGATGAGCATAAAGAGAAACATTGAAAAAGCGGGTTACCATGACATGTCAGAAAAAACTGACTTCATTACACCATCCAAAAACGCAGCACACACATTTGGTTGATTCGCCTCTATGTGCTACCGATTATTCAAGTTTAGGCGTTTTTACCTTTTATTAAATCACTGGTATTGATTCAAGCAGCCTCATTTCATGCATTAGTTTCCTATCGCCGATATGGGGATTTTTTTGAACAGCAAACAACAGCAAAAAACTCTAGTTTTACTTAGTCTGACTTGCTGTGCCCATAACCCGATAGCTCCCTGAGGCTAATCTCACCCGCTAACGTTGTCAGGAAAATTAAACCCTGCATGTGTGCAAACGGCCCCGCGTGCAGTCAGCACCAAACCAGTTCGTTTCCACCAAGTGCCCCAGTTTGAGATGGACACACAGAGGTGCGCGATGGCTTACCTTCCAGTCGGTACTCCAGATGTCCTTCTGGGCTGTCTCGGGGAGGTGCCGACCGGAACCAAAAACGGGATTAAGAACTCTCTCCCCTATTGGCCGGTCGCGTAAAACGCGTCATAGCCAAGTGCCCTCACCACCGTTCATGGGAAATGTAGTCTATGCAGCACTCGTTCCCATGATCTAATTCGTAAACAAATGAAAGGGTTGTGCGAGCTACCGTCTAGACTACAGAGCCTTCCCTCGGTACAGATAATTATCGAAAATGGTTAATCGTTTTGAAACACTGTATTCCGTGACATGCTCTTCCACGGAAACAAATGCTCTGGTGGGTGCAAGCGAAATAACCGTCACAACCCCTCATAGAGAATTCAAAGTCAATTCTTGTGGCATGAAATTAACTCGAAGGGCATCTCCATCTCCTTTCATAAACTCAGGTGTCTTGCCTTGTTATGATCAACACTGAACCAGTGCCACATGTCTCCACCCCTTTGTGCCCCCCAATATACGGATCCAGCGACCACACATTGGACCACTGTAAACCCGATACACTAGAGGCTTACACTCATTCCGGGTGGGAAACAAGAAGCATTCAAACTTTCTGTTGTCATATTGTTTATTTAGGGGTTGTAGCAGTGTGAGGTCTCTAAACATCCCCTTAGGCCCTCCTCCCTCTTTTTGTGTTTATAGGAATAAAAGGTGAAACCCATATAATTTTCCTTTTCTCTGCCCCAAACATCCACTAAGCTGTGATCGCAGATTAAATTATAAAGTGCTTTAAAAACGTTTGGTTTTCGTCCATTATATTTCTGGGGGCCCTCCTGTAGTGCATAAACAAAGTAGAATCCACAGAGTGGTGGTTCAGTGGTCCCTCAGGGATGGGGGGCACACCGTGTTTTTTAAATGCCCCTCACACACCAACAGGCCCCTTGGTGTCATGCTTCATCATCGGGGCCTTCGCACCCCTCTACGGGATGCGGCGTGCTACGACAGAACGACTACGCAGGAGCACTTTGTAGTGAACTATGTGAGGGGATGTGGTTACGTGATGTGAGTGAGGTGAGGTGAAAAAAGTGATTAAAAAATACCTGGCACTAAGGAAAAGAGAAAATTTTATTCTGTCCCTGGCTGGTATTAGTAAAAAGTGCAAAGACTGGTTGAAAAAATACGTGCTAGGGTATATCAACCAACTACAGTGTCAACATGTTTCGGAGTACAAGACTCCTTCTTCAGGACGAGGATATGCACTATGATCCCCACCTTACTCACATGGAATGTGAAAGTGCTCAAAAAAATACAAAAATAATGTGTAATGTACCTATCAATGTTTTAAAAGATGGTTCGCTCGTTGCGCCCAATTGGCGTTTCAAATATTTAAGTTCAAAATGCGGATGGCCCCATGAGCCTTAGCGTGGTATTGGGGGTATCACTCCTCATTGCCCAGTCAGCAACGATGACTGCAAGGACTGGATGCCTGCCTGCCTTCCCCGCAACGCTGCTCCGCTGTAAGCAGCGTTGCGGGGAAGGCAGGCATCCAGTCCTTGCAGTCATCGTTGCTGACTGGGCAATGAGGAGTGATACCCCCAATACCACGCTAAGGCTCATGGGGCCATCCGCATTTTGAACTTAAATATTTGAAACGCCAGTTGGGCGCAACGAGCGAACCATCTTTTAAAACATTGATAGGTACATTACACATTATTTTTGTATTTTTTTGAGCACTTTCACATTCCATGTGAGTAAGGTGGGGATCATAGTGCATATCCTCGTCCTGAAGAAGGAGTCTTGTACTCCGAAACATGTTGACACTGTAGTTGGTTGATATACCCTAGCACGTATTTTTTCAACCAGTCTTTGCACTTTTTACTAATACCAGCCAGGGACAGAATAAAATTTTCTCTTTTCCTTAGTGCCAGGTATTTTTAATCACTTTTTTCACCTCACCTCACTCACATCACGTAACCACATCCCCTCACATAGTTCACTACAAAGTGCTCCTGCGTAGTCGTTCTGTCGTAGCACGCCGCATCCCGTAGAGGGGTGCGAAGGCCCCGATGATGAAGCATGACACCAAGGGGCCTGTTGGTGTGTGAGGGGCATTTAAAAAACACGGTGTGCCCCCCATCCCTGAGGGACCACTGAACCACCACTCTGTGGATTCTACTTTGTTTATGCATGACGCTTAGGGAGACTGAATCCACTTTTCTCTCTCTCTCCCCCCCCCCTGGTTGTTTTTCCGGCCCTCCTGTAGTGCCTGATTGCTTAAATTAATATTAATATCGCCACAGATTACCAAAGGATGTTCCCATGTGGCTAATTCAATATTTAATTCAGCTAAAATCCCAGGATCGTCAAGGTTAGGCCCATATATTGTACAGAGCGTAATCTTATATCCCTCAAACCCACATTCGGTTATAACCCACCGCCCATATTTATGTGCCAGAATACGTCCAGTGGTAACAAAATCAAATTTGCCTAAAATGGCAACACCTCGAGTCATGCCTGTTTGTCGAGAGGCAGATATTAAAGAAAATCCCAAATCTTTCATAATATCACGCTTAACCCAGGGTATATGGGTCTCCTGTATGCAAAGTAAATCTGGCTGAATGTGTCGTAGTTCCGCAGCCACCCTCTGTCGCTTTGCCCAATTATTAAGACCCAAATTATTTCAAAAAGGGGGTGGTGATGGACAGAGCATCTGAGTTAATCAGAACACTCCTAACCAGTCAACAGATCAGGGCTTGATCCATCACCGTTTTTTAGCTCACTGCACCATCCCAATTATTAAGACCCGACACATTTAGAGAACACATTTTTAATCCTTTATGTGTCATTAATATAGTATATCAGTCCTTCTGAAGCAAACAATACTAACAATACTAGCCCTAAGGGAAATAACCCTATGGGTTCGCAGTTAATCAGCTTGAAGCATTCATCTGCCCTTTGGCACCACAATTTTATCTTTATTTGTTCCTTATCTTTAAATAATTACTTGATGCTGTGAATTTTAATTTTTAATTTCCATAGGAAAAATTGGAACAGGCTGCAGACCGATCTGCTGAACGGAATTACACCAAATTTGGCAAACAAGTAGCCCTTGTATCAGAAAGAGACCTTTTTTTTCAAATGGTGTAAGTCTGTTCAGTAGTTTTTGAGAAATAAAAAAAAAAAGATCGATATCTGAGCACCGAGGAGGACTCGCAAACCCTCCCGGGCAAGAGCTTCACTCTGATTGGCTGCCAACACTCCAAACCAGGAAGTGTTGGCAGCCATCTTTTGACTCAGTAACAGAGTCACAAGAAAAGAGTTTACAAAAAAAATGAAAAACAAGAAAAGGGGGCAGGGTAGAAACACCCTAACCCCATATGCCTCCTCAGGGGGTCCCACAGGGATTTTTTAAAAATGGCAGAATTTGCGTTGGGGTCGCAAATTCTCCAGAGAAATAAAACAAAAACAAAGCATGGGCTCCACGCTTTGTTTTCAATAAGCCCCTGGGTGGGCACAGCCCTGGGGACCACCACCTCTCCAGGGCTTATTTAATTGTATGCGGGGGCACTGCGGTCCCCCGCAGCCCAGGGGACCACCACCTCCCCGGGACTGTAACAAGAATGCATGGGGGGTCCCAATCCCCCCTCAGCCTTGGGGACCACTACCTCCCCGGGTCTCTGTTTGCCTTTTAAAAATGTTGTGTGGGGGAAGAGCCCCCAACACGCCCCGGGGACCACCACCTCCCTGGGGCATAAGCTTATTACCAATGCGGGGGTCCTTAGATGACTCCCAGGCCCCGGGGACCACCACCTCTTCGGGGCTTTAAATAGATGAAAGGGGGGCTTTGTGTCCCCCCTCTAGGAGCCCTTGATGGCCTTGGCAACCACCACTCCCAGGGCCGGCTCCTGCAGTGTCCCAGTGGCCCACCCCTCGGACATTGCTGTTTGCTATGGCAGGGCGGGAGCACAGCTCCCGCCCTGCCATATCAAAATCTGCTTTACTTCATTGAAGCGAAAGCAGGAAAACCTGCTCTGACTTCAACGAAGCAAAGCAGAATTGCTTTTGTGCAAGGGGAGCTGCATGTCAGCAGCTCTCCTTGCTCAAAAGCAATGCTGGCTCCCACAAGTTGGGGAATTTATTCCCCTTTAATACTAGCCCATCAGGTACCTCCAATATGTTCCACATAGGAACCGCGTTTTCAGAGTGGCGTAAAAAAGGGCATGGCCTCGGACCACCTCTCTGTAACGTAGCTCTGTGGGGCATACTGCAGGTACCTGGTGGGCTAGTTGGTCCCAGGGACCCTCAGGATTCAAGGGGACTTAATCCCCCAACTTAGAACATGCCTGGGGGTGCGTTTACAGAGTGGTGGAGAAAGGGCACGTGGCCTGTGTCCACCACTCTGCAATCAAGCTCTGTGGGTCTTACTGGAGGTACCCGGTGAGCAAGTTGGCTCCCAGGGACCCTCAGTATTCAAGGGGAATTAATTGCCCAACTTATATCATGCCGGGGGTGCGTTTGCAGCGTGGTGGAGAAAGGGGGCATGGCCTATGTCCACCTCTCTGCAATCCAGCTTTGTGGTGCTTACTGGAGGTACATGGATGGCAAGTTGGCCCCATGGACCCTCAGTATTCAAGTAGAATTAATCCCAAAACTTAGAACACGCCAGGGGGGCACATTTGCAGAGTGTTGGAGAAAGGTGGCATGGCCTAGTATGAGAAATTAGTAATCCTTCTGTGTGGGACTTACTGGAGGTAATAGGAGGGGTAGTTGGCCCCCAAGGATGACGTTGGGGCTAACTATCTCTCCTGTTACCTCCAGTAAATTTCACAAAGTGGGATTGATAATAGGTGTTCGGGGGCCACGCTCACCTTTCTCCACGACTCTGCAAATGCGACTGCTATGTTATAGTTAGAAATAAGCATCTAAAAAACCTTTGAACTTCACTGAAAAAAACATAGGTTTCAGGGATGTTATAGTTAGAAATTAGCATTTAAAAAACCTTTGCAATTCACTGAAAAACAATAGGTTTCAAGGACGCTGTAGTTAGAAATTGGCATTTAAAAAACCTTGGAAATTCACTCAAAAAACACAGGTTTTAGGGATATTATAGTTAGTTGGACATTTCACTCGTACACAACCAGAGAAATTCAACTGTTATAGTTAGTAGAGATAACTATAACTCGTCCCCCTGCAATACACTGCTGATGACCTCACATATTACATCATTCATGACATGGTCAATGGCATCACTGATTACATAACTGATGACATCTCAAATGACATGGTGTGTAAGTGGCTGCATGGGTTGGTGAGTAGCTATATGAGTATCTATATGGGTTAAGGATTGATTAATAATTGGTTGTCTGATTATTTGTGAGGGTGCCTGAGTGTTTGTGTGGGTGGGTGGGGGGAATGTGATTCCCTCCATGGATGCGAGAGTGGGTTATTCAGTGGGTGTATGGGTTCATGAGTATGTCTGCGATGGGCTATATTGGTGAGTGAGTGTATGTTTGGCTGTGGTGGTGAGTGAATGGATGTCTCATGGTATATCTGTGAGTAACTACATATGTGAAAGGCAGTATATGTGAATGTTGAAGTATATAAGTGACTATATGTGACAACAAGTGATTGTGAGAGTGGCTGTATGGATGTGTATGTCCTTGTGTCAGTGATTGTATAAGAGAGTATGTGTTAGTATCTGTATGAACAAGTGAGGTGATGTGTGTATAACTGTATTGGTGAGTAAATGGTAGTGTGATCGAGTCTTTGGGTGACTGACTAGGTATGTGAGTATCTCTGTGGATGAGTGGCAGTATGTGCGTGTCTGTATGGGTGTATGAGTGCATTTATCAGAAGCTGTATTGATGTGCCCCCTGCCACCAGCTTGCTTTGCCGCCTTTCTCCCCTTTTTACCGCCGTTGCCCTAGCCCCCTGGGCTCCCCCCATCTTCTCGCCCAGCCCCGGCCGCGTTTTTTCCTGCCACCTCCCCGCCGCTGCCCCCCTCCGGCCCCGCCCCCTTCCCTCGCTCGCCCTCCCCATTCGCCACCCCGCTCCCCCTCCCAGCTGCCCCTCCCTCGCTCCGCCCCCCCACTCTCCTCATATGGCAGAGTGGCGAACGCGCAGCGGGCGCGCCGATTGCGCTCCGAAGGTGCGCCAAAGGTAAGCCCATCTGCGCCCGTCCGCGCCGGGACCGTGCCCGCGCCCAGTGCCAAGACCCCTGGCCCCCGCAGAGGCCACCCCACCCGCCGGACGTACGACGACGCCGCCCTCAATGCACTCAACACCGGCCGAATCCCGGGATGCTACCGAGCCACCCCGAGACGCACCCACGGACCCTTCAGCTGCCACACCTACAAGTTTGCCTGCATCCGGACCTGCACTACACCAGCACCGACCAAGCCGACCACCAGCAGCAAACACCTCAAGTGCATCCTGCTCAACACCCGCTCCGTCCACAGACACGCCATCGAACTCTGGAACCTCCTCGACGCCACAGCTCCTGACGTTGCCTTCCTCACGGAAACCTGGATGAACGACTCCTCAGCGCCATCATCCACAGGGACACCATCCGCATCACGACCAACACCGACGACACCCTGACAACCGCCGAACACCTGCACTTCCAGATCCACACCGACCCCAAGACCACCCTCAGAGGCACCCTGATCTACTGACCCCCGGGACCACGCACACCATTCAGCGAAGACATCGCCGACTTCATCAGCCCGCACGCCCTCCCCTCCGCCGACTACATCCTCTTGGGGGACATCAACTTCCACCTGGAGAACGACAACGACCGCAACACCACCACCCTGCTTGACAACCTCGCCACCTTCGGACTCAAGCAGCTGGTGACCACCCCCACCCACCTCGCCGGACACACACTCGACGCCGTCTTTTCATCCAGCAAAGACATCGCCTTCAGCCATGCCACCGGACTCCACTGGACGGACCACAGCTGCATCCACTTCACCTTCAGAAGAACCACGATCCACCACCACCAGCAACAGGTTGCACGAAGAAGCTGGAACAAGATCACAGCCGACCAGCTCGCCGCTTCCCTAAGCCAGCACCCTCCCGCCAGCTCAGAGAACCCAAGCCAGGCCGCCGACAACCTCACAAAGTGGATCAGCAACTGCGCGAACGAACTCGCCCCACTGAAGACCCCGCCCAGCAGACCCGGCAGCAAGAAAGCGCCATGGTTCACAGACGAACTCAAGAGCTCCAAGAAGAACTGCCGAGCCCTCGAGAAAGCCTGGAGAAGGGAGCCAACACCGGACAACATGACCACCCTCAAGATCGCCACCCGAAAGCACCATCAACTGATCCACGCCACCAAGAAAACAGCATTCAACGACCGGCTGGACAACAACGCACACAACTGCAAGGAACTCTTCAACATCGTGAAAGAGCTCTCCAACCCCAACGCTGGATCCAACGACATCACCCCATCGCAAGACCTCTGCAACTCCCTCGCCTACCACTTCCACAACAAGATCGCCGACATACACAACAGCTTCAGCACACAACCAACGCTCCCCACGACCGCACCAACGCCCCGCACCACCACCCTCAGCGCCTGGACGCCGATCAACACAGAAGACACCATCCGCACGATGAACTCTATCTACTCCGGATCTCCGACCGACCCCTGCCCTCACCACGTCTTCAACAAGGCCGACGCCGTCATCGCACCCCACCTGCGGGACATCATCAACACCTCCTTCGACACCGCCACCTTCCCTGAGAGCTGGAAGCACGCCGAACTCAGCGCTCTACTAAAGAAACCAACAGCGGACCCCACCGAACTCAAGAACTACCGCCCCATCTCGCTCCTCCCGTTTCCAGCCAAAGTCATCGAGAAGACCGTCAACAAGCAGCTGGCCGCCTTCCTCGAGACGAATGGATCCCTCGACCCTTCTCAGTCTGGCTTCCGAGCCAACCACAGCACCGAGACCGCCCTCATCGCTGCCACCGATGACATCCGAGCCCTGCTGGACAACGGAGAAACAGCGGCCCTCATCCTCCTAGACCTCTCCGCAGCATTCGACACTGTCTGTCACCGCACCCTAGTGCAGCGCCTCAGCAACGTCGGAATCCAGGAGAAGGCACTGGAATGGATCATCTCCTTCCTCGACGGAAGGACACAGAGAGTCCGCCTACCACCGTACAAGTCAGAGGCCACCAAAGTCATCTGCGGCGTCCCCCAAGGGTCCTCGCTCAGCCCCACCCTCTTCAACGTCTACATGAGCCCCCTTGCGGCCATCGCACGCCAACACAACCTCAACATCATCTCCTACGCCGACGACACCCAGCTGATCCTCTCCCTGACCAACGACCCCGACGCTGCCAGAACCAACCTACACGAAGGGATGAAAGACATAGCCGAGTGGATGACGACCAGCCGCCTGAAGCTGAACTCAGACAAAATGGAAGTCCTCATCCTGGGCTCCTCGCCCTCCGCCTGGGACGACTCCTGGCGGCCCCCCGCCTTGGGCACCGCACCCAAACCTACAGACCATGCGCGCAACCTGGGCTTCATCCTGGACTCCTCCCTCTCCATGACCAGACAAGTCAACGCCGTCTCCTCGTCATGCTTCAACATCCTACGCATGCTACGGAAGATCTTCCGGTGGATCCCCATCGAGACCAGGAAGACGGTCACCCAGGCCCTCGTCACCAGCCGACTGGACTACGGCAACGCCCTCTACGCCGGAACCACCGCCAAGCTCCAGAAGAGACTCCAGCGGATCCAGAACGCCTCAGCCAGACTCGTCCTCGACATCCCCCGACGCAGCCACATCTCCGGACACCTGAGAGACCTTCACTGGCTCCCCATCAACAAGAGAATAACCTTCCGTCTCCTCACCCACGCGCACAAAGCCCTACACGACCAAGGCCCGCGTTACCTCAACAACCGCCTCAACTTCTACGCTCCCAAACGCCATCTCTGATCTACCAGTCACGCCCTCGCCGCCGTCCCCCGCATCCGAAGAGCGACAACAGGAGGAAGGTCCTTCTCCTACCTGGCCGCCAAGACCTGGAACTCCCTCCCGACCGTCCTGCGCCTGACCCAAGACCACCTCTCCTTCAGGAAGAAGCTCAAGACCTGGCTGTTCGAGCAGTAGCGGACCCCCCTCCCCAAGCGCCTTGAGACCCTCCGGGTGAGTAGTGCGCTTTATAAATGACTTGATTGATTGATTGATTGATGAGTGACTGCATGTATGAGTAGCTATATCGGCATGTGAGTGGATGTGTGTAGACCTATGAATCAGTGAGTGGGTATGTACTAACTGGTATTGGTGTGTCTATGGTTTTGAGAAAGGTAGTCTGTATTTTAGAGTGGGTGTATGAAAGGTTGATGATGATGTCATCAGTGATGTCACTGATCGTGTCATGAGTGATGTAATATGTGACATCATCAGCAGTGCATTGTGGGGCGTGAGTTATAGTTAGCTCAACTAACTATAACAGCCGAATTTCTTTGGTTTTGTACAAGTGAAATGGCCAACTAACTATAACGTCCCTGAAACCTGTAGTTTTTTCAGTGAATTTCTGAGGTTTTTTAAATGCTAATTTCTAACTATAACGTCCCAGAAACCTATGGTTTTTTCAGTGAATTTCAAAGATTTTTTAAATGCTAATTTTAACTATAACGTCCCTGAAACCTGCGTTTTTTTCAGTGAATTTCCAAGGTTTTATAAATGCTAATTTCTAACTTTGCCTACATAGGTAGGACGAGGAAAAAAGGTGAAGAAAGAAGCAAGAGAAGTGCAGAAAGAGGCAACAGAATTCCAGAAAGAGGAAGGAAGGTGCAGAAACAAGAGAAGTGCAGAAAGAACCAAAAGAGATGCAGAAAGAGGTCTACTTTGACTGTAACTTGCAACACACTCATACAAAGTAGCCTAATCACTAATCTTTCTCCCAAGATTTCTTAAACCTCACTTTTCTCTTGAAGGTTCACTATTACTTGACTACTCTGAATGTTAGGCATACCTACCAAATATAAAACAGCAATCCTAAGCCTATAACTGTTATAAGTCTGACCAAGTTTGTGAAGTTATGCATGAGTGTCTCTGCTTTTACCAAGTGACATGTTACATAGCAATAAACATAGAAATATTTGAATACCTGTATTTCAAACAGCATCCTCTGAAAATATGTGTACAAAAAGGTGTATGTAGTTCTTTCTGCTCATAATACAGGGCACATGGGTATTCAACAGAATATTTGAAGGGCTCTATAACACCTATGTACATAAGACATAGTTGCCTGTGCAACTGAATAACAGAGCAGAACTGAGAATGTGTAATCAACTATAGAAGAAGCTACCCACTTTTTAAGCTAACGTCTTCAGATGCATAACACATGTGAGAATACATATACACGTAGACATATGCCTCAGTCACATGAGCACGCAGAACTTTAAACTTGACAGTTTGAACTTCCCATGTGAGCACAGACAGAGGTGAGAGAAGTACAAAAAAAGCAAGAGATGTGTAGAAAGAAACAAAAGAAGTGCAGAACAAAGGAACAGGGGTGCAAGAAGAGGCAACAAGGGTACAGAAAGAGGGAAGAGGGGTGGAGAAAGAGGCAAGGGACTGCAGAAAGAAGCAAGAGAGCTGCTGAAAGAAACAAAAGAACTGTAGAAAGAAGGAACAGAGGTGCAGAAAGAGGCAAAATGGATGCAGAAAAAGGGAATAGGGGTGCAGCAAGAGGTAAAAGTGGCACAGAAAGAAGCAAGAGAGATAGCAACAAAAAAACAGAAAGGGGGAGTGGAGTGAGGAAAGAGGCAAGAAGAGTGCAGAAACAGGGAAGAGGGGTGGAGAAAGAGGCACAAGGGGTGCAGAAAGAAGCAAGAGAGGTACAGAAAGAAGCAAGAGAAGTACATAAAGAAGCAACAAAGATGCAGAAAGGGGAAGTGGGGTGGAGAAAGAGGCAGGAGGGATACAGAAAGCAGCAAGAGAGTTACAGAAAGAAACAAAAGAAGTGCAGAAAGAAGCAACAGAGGTACAGAAATATGGATGAGATGTGGAGAAAGAGGCAAGAGAAGTGCAGAAAGAATCAACAGAGATACAAAAAGTGGGAACAGGGTTGGAGAAATTGTCAAGAGGGGTGCAAAAAGAAGCAAGAGAGGTACAGAAAGAATAAATGAAGTGCAGAAAGTAGGAACAGCGGTGTAGAAAGAAGCAAGAGAGGTACAGAAAGAAACGCATGAAGTGCAGAAAGAAGGATCAGAGGAGCAGAAAGAGGCAAGAGGGGTGCAGAAAGAAACAAAAGAAGTGCAGAAAAAAGCAACAGAGGTACAGAAAGAGGCAAGAGCCATGCAGAAAGAGGGAAGAGGAGTGCAAGAAGAGAGAAGAGGGGTGCATAAAGAGGCATGAGGGATACAGAAAGAAGCAAGGGAGTTACAGAAAGAAACAAAAGAAGTACAGAAAGAAGCAAGAGAGGTGCAGAAATATGGATGAGATGTGGAGAAAGAGGCAAGAGAAGTGCAGAAAGAAGCAACAGAGATACAAAAAGTGGGGACAGGGTTGGATAAATTGGCAAGAGGGGTGCAGAAAGAAGCAAGAGAGTTGCAGAAAGTAGGATCAGAGGTGCAGAAAGAGGCAAGAGGGGTACAGAAAGAAACAAAAGAAGTGCAGAAAAAAGCAACAGAGGTGCAGAAAGAAGCAAGAGGTGTGCAGAAAGACAGCAGAAGGGTGCAGAAAGAGAAGCAAGAGAAATACAGAAAGAAACGAGAGAGATACAGAAAGATACAAAAGAAGTGCAGAAAGAAGGAACAGAGGTACAGAAAGAATAAATGAAGTGCAGAAAGTAGGAACAGCGGTGTAGAAAGAAGCAAGAGAGGTGCAGAAAGAAACGCATGAAGTGCAGAAAGAAGGATCAGAGGAGCAGAAAGAGGCAAGAGGGGTGCAGAAAGAAACAAAAGAAGTGCAGAAAAAAGCAACAGAGGTACAGAAAGAGGCAAGAGCCATGCAGAAAGAGGGAAGAGGAGTGCAAGAAGAGAGAAGAGGGGTGCATAAAGAGGCATGAGGGATACAGAAAGAAGCAAGGGAGTTACAGAAAGAAACAAAAGAAGTACAGAAAGAAGCAAGAGAGGTGCAGAAATATGGATGAGATGTGGAGAAAGAGGCAAGAGAAGTGCAGAAAGAAGCAACAGAGATACAAAAAGTGGGGACAGGGTTGGATAAATTGGCAAGAGGGGTGCAGAAAGAAGCAAGAGAGTTGCAGAAAGTAGGATCAGAGGTGCAGAAAGAGGCAAGAGGGGTACAGAAAGAAACAAAAGAAGTGCAGAAAAAAGCAACAGAGGTGCAGAAAGAAGCAAGAGGTGTGCAGAAAGACGGCAGAAGGGTGCAGAAAGAGAAGCAAGAGAAATACAGAAAGAAACGAGAGAGATACAGAAAGATACAAAAGAAGTGCAGAAAGAAGGAACAGAGGTACAGAAAGAATAAATGAAGTGCAGAAAGTAGGAACAGCGGTGTAGAAAGAAGCAAGAGAGGTGCAGAAAGAAACGCATGAAGTGCAGAAAGAAGGATCAGAGGAGCAGAAAGAGGCAAGAGGGGTGCAGAAAGAAACAAAAGAAGTGCAGAAAAAAGCAACAGAGGTACAGAAAGAGGCAAGAGCCATGCAGAAAGAGGGAAGAGGAGTGCAAGAAGAGAGAAGAGGGGTGCATAAAGAGGCATGAGGGATACAGAAAGAAGCAAGGGAGTTACAGAAAGAAACAAAAGAAGTACAGAAAGAAGCAAGAGAGGTGCAGAAATATGGATGAGATGTGGAGAAAGAGGCAAGAGAAGTGCTGAAAAAAGCAACAGAGATACAAAAAGTGGGGACAGGGTTGGATAAATTGGCAAGAGGGGTGCAGAAAGAAGCAAGAGAGTTGCAGAAAGTAGGATCAGAGGTGCAGAAAGAGGCAAGAGGGGTACAGAAAGAAACAAAAGAAGTGCAGAAAAAAGCAACAGAGGTGCAGAAAGAAGCAAGAGGTGTGCAGAAAGACGGCAGAAGGGTGCAGAAAGAGAAGCAAGAGAAATACAGAAAGAAACGAGAGTGATACAGAAAGATACAAAAGAAGTGCAGAAAGAAGGAACAGAGGTGCAGAAAGAAGAAAGAGGGGTACAGAAAGAGGGAGGAAGGATGTGAAAGAGGCATGAGGGGTGCAGAAAGAAGCAAGAGGGGTGCAGAAAGTAGGAAGAGAGTTGCAGAAAGAAACCAAAGAAGTGCAAAAAGAAGAAACAGAGATACAGAAGGAGGCAAGAGGGATGCAGAAAGAAGGATGAGGGGTCCAGACAGAGGCACAAGGGTTGCCGAAAGAAGGGACTGAGATACAGAAAGAAGCAAGAGAAGTGCAGAAAGAAGCAAAGGGAGGTGCACAAAGAGGGATGAGGGGTGGAAAAAAGGCATGAGGAGTGTAGAAAGAAGCAGCAGATGCAAAAAGGGGAACAGGGGTAGAGAAAGTGGCAAGAGAGGTACAGAAAATAGCAAGAGAGGTACAGAAAGAAACAAAAGAAGAGCAGAAAAATGAACAGGGGTTCAGTAAAAGGCAGGATTTTTCAGAAAGAAGCACAAGATATGGAGAAAAAAAGCAAAGAGGTGCAGAAGGAAGCAAGAGTTGTTCAGAAAGAGGCAAGAGAAGTGCAGAAAGAGGCAAGATGGGTACAAAAAAAGAAGAAGAGGGGTACAGAAAGAGGCAACAGGGTTTACAGAAAGAGGGAAGGGGGTGGAGATTGAGGCAAAGGGGTACAGAAAGAAGCAAGAGAGCTGCAGAAAGAAACAAAAGAAATGCAGGAAGAAGGAACAGAGGTGCACAAAGAGGCCAAAGGAGTGTAGAAAAAGGCAAAAAGGTTACAGAAAGAAGCAAGAAATGTAGAAAGAAACAAAAGAGGTACAGAAAGAAGGAACAGAGGTGAAGAAAGAGGCAAGAGGGATTCACAAAGATGGAAGAGGGGTATGAAGGAGACAGAGGGAGTACAGAAAGAAGCAAGAGGAGTGCAGAAACAAGCAACAGAGTTGCAGAAAGAGGCAAGAGGGGTGCAAAAAGAAGGAAGAGGGGTAGAGAAAGAGGCACGTGGGCTGCAGAAAGAAGCAAGAGAGTTGCAGAAAGAAACAAAAGAAGTGCAGAAAGAAAGAACAGAGTTGCAGAAAGAAGCAACGGGGGTGCAGAAAGAGGGTGGATGGGTAGAGGAAGAAGCAAGGGGTGCTGGAAAAGCAAGAGAGCTGCAGAAAGAAACAACAGAAATGCAGAAAGAAGGAACAGAGGTGCAGAAAGAGGCAAGAGGGGTGCAGAAAGATTCAAAAGGGGTACAGAAAGAAGCAAGAGGTGTAGAAAGAAAAAAGAAGTGCTGAAGGAAGGAATAGAGGTGCAGAAAGAGGCAAGAGGGGTCCAAAAAGAGGGAAGAGGGATACAGAAAGAGGAACGTGGGGTGCAGAGAGAAGCAAGAGATTTGCAGAAAGAAACAAAAGAAGTGCAGAAAGAAAGAACAAAGTTGCATAAAGAAACAAAATGGGTGCAGAAAGAGGGTTGATGGGTGCGGAAAGAGGCAAGGGGGTGCAGAAAGAAGCAAGAGATCTGCAGAAAGAAGTGAGAGGTGCAGAAAGAAAGAAAAGAAGTACAGAAAGAAGGAACAGAAAAACAGAAAGAGGCAAGAGGGGTACAGAAAGAAGGAAGAGGGGTAGAGAAAGAGGCAAAAGGGGTGCCGAAAGAAGTGAGAGGTGCAGAAAGAAAGAAAAGAAGTACAGAAAGACGGAACAGAGGTGCAGAAAGAGGCAAGAGGGGTGTGGGCAGAGGGGTGTGAAAGAGGCACAAAGGGTGCAGAAAGAAGCTAGATAAGTGCAGAAAGTAGCAACAGAGGTGCAGAAAGAGGGAAGAAGGGTAGAGAAAGAGACAAGAGAAGTACAGAAAGAAGCAACAGAGATGCAGAAAGAGGCAAGCGGGGTGGTGAAAGAGTCAATAGGGATGCAGAAAGAAGCAAGAGAAGTGCATAAAGAAACAAATGAACTGCAGACGGAAGAAACAGGGCTGCAGATAGAGACAGGAGGGGTGCAGAAAGAGGGAAGAAGGGAGCAGAAAAAGGCAAAAGAGGTGCAGAAAGAGGCAAAAGAGTTGCAGAAAGCAGGAGATTTGCAGAAGGAGGCAAGAGAAGTGCAGAAAAAGACAGAAAGGTGCAGAAAGAAGCAACAGAAATGCAGAAAGAGGCAAGAAAGGCACATAAAGAAGCAAGAGTGGCTTGCACACTATTAATACCAATTTAACACCCGCATTTAATAATAAGTAAGAGGTGACCATTCTAGGTTCGCAAAGAACCTTCCCCCACGCTGTAACACTTGTCGCTGCATTTTTGCTAACGTTTGAGCCGTTTGAGCTAGAAACAAGGCTTTCTTGTACAAAACTGCAGATTAGGTAGCAGATGATGGATTATGTGGCTAATGCGGAAAATGCATAATTGTGCGAAAGTCCTGCAGCCAAACAGTCGCAAATTTCCAGTGGCCCTGCTCATACATCTGACTAGGTCCAGAACTGCTCCTCAGTGATTCCTTCTTTTTTGTCTCATTGGGTTCATAGTTTAGCTTCTACGGAAAGGAGAAAGACTAAACCTGAGGTTACCACTCCACAACACAGACTACCATACCACATAATTACTCTCCATAACACATAATCCCGCTCTACATAATTCCTATACACTAAATATCACATTCTATCTCTCCACATAAATTCACTGCACAAAATACCACATAATTCCACTACACAACAGACCATATAATTGCACCACACACAACGTACATCCAATCCACTCCACTCCAAAAAGCATTAGTAAAAAACGTTTACATTTACAATGCCAATAGCTCTAACTCTTACAAATGCGAGATCTATTACATTAGAAATGCTTCTTTAACTGGTAGTAATATTTGCAGAGTGGTAGAGAAAGGGGGCTGGGCCTCCAACCAGCACTTAGGAATTCCGCTGAGTATGACTTAGAGGAGGTACCAGGAGGGCTTCTTGGCCCTCAAAGTCCCTCAGGAGTAAAGTGGACTTCTTCCCCCAACCCGTACTGTGCAGGAGGCGTTAGCAGAGTGGTGGAGAAGGGGAACATGGGCTCTGAAGACCTCCGGGTGACTGTGTTGAAAGTAACTGTGAGCATAACTACTCTGCAATAAAGATAGAGGTTAGAGAATGTTCAACAAATAAAAAATCTTGCATGCACCTCCAGCAAACCCTGTGGCGCAGTCTTGAGGGAGGCATTACACAACATTCCCATTCATGTTGCTAGTAGTATGCCCACAATACCTTAATTTAGGAGGATGATCCAGAGACAAAAACTAGCAAGTAATCCCCAACGTGTGACCCCACAAACCTTTTCTGATATTAAATATTCTCCAAGAACTAACAACTACTTTCACTAATGAACCTTTCCAGAGTGTTCCTGATGTATCCATAGGTGCCAATTAGGCACATTGCTGGAGTGTGTCTGAAAACAGGTGCAACTCCAGCAATGTGTCTTTTCACATGGAGCAAGCCCCAAGTCAGAGGCCCTGCATCACTCCTTACACCTGCTTCAAGCAGGCGTAAGGATTCAACATAGTGACGCCCTAAAAGTGGCGCAGTGAAATCTCAAAGGCGCAGTAAAATCTCATAGATTTTGCTGCGTCAGTTCTACATGGTTTTCCTGCATTGGAACGCCCATCCTGCATACATTATGCTTGATGCAGATATAATGTAGCACAGGACTAACATATTGGCAGACGCGTCACTTTTCAAATATGGCGCAGTGTGGTTCATTTTTTACACAGCTTCATGTATAAGGCCCTTTGTCTTACCTGACCGCAGCTCTTCTTTACTTCCGAGCTCTGCCGTGACACTCCAACAGTCGAAACAGATGCACGCGAGAATATGTTTTTTGAATATTTGTTAAGTTGTTGCTTCTGTTCTTAAATTTACTTCCTATTTAAAAAAATGTATAAATATTCCCAAAAAATCTTACATTTTTTACTGTTTTAAAAAAATTGTATAATAAATTATTTCTAATTGAAAACAATGTAATTGTTTTTTAATTAATACAATGTTAATGTTTACACATTTTATTTATCTTGTTGCTGTGTTTTAAAAATTAAAACAATGATTTTAAATTTTTTACATCATTTTAACCCCAATACAGTTTTCTTTAAAATGAATTTGATGTATTTAAGTATTAAAAAGTATTGCTAGAGTATTAATACACTTCACCACCCTATATCACTTACTTAATGTTCATAAATCGAAGTGTCCTAAAAATATAAACATATCCAAAGTAATTTTATTAAAATAAATTTGTTGTATAAATTATTACTCAAGTATTTAAAAAAAATTGAGTATTAGTAGTCTTCCTATAGCCAAATACCCCTTATGTCCCGGCCCTATATTCAAGTGTTTTACATTCTTAAGAACATGAGAAGTATTTTTATTATTTAAATTATTTTTAATGTTAATTAATACTCAAGTTTTACAAAAGAATAATTAAGTATTAATACACTTTCCCACCAAATGTCCCTATATCTATTACATCCCATCCCTAAAAGCAAGTGTCTTTGATTTTTACGCACATAAGAAGTAATTTCATTCATTGAAATATTATAGTACAAATTAATACTCAAGTGCCCGTATATCCTTTTCATCTCATCCCTAAATTCAAGTGCCTTAAAAATGTAAGCATATCCAAAGTAATTTTATTAAAATTAATATTGTGGTATAAATCAATAGTCAACTACTTAAAAATAATACTTAGGTATTAATACATTTCCCCACAGTATACCCCTATATCCCATACATCCCATCCCTAAAATCAAGCGCATTTAAACACATGAGAAGTAATTGTATTAATTATAATATTGAGGTATAAATTTATACTAAAGTACTGTAAAATAATACTTGAGAATTAATACACTATTCTATATACACTATTACATTATAATATATATACAATAAATTATTCTTAACACTTTTAAAACTATTATTAAAATTAACATTAGACTATAAAACATCACCCCCAACTATTTATAAAAATAAATAAATTACCCCACAATACTTACCAATATACTTAACTATATACTTAAACATACATGCCTGGTAATGACATGCGTTGTAATAACATTTGCTGTAAAGACATATTCATTCTAATGGCATTCATGGTAATGTTGCATGCGTCGTGAAGACTTCATTGTAAGTGCATGTTGTGGTAAAGACTGCATGCTAAAGGCTATCTCCCCTATCCAAGCACTCATTTCTCAAAGACTACTCAACAGATTTACAGAAAAAACAAGCAAAGGCACTCAACTGAATAATATAGTTCGCATGTCATTTTGATGTAATCATGATCAGCACTTTTTTCTATAGATGTTAGACTTGTCTGCCTATTTAATGTACTTATAATTTACTAGTAAAGTGGTATTCCATATACCCAAGGCCGGTAAATTAAATGCTATTAGTGGGCTTGCAGCACTTATTGTGCCACCTACTTAACTAGCCAATTAAATATGTCTCAGGCCTGCCAGTTCAGCTTGGCAATAAAACCCCCTTGCCAAGTCTAAAACTACATTTTTATTACAATTAAGTCAACCCTAAAGTAGACCCTAGACAGCCATAGGGTAGAGTGCATTGTAATTCAAACGTTGGGCATATATTTTAATTTTTTACCTGTCCTGGTAGTGAAAACGTATGAATTAATTTTTACCTACTGTGAGGTCTATAAGATTGAGTTACCTTATTACATTTAATAAGTGCTGACTTTTGATTGGGAACAGGTAGGAAGTCATTTTTGATATCCGAGGATATGTAATTTAAAATTCACTTTAATGGTAAAGTCAGGTTTTAGGTCACAATTCGGAAAATGTCACCTTTGGAAAGATGGCATTTTCTAATTCCAACCATTCGCCACCTGCAGCCTGTTCCTGGGCCACATGACTAGGTGTGAGTGGCATTTGGCCTTTGTATATTTTTCACATACAGCCACACGATAGAGGAACTAGGTATGCCTGATTGGCCATCACTGCCAGGAATGGGGCTACTGTCTCATTTAACACTTCAATAGGCTGGGCCCTGCTCACACACAAAGAACTTCACACTAGCCTCTTGTGTCAGTAGCCAGGCTTGAGCCAGGGCTGGGAGGCAGGGAATTCCCCACACTTCTGTGAGGGAAAACCTCTAGAGGTTTCTCCCACTACAAAGAAGCCCCCATGGATAAAATGGAGGCACTCAGACCCACTCAAAATTCACTTGTGGACCTGCTGAAGGATTACCACAGGACTGCCTGCTGTGGTGGCCTGCTATGTACACCAAAAAGAACTGCCCTGTTGCCTGAAGCTTGCTCTGAGCCCCTGAGGAGATCTGCCCAGCTGCTTGAGTCCTGCTCTTCTTCTTCAACCTAGAACTTATAGAAGTGACTCCAAGGGCTAGTTGTATGTCCTCCCGATCAGAGTCTCAGGGACAGAAAGGCTCCAAATAACTTGACCCAGCATCGGCACCCTGCCTCTCCAGTCCTGGGCCCTAGGAAGTGGTGCTAAGGTGCCCAGATAACCTAAATCTAACATTTAGTAATTAGAACATGTTTGGTCAAAAGGTGCTTTGAGATCAGAGAGGAGACTGGGACAGGCATGCTTGTCGATCCTACCAAGGTGCACTGCCGGTAGGCCGAACTTCGCAGCAGCTACTAATATGTTCTAAGATGCAGAAAATCCTGTTGCTCATCAAAAATGTAAATATTTTACTCATTTTGTGTTGGCTCATTATGGCCAGGGTTACCAAAAATATGTTGAAAACGTGTTATTGGGAGATGCAGGTAGCACAGCAGCCCCTCTGGAGTTTTTTTTCAAAACTGCAAATCTCCTGGGTCATTAAATACATAACCCCAGGAAAGCTTATCATTATTTTTAAAGCACTCCAAGCTGGAGTTGCATGCTCTTCAGGTGGAATGAGGGGACCTCTTGTAGTCAGTTCTATCGTTGTATTTTGTGGCTTGGACAGTGTAGAAGGAAGAAGCATACATGCCTTTAAAGTTAATTTGGACTAGAAATGCTTTGCTATAAATGTTTTACCGTATGTGTATTTATAAGGATTACTTTGGAGTATAGCTATTGATAAATTATTGTGGTGACGTTTTGAGAAAGTCACTAAGGGCCTTATGAAGAGTTTGTCGGGCTGTTAACCATCGACCACGTGTCTGACTGCCGTATTATGATATGTATGTATTGCATTTGGAAAGACTGCGACCAAACTGCTGACTCAGCATATCACAGACTGCTTGGGCTGCAGTCGGGGCAAAGCAGCAGCCATAGGGTTGTACAGCTTCAAGTTAGCGGAAGTGAAGGATTTGGGGTGCATACACACCTCTTTCTTGTTCTCTCCATCAGAGTTCAACATGGATCTCTTTCTTCAGGTTTCCCCTACACAGCAGCATCTTCACCCTGAGGATTATGACTCTGTCTGTGACGATCTACAGACGAGTCTTTTTTGTACCATATACTCATTGCCTGGACTGGCACATATGGGGCGGACTCCAGCAATGGCTAGGTGGTATTTTTGCACATGCATCATGCGTGTGTGTGCATCCAACACATATGCAGTCAAAATGCTCACACAGGCATCAATACAAATGGAAAAGTAGTCACCACTGCTGCAATATCTCCGCAGCCAAACCATGGTAAACTCGTAATCTGGCGGTAGGAAGATCCCTGGCATTGTAGGCTCCTAGCGGCCATGGTGTTCAGGAGGTCAGACCGCCAAACTCGTATTTTAGCCTTAGTTCTGTTTTATATATGTTTATGTGCTAATCCCCTGATAAAGCCAGTAGGCCTGCCTTTTAAAGTTTGGACTCCTGCCCCTTTCACAAAGCCAGAAGTCTCTCTTACCTAAAATGACAGCCTTTATGATGTTGTTTTACACTAAAAGAAAACTCCGAACTTCACAGAAATAAACAAAGGTTAAAGTGACATTATAATTAGGTATGGTTATAACAGTGGCATCCGGCGTGTTGACCGAGTGGCAGGGCAAGAGGGAGAACGGGAGACACCCTCACTCTTTTTAAAGCACAGGTTCCAAGAGCGCACTGCGGCCAATTATGGCACTGCTTTCATGCTGCTGAAAGCCGTGTCAGGATTGGCCTGAGCGCCAATGAGTTGCGCTCCCAGGTAGAATTTGAGCCTGTACCTGCTCTGTATCAGCTAGGGTGGAAAAGAGCTTCAGTGCGCATGACAGTTTGGCCAGTCTGAGACGGCCGGCCAGACCACCCTGCACACTGATAGCAGTGCCCAACACACTCGCTCCAACCTGTCATCATCCGGGCCCCGCCACAAGCCTTGGCTCTGAGATAAAAAATAAAATGGTAACAAACAAGGAATTATTATAATTTTATTTTTCATGTTTTCGGCTGTTGGCAGGTGAGATGACGTTCCTCCGCCATAGCAGAGGAGACACTGCTGGGTAACAATATCTTTCTTTGCATTAAAATTATCTTGGAATTCACCAGTTTTGGTTATCTGAAGTAAATATACCTTGTGCCCTAGAATGACAATAAATAGAACCCTTGCCATGTAGTGCTTGTACCCTCATATACTACATCACTCAGGATATGTTCAGTGACTGTATTGAAAACATCCCTAAAAACATCTGAAACAACACCATTGATAACAACACTGTGCATAGTGAAGGTGTGCGTTATAGTTACTTTAGAGCACAAGTTACAGTTACATGAGATAACTGTAACCGGTACATTTCTATGGTTTTAAGTGACATTTTCACTTAAATATAAAGTTCTCTGAACCTTTGTTTTTGTTTTTTCCAGGAAATAAATATTATAGTTTATTAATTTTATTTTAAATATTACTTTTAAATAATTTATAACATACTCCCCCACACTAACATTTATTAAACATGCTACAAAGTTATATATTTAATGAATGTAGAACATTTGTTTAAAAATGTTAGAAAGTTTCCCATGATGTGTTAAATTCCTGACTCCATTGTTTTCTCTGGTAGAGTGTTCCAATACCAGTGTTGACCATGTGTGATTCTTGACATACTCCAAAGCTGAAGTACTCTCTTCAGCCTATTTAGATACTTTTCTGTAGTAACTTTAGAATTTTTTTTTGTGGTTTACACTTGTTTTACTCTTTTAAGGGTGTGCGTTTCCTTTTAGCTTGTCTCTCCCAAACCCCTCCTCAAATTTCTCTAAACTCCTCCCATTTCGTAGTAATTATGCACAATGTTCATACCACTCCTTGTTGTACCTCCAACATTTCCTACTGAAATATAAGCCTATGTGTGTGGAGATCATTGCAACTATGGTGCTGATCTTTGCACAGAAAAGATAGAACACGCGGAGGTTTCTGGCCATGGGTTTGTGAACTTCATTTTGTAGTACCTTCACTACTTCATGTATTACAAAAGGCAGTTTGGGAATCGGGCCCTTTAATTTCAATCAGTGCCCATCGTTCAATCAATCAATCAAACACACTTATATAGCACAGCTAATCACCCCTACAGGCACTCAGGTCTAGCAGGTCCTTAGTCAAAGTGCTCGGTCTTGAGTCCCTTTCAGAAGTCAGCGAATGAAGGTGAGGTTTCGAAGTTGCAGGTCGGTCTAGGACTTGCCGCGAGTTAGGAGAAGGAACAACCTCCTTGCTAGTTGCACATTGAAGAAAGCAGATTTGCCAAGCTAAGTTCTTCAAAATAAACATGTAATTTTAAAAACATCTAACAGATTACATCTGTAAAAATAGTCCTATGTTTCCATCATGGGGTTTGGGTGACATGCATGAACCACTTGTCCCTCAGCCCTCAATGATGATATAGGACCATAATGCATTGTCATATATTATTGTACATGGCTACCCAGTGTGTGTGTTTGTTTGTGTCTGTGTGCATGCATGTCTGTGTGCATGTGTGTGTGTGGACGTATGTTTTTTTACTTGTTATGGAGCATTCATGCCAGCCCCTTAAGCCCAGAGAGGTGGGATGTCCCCTTTAAGCTGACCTTCCTCACACGCTGAATTTAAAAATAGATTTCTATTGGACCTTTTATAAAGTCAAGCAATGTGTTGCATTAAATAGAGCATTTGTTTTCTCCATGCCTGCCCAGCTTTCTGTTGACATCTGTTGGGTTTGTTTAAAGAATGCATAGTTGCTTCCAGTGTCAAGTGAAGCTGTATAAAAGATATGAGATCTGAATTGGCAGACGTTGAATGGCTGTCAGTGGACATAACAGCCTTACATGTCAAATACATATTTGGGAATCGTTTTACTATGTTGACGAATGTCATCTAAGCTGATTACCTCTGCCACAAGGGTTACATTAGCATCTCTTCAGAACAGTGATGCATGACTTATGCCACCTGTCAGCAGAATAAGACTACTGAATGTTCCTTTGTTTACTGTTAAAATAATTTAGCTCTGTACTTGCAACGCTAGTACGTATCAAGGTGACCACTCTTTCATATTTATTATATTGTTGTAGAATTGCTGATTAGTTAACTGGCACATTATTTAAGGCAGATGATCCTGGAGAACTTTGAAAGAAGTGGGATGAAAAAACCTAGTTTAAATCAAATTGAACAAGCAAGTGAAGCAAGCAAGTCTCACTCCCACCACCTGAGAACTTTTTTTTTAAATGGGGTCAAGATGTACAGTTCACTACACAATGTTCACGTAAATTAGCTTAAAATCTGTTCTAATCGTTCAAAATTACCTATTCAATGCTTTCGTGGTGTGTCAGGAAATATTTGCCGTGAGGTTTTGGGGGCTGTTCTTCCCCAAGAACGCTGGAAAATCATGTTTGTTTCAGCACCGTTTCCTTAATAATTTGGTTTCGAATATGCACTATTCTCCTGTGCGTACCCTTCTTACCTCTAGTCACATCTCGTTTGTGTGCACCATATTTATTTATGTTTTGTGATTTTATAGGACATTAACCTGGCCTGGGGGCATTAGAGGGCTTTATTTGAGCCTGAGAATTTCCCTACCCTGTGTCCACTGTTCTCCCCTTGTGTGCTGCTTCTCATTCCCCTAGTTTGTGCCCTTCTACTGCTGTGTAAACATCCCAACTCCACAAGCCCTAGTTGGGGAAAGAGTCCTGTTGGAGAAAGGTAGAGACATATGCACTTTGCCGGTATGTTTGGTCTGAGCTAATGGTGGCTAGATGTCTGTTGGTCTGTGTTCATGTGATCTTTAGTTAGTTTTTATCAGTTACACAGATAAATTGATATCTGCTGATGGTTGTGTATAGATTTTGTTGGTTTCTGTGCATGAGTTCCTGTTATGCCTGCATGTGTTAATTTGGGTATTCATATGAAAATGTGTGCATGTTTGGGGAGTGCTGCCCTCTAGGTATGCATCTTTCACAACCTGCAATACTTCTTTTAGGCTGAATCTGAACCCTTCAGGCCACTGAACTATTGGTATAGTGGCTTCCAGTACAACTTTGGAAGCTTGACCCCCTCCCTCTAGCTCCCTCCATTCTATAGTGGGGGAAATTGCAACCAATTAATTGATCCTTTTATTGACTGGTGTTCTAAAGTAAGATATATATCCCTAATAAAATGCAAAACTCCTTCCAGATTGTTATTTCCTCCTTGCCTGGTGAGCTGTTCACTCAGATGTTCTGGAATTTACATATTTCCCTCCTACACACGCCTCAGATTCCAGAATTGATTATTTGTTTGTCACTCAACATGTTCTATAATCGCTGTTGAATGTTGAGATTGGCTCCATTTTGATCTCAGATCATGCCCCTGTTATTTTAGACCTTGATACCACTAATAACAATTCTCAACCTAATAGGTGGACATTTAATAATATAGTACTGCAAGATAAACAATTTACTGATTCATTTGCTGATTTCGCTATCAATTTCTTTTCTGTTAATCTTCTTGTTGATTCACAGATGAATTACATATGGGATGCATATAAAGAGACCACTAGGGGTTTTATTATTGACTATGCTAAAGTAAAGAAAAAGAAATCAATTAAGTATTCGTCACAAATGCTTAAACAGATCAAAGCATTGGAACATGATTATTTTTCTGCCAAACAAGCAGACAATTTGTCTATTTTAATCCATGCTGAATTGCAATACAACAAACAATCCTGTAGTGATGCATGTGGTACTCTATTTAAAATCATTGCAAAAGTGTTTGGTGGCCGTAATAAAGCTGGGAAAATGTTGGCCAATGATTTGAAAATTAAAAAACTAAAATCGAAAATACAAGTTATTACAGACAAAGGTTGATTCGACTCGCACTAAAGATATAGAAATTCTAGAATGTTTTACACAGTATTATACTAACTTATATTCAGTAGGGTCTTCTTCGACAACTGACCAATTAGATTATTTCATCTATCCCCAAAACGACTGTCAACACACCAGATCTTTCTGTCCTAGATGCCGCCATACCTTAGGAGGAGCTCAAGAATGCTGTTCTTCAACTCCCTAAAGATAAAGCTCCCGGTCCCGATGGTTTTTCTGTTCAATTCTACTCACATTTTGCACACCTCCTACTTCCAAAACAAATTCTTTTGATTTCTTATTTTGTTACTCGAGGGTGCACACAAGGAACCTTTTCACAGGCAATGCTTTGCCTACTCCTAAAGAAGGGTAAAGACTTATCTAATTGTGGGAGTTATAGGCCCATTTCCCTTAGCGTTGCGTATTAAACAGGTTATTCCAGATTTATCAGAAATCCATCAATCAGGATTTATGAAAGTATGTTTCATCTCAGAAAACTCTCGAACCTTCCTTAATATAATCCATATGGTCTCTAAATCTGAAATTCCTCATGCGGCCATAACTTTGAATGCAGAGAAAGCCTTAGACTGTGTTAACTGGGATTTTATGTTTGGTGCATTAAAATGGCCTGGTTTTAGTCCCCATGTTCTTAGATATATTCATCTTCTATACTCTCAACCTTTCACTTCAATTCATGCTAATGGCATACAATCCTCATATTTCCCTCTTTTCCGAGGCACCAGACAGGGTTGTCCTCTATCTCCTCTCATTTTCATTCTTTCTCTGGAACCTTTCCTAGAAAAAATTATTAGATCTCTGGCTTTCTCTGGATTTAAATACAAGCCTTTGACAGTTAAATTCCCTGCTTATGCAGATGATGTGTTATTATAGGTCTCTAACCCACTAAATATGCTTCCTGCTTTTTTTCAATTATTAAACGAATATTCCCTAGTATGCGGATATAAACTCAATATAGACAAATTAGAGGTACTGCTGTTAAATAAACATTGTCTTCCTGATATGTTTAAGGATACTGGGTTTACCTGAACACCTAATCCCATCAAATATTTTGTTATTCTATTTTCCAAAACCGTTAAAGAAACCATTCAAATAAATTTAGAACAAGTAAAGTCAAATATCTCCACTATGTTGCTAGCATGGTTCCCTTTTTTCTTATCTTGGTGGGGTATATTAGCTATGATTAAAATGATGATGCTACCTATAATTTATTTTTATATGTCCATGCTTCAAATCAAACTCCCTCTTACTGTTTTCAAGTATGTAAATTGTTTACTTTTATCCTTTCTATGGAACAAACGTAAGTCGAGAATATCCCTATCTTGGATTCAGCAGGCTAGGAAGAATGGAGGGGTCAATTTTCCTGTGATCAGAAAATATCATTCTGCTTTTTCTCTAAAGCAGATTTGGACCACTCTTTCAGTTCCGTCTCTGGATGAATGCATAGTCTGGTACCAAATGGAGCAAGGCCACATTGCCCCTTTTTCACCTATGCAAATGGTCTACATATCCCAAGCTCCTAGGAATTTCCTTTCACCCCTACTTACACACTCTCTCTATCAGTTTTTACACCATTACTCCTTAAGGCCAATTCCTTACTAGAGACATTTTTACACACTCCGATATGGTACAATAAACACATTAAATTAAATAATCTGGTCTTTCTTTGGAAGAAATGGATAGATAAAGGAATATTAGTATTTGGCCATATAATTTCCAACAACTGTTTAATAGAATTTAGGGACATCCAACTTAAATACAACATTTCATCCTTTTATGCAGCTCAATTTAACCTTATTAGGCCAACCATTCTTCAGCTCTATTCTCAATCCTCCTTTTCATCAAGTCTTCCATCATCTCCCTTACCTCCCATTGATTTCTCCTTGTTAGACCTGGCACCTTGGCGTGAGTCTCCCTTCCACTTTTTGCTGATGTGCCTCAGCTGTTTTGCTGGTATTCGATGCTCAGGGCACTGCGCCACGGCCAATCCGTGCCGCAGTGCAAGTGCTCCCAATGTAAAGTGTATCCGTAATTGGTTTCCACGATTGGCTTACTTGGTTTACTGTCAGTCCCCAGTAACGTGCACGAGGAGTGCCGGAGCTTGTAGATAGAAATGCCGCTAGTGTACTTGCAGCGCTGGTTGCGCCACCCACAGAAGTGGCCTTGTACCATGTGTCTCGGGTCCGCCATTGCAGACCCTGCGTACAGTCTGGTACTGTCACGCTGACTGCGCAAGTGCCCACACTTGCCAGTCCCTAAACCTTCCCTAACCTTCATATCAGTCACCCCTATGGTAGGCCTACGGGCAGGGTGCATTGTAAGCGTAAGGTAGGACAAGCCTAGTGAGTGGCATGTCCTAGTAGTGAATTACCGCCCTTTTCATTCTTCACTATTGGATGGCTGCCTGTTCTCTGAGGCCAAGATGGGCTGCCGGAATTAATGCACACTATAGTCCCGGCAGGCTCAGGGAACACGGTGGCACGTCGAGTTTAGTATGCCTGAACTCAGAATAATAAAATACTTCCTTTGGCAAGGTTTATTTTAATATCCTGTGTTTGCAAATGCTACTTTTAGAAAGTTTCGATTCAGAAAAGGGGGTGGTGATGGACAGAGCATCTGAGTTAAACAGAACACTCATACCCAGTCAAAAGATCAGGGCTTGATCCATCACCGTTTTTTAGCTCACTGCACCATCCCAGCTCAGAACCTGGCTATATGCAAATTAGTCTGACCCTGGCCCAGTGCATCATGGGAACAGGGCAGACTAAACTACCAAGCCAATTCTTTACTGGCAATGAAACAAGCTTCCGGGGACCGGTTTCTGGCATTGCAGCCGTCTTCGGCCCGGCTTGCTTGAATCCTAATGGTGCAGTGAGCAAGGGACTCACATCTGAGCATACCCTGCCACTCCTATAGTGGCCAAAACGATTCAGAAAAGGGGGTGGTGATGGACAGAGCATCTGAGTTAAACAGAACACTCATACCCAGTCAAAAGATCAGGGCTTGATCCATCACCGTTTTTTAGCTCACTGCACCATCCCAGCTCAGAACCTGGCTATATGCAAATTAGTCTGACCCTGGCCCAGTGCATCATGGGAACAGGGCAGACCAAACTACCAAGCCAATTCTTTACTGGAAAGGAAACAAGCTTCCGGGGAACCGGTTTCTGGCATTGCAGCCGTCTTCGGCCCGGCTTGCTTGAATCCTAATGGTGCAGTGAGCAAGGGACTCACATCTGAGCATACCCTGCCACTCCTATAGTGGCCAAAACGATTCAGAAAAGGGGGTGGTGATGGACAGAGCATCTGAGTTAAACAGAACACTCATACCCAGTCAAAAGATCAGGGCTTGATCCATCACCGTTTTTTAGCTCACTGCACCATCCCAGCTCAGAACCTGGCTGTATGCAAATTAGTCTGACCCTGGCCCAGTGCATCATGGGAACAGGGCAGACCAAACTACCGAGCCAATTCTTTACTGGAAAGGAAACAAGCTTCCGGGGACCGGTTTCTGGCATTGCAGCCGTCTTCGGCCCGGCTTGCTTGAATCCTAATGGTGCAGTGAGCAAGGGACTCACATCTGAGCATACCCTGCCACTCCTATAGTGGCCAAAACGATTCAGAAAAGGGGGTGGTGATGGACAGAGCATCTGAGTTAAACAGAACACTCATACCCAGTCAAAAGATCAGGGCTTGATCCATCACCGTTTTTTAGCTCACTGCACCATCCCAGCTCAGAACCTGGCTATATGCAAATTAGTCTGACCCTGGCCCAGTGCATCATGGGAACTGGGCAGACCAAACTACCAAGCCAATTCTTTACTGGAAAGGAAACAAGCTTCCGGGGACCGGTTTCTGGCATTGCAGCCGTCTTCGGCCCGGCTTGCTTGAATCCTAATGGTGCAGTGAGCAAGGGACTCACATCTGAGCATACCCTGCCACTCCTATAGTGGCCAAAACGATTCAGAAAAGGGGGTGGTGATGGACAGAGCATCTGAGTTAAACAGAACACTCATACCCAGTCAAAAGATCAGGGCTTGATCCATCACCGTTTTTTAGCTCACTGCACCATCCCAGCTCAGAACCTGGCTATATGCAAATTAGTCTTAGAAAGTTAGCATTTGCTCGCCTAACTATTTTCAGCCCGCCTCTGCCAGGATGTGTATCTGCTGTCTGGGTTTGTGTGAGTGACAGGGCTGGGAGATTCCCGGGGACAGTCGGGGTTACCAGGTGGTGAATGGGGTACTTACACCAGGATGGGTGGGCGGAGTAGTCCTTGACTCTGAATAGGGTTGTGCTCCACCACCACAATTTTGGCTCCACCTCCTGCGGAGCGTCTGATGTCCCTGCCCTGCACCCTGAAAGAAGACGGCAGCTTCCTGTAAACAGAGTACTCCAAAACCGGGTTGAACTAGGCTCAGGCCCCCTGGCCTGCAAAGACAAAAGAAACGCAGTATAAATATAGGAGCTCCGCTCCTTACAAATCGGATCCTGTTTTGACCACGACAAACCTCTGCCTGACTAGAAGGACCAAGAGAAGCTGAAGGATGGAAACCGGTCTGTATCCTGTAAGACTGGCCTGCAGTGGTGCCTTGCTGAGAACGGAGAGGAAAAGACCAGAGAGGACTTTGTAGACTTGTGCCTGAAACGATCTCCAAGGGCTTGATCAAGAGCTTGCCCCCTGACCGGAACCCCAGGACCATTGGTTTCCCTTCTGCCTGTGCCCGTCTGCTGCTGGGCCTTAAGTTCTTATTCCCTCGCCGGAGTTGTGACTCGGGTGCCTTCGCCCCTCCTAAGGTCGTGACAGCCCGGAGCTTGGTCGCCCCGCCGCAGAGAGCCCCGCTCATCCCTGAGCCGCTCTTCGCTTCAGTGCCGGGCCGCCCGCTCTCCTGTCACCTCGCCTGCTACGGAGCGCGTTGTGCGCCTCTCATCTTCTCCCACCGGAATCTGCACGGAGCGCATCTGATAGCCTCGGACGGTCCGTACGTCGTAACGTACCCGACTGTCTCGCTTTTCCCTCCTGCATACCAAGGCTCGTGTCGCACCTCAAGAAAGGCCTCCCCGTACAGTGGTACCGGAAGCCTGGTGCTGCACCCGTCTGCCCGAGAACGCGACGCCCCTCACAGATCCACAGGTACGACTTGGCGTTCTAAGAAGTAGTACGCCCCGCAGACCTGAACGGCGCCTCGCCCCGTGAACTGCATCAGATCGCCACAACCCTCCACAGTCCTGCTCACCCGCCCCGCACCTCGAGGGGGCCCCGAGCTGGAGAGATCCTCTGGAGAACCGCCGGCCTCGTCCCGGGTCCGCCCTCACCAGTAGCCGCGCCTGAAACGCCTCGGACATCCACAAGCAAGGTACACTGGAACTCTGTCTCGAGTTCATATCGGATCCAGGGTCCGCAAAGTTCTGTTTTCCCTGTCATCGTACCTTGCCGAACAACGAACCTTTAACGAACAATTGCCTATTTAAATCTGGTGGCCCTCAAATCGCTAAACGTTATATGGTCTTGTGATAACTCTGCATCTGAAGTATTTTTATATAAAGTCTACGTATTTTTGATACAACTTAACCGACTGGTGTCCGTTTGTAGTGGGTCAGTGGGTTTACTGTATGTGATCATAAATGCTTAACTAACTATCGCCCTGAAGATTAGCCTTGTCTGCTCGCGCCACACAACCTAGAGGGTGAGCAGGGGTTATTCGAAGGAGTAGTTCCCTTGCCCTGACTAGAGGAGGAGGCCCCTGCTTGTCGTAAGTGCATACCTGTGCCAACCAGAGACCTCCGATTCTAACACTCCTTAAAAGTGAAAGCTTCCTAAACATACAAACTCTTATGTCTTCTGCCTAAAATTAGACCCAAATCAAAAATGTTATTATGCTGGGAACTGGACCTCAATGAAGAATTTTCTCTATACATTTGGGGAAACAATTGGCCCAAGATACACTCTACTTCCTGCTCTGCTGCCACAACCCAAACTCTATTTAAATTCTATAATAGACTTGATGACACTCCTATTCATCTATTTCAGTTTCATCTAATGAAGGACACCAAATGTTGGTGCTATGCCCAAGAAAACGGTGGCTTTTGTATATGTTTTTTGTTTGTCCCTGAGTTCTGAATTTTTGGTTGCTAATAATGAATAAGCATAAGAACATGTTGTCTATGTATTACACGCTTAACATCCTACATCTGTTTTTGGATAGCTTGTCCCCTCTATGGCAATCTCGCAAGGTTATTGGGAAATTGATTGATTTGACAATAGCCCTTGCTTTACAAATTATCACTTCCAATTGGAAAGACACTTCAAAAATCACCTTCATTGCCTGGTGGAATTTATTATGTCATCATCACAGGTTAGAAAGAGCCCTTACTACCACATTACCCTTAATGATTAAAAGAGATCTGTTTTGTCTTCCTCTAAAATCATACAGAACAGTTGCCCCCGCTGGACCTGTGAGCACCCTTTTGGACTCTCATGAGTTGCTACTATAACGTTTGGTTAGCCTGGTAATACCAGTTGATTGCTAAATATGTTATTCCAACCTCGTTCTGAATATTCTTATTTTCTTTCCTTCTCCCTTTCTTCCTATTTTCTCTCTTTCTCTCTTTTTCTTCGTTTGTCTTTATTCTTTGAAATTCTTTTAAAAAATGCTATAGTTTTATATTAGTACTGTTCTTTCGACTCTAGGCATTATGTCCTCTTTCGTTATTTATTCTTAGTTGGTAACCCTTTTCTAGCTTTAATATTTTCTCTGTTTCATATATTATTCTTACATAATGCTTGAGCAAATGGTTATCATTTTACTATGTATTACTTACAATTACATTCAATAAAGCATCCTTAACAAGAAAAAAAATGATATTTCTTATACAGCTTCAACAGGTTTGAAATGGGTGACGCAGAATCATCATTATACCAAACTTAAAAAGTTTCAATTTAAACAATGAAAAAGGAGAAAAAGCCAAAGGACAAGCATTTGATTTTAAGGCTACTGTTCTAAAGTTTCTCTAATGGCATTACTAATTTGCCTTAAAGGCAAGTACTAAAGACTTTTGAAGTTCAGAATCCAAACTAATGTGCATGCCAACATAAAAGTCCACAGTCTCAGCTCTCTACAAGTGCCCTTGAAGAGGGTTGGGTGAAGAAGTGGAGTAAAATATTTTCTCAAGTGAGGGATGACACTGGCAAAGGAATATAAGACTGGTGATTGATCATGGACTGTGAACCCCTTTAGCTTAAGATATTTTATGAGGAAGTGTATGGCTAGAGGATAGGAGAAATCAGGGTAAACAATGTTTGTCTTAGAAGATTCTTATGTCTAAACATTGCCAGCTGTACAGAACAACTATGACATGCGCTTATGTCATGTACTGCTTAGGGCCTCGCATATTACTTCACTCATGACATGTCTATGACATCATCGATAACATCACAGATGACATCTGAAATTATATCATTGTACATGGCAGGGCACATGTTATTGTTACTTCCGTTAACAGTAACTGGTGGATTTCAGTGATTTTTGTTTAAAATGTTACAATTAAATTGACATTTTCATTTAACAATAACATCAGTGTGTGTGTGTATATATATATATGCCAAAGGACAGTATTGATGTTTTTCATGATCTTATTGTGAATGATCTAAAGCAATTAAATCATACTGTTCATAAAAATAGAAAAGTAAGAAGTCTATTTTTTAAGAGAAAAGCATACAATGATTTGGTTAAGAAACTGGAAAGCAATCAGGAGGTGATTGTCAAAAAGTCTGACATGGGGGGAACCTTTTACTGTGGCCAAGGAAAGATAACATAGCAGAAGCATTACGTCAGTTAAACGATGTAAACTGTTATTTGAAATCCATTGCTAAAGAGTATGATAAAGCTAAACATGTATTACAAAAATTGTTAGCATTATGGAAAAGACAAGGCCTCATCTCAATGGAAGAACACAAGTTCATGTTTAATGAGTTCCCGGTACTACCGGTTCTTTACCTAATTCCAAAAATACATAAAAATGTTTTTCCAATTCCAGGTAGACCGATTATATCGGCCATAAACAGCTTAGGTGAGCATGTGGGCCAGTACATAGATTTTTTTCTGCAAAGCTTGGTAACGGCGTTGCCAAGCTATGTAAAAGATACTGGAGACTTCCTACTGAAATTAAACAAATTGGAATGGTCAGATGATTTGCTTCTTATCACTCTTGATATAGAGGCATTATAACCGAGTATAGACCATGAATAGAGGTTGGCCTCGGTCAAACATTTTTTGGAAACTAGGTCCAGTACACTATATGAGCACAATAAGGTTGTGCTGAAACTCATTAAATGGTGTCTAAATAAAAATTATTTCTTGTTTGACAAAGACATATACAAGCAGGTGAGAGGAGTGGCGATGGGGGCCTGCTTCTTCCCCATCTATGCATGTTTACATGTCGGCTGGTGGGAGGAGCAGGTCCTCAAAACCCCCTTTCAGGTGGAATATCAGACACATGTGAGATCATATCTGAGGTACATAGACGATGTGTTCATCCTGTGGCAGGGTAGTGAAGAAGAAGCAGTTTGCTTTATAAACAACATTAATAATATCATCTACAATCTAAAATTTCCTCCCATATTCACAAAAACAAAATTGAATTCCTTGATGTTAAGGTTTCTGTCAGCAATGACTGATTTGCATACGGCCATGTCTGAACTGGGGTGGCGGAGTGAGCTAAAGAACGGTGATGGATTAAACCCAGATCAGTTGACTGGGGGTGAATGTTTGTATTGTCAACACTCCGTCCATCACCACCTTTGGTTTTTCTCTGTAATCTCCAGGAGTATCAATACTCCAAGATTTATTACCGCCTACAATAGGGAGGAACGGCAGATAAGAACAATACTTAACAAACATTGGCCAGTAGTGCTAACAGATAATATTCTTCAAAACAGAATAGCAGATAAACCTGTTGTTACGTTCAGAAGAAGTAGCACTATGGGCACGGTATTGGACCGAGTATCACCTGAGGTCAAAAAAAGTTAGTACGTGGCTAGCACCGAAGATGGGTTTCATAAAATGCACGTCATGTCGTGCTTGTAAATTTGGATGCAACATGCCAAAATACTCTACACCCTTCAGTTCTACACCTACATTGATTTTGAGAAACTACAATTGTAAAACCGAATATGCTGTATATGTCCTGACGTGCACCTGTGGGCTTAGCTACGTGGGTAGCACGAAGCTGCAGGTGCACGTCAGGATCTTGCAGCATATAAGGGCCATTCTCCACAGCGACGCAACATATCCTGTTGCGAGACATTTTAAGAAGGTGCATGCAAATAACATCAATTGCTTGTTTTACTTTGTAATAGATGCTGTGGCAAAGAAAAGAAGGGGTGGCAATAGGGAGCGCCAACTCCGTCAGCTCGAAACTAAATATATTCTCGAGCTCGATTGCAAATGGCCCAACGGATTAAACACTACGGAAGATATGCGCAGCTTTCTGTAAAAATATACTTTAGCTGCAATATTGTGGTTTTCATTTATAATTAAGGTTTTATTAAGGTAAATAGCAAAATTCATTAACGTCCTGTATGAAAATATATTAACTCTCTGATACTACAAATTATTTTATTATATTTTCTCTTTTCCTTTGGATTGATTTCTCTAAAGTATTTAGTATATACAGAATCAAATGTTTTATGATAAAGGTGGCTTTTATCAATTGTGTATTAATTTTAGAAATTAGATTTATCTATATTCTAGGAATAGATGGTTTAGCCCTTCATTAGCATTTTATCAATTGAGAAATCAAAACTGTCTACACCAGCACTTTATATTTATATTTATATATGCACTTTTGCACAGACTTTCTCCCACTCGTGCTTGCACTGAAAAAAAGAAAGATAACAAAGAAAATATGATTGGTCTTAAAATCATGATAAAAATATCTATGTGTTGTTATGCACGCAGGACTCATAGGCCATATTGGTTGAGATGACAATAAGCGGATTCATCCGGCAATAACTCAGTATGGGCGTTGTAGCAACATAGGCAGTCTTGGATTTATCCAATGAGAATCTTAAAATGAATTGTATTTATTATTTTATGAATACTATGACATTCAAGCACTTTACATGTTTTTAGACGTTTTTTTAACATGTGTACATATATTAAGTGTGTCATAAGGTATTAATCTGCCTAATTAGTTTAGAACTATAAAACGATTTTTGTAGCAACTACAGTCTGTTGTTCATGCCCATTACCATGTGACCTATGATGTCAGAAATTGGGAGTGGTATTATTCACTTTAAATGGTAGATGGCGTTTTTTCCACTTTTGACACGTGAACAAGGGCTTACGGGCTTGAAACGCGTTGTGTTGGGTCACTCTAAATAAATAACATCTTTGCCCACAAGAAAACCTCGGAGGTCTGTGTCTCTTTCCTCGCCTAATCCGCCATGGGTGGAATCAGGAAGTGGTTCGAGTTTCCAGGATATATATTTCTATTTGAGGATCAATTGTACAGGCAGGTGTCTGGGACGTCGATGGGTACTTGCTTCGCTCCCAGCTACGTGAATTTATTCGTTGGCTGGTGGGAGGAGCAAGTACCAGGAGCTGCATGGTGGACGGTATAGAGGGTAGCGCAATAGGTTGGTTCAGGTACATCGATGACCTGTTCATCGTGTGGCGTGGCACGTCTGATACAGCACGAGCCTATATCAAACTTTTGAATGAGAATGACTACAATCTACACTTTTCAGGAACAGTGAGTCCGGTGGCAGCGGAATATCTCGACCTGAAAGTGTTCTTAGAAAACTGCCACATCCATACAGCCCTTCACAGAAAAACCACGGCTGGCAATTCAACACTTTTCGCCAGCAGCAGTCATCCTCCACAACTCATTAGGAGCATTCCTTATGGGGAGCTACTCCGTATCCGGAGAAATTGCTCAAGAGCGGAAGATTTCGAAATAGAGGCCAACAAATGTATCAGTAGGTTTGTCGCCAGAGGGTACGGAGAAGTCTTGCTTAATAACACCTTAAAAAGACTGAGGGCTATCCCGAGAGATTCCCTACTGACACCCAGATCCACCATAAGTAAGGATCCTAAGAAATCAACTATAGACAGTGGAAAATTCAGATTAATAACCCCTTTTTCCGCTGGAGCTGAGGATCTGAGGGCCATGCTTTGCAGGAACTGGCACATTCTCAAAACCGATACTACACTTAAGGATGACTTACCCATCCATCCGCTCATCACCTTTAGCAAAGCCAGATCCCTTGGTGACCATTTGGTGACTAGCCATCTAGAGAAACCCCTCCCGAAGAGCAATACCCTGAGAACCATGAGTGGGTTCTATCCCTGCGGCAAATGCAAGGCCTGCGCAGGAAGCAAGAGGGTGCTCTTTATTGAGGTGCCCGACACTGGCAAGAAGCTGCGGATCAAACAGTTTATTACTTGCAGCACACCTTTGGCAGTATATTGTTTAACCTGCCCGTGTGGCCTCCGCTACATAGGGAGCACTGTGAATATGTTAAAACTAAGGATTCTGGAACACCTAAGGGCAATCGATAAAGCTGACCCCTCTTACCCAGTAGCTCGGCATTTTGCTGAAAAGCATAATAGAGACCGCAGCAAGCTACAATATTTTGGCCTTGACACTATCAAATACAATGTAAGGGGAGGAGATAGCCTGCGACGACTACGCAGGCTTGAATCACGCTATATAATAGATCTCTCCACGAAATGGCCTAAGGGTATGAATAGCGGAGAAGAGATGATAGTGCACCTCGGTAAATGATAATGATATGGGTATTACTGATCTCTCCATGTAGGACTAATGTAAATCTGTTGTATATAGAATTGTATATAGATTGGACCAACTGTATGATCTGCACAACACTGTATATATTACATGCACCACAGATAATTGACTGATTAGACCTTAGAATTGTGGCAACACTGAATCTGGGAACAAGAATGATGAATCTGGTTTAATGTAATTGGTATGTCAATCTATAGGTTCAAAGGGCTCTTTGATCTGTAATAATATTGTGCATTTTTGGTCTATCTAGTGATGTCGCTTCGAATACTCCCTTCCTTTTTGCTAACTTTACCCTTGTCTACACACGAGAACATAGATCCTTTTTCCTATTTATTTCTTTAATACATTCCTGTATATGTATGAGTTGAATTTACCCCTCATGAGTTAGAATAATTTCGGAGGACAATTGCCGATCTACGGCTTGATTTCGTAAAATGCATTTATAGCATTTGATGTATTTACTTCTCCTCTAAAGTGCACTCACCTATCCACAGGTTTGATAGTGTTTTATTGTAACCACTGTGAATGTTGTATGGGGTCGATTTTGACCACTACAAGATGGAGTCTGGATTAGAGGGGAAGTTTGTAGTCCTCTGTCTATGCTCTTGGAGGGGTGTACACGTCATACAATGTGAATGCTTGATGGAATATAAATGTATTCGGTTGGGTGTGTGCATTAACACATTGATGAAGGCAGATTGCCGAAACACGTCTGTGGTGTAGCTAAACAAGTAAATAAATATACTCCGTGTGAAGGAACCTCCCGAGTGCTGTTATCCTTCCTGGGGATTTTTTGCCGGGATCTGATGAGCGCAATATATATATATATATATATATATATATATATATATATATATATATATATGTCTAGCTCCAAACACCAGCTAGCTGCACGCATGAGCGGGTGCACGCCAAAACGGGGGTGTGCCCGTTATGTGAATCACAGCTCCAAACATCCACAAACGATCAGTTTGTATAGAAAGCAGCACACGCAGGGGGTGGTTCCTCAAAAGATTTTAATGGGGAACCTCACAGCATACGACGTGTTTCGCCAGAGGGCTTCGTCAAGTTATGCAAAGAGCCGAGGCGCTCAACTCATTTTTAAACAAACAATCTTGCATCCGCATTAGTCATAAAAAGCATAGAAGGACTAAATTCATGGCAACAAATGGGTCGGCCATCTTTGGATGGTAAACTGAAACATTTGCGCAATTATAAACATCTAATGAAATCAATCGTTTCTAAATGTATATACACTATTTACATGGAACCCAACATAAATATGCTTGGAATAACATGAAATATCTAGCCCATGGATGGGCACAATGGTACAATGGTCCAATAATCCTTCAATGCACATAAACGCCCTGAATGGGCATACCAAAGAAACACAGGTGAGCAGTGATGAAGGTACCATTAATCAAAGTACCAAGCAATATAGAAGGCCAACGTTCACATCTGCTGGCATAGATATAACCCAAATTTAAGCTCACTACAATAAAATAATTGTGAAGCTAACCATGGTTATCCATACATCCTACAACAACATGCCGTACGGCAAATTTGTGAATATAATGCCCGCGATGGGCTTTGTATCAACTGCTGCTCCTGTGGAATAAAAATAAGTGACAAGAGGATGCACCCACAAATACTGAATAAAATTTTACAATACAAATGTCTAAAACCAGAATTACTGACATGGAAAGAGACCTGGTAAGAATACTGTTTATGCCTAAAGAAATGTCCCTGATACAAATAGATCACAGATTGAGCGAACAAGATTAACCCAAATGAACTGAAAGTTCTTCATGCATATTGAGGCCATTCGGGTGCTTGCTCTGCAGATCAATAATATATCTGGACTCCAGTCTCCGAAGTTTTTGTAGACGATCGCCACCCCTGATGCTAGCCGCTACACTATCGAGACAGATATAAGTTAACAGATCCCTGTTACTCTTATGTTTTTTCTCGAAGTGCCTCGCTACGGGGTATGTAACATCTTTTTTGGCTATTGCACGCATGTGCTCTAGTATCCTTAATTTAACCGCATTGGTGGTACTTCCAATGTAGTTTAAGCCGCAAGGGCAGGTGAGACAATAAATTACATATGCAGTAGAGCACGTAAGGAACTTCGTTATCTTTTTGGGTGTAGAGAGACCTGGAACTTTATAAGCAAGCGTCCGCTTGCTATATTTACAGGCCTTACACCGGCCACATGGATAGAAGCCATTCAGAACAGGAAGTTTCGATTTCTTCTCAGGAGCAATATAATGACTAGAGGCCAGCTGGTCTCTGAGAGATCTGGCCTTCCTGAACGTTACAAGAGGATTGCAGGGCAACTCAGCTTTGATGGTATTATCTGACATGAGAATATTCCAGTTCTTTTTAAGTATCTTTTTAATTTGCCCAGCATTCCTGGAAAAAGTGGTGATGAGACGGAATGCCCCATTTTTAGTTTTGACGTTTTTTTTCGGTTCCAACAGTGAGTTCCTCTGCATCTTGTTGGCTCGGTCAAAAGCACTGGTTAACACTTTTTCACTGTAACCCCTTATCCTGAATCTTTGAAGACTAGCAGCCGCTGCCTTCTTGAAATCATCAGGATTAGAATTATTACGCCTAAGCCTCAAAAGTTCCCCATATGGTATACTTTCGACCAATTGGCGTGGATGGCTGCTGGTGGCAAAAAGGGTGGAATTGCCTGCTGTCTCTTTTCTGAATAATTTGGTTTGCACCATTCCCTTGTCATCTATGTATACTGTCAGATCTAAGTAATTGACTGAGCTCCTACTGATATGCCCTGTGAATTTTAAGTTCATATCATTATTGTTTAACACGTCTATGAACACATTAGCAGATTCTACAGGACTATCAAGGATGATGAATAAGTCGTCAATATAACGATGCCATCCTATGATTCTATTCTTCCACTCCGGATTGGTTAGTTTCCAGGTGGCCTGTTCTTCCCATCTACCTACAAACAGGTTGGCAAAGCTGGGAGCCGAGCAAGCTCCCATGGCGACTCCTGAGATCTGCCTATAGAGCTGGTTGCTGAAAAGAAAAATGTTATTTTTCAGGCTGAAACTCATAAAATCAAGCAACATCTTATTGTGTTCATAATAACGGATAGGACGTTTATCTAGAAAGCTCGCCATAGATCTTAAACCATCCTCATGTGATATACATGTGTATAAACTGGCGATGTCTAGTACCATCATGCAGTAAGTCTCTTTCCAAACAATGGTATTGATGAGAGTCAAAAAATGTTTAGTATCTCTAAGATACGAAGGCAATGACATGACCAAGGGGGAGAGGAACGTGTCCACAAAAATAGAAAGGTTTTCAGTCAGACTGCCGTTGGAGGCGACTATGGGCCTTCCCGGTGGATTGCATATGTCTTTGTGTACCTTGGGAAGGTAGTAAAAGGTGGGGATAACAGGGCTAAGGCAACGCAGAAACAAATATTCATCTGTGCTGAGCATGTTGTTGTTGTACCATTTGGTTATCATGTCGTGGTACTCACCCACACTTCTGTTGTAGTCAATCTCACCCACCTTGGTGTAGGTTTCAATATCACCAAGAAGTCGTTTAGCCTCATTCTCATATTGTTCAGCAGTCAAAAGCACAATATTACCCCCCTTGTCTGAGGGTTTACAGACCAAGCCTGAGTCTGAGCACAATTTATTTAGAGCAATCTTCTGTTTATTAGTGAAATTGTCATTGGACAAAGTGTGTTGTTTCACCTTGCGTAGTCGGGTGAGGTCTCTCAAAACAGCATCTGAGAATATGTCGATGGCGTCAGTACTCTGACTGCCAATCATGAGTACTGACGCCATCGACATATTCTCAGATGCTGTTTTGAGAGACCTCACCCGACTACGCAAGGTGAAACAACACACTTTGCCCAATGACAATTTCACTAATAAACAGAAGATTGCTCTAAATAAATTGTGCTCAGACTCAGGCTTGGTCTGTAAACCCTCAGACAAGGGGGGTAATATTGTGCTTTTGACTGCTGAACAATATGAGAATGAGGCTAAACGACTTCTTGGTGATATTGAAACCTACACCAAGGTGGGTGAGATTGACTACAACAGAAGTGTGGGTGAGTACCACGACATGATAACCAAATAGTACAACAACAACATGCTCAGCACAGATGAATATTTGTTTCTGCGTTGCCTTAGCCCTGTTATCCCCACCTTTTACTACCTTCCCAAGGTACACAAAGACATATGCAATCCACCGGGAAGGCCCATAGTCGCCTCCAACGGCAGTCTCACTGAAAACCTTTCTATTTTTGTGGACACGTTCCTCTCCCCCTTGGTCATGTCATTGCCTTCGTATCTTAGAGATACTAAACATTTTTTGACTCTCATCAATACCATTGTTTGGAAAGAGACTTACTGCATGAGGGTACTAGACATCGCCAGTTTATACACATGTATATCACATGAGGATGGTTTAAGATCTATGGCGAGCTTTCTAGATAAACGTCCTATCCGTTATTATGAACACAATAAGATGTTGCTTGATTTTATGAGTTTCAGCCTGAAAAATAACATTTTTCTTTTCAGCAACCAGCTCTATAGGCAGATCTCAGGAGTCGCCATGGGAGCTTGCTCGGCTCCCAGCTTTGCCAACCTGTTTGTAGGTAGATGGGAAGAACAGGCCACCTGGAAACTAACCAATCCGGAGTGGAAGAATAGAATCATAGGATGGCATCGTTATATTGACGACTTATTCATCATCCTTGATAGTCCTGTAGAATCTGCTAATGTGTTCATAGACGTGTTAAACAATAATGATATGAACTTAAAATTCACAGGGCATATCAGTAGGAGCTCAGTCAATTACTTAGATCTGACAGTATACATAGATGACAAGGGAATGGTGCAAACCAAATTATTCAGAAAAGAGACGGCAGGCAATTCCACCCTTTTTGCCACCAGCAGCCATCCACGCCAATTGGTCGAAAGTATACCATATGGGGAACTTTTGAGGCTTAGGCGTAATAATTCTAATCCTGATGATTTCAAGAAGGCAGCGGCTGCTAGTCTTCAAAGATTCAGGATAAGGGGTTACAGTGAAAAAGTGTTAACCAGTGCTTTGGACCGAGCCAACAAGATGCAGAGGAACTCACTGTTGGAACCGAAAAAAACCGTCAAAACTAAAAATGGGGCATTCCGTCTCATCACCACTTTTTCCAGGAATGCTGGGCAAATTAAAAAGATACTTAAAAAGAACTGGAATATTCTCATGTCAGATAATACCATCAAAGCTGAGTTGCCCTGCAATCCTCTTGTAACGTTCAGGAAGGCCAGATCTCTCAGAGACCAGCTGGTCTCTAGTCATTATATTGCTCCTGAGAAGAAATCGAAACTTCCTGTTCTGAATGGCTTCTATCCATGTGGCCGGTGTAAGGCCTGTAAATATAGCAAGCGGACGCTTGCTTATAAAGTTCCAGGTCTCTCTACACCCAAAAAGATAACGAAGTTCCTTACGTGCTCTACTGCATATGTAATTTATTGTCTCACCTGCCCTTGCGGCTTAAACTACATTGGAAGTACCACCAATGCGGTTAAATTAAGGATACTAGAGCACATGCGTGCAATAGCCAAAAAAGATGTTACATACCCCGTAGCGAGGCACTTCGAGAAAAAACATAGGAGTAACAGGGATCTGTTAACTTATATCTGTCTCGATAGTGTAGCGGCTAGCATCAGGGGTGGCGATCGTCTACAAAAACTTCGGAGACTGGAGTCCAGATATATTATTGATCTGCAGAGCAAGCACCCGAATGGCCTCAATATGCATGAAGAACTTTCAGTTCATTTGGGTTAATCTTGTTCGCTCAATCTGTGATCTATTTGTATCAGGGACATTTCTTTAGGCATAAACAGTATTCTTACCAGGTCTCTTTCCATGTCAGTAATTCTGGTTTTAGACATTTGTATTGTAAAATTTTATTCAGTATTTGTGGGTGCATCCTCTTGTCACTTATTTTTATTCCACAGGAGCAGCAGTTGATACAAAGCCCATCGCGGACATTATATTCACAAATTTGCCGTACGGCATGTTGTTGTAGGATGTATGGATAACCATGGTTAGCTTCACAATTATTTTATTGTAGTGAGCTTAAATTTGGGTTATATCTATGCCAGCAGATGTGAACGTTGGCCTTCTATATTGCTTGGTACTTTGATTAATGGTACCTTCATCACTGCTCACCTGTGTTTCTTTGGTATGCCCATTCAGGGCGTTTATGTGCATTGAAGGATTATTGGACCATTGTACCATTGTGCCCATCCATGGGCTATATATTTCATGTTATTCCAAGCATATTTATGTTGGGTTCCATGTAAATAGTGTATATACATTTAGAAACGATTGATTTCATTAGATGTTTATAATTGCGCAAATGTTTCAGTTTACCATCCAAAGATGGCCGACCCATTTGTTGCCATGAATTTAGTCCTTCTATGCTTTTTATGACTAATGCGGATGCAAGATTGTTTGTTTAAAAATTAGTTGAGCGCCTCGGCTCTTTGCATAACTTGACGAAGCCCTCTGGCGAAACGCGTCGTATGCTGTGAGGTTCCCCATTAAAATCTTTTGAGGAACCACCCCCTGCGTGTGCTGCTTTCTATACAAACTGATCGTTTGTGGATGTTTGGAGCTGTGATATATATATATATATATATATATATATTACCTACTGGCGGTCGCCAGTAGGTATATATAGTTAGGATTTTTTCTCTATGGGATTTTTGAAAATTCTATGTCTAATAACTTTGGCGTTTGTGGACGGAATTGGCTGAAATTTTCAGGAAAATGGAACATTTTGTTTCTGAGCAGCCCCTGAAATTTGGGGGGGTTTCGTCAAGGGGGGGCCGAGAAAAAAGGGGGGTCCCAAAACGTGTTTTTAACATTGAGTTTTCCATAGGGCGGTTGGCCTCACTTTTAGCCCGAACGGCTGAATGGATTTGCACGAAACTTGGCAAAATTGTAGGGACTGGTAGCCCGATGTGCCTTTGCTAGGTCTCAATATATGTGCTCCAGTGGAGTTTGAGAAATTAACGTTCAAAAAAAGATATATATCTGTAACAGCGGACCGGGCAGCGCTCCAGTTCGCGTACTTTTCGCGTTACGGAGCTTTGTGAAGCGAAGCTGATTGGTTCTCCGGCGTCTGTAAACATTCCAAACAGTCCGTAGCGGCCGCCATCTTGTCTCTCGGTAGGATCGAGAGACAAGAGGAGGCCAAAGCGAAGGGGCAAATGACCATAAGGGGGCATAGTAGATCTTCCCTGACCCCCTAGGTTTGATGTGGAGGTTTTAAAAGGGCCCCGCGGGGCAAAAAAAAAAATAATAATAATAATCGAACGGCTGAATGGATTTGCACGAAACTTGGCAAAATTGTAGGGACTGGTAGCCCGATGTGCCTTTGCTAGGTCTCAATATATGTGCTCCAGTGGATTTTGAGAAATTAACGTTCAAAAAAAGATAAATATCTGTAACAGCGCTCCGGGCAGCGCTCCACTTCGCGTACTTTTCGCGTTACGGAGCTTTGTGAAGCGAAGCTGATTGGTTCTCCGGCGTCTGTAAACATTCCAAACAGTCCGTAGCGGCCGCCATCTTGTCTCTCGGTAGGATCGAGAGACAAGAGGAGGCCAAAGCGAAGGGGCAAATGACCATAAGGGGGCATAGTAGATCCTCCCTGACCCCCTAGGTTTGATGTACCATTTTGCCAAGTTTGGTGTAATTCCGTTCAGCCATTCAGGCTGTAGACGTATCTAAATGTCCTATGGAAAATTGCATGGGGAAAACACATTTGAAAGTGTTGAAATTTAGAACCAATTAAAATGTTGCTTTGGTTTTGTATTTGTGTGTGATGAAAGTTAATTTTTATGTATATATCTAAAATGAGAGGAAACCACAGCCATTTTGTGATACTACTGTCTGAGGTACATTTGTGAGGAATTTTTGGTGCTCAATTTCTGGTGTTTGATTTACACAGTACTAACGCTTCTCCTACTTTCAAAAAGGTGAGTTGTTAATTTGTAAGGGGAACTATGTTGTACACTTTAAGATAATTTGAAAAATGTTTTCTGTTATTTATTTACAGTCCTTCTGTTATACTAAATACTTGATAAAGTTAGTTTTATATTATGTATTACTAAAAACGATAAATGAAAGTGATTATTTTTTTCTGCAATTTACAGCAAGAAATTTCAAAATAAAATGGATCACAATGAAGAGACCGTGGCAATTTCTTTTGAATTATCCACTACATTTATTGAAATTGACAGCACCAATAATGAAATATTCTCACAAGGAGGAGATGACTTGAATGATTTTTTTGATCAATCTCTTGACGGCGAATTTATCGAATATTTGGAGACCATAGAGTTACAAGAATCATCATTGCAGACTTTTCATGAGGAGATTCCTGATGAGATGATTGAAGAGGAAATTCCTGATGAGGACATGTTACTAGTTCTTTCAAATTATGAAAATTCAGAAGAATACATTTATATTTAGAAATCAAAAATTGTTTGAGACATTATTCATTTTTTTTTTTAATTTATGAGGTTGTAGCGAAGTGATTGTAGTATAAAATGAGACTTATAGTATAGAGTGCAACATTTTTATGTTACATAGTAAGTTTACTCATATTTACTTCCCTTCTCCCACTATATTATCTCCAATGTGTATTTGACATCTCTTCTTCATCTCCGGCCTCCTTTCTCTCACTGTCTGTCTCTGATGCATCCTATCGCTGCCATTTTGTGTAATTACAGAAGAGAGTAAAATAAAATAGTTCAGAACGTGAAAAGGGGGCAAAGTAGAGTACCCCTCCTCCCCTAGGCCTTCTCAGGCGGTCCCAAAAGGATCCGTTCCTGCTTTCCTGAGAGATTATGGTATGAGTTCCATATACCACAATAACTTGCATTACAACATGCAAGATATCTATCTCCTATTACCAACTTTTGGAGATATTCGCGCTAAGCGCGAATATCTCCAAAAACTAACACCTGCCCTGAGCAGTTCTTAGCCATGTTATCCAATGGGAGGTGGATAACATGGCTAAGAGCATTAGCTCGGTAATGCATGAATATCGCTGACTTTTCAGCGATATTCATGCATTGCGGCCGTTTTTTATCGCATTTGCGATAAACCTTGATAATAGCAAGGTTTATCTGCGATAATTTCTGACGATGCTTAGCGGTAAAAAATTTGTTGCTAAGCATCGTTAGCGATAAATATCGCTTAACTTTGGTAATATGCCCCAACGTCTGTTAACGTTCGATTCGAAGGAAATCAGGAAGTGTTGAAAAACATTGTCTGCGCCATCTTGCCTTTTTTCAAATGCCACACTTTTGTCGTGCACGGCAGCCATTTTAGATGCCTTGACCAGACCCACTCTCTGCACGCTGTCGATCCTTAGCATGGCTCCCCACCCTCGCAAGCATCTCCCCCAGGCACTGGTCACCCCCGCTCTCTGTCTTATGCATGGGCAATAAACCTCCCCCCATCTGCGCCGCTCTTCCCTGAGAATCACACCCTGTGCCCACCCGACACCTCCCTTTCGCCCTATTCACTACCGCACCCTCTGACACTCCTCTTCCTCTGTGTCCGATTGTCCAGGCCGGTCCCAGGCTATCAGCTAGCCCTGCAGATGTAGTTTATGGCCCCAGCTGTAAAGAATCACCCCTCTTCAAAGGAGTTATAGTAGATCAAGGCCCACACCCGATGAGATCCGTCACACCACACGCGTTCCTACTATCTGAAAACCATCCTGTATTGTGATTGGGGAGGGGACCGAGCCTGAAGCGGAAGATTCCAGGGATGACTCTTTGTACATCAAAGTTTTTACAATTATGTGTCACATTAAAAATATATAGCACTCCAACAAAGTAGTAGGAATATAAAACTTTAATAAGTTATAAATATATACAACAAAACAAAAACAGTAAAAACATTTTTTTAGGGAAAAAGAAGGAACAATGGTCAGTAGCGGTCGGTTGTGCGAATAGTCCCAAGGCAGCACAACGTCCAGATTTCTGGACGGCACCCAGGTGATGTTGCCTGGGTGCCGCACTGATTTGGGTATCCGGCGCGGGGCGTCCCGGGGGGTGGGTCGTCAGTAGCGGTCTGTTGTGCGAATAGTTCCAAGGCAGCAGAACGCGCTGAAATGTGCCATTTCTTTATGTTAGGCCCGCTCTTGCCAGGTCGACCGCCATTTTGAGAGTTCGGTAGCTACCGGCGATCGCGGGGTCAAATGAGCGGACGGGCTCCACCCTGCCGGGCGAGACGTTGCAGCATCGCCACAGTGGAAGAACCTTTTTCCGGGCGCCTGGAGCGCTGAGGGTGCAGCTGGGAAGCCTCCACCTGGGAAGGCGGGAGAGGCCTGTTCGCACCGTCTCTCCCACCCAGTGCACCCCACGGCGTCTCGCTTGACATTTGTTATGGCCGGACCATGTCATTTGACATGTCATCAGTGATGTCATCAGTGATGTCATTTGAGATGTCATCAGTGATGTCATCAGTGATGTCACTGACCATGTCATGAATGATGTAATATGTGACATGATCAGCAGTGGATTGCGGGTGCGCGATATATAGTTAGTACAACTAACTATATATGGAATTTCAATGGTTTTGTGTGAGTAAAATAAGGTTTTTTAAATGCTAATTCCTAACTATATATGGTCTATAACCTATGGTTTTTTCAGTGAATATATATATATATATATTACCTACTGGCGGTCGCCAGTAGGTATATATAGTTAGGATTTTTTCCCTATGGGATTTTTGAAAATTCTATGTCTAATAACTTTGGCGTTTGTGGACGGAATTGGCTGAAATTTTCAGGAAAATGGCACATTTTGTTTCTGAGCAGCCCCTAAAAATTTTGGGGGGGTTCGTCAAGGGGGGGCCGAGAAAAAAGGGGGTCCCAAAACGCGTTTTTCCCATGTTAATTTCCATAGGGCGGTTGGCCTCACTTTTAGCCCGAACGGCTGAATGGATTTGCACGAAACTTGGCAAAATTGTAGGGACTGGTAGCCCGATGTGCCTTTTGTAGGTCTCAATATATGTGCTCCAGTGGATTTTGAGAAATTAACGTTTAAAAAAAGATATATATCTGTAACAGCGGACCGGGCAGCGACCCAGGACGCGTACTTTTCGCGCAACGGAGCTTTGTGAAGCGAAGCTGATTGGTTCTCCGGCGTCTGTCAACATTCCAAACAGTTCGTAGCGGCCGCCATCTTGTCTCTCGGTAGAATCGAGAGACAAGAGGAGGCCAAAGCGAAGGGGCAAATGACCATAAGGGGGCATAGTACATTGTCGCTCACCCCCTAGGTTTGATGTGGAGGTTTTAAAAGGGCCCCGCGGGGCAAAAAAAAATAAAAATAATAATAATCGAACAGCTGAATGGATTTGCACGAAACTTGGCAAAATTGTAGGGACTGGTAGCCCGATGTGCCTTTGCTAGATCTCAATATATGTGCTCCAGTGGATTTTGAGAAATTAACGTTCAAAAAAAGATATATATCTGTAACAGCGCACCGCTTCGCGTACTTTTCGCGTTACGGAGCTTTGCGAAGCGAAGCTGATTGGCTCTCCGGTGTCTGTAAACATTCCAAACAGTCCGTAGCGGCCGCCATCTTGTCTCTCGGTAGGATCGAACAGCTGAATGGATTTGCACGAAACTTGGCAAAATTGTAGGGACTGGTAGCCCGATGTGCCTTTGCTAGGTCTCAATATATGTGCTTCAGTGCATTTTGAGAAATTAACGTTCAGAAAGAAGATATATATCTGTAACAGCGCTCCGCTTCGCGGAGATAAAATTATATGTGTATTACCTAGCTGTTGCTAACACCAGTTAGCGACGGCTAGTAGAAGATAGCGACCATCTTGGGCCCCACTTTGCATGTGAGTGATATTTATCACTAATGACATGCAAAGTGGGCATGCCAAGATGTTAGCGACTGGAAACAGTCGCTAACATCGCTATCTCCTATTATCAACTTTTGGAAATATTCGAGATAAGCGCGAATATCTCCAAAAGCTACCACCTGCCCTGAGCAGTTCTTAGCCATGTTATCCAATGGGAGGTGGATAACATGGCTAAGAGCATTAGCTAGGTAATGCATGAATATCGCTGAGTTTTCAGCGATATTAATGCATTGCGGTCGTTTTTTATCGTATTTCCGATAAACCTTGATAATAGCAAGGTTTATCTGCGATAATTTCTGACGGTAAAAAAATCGTTGCTAAGGATCGTTAGGGATAAATATCGCTTAACTTTGGTAATATGCCCCAACGTCTGTTAACGTTCGATTCGAAGGAAATCAGGAAGTGTTGAAAAACATTGTCTGCGCCATCTTGTCTTTGTTCAAATGCCACACTTTTGTCGTGCACGGCAGCCATTTTAGATGCCTTGACCAGACCCACTCTGTGCACACTGTCGATCCTTAGCATGGCTCCCCACCCTCGCAAGCATCTCCCCCAGGCAGTGGTCACCCCCGCTCTCTGTCTTATGCATGGGTAATAAACCTCCCCCCATCTGCGCTGCTCTTCCCTGAGAATCACACCCTGTGCCCGCCCGACACCTCCCTTTCGCCCTATTCACTACCGCACCCTCTGACACTCCTTTTCCTCTGTGTCCGATTGTCCAGGCTGGTCCTAGGGTATCAGCTAGCCCTGCAGATGTAGTTTATGGCCACAGCTGTAAAGAATCATCCCTCTTCAAAGGAGTTATAGTAGATCAAGGCCCACACTCGACGAGATCCGTCACAGCAGAAGCGTTGCTATTATCTGAAAACCATCCTGTATTGTGATTGGGGAGGGGACCGAGCCTGAAGCGGAAGATTCCAGGGATGACTCTTTGTACATCAAAGTTTTTACAATTATGTGTCACATTAAAAATATATAGCACTCCGACAAAGTAGTAAGATTATAAAACTTTAATAATTTATAAATATATAGAAGAAAACAAAAATAGTAATAACATATAAACATTTTTAGGGAAAAACAACGAAGTAGCGGTCGGCTGTGCGAATAGTCCCAACGCAGCACAACGTCCAGATTTCCGGCGTGGGGCGTCGCGGGGGGTGGGTCATCAGTAGCAAACTGTTGTGCGAATAGTTCCAAGGCAGCAGAACGCGCTGAAATCTAGATGACACGAAAGTGATGTCTAGTAAGTTGCCACCCAGCAAATAACGGCATGGGGCGTCGCGGGGGGTGGGTCATCAGTAGCAAACTGTTGCGCGAATAGTTCCAAGGCAGCAGAACGATGGCACCAAGGTGATGTCCAGTAAGTTGCCGCACTGGTTTTGGTATCCTACAATGCTGCTCCGAATAACGGCGTGGGGCGCCCCGGGGGAGGCGGCGTGAACGGGCCTCTCCAGGCGGAGTGTCATCTGTTGTAGTGGGGCGCCCCTTTACCGTTTCAGTTGCCATTCCGTCCGTTTTTGGTCCACTGTGTCAAAAGCCGCAATTCAGCTGAGTTGCGCCCACTCTTGCGGTGCAGCGATAGGCGGCTGTCACAGGACTCTCAAAATGGCGGCAGGCTGTTTCCTTTTTGGGCCTGGTCCACTGAAATGGCCCTGGGACACCTTGGAAATCGGACGCTTGTCTGCTAGGTCTTGGACCCCATTCTCGAAAGCGTCCCCTCCGCCTTGAGAATTCATCAAAAGTTTTGGGGGCTCCGACTCCTGCAGGCTTCTGGTGGGGAGCGGCTGCCATGATTGCTCGCGGAATGACCACGACTGAGCTACGAGATGGTGGTGCTCTCATGCTGACGCCAGCTTCAGTCTGAAACATCCAGAAACAAGGTGGGGCTTTCATCGTTTGGGGAAAAAAAAAAGTTTTCATCCAATGAAAAGTGTTGTTTTTAGGTCACATGATCAAGCCTTCCATCATTAGGAAACCAAAAGTAAAATGAACCAATGAAAAGTTTTATAAACAAGTCACATGACCTGTTATGCGGCATAGGGTGTAAAATGCGGAGAAAATACGTTGGCACGTGAGGCGGCGTCAGTAGCGGACCGATGTGCGAATAGGCCGAAGGCAACACAACGCGCCAAGATCCGGATGGCACCGAGGTGGTGTCCAGCAAGTTGCAGCACTGGTGTGGCCATCCTACAATGCTGAAAGTCGGCGTGGGGTGCCCCGTTGGCCTGTGAGTTTGCGTCAGTAGCGGACCGATGTGCGAATAGGCCGAAGGCAGCACAACGCGCCAAGATCCGGATGGCACCGAGGTGGTGTCTAGTAAGTTGCCGCACTGGTGTGGCCATCCAACAATGCTGAAAGTCGGCGTGGGGCGCCCCGTTGGCCTGTGAGTTTGCGTCAGTAGCGGACCGATGTGCGAATAGGCCGAAGGCAGCACAACGCGCCAAGATCCGGATGGCACCGAGGTGGTGTCTAGTAAGTTGCCGCACTGGTGTGGCCATCCTACAATGCTGAAAGTCGGCGTGGGGCGCCCCGTTGGACTGTGAGATGGCGTCAGTAGCGGACCGATGTGTGAATGGGGCCGAAGGCAGCGCAACAATATTTTCAGGATAGAAGACACCACTAGGCGCTGAGATTCCAAGATCCGGATGGCACCGAGGTGGTGTGTAGCAAGTTGCCGCACTGGTGTGGCCATCCTACAATGCTGAAAGTCGGCGTGGGGCGCCCCGTTGGCCTGTGAGTTTGCGTCAGTAGCGGACCGATGTGCGAATAGGCCGAAGGCAGCACAACGCGCCAAGATTCGGATGGCACCGAGGTGGTGTCTATTAAGTTGCCGCACTGGTGTGGCCATCCTACAATGCTGAAAGTCGGCGTGGGGCGCCCCGTTGGACTGTGAGATGGCGTCAGTAGCGGACCGATGTGTGAATGGGGCCAAAGGCAGCGCAACAATATTTTCGGAATAGAAGACACCACTAGGCGCTGAGATGCCAAGATCCGGATGGCACCGAGGTGGTGTGTAGCAAGTTGCCGCACTGGTGTGGCCATCCTACAATGCTGAAAGTCGGCGTGGGGCGCCCCGTTGGCCTGTGAGTTTGCGTCAGTAGTGGACCGATGTGCGAATAGGCCGAAGGCAGCACAACGCGGCAAGATCCGGATGGCACCGAGGTGGTGTCTAGTAAGTTGTCGCACTTCTGTGGCCATGCTACAATGTTGAAAGTCGGCGTGGGGCGCCCCGTTGGCCTGTGAGATGGCGTCAGTAGCGGACCGATGTGCGAATGGGGCCAAAGGCAGCGCAACAATATTTTCTGATTTGAAGACACCACAAGGCGCTGAGATGCCAAGATCCGGATGGCACCGAGGTGGTGTCTAGCAAGTTGTGGCACTGGTGTGGCCATCGTACAATGGTAAAAGTCGGCGTGGGGCGCCCTGTTGGCCTGTGAGATGGTGTCAGTAGCGGACTGATGTGTGAATGGGGCCAAAGGCAGCGCAACAATATTTTCTACAATATTTTCGGAGTAGAAGACACCACAAGGCGCTGAGATGCCAAGATCCGGATGGCACCGAGGTGATGTCTAAGTTGCGGACCGATGTGCGAATGGGGCCAAAGGCAGCTCAACAATATTTTCTGAAGAGAATACACCACAAGGCGCTGAGATGCCAAGATCCGGATGGCACCGAGGGGATGTCTAAGTTGCGGACCGATGTGCGAATGGGGCCAAAGGTAGCGTAACAAGATTTTCTGTATGGAAGATACCACTAGGCGTTGAGATGCCAAGATTCGGATGGCACCGAGGTGATGTCTAGCAAGTTGTGCCACTGGTGTGGCCATCGTACAATGGTAAAAGTCGGCGTGGGGCGCCCTATTGGCCTGTGAGATGGTGTCAGTAGCGGACTGATGTGCGAATGGGGCCAAAGGCAGCGCAACAATATTTTCTGACTGACACCACAAGGCGCTGAGATGCCAAGATCCGGATGGCACCGAGGTGATGTCTAAGTTGCGGACTGATGTGCGAATGGGGCCAAAGGCAGCGTAACAATATTTTCTGTATGGAAGATACCACTAGGCGTTGAGATGCCAAGATTCGGATGGCACCGAGGTGATGTCGAGCAAGTTGGTGTGGTCATCCTACAATGCTGAAACTCGGCGTGGGTCACCCCATTAGCCTGTGAGATGGCGTCAGTAGCGGACCGATGTGCGAATAGGCCGAAGGCAGCACAACGCGCCAAGATCCGGATGTCACCGTGGTGGTTTCATAGTTGAGAGGCACTTCATCTGCAGTGGGGCGCCGAGATCCGGATGGCACCGAGGTGATGTCTAGCAAGTTGCTGTACTGGTGTGGTCATCCTACAATGCTGAAATGTAGTGGGGCGCCCATTTACCGTTTCAGTTGCCATTCAGCTGAGTTTCGGCTGCTCTTGATGCTACAGAGACAGGCGGCTGCAAGAGGACTCTCAAAATGGTGGCCTGTTCTTTGGATTTGGGCCTGGTCCACTAAAATGGCCCTGGGACACCTTAGAACTCGGACGCTCGATTTTTTTTTCCTTTCCTGTACATGCAAAAAAAGGTAAATGCCCGGTACGTTACACGCTTCATCTGCCACGATGAACTCTCCAGAGGAACCGAAAAAAAATATAGTTGTGGTAACTATACCATGCATCGTCATATGGAGAGGTGGCACCAATTAATTATAGTGCTGCATAAAAGAGAGATTTGGAGGAGAACCCCTGACCTGCTAGTACATTCATCAAAGAAGTGGCACTGAGAGCTTCAGAGGCAAGGGAAACGGTCCCAAATATTTAGAAGAACTTTGGAAAGATTAAAATGACATGTTTAGATTGTGGTAAATTAATTTCATGTGGACAGATGAGTGTTACTCTAATAAATACAGCATATGAACATCATCATAGTCGATGGTTGGTAGAGACATTTTGACTATATCCTGGACCTGCCCGTCCTCGCCCAAAATGGCGCCGGAATAAATGGGACTCGTAACTCCTTGTTGTGTACTGGTTGCAGAACCTTGAAATCACGAGATACGTATGCAGTTTTGAAGCACATGGCGGGCGGGGACGAGAATTGATTGAATATTTCGACATCCCTATTGATATTAAGTTCTGATGTGTTATTGATTACTGTACTGTTGAAAATTCGAATTAACGTCACCCATGGTACTTGCCCGCAAATGTATATCTAGATAATTTTATTGTAACTGGCCCTGTCGTATTTTAATTATAAAATGTACGTCCACCGATTCCGTAACTGTTAGACACCTTAGTTCTTGCAACCTAATGGCCCGCCCGTTATGTTCCTCTACAGTGTAAATGTCTATTCATCATATACGATTACAGTTTGCTCCGTGGCAGGCCCACGTGGTTATAGGCTCGTATTTGTATAATGAAATTTTCACAATAAAGGTTTTTAAAAGAAAACATGGTAGTAGTATATACATTGGTAAAGTTTTTAATAATAGTCACTGTTTTAGAATCATTAAAAGGCAAGTGAAATAAAGCAGACCAATTACATGAAGGGTAAAAGGTATAATACGAAGGAACGCAGTAAAGATAAATGGTCAAGGGCTGTTGTGTTTTCTATTCCTGCAACATAAAGTGATCGATAAGAATCTCATATTCAGGCGTATCGGCGACTAAGACAGCAGGTCGACCCTCTTTTGCTCAACGGCTCCGTCATGGGACGAAGAAACGCTCTTTTTCTCGAAAAAAGAATATATTTTACTTGCAGGACAGTTGTAAAATTTCCGGAAAAGTACATTAGCCTGGAACATTATAACATATATTTAAGAAAAAATAATGTTCGGAAGTAATTAAAAGCGTAATTTTTAGGTGATATGACCAAGGCTTTCATCATTAGAATAAGAAAAGTAAAATGAACCAATGAAAAGTTTTATTAACAAGTCACATGACTTGTTATGCTTACGTTACGCGCTGCGCGCCCCGGATGACTTCCGGATGCGCTAACGCGGCGCGTCATATGACGCATTACGCGACAACGCAGGTCCAGAATATAGTCAAAATGTCTCCACCAACCAGCGGTCGAAACACAACCCCTTTCAGCAGGCTAAATAGTTCTGTTAAATGACAACAGAAGGGACAGGCAACAAGAACCATCAGTCAAAGAGGGGAGGGCTAGTTCTTCTCTACCGGGTTACATTGGGGCGCTACCGGAACTGATCGAATTGGTAGTCTACAGTGTTTCTGGATGTTTCAGACTGAAGCTGGGGTTAGCATGAGAGCACCACCATTTCGTAGCTCCGTTGTGGCCATTCCGCAACCAATCATGGCAGCCGCTCTTTATCGTTATTTTGGGCGGGGTGGGTGGCGGAGCCGAGCTGTTTTGCAGCCATCATTGTGTGGAGTTCAGTTCATCTCACTAGTTTTGTATTTGTCATGAGGGGTTGTTCCTAATGTTTCTATTTTAGCGAGGTCAAAAAGAGATCCCATTAGTGGCCTACTGATTTTGCTCGATTCCTTTTCTTTTTTTTTACACGATTTTTCGTTATCTGCAAAGACTAAACAGAGTATTGCGACTCTGTGTTTGTTTGTAAATAGAGAATGAACCAAAGAGAACTAATTCTAAAACAGTAAATACTTGGATAACAATCAATCAAATGGAGAGAGAAGCAGGCACGACGGATTACAACGGGGGCAAAGGCCTGCGTTAACTACCTTTCACTATCTGCAAAGAGAGAGTACTCCTAATAGAAATGAGGGGGGGGGGGGGCACCATTCAAAGCAGATCAGTGTGCATAAACACGAAAATGTTTTCACTTACCACGTACTTGACTTTCGACAGCTTATGATATTTGCTATTAAAAAACCATTGAAATTCACTGAAAAAACCATAGGTTATAGACCATATATAGTTAGGAATTAGCATTTACAAAACCTTGAAAATTCACTGAAAAAACCATAGGTTATAGACCATATATAGTTAGGAATTAGCATTTAAAAAAAATTATTTTACTCACACAAAACCATTGAAATTCCATATATAGTTAGTTGCACTAACTATATATCGCGCACCCGAAATCCACTGCTGATCATGTCACATATTACATCATTCATGACATGGTCAGTGACATCACTGATGACATCACTGATGACATCTCAAATGACATCACTGATGACATCACTGATGACATCTCATTTGACATCATTCTTGTGCTAATACGATAAACCTCTTCAGACTCTAATATAACCTTAGATACACTCAGTGTATACAGACACTCACACACTGCCACTCATCCATGGAGTTACTCACACACCCAGTCAGTCATGCAAAGAAACAATCTCACCTCCATTTCTTCAACTATACAGTTAAACACACCTTACTTATTGAAACATATACTAACACATATTTACTCTCTTATACAATCCCTGATACAAGTTCACAATGATCGATACAACCACTCACTCATTCAGTGGCTCTCATGCACAGTTATTTATATATGCCAACTCTCACATGTACTGTGTTTTACATATGTACTTACTATGACATGTAGCATTGAGATATCCATTCACTCATCAATACACTCATGCACACAGTCAACTGCCCATGTAGCTGTTTCCACATGCACTCTTGAACTCATACACCTAGTGAATAAACTGCTCACACATCTATGCATAGAGTCACACACCTTCCAGCCACCCCCACACAAACTCAATCTCCCATAGAAATACTTGGGCAACCAATTAATAACACATATAGCCTCTCGTATAGCTAATGATCAACACATGCAGCAGTTTACAGAACAACAGACATAATGATGCACAAATTAAGACAGTTTAGTCACTAACCCATGCATTCAGTGAGACACATTTAATCACTCACTCATACAGTCAGTCACGCACCTACTAAATCCTTCATCCAGACACTTATACATCCACTCATTCTTCAATTTGTAAGACATATTTTAACTTTACAGAAACATACAGTCACTGGATGTTGTCATCAGTGATGTCATCAGTGATGTCATTTGAGATGTCATCAGTGATGTCATCAGTGATGTCACTGACCATGTCATGAATGATGTAATATGTGACATGATCAGCAGTGGATTGCGGGTGCGCGATATATAGTTAGTGCAACTAACTATATATGGAATTTCAATGGTTTTGTGTGAGTAAAATAAGGTTTTTTAAATGCTAATTCCTAACTATATATGGTCTATAACCTATGGTTTTTTCAGTGAATATATATATATATATATATATATATATATATATATATATACATATATACAAATGTATGTATGTGTGTGTGTGAGTGTTTATATATATAGTTTTTGTGAGTGAAATCCCCAAATACCAAAATTTTGTAATTTACTCCTAATCTCCTCCCTTTACACTGCCCATTCCTAAATACCAAAATTACTCTCAGCTCCCTGTACCAGTAGCTACCCCTAAATACTACAGTGACCCATACCTGCCTTTACGACTTCCACCCCAATCCCTAAAGTTACCCTCATCTCTCTTTACCACTGCCCACCCATAAATCCTAAAATTACCATGATCTCCTGTTACCACTGCCTATTCCAAAACTGTAAATCTACCAATACTTCCCTTTACTACTATCCACCTCTAATCCCCAAAATTATCCTTACCTCTCTTTACCACTATTCACGCCTAAAGCCTAACATTTCCCTTAGCTCCATTTACCATTACCCAATAGTCTTAAAATTACCTTTACCTCCCACCCCCCAAAATAACCTTACCTCGATTACGAATGCCTACCCCTATCCCTAAATTTACCCTTGAATACCTTTACCACTGCCCACAACTTAACCCAAAAATTATCCATACCTATCTTTTCACTCCCCACCCCACACCCTAAAATTAACCTTACCTTCCCTTACCACTGCCCACCCCCAAACCATAAAATGACTGTTACCTCTCTTTACCACTACTCATCTCTCAACCAAAAAATGACCATTGCCTCCACTTACGTGTACCCGCTTCTAAACTCAAAAATTACCCTTATTTCCCCTTACCATTACTCACCCCATAACCCTAAAATGATCCTTACCTCAGTTTACCCCTACCCACTCCTAAACCCTAAATGTATCCTTACCTTCCTTTTACTACTAGCCAAGCCTAAAATTCTTATTTTAATAACATCATAATTAATTATATATTTTAAAAACGTACCTATATGGAATAGGCATGCTTGGTAACTGCACAAATACTTACCTGTGTGGTACTTACCTGCATGGTAATGGGTTGGAAGCTAAAGTCATTGCCTGGTAAGGAATGCTTTGTCCCTCCATAAGTACCTATTAGGCAGTATTCTTAGTCACAATGACAGGAGTGTTAAGGGCACCAAGGGCTGCATTATATAAAGGGCCCAAATAGTGACAGTGCAGTGTATTACAGATAATTTGCTGTGCTTTGGCCAGAGCAACAATAATAATCACTGTGGGGGCAGTGTACTGATGGAAGGAGGATTTAAGCAGCCACTCTATCTTTAACAGTGCAGAAAATTCAAGACCTGCCTTGTAAAGGGGGAGAGACTGCACCTACCTGAAGAGGAATGCATGGGAACTCATAGGACCAACTAACCACTCTTGCAGGGTGTTTCCCTTGGGGGGTCAACTGACTGTGTTCCACCTCTTTGTGGCGCACATTTAGTGCACCGTCTGGCGGTCTCTTCGCAAAAGTGCCTCCCTTATTTGCATGTGGCCACACCCCATGCAATTGAGATAACGCCTCATTAGCATCACACTGGCTTACATGTGCGCAATCAAGGCCTGTTTTAGAGAAGGGTCTGCGCTAGCGTCTGCAGCATCTTTTTTGATATCAAAGAGCCCTGGGGTGCAGAAAGTGGGCACACTCCACGGATGCACCTCCAGGGCACTTTATGTAGTACAGCTGCTGGTGCAGTGCTTCTTTGGCGATGAATATACAAAGAGGATCCAAATCCTCATAAATGCTTATTGAGTTCAGATGAGGCCTGTTATGCTGCAAAGACCCAGAGATTCCGAGACTGACTTCAGGGCTGGCACTTCCACTGGAGCTGTAATACACACAGGCTTCAGTCAACTGAGTCTTGCTTGAGTTCTCACAGGCAAGCTGCTCTTCTCCAAGGCAATATATCACTAAAGTATCTGAGCTAGACAGAGTGGAATGGGATAACCTTGCACTGGGAAATCACTTCCTTCCATCTACTTATCACCTAGTGAGGGTCAGTCACTATCATGGATGGGCTACATTTTATGCACACCTTCGGCAATGGCGTTTGATCTGCCAGCAGAGCAAAGCCAACACATGAAATTCCTCCAGTGGGCTTGCAGATGTAAAGTCCAGGTGAGCAAAAGAACAAAGCAAACCAGAAAAGTATATAACATTGGCATGCCAGCACAACTAAGCCATGCAAGGATTTCTGTCCCAGCAGCAATATGTGAATATACAAATGACATAAGCCATTTTGTTCCATTTTACAACATTTCGCAAAGTCTTAGCTACTGTTGCAGAACAATTAGAGAACGAATTAGAAAGTCGGTAAAACAGTGAAATAAGAAAAAGATACTTACTCTAAGCAGGTTTAAAGGGATGTATGACGTTACAACGCACACTTTTACAACGCATACCTTTACAACGCATTTTTTACAACGCAACATCCATTACGACGCATTCCATCACAACGCATGCCATTACAACGAAATTTTAAAAACTACATTTACAACGTATTCCATTACAACGCATAATACCTTTACAACGCATACCATTACAACGCATAACATTTCATTGCATGTTTGGTAAGTATTGGATGGTGTAGGGGTAAAAATTACTATTCTAACTCCAGGGGGTGCAACAGTAGGGTAAGTGTTGGATAGTGTAGCGTTAAAAATTACTATTCTAACTCCAGGGGGTGCAACAGTAGGGTAAGTGTTGGATAGTGTAGGGGTAAAAATTACTATTCTAACTCCAGGGGGTGCAACAGTAGGGTAAGTGTTGGATGGTAATGTTATGCCTTGTAATAGTATGCGTTCTAATGACTGCGTTGTAAAGACATGCGTTGTAGTGGTGTGCGATGTAGTGTCATGCGTTGTAATGGTTGCGTTGTAATGGCATGCGTTGTAATGGATGTTGCGTTGTAAAAGTTTTGTTGTAATGGTAGTGCATTGTAAAAGTTGCGTTGTAAAGGTCGTTTCCCGGTTTAAAGATGAAAGTATACCAAGTGCTCTCAGTGGTCCCTGATCCTAATTTACCTCCAGAGATGCAAATTTAGTTCTACCACAGCACAAGGGAAGTCATAAACTGTTCTCCTGCCAAAGCGATCGCGAGGGGTTATCCCTCACCCTTTCATTGAGGTTTTGACTGATGGCCACATGTGTTTGCTATTAAGGTACAGTATTTGCACCCACAGGTACTTATTACATACTTTCCTCCTTGTGTAAAATAAGTACAGTTATCTGTGATAAATGGGACTCATTTTAGTTTTCTTACTAAATGGAACTGTTTGTGAACATTATCTGGATCTAGACGTCAGACCCAATGACAGAAAACTCATTGTGATCACACTTAGGGCATAATTTCTGAGCACGTGTGCGCTGCCAGAACATCACTTTTTTGATGTTCCAGTGGTGCATTGTGCCCTGGCATATTTACAAGGCCACGTAAAGCCTCTTTACGTGGCTTTACAGGGCCTTGTAAATATGTGTCCCTTTCATGCAAAACACTGTGTGAAAGGGGTGTTCCATGGGTGTTGCTGTTGGTGTTCCCACACAATGAAATCTGAAGCATTTCCAGATTTACTAGAAATCATAAACCTGGGAATGCGTCAGAATCTAATGCCGCCCCAGGGGTGGCGTTACAGAGGCACAACGAGTGGAAATGTTTTCTTTCTCCTCGTTTTTTCCTTTTTCAGTCTGCATTCTGGAGCACACATAGAAAGATGAAATCACCTGAGTTAATCTATTTTGTGCAGGAAGGTTTTCCTGTCTGCACAAAATTACTCAGCCTTGCAACACAGACACCCTTGCATCATTGTGCAAGGATGCCTGTGTTGGTGCATGGCAGCCCATTGTGAAAAGGACAGGAATGCACCATATCTCATAGACATGGTGCATTCCTGCCCTTTTGTTTTGATGTAGAGCAACACAGCAAGATTTCTTGCGGCACTGCTCTATGTGAAAACATCATAAATGAGGCCCATAGTGTGCCTACCATTAGGGTCACTCTTACATGATCACAACCAACATTTATGGGTTCATTTATGAGAAACACATATGTGCCATGCATTTTGTGTTTTCTCTGCACTGACACCCATTCGTGCACAGTGGTTATTGTATCTCTGCACATTCTTTCTGGCACATGGCTCGGATAAACCTTTATTATGCTCCTCTTTGTCTAGCACATTTTATTGATCTGTACATACTATAGGTATAGGTCTAGTCTTTTACTACACATGTCTACTTCTGATCCAGCGGTTTAAGACAGCATTACTTTTTCTCCCCAATATTCAGCTATAATGGGTAACTCTTTAGGGGCGTGTCTCTCTCACTCTCTCTCTGTTTTCTGATCATTTTGTTTTTGTCTTCTTCTAAAGATCCTAATTACAAATGTTGATACAGCCTTGAAAAAGTCACTGTGTGATGAAACATGTGTCGGCTATTATCCAGAATTGGGAACTGAAGAATATGAATTTGTGAAACATGAATGTACTGAAGAACATTTAAACTACGTATCTCTACAGTAAAGTGTCCGTTTTTTAATCTAAAAAAAGAACAATGTCGTTGCCGTAGAGTTTTATATTTGTCATCCCTTTGACAGGGACCGTATGTGCTTCTTTTAGTCTAATTGCAATTACTAGTGGCTCTATAAATAATGCAAATAAAATCGGGGAAAGAGGACATCCTTGTCTGGTGCCTCTATTTATTTGACATGTCCCTATATTTAGTTACAATTTGTGCCTGAGAATTCGTATGGAGCATGAGTATTTTTTCAGATTTTTTCCATGCTCATGACGAGCTGAGCTCGTCATGAGTTGCGCCGCTCGCATGCTCATGACGAGCTCAGCTCGTCATGTAACGCGGCTTTTTTAAAAACGCCGCACGGCGCAAAAAAAACCGCCGCACGCATGCGGTTAAGAGATAGGAGGCTATAAAATTAATAAAACCAAGACAGAAATTATACTGTGTAATTGCTGTGCTAATTCCCTATTAACAGTATTTAGACAGGTATATAACACTTGCCCAAAGAGATATTTAGAAATGTATGTGACGGAGAGAATAGAAGATCTATTCCCCTTAAATTACACCCCGTTGCTGACAAAAGTGAAACACCTGTTAGCACGATGGAACCAGCTTCCACTCTCAATAATAGGTCGAGTTGTGCTAATTCGCATGTATATCCTCCCAATGTGTATTACAGGCCTCTTTTTTTAAAAGAGATACAAAGTATGTTTTCCTCCTTTGTATGGTCAAATAATATACCAAGACTGGCACTTATCACTTTAAGTTATCCTGTTGCAGAAGGGGGATTGTCTCTTCCAAATATTAGAAATTATTATTATGCGACAATTGCACATTACAGTTTAGATTTTTCTTTTAGGACCCTCAAGAGGCAGATAATTTTTTTATGAAAAAGATCTTAAAGGAATATAATATCACTGATCATACAAGAATACCTAAGTACCTTAAGAACGTACGTTATAGGATCCTTCAATGGGTACTTAAGCAAAAATCTCAATTTCTAGCATAATACAGCATTCCAAGAGTTAATAATTTGACTAGTCTTTCCCAAATATATACGGGAAAGATGCGTTTTAGAGTCCAGTATTTTTAGGTTGTGGGAAGAAAACGGGTATGTGCAGATCCGGGATTTTATCACAGGCAACTGCTGGAAATCTGGTTAGAGATTGAAGGGGGCATCTACACTCTAATACAATTCTGAAATGGTCATTCATTTGATTAAAACCTATGTTGGAAAATTTGAATATAAAAAATATGACCTTTAGAACAAGTATAAGTGAAGCTTTGGACTCCCCGATACAACGGAAGATCAGCGCTTGGGTAAAATCTTTGACAAAAATAATCCTCTTTCGTTATATGAAAAAGCCAGGGATAGATGGAGGTAAATGGAAGATATGTAGGTCTCCAAATCAACTTGGAATAGAATCAATAAATTTAATGCAGTTATTTTTAGAGGCGCAAATATTAAGCACATGCAATACTATTCGAAATGGTTGATTTATAGGACACCCTCCTTTCTTCATAAGATATACCTACAAATTGAAGACAGGTGTTTCCGCTGTGCAAAGGAGAGCGGCGGGACCTGGATGCATACTGTTTGGGAATGTCAAAAAATCTGCAGCTTGTGGGAGGAAATCGAGATCTATCTTAGATCTATATTGGACTACTTTGTTTCGATTGATGCATCTATTACAGTTCTGGGTTGCTCCCCTGCTATCTCTACACAAGAAGAATGCCTATATATTGCAGCATTGATAGCAAGATCCCTAATCTTACAATCCTGGAGAACGGAGAAGGTACCTACCTTCCAAGCATGGAGAGCGAAACTGCGTAAAATTCAAGAATTAGAAAAAAAATATGCAATAAGATCAGGCTAAAAAAAAAAGTATGAGAAATATTGGACCCTATTTGAGATATGGGCTAGTGATCTAGACCCTTTGCTTATTTACTATCATTAAGGGGAAGATTAGTTGGGAAATAGGTTGAATCTGGATTATCAATAGAATGCTGGGTGTTGTTTATCTGCTATATCTTTATTAATAGGCATTTTGCACTTTTTTCTATTGCGATTCTCAACCGATTTACATAAATTGCTATGGATATATACCGTATTAGGCAGGTAGAGAAATCGTTGCTATTTTGCTTATCCATTATAGATTCAGCATTTGGCACATTGCACATTACTGTATTGTGATCTTTTCAACCTATATTGTACAGTGACAGTGTAGATCGATAGAGCATATGTGTGCCTATTATGTGATACCTAGCACTTTGCACTTTATTTAAATGTGATTTTTTACTGCCTCATATGATCGTCTTGCTTTTACTCTGCAATATTCTGGAACATGTATTTACATTTGACAGTATTGTATGTTTGAAATTCCTATGAACTCTCATTTAAAAAAAGTATCTCTACAGTAAAGAAAACTCTCTACTCAACACAAGTCCCTACTCTTTGGAATGCATTTGTATTGTGTGATTACTTATTGAGTGCTATGGTTTTCCTTCTTTCAAAACATGGAAGAGGCATCACTGTTATCCACAAAGAAATTATTCACTGCAGCACCACTAAGGACAACAGCACACTGATCATGGAACACCTCAACTTCCACCTTCACACAAACAGCAAAACTACATTCAGAGTAACACTCCCCTACAGAGGCCCAGAACCAGAACAATGAAACGCAACTGCAAACGGCTAGAGTGAAGATGGCGCACCAGTAGAATTCTTACAGACCAAGCTACCTTCAAGGCAGCCCTCAAAAAATACCACCAATGCCTAAAACACACAAAAAGAGGCGCCCTTGCAGACTGCATTGAAGCAAGCTCCAACTACAGCAAGGAACTCTTCACCATTGTCAGAGACTTCTAATGCCCGTCAGCTACCGAGAAATGGATCTCATCATCCCAGGAACTCTGCAACAACTTCCACAACAAGATATCTACCATCCACAGTAACTTCTAACCTCAACCCACTGACCTCTACAACCTCCTCATACAGACCAACACCACTCACAACCACCCACTCACCTCATGGGAACATCTCACCACTCAGAGCACCACAGCCATCATCAACTCCATCTACTCTGGAGCACCCATGGGCATTTGCCCCATCACTCCAACCTTGTGAGCAAGGATATCAGTGGCAAACTCACCTCAATCCTCAATGCATCCTTCACCCCAGCCACCTTCCCCGATGGATGGAAGCACACATAAGCCAGACCCCTCCTCAAGAACCCCACTGGCGACCCCAGTGAACACAAGAACTACCGCCCCCATCTCTCTGCACACCATCCGCCAAAATCTTCAAGAAGGCCATCAACTGCCAACTCACTGAACACCTGAAGAGAAATAACCAGCTGGACAGCTCTCAATGCAGTTTTTGCACCCACCACAGCACCAAGACTGCCCTAATTGCTACCAACGATGACATCAGAATCCTCAAATGAACGTGGTAAAACAGTGGCCCTGATCCTCCTTGACATCTCAGCGGTGTTTGACACCATATCCCCCCACACACTCATCAAGAGATTCCACCACATTGGGATCCAGGGAGACACCTTCAAATAGATTGCATCCTTCCTCACAGGATGATCCAAGGAGTCTGCATACCATCATTGACTGCGGAGCCCAAGAGCACCATGTGCGGCGTCCCTCAAATTTCATCCCTCAGCCTGACCCTTTTCAACACTCACATGACCTCCTAGCCAAAATTATCAGAACCCATGACCTTAACATCATATCCGACATAGACGACACCCAGCTCATCTTCTCGCTCTCAGAAGACCCCCTCCACTACTAGGAATATTTTCCAGAACTACATGACAAGGGTTGCAGACTGGATGAAGACCAACTGCATGAATCTCAACACGGACAAGACAGAAGTGCTGAGTTCTGGGAACAAAACATCTCAGTGGAACAACACCTGGCAGAGTTCTGAATTCAGACCCACACCAACAAACCACACCCACAACCTAGGCATAATTTTGGCCAGCAAACTCACCAGGAAATGCCAGATCAACACAGACTCTTCCGCCTGGTTCCACACCCTACGTATGTTCCAAAAGATCTTCAGATGGCTCCCTGTCAGCACCAGGAAAACTGACACTCAAGCCTTAGTTACCAGTGGGTTGGACTAAGGTAATGTGCTCTACACAGGAACCACCAAACCCAAGTCCTAAAGAAACTGCAGAGGATTTAGAAAGCAGCTGCCAGACTCAGTCTTGACATCCCCAAACAGACCCACATCACCCCCCACCTCAGGAACCTCCACTTGCTCCCCATCCAGGAAAGATGCCATTTCAAGATGCTGACAGACGCCTACAAGCCTTTCCATGACCAAGGACCAGCATATATCAACCACCGCCTGAACTTCCACCAACCCTCCAGACACCTGCGATGCACCTCCATTACCCTTGCACACACTGTTAGCATCCACCGAAGCTACAGTGGAGGTCGACTCTTCTCCTACCTTGCTGCCAAGTCCTGGGCTGACCTTCCCCTTAACCTCCGAACAGCTTCCTGTCTACCTCGGAATTCAGAAAGGGACACAAGATCTGGCATTTTGACTGATCCCAGCAATGAACCTAGTGCCTGGATACCCTCTCAGGTGATTAGTGCCGCTCTAAAAATCCAGGTGGTTTTGACTGATTGAGTTGAACGACAAGAATTTTTCTCTAGAAAAAGGTCTAAGTCAGAAGGTAAACTTTCTACTGGTGCTTCTTCGCGGTCTTCATTAACTTTTGACTATTACCCAGTCTAGTGCAATGGAATGCCCATGAATAGCACTTTGTGCTTTTTTTCACTAAAAACATGTAAAACTTTGAAAAATCATATCTTTGATTCCCCGAATCAGATTGTTCTTTATTTCATGTCAGTTTGCTCATTAAACTTTTCTCTTTATTTGTAAATTGGAGTGGGATTTTTTTGTGCTGTGTTTCTACTTTTAACTGTTTTGATACTGGGAAATGCTTTACAAATTTCTCTTAAATTAAGTCTGCCTACTCTACACTACTGCCACAAAGGGTTGAGCTCAGGTTTAAATTATTGAGACCTAACTGGAACAATTAAGTAATAGTGCCAATATTACTTTAAGACCTCTACCATCCATTTCAACTAATAGTCCACATTCTCACAGTTACACAACAGAAAATACCCTATATAGGATGAACAGTCTGAAGTACGTTGGCTACTTTTTCCCACAGCTGCCAATGTTTTAGACTGACAAAGCCAGTGTAGATTCAGCTGCCACAAACATAGTGGTTCTCCCAACTCTAAACAGAGTGGGGCAACCAAACGTTTTTGAATGAGGAGTATGCCACATTTTTGATGGGTTAGCCCATCTGCCAAACTCTAAATGAGAACTTATGTGCTACCCTTTTGACAAATCTCAGGTGGGTAGAAACGTTTCTGGACCACAGAGGTTTCCAGACTTAAATAACAACATTTAAACCACTCCAAGCTCCCAAACAACCCTTCTCTGGAACCACACCTTCTCAATGGAACTCATAATCTCATCAGCCACTGACAGGATGAGTACCTTCTAATATTTGGGGAAACACTAAAAATCTATCTGCTCAAACTTGGTCTTAATCTATAATCACCTCCAATCCTGTATCCCTCTTTCTGTGACTCAACCTCAACGTACCTCTTCTCTTTCCTCTCTTCCTTTCCTTTTCTGGACTCCATCGCCTAACCATGTTGTTTGCTCCTCAGCATTCTTCTCTATTTAGCTTTCCTCTCTCTATAGAGCAATTTACCTTTCTTCCCATGACCCTCTCTCTCACAGCAATTCAAATAATCAAATGCATTTTATCTGCCTTCGATGAAACTGGCTGAATATGTTTGATTTTGTGGTACAGGTTCCACTGCTAATTCTTGGTGTAAACTGGCTAAATGATTCACTGTAACAAGCTCCTTCTTCTCCATTGTTAGCTTAAAGTGCACTGATAACTGCTTTTTGGTAGACATGTTGTAATCAGAAATGTGAAATAAACAGTTTCAGAATGGCATACGATATTGCCAGTTTATCCATGTAAAGGCAAGGATTACAAAAAAAAGCCTTGAGACTGGTCTGCTATAGGCTTTACCATGGAACGTGGAGAGGAAATTGGAATAATGAGGCTTACATGTGAAAAAAGAACTGTATTTCAAGAGAAAAGAACTAGCACTAAATAAATATTGCACACTTTAGAGAATTATACAGTCCCAAATAGGTTTAAGCATCTCACAAGTTCTTTTAGCATGGTTAATTAAACGATATAGGGCTTGATGTACTGACCACAGTAAATGTTTGCAACTTGAACCACCCACCATTTGTGACCAGTCTTTAAATTTGCAATGAGATTTATGAAATATCTAGCCACATCACAGACTCTCCAGTCACATGCATAAAATGTTATCAGGTTACTATTTGCGGACCCCCGCGATTGGCTGCAAACATAGGAATGGGAGCCTACAAGGAACTGAAGATCACCATCCCTGCGTTTTCATTCCCAAACAGTATTCTTTTTGAGGCAGCTCTTGTTTCTTGAATTATTTTTTAAGTACCATTTGAGATGACATAAGGACGAGCAGGCAGTGCTCTTTTGGACCACTGCCTTTTCCCCTCTATGTGATCTAACACCGTGATCAAAGGGGATGCTGTCTAAAAGCTACAGTTTCCTCCTTGCCAATCAATAATGTCCTCATTTGAGGAGTTTGTAACTTCAATGGTTTGTTACAAAATGTGATCACATTTATACATGCTACATCAGATCGCAGTTCAGAGGGCATGGTCCTTTCATTTCCTCGCATATCTGTGTATAGTCAGACATGTTTTTCTAACTAATAGAAAAGGTTTAATACAATCAAATATATTCCAGTCGCAAGCTCTCCTATTTTGCAAATCAAGGGTTTATGACACTGAAATGGCTTGGCACATCAGGCCAAAACTAATTTTTATAGTTGATCCATTTTCAATTAGTTCTAAAACAATGGCAAATAAATATTTAAGTTCATAACATGGAAAATTACAGTTGGAGCAGCACGAAGTAGGAGATGCATATTCACTCAAAATATACCAATGAGAAATTTTCTAGAAGACGAACTGAAGAAGCAGCTTCAACCATCATAAATCAAGAGCTTCAATCAATTGTAAAAATCACTATTCTTATTTTAGGAAGCAATAGAAATGTAGTATTACAAGAATCAAAATTCATTCCAAAAACGATAAAAGACTGACATTATGGGCAGTGTCTGAAAAAATAAAGATACTTACAATGAAGTTTGGAGGTACGCCACTTGGTCTAGTGAAGAAAATGCATACCTGCTAGAAGAAGATCACTAATCAAGATGCCTAGGTCAGACACTTGAAAAAAGCACTGTGAACAAATAGAAATGTAAGGTTGTAGGGTCCATATTCAAATAATTGGTGCAACTAAAGGTCTGGAATCCGGTAGTGTTAAAAAAATGAAAATGTAGAAATGGGAAGATTTTAAGAACGCAGGAATGAATAAACTAGACTGTCTATTGTTCACGATCACATCACATTTCTAATGCCCAGTGAGGCACCTTGGAAGAATATCGGTCATTTTCAATATCTACAAACACAATTATACGTTCATGCTGTCATAGGCAGAAAGAGAGCATAGTCGTGAATGTCTTAGAAAGGGAAATTCATCACAGTTAGAACAGCTTCTAGCTATTGCTAGATAATGGTAATCAAAATTATTCTGGAGCTTGATAATAAGTTATTTTAAAATTTTGGGGAACATTTAGATTAAGACAAATGAAACAGTTATCACCAAGACTGCACAAATATGTAATCAACTACTGTATGAGAGAGAATGATTGATTTTTGATGTAGATATAGCCCAATCAAAGTGCAGAAAAAGAAATAGGAATAGACAGCATCCATCAGAGATGTAGAGCTACTAGTAACTAATACTCAATAATAATGATACTGACTCATAGGCTAGTTTAATGTTATTCTCCAGAATAAGGTTTATTGAAATCTGCTTAGCCTTAGACATTTTTATGACCAACACAATACTCACTGAGGTAGTACCTGACCTATTTGGTTTGTTGAAATTTGCAAATACTCATTAGGGAGGGGATCTCAAACGTTAGAATAATAGTAATGTTGAGCTCTATGCAGTTTGAACTGAAATTCGAAATAAAAACAAATGTCTTTGTTAATAAACAAAACTAAGCTGATCGTGTATGGGGGTGAAATAACCTTAGTTGAGTGTTAAAATGATAGATGGTCATCAAACAGATGTATAACGACAAGTGTAAATAAATCTCAAAACTCAACAGGAGAAACACTGCTCGTTTCTAAAGCTCACTACTTCCTCCCTTTAGTAAACAGCCATAGGTTGTAGTCTGTATTTACAAAGCATAGCAATTATAAAATAATGACTGTGGTAGTAGCTTGCAACGTGACCAGAGGAGGAACATGGCCCTATTTTTTGACCTGTAGTTGGACTACGGACTGATGTCATTTGAGAAGGTAATATTGAAGAGGACATGTTACAGCTCTTTCGGAATGCTTTAAGTGCCCCGCATTAGTTACAAAGTTGCAATCTCCTACCACAAAAAGTGAGACTATGGTAAACTTCATGAAGCAGCCTACATGTGAGGTTTATTTTGATGCATGTAAGCTGATCACCTTTTTGTTTCCCCTCACCTTTTTTCACGCCATTTAAAACAACCTGGCCTTTAAAATACGCCTTTGTATATTTCAAGCATAAACTTTAATATTAATTCCGAGTTTATGGGTATAATGATGTTTCTACAAACCATTTCAGGGTACTGGAAAAACAATTGCAAAGAGAACTTAGAAATGTGTTCAACGGTAATTCAGTGGGCGTAATAAACAATGTAATTGTATATGAAATGCGCATTTCTGCAAGTGATTTCCTGTCAATGGACTACCTGTTTGTTTTTCAGTATCGAGAAAATATCTTTTGATAGAATGCTGTTCACTGCATGACAAGCGAATCCTGCTACATTTGTAGAGTGCATTAGCTCTGTGAAAATTACTATGTACCACTACGTACCAATGCAGTTGAATGAAATGTTGGTATTTCGGGCTGGACTGTTCCCATGAGGCACAGGGTCAGACTGATTTGCATATGGCCATGTCTGAACTGGGATGGCAGAGTGGGCTAAAGAACAGTGATGGATTAAACCCAGATCTTTTGACTGGGTGTGAGTGTTGGATTGGTTCAGATGCTCCATCCATCACCACCCCCTTTTGTACCTCTTTGTTCGCCATAAGTTGGCAGGGTATGCTCAGACGTGAGTCCCTTGCTCACTTTGCCATTGGATTCAAGAAAGCCTGGCTGAAGACGGCTGAAATGCCAGAAACCGGTCCTAGGAAGCTTTTTTCCGGTCCAGTGAAGGCATGGCTTGGCAGTTCGGGCTGGACTGTTCCCATGAGGCACAAGGTCAGACTGATTTGCATATGGCCATGTCTGAACTGGAGTGGCAGAGTGGGCTAAAGAACGGTGATGGATCAAACCCAGATCTTTTGACTGGGTGTGAGTGTTTTATTGGTTCAGATGCTCTGTCCATCACCACCCCCTTTTGTACCGCCAAAAGAAGAAGAGCTGAGAGCCAACTGAGGATTAAATGCAAAGCAGAGTTTTTAACCGTTTCCTGAAAATGTTAGGATCCTGAGTGTCTCGAAGATCGAGGGGAAGGAAATTCCAAGCCTTCGCTGCCTTGTAAGCCAGAGAACTGCCCCCCATTCTCGTAAGGCGGAAATGGGGAGTCACCCCAAGAAACTGCGTGGCAGAGCTCAGCTGTCTTCGGGGCGCATACAACCTGATACGTTTCCTGAGTAAAGCGGACCATCGATCTCTTAGTGCTTATCTAATAAGATTTAACCACCTTGCACCAACTAATACTTAGAAGAGACAGTTGGTCAGACTCTACCAAAGGCATGTTCATACTGAAAGGTTTTTAGTCTCTTACGAAATGGAAGGAGAGCATTTTTTCTCTACAGACTTTCCAGAAGTCCATTCTACAACTGTGCTATCAAATGTGTGAAGGCCTGACTGCCCAACGTCGATTTGTTAAAGCGAGGACAGGTCAGCAAAATTGCCGCAGAGGAACAAAGACAACGTCCAGGTACATATCGCCTTGGATGGGTCTCGATATACACTGGTACCATCCCATACAGGGTCTTAGGTGCAATGCAGAAGCCCTTGAACCTGGCCCTCTGTTTCACTGGGAGGCAATGCAATTGTTGCAGCAGTGGCGAGGCATGCGCCTGTCTTGGTAAATTATATATTAGTCTTGCTGCATCATTCATGATTACTTGAAGTTTACCAAGCATCTTGCCTGGGAGCCAAATGTAAAAGGCATTGGCATAGCCCAGCTGCAACACAATCAATGCTGCCACCACTGTTCACATCGTTGAGAAAGATAGAAGAGGAACGAATTTCTGAAGCTGCCAAAGTAGGCCCATGCAGCTCCCTACCATTGTTGCCACCTGCCCAGTCATTGACAGATTCCTATCCAGTTTGATACAAAGACTTTTCACAACTGGCACAGATTCCGGGGCAGAGCCTAACTCCTGAGGCCAAAAACCATCCATTCAAGGGTTTCCCTTAGCAGTTATTGCCAAGACCTTCGTCTTGTCTGGATTCACTTTCAGAGAGTTAGCCGTCATCCAGTTCACCGTGATCCTAAGGATATTCTGCACATTTAACTGCGCCTGCCTAGAGTTATCAAAAGCAGGATCAGCTGGGTGTTCACTGCAAAGTGAAACAATTGGCAGTCAAGCTGTGCTAATGCCGCCTCCATAGGATAGAGATAGATATTAAATAGAAGTGGGGACTGCGCCGATCCCTGGGGAACCCCACATGGGAGAACTCTTTCTCTGCAAACATGGCCACCCAGATGTACCTTCTGTAACTGGTCCTTCAGGAAAGAAGAGATCCACTGAAGTGTGAACCCTGTGATACCATGCACCCGTAATTGCTCTATAAGCACTTGATGGTCAACCGTATCGAATGCGGCTGTAAGATCAAGTAGGATCAATACGGAGGACTTGTTCCTATCGGTTGCCAATCTGAGCTTGTCCAATACAGAGAGCATCACTAGCTCTGTACTGTAATGGGCCCGAAAACCTGCCTGGTGACCATGGTGCAATTGATGTTCTTCCATAAATTCTGAAAGAATTTTACTTACACGTCGTTCCACAATTTCTGCTGGGAATGGTAGCATGGATACTGGGCAATCATTTTTTTAGGGTTTTAGTGTCTTCCCCAATCTTCTTCATTACAGGGTTTACCATAGCTTTCTTAAATCTGAGTGGCCCTTGACCTGCCACCAGGGAGGAGTTCAGGAGGGATAGAAGCTCAACTCTCAAGACAGGGAAGGTCTTTCTGAACACCTTAGGGGTGCAGGGGTCCTCCAGCGAGCCTGATTTAACAGCAGCCGTTGACGGTGCTAGGGCTTCGAGGTCCAATGAGGGAAATGCTGTGAGCTTCTCACCCTGGAAGCCAGGCACCAGCCATCTTGCCCACTATCAGTAGGCAGGGACAAAGCGACGTGTTTCTTACTTCAATTAGAATATCACAAATTTTCTTCATGAAGAAGTCCTGTATCCTATTGCAGTCCTCTGGATCTAGGACTGCATTCTGTTCTTTGGTCTGGCTTAACTTCTTCCGCACTTTAAATGTCTCCCTTTTAGTATCACTCTCTTCAGTGATCCTTGTCTCATAGAACTCTGCTTTAGTAGCTGTAATGGCTCCTTTATATAATCCCAGCATTGCTTTGTACTCCCTCAGGCCCTCTGGTTCATACCGCTTCTGCCATTTCCTTTCATATTGGTGCAGATTTTGCTTCCCTTCTCTTAGCGCAGTGGTATTGAGTGGGAGCCACCTTATCTATGGCCTCCTGAATCCCACCTAGAAATCATTCACTCTCCTGACTAATATCCTCATTGTAGCTCACCCGGTACATTGCATCCTTTAATGCCTCCCCAAAACGGGTTTTGTCTATTTTTGCCCAGGTACGCACCACCCACCCCTCTGGCTGCTTGCACAGTGGCTGAATGAGCAAGGGGATTATATACTTGATCTCATAATGATCAGACGAGCTACAGGGTTCAATCCCTGTTAACCTGTCCAACAGTTGAGTTGACCATATCAAGTCTAACGTATTGCCCTTCTCATGAGTCTGAGACTCCACTAGTTGCTGTAGGCCCAACATAACCATACTTCACCAAACCCACTTGCTCGGGGCTTTCTTCGTACCAGATTCCACCAAAAGTTAAAATCCCCACCGCTACTATCTGATGATACCTTGAGCACATATCAATCACTACTTCAATAAATAACTAATTGAAGAGGGGGGTTGTCTGGGGTGGGCCAGAAACTCATGCAAGATTCTGTAAAATCTAGTTTCACCCTCAGGACCTCAGCCCCATCCCTACTTTCAACAGCCACTACTTCTGTGGCAAGGTGCTTCCAGCTGATCATTGCCAACCCTCCTTCCCAGCCTGCCGATTATGTGCCATCAAGTCCAATCAAGTTTCAGTTAATGCTAACACATCTGGTCCTTCCTCTTGCAGTAGAGAGAACATTTCCAGGCTATGTTTCTGAAGTGAGCGCATGTTCAGCACTCTTGCACCTAACCCTTTCCCTGGGCCTACATGCATTCCTATTGTATTTGGTTTACCAGGCCAGTACCCTCTGTTCTCGGTCCTGTCATGGTCCAATCTCCCCTCCACAAATTAGGAGGTCATCTGCCCTTAACCTCTCCCTAACCTTTGGTAATAACCGCTGCATGGTGCACTCTTTCCTCATCTCCCTCAGCTCTTCCATTGAGTATACCAGCGTATGACCAGGGGTCCTGGCCCACTGCGCACATCCCCTGCTCATCGACTCCATACTGAGTATGTAGCCGCACCCGCTCTGCCCATCAATATCCCTGCTGAGCAGCAGCTGTCCCTCGTGTAGCTGCACTGCTCACTGGCAAAAAGCCAAACAGTGCTGGTAGGGGAAGGGTGACAAAAAAGCACCCACTTACATAAACAAGAGAACACAAGACAGTTTAAAAAAGCGGGATTATACATTTTAAAGCATATTTCGCTGGTGCGAGGCAATACCAACCCTCCTGAGGCTGCGTGTCAGCTCCAGCCTGAGTAAGTAGGCCACCCCCTCCCAGTTTACTACTTATATAATAGCAAATTACTTTTCAGTCTGCCTAGGTCCCCCTATTTGAATGCTTACAGAGTCCCTATGTGTTAGGTTTCCAGGCCTTATGTGTCACACTTTTGTCACAAGCAGAAATCCTGACACTGGGGTCCTGATTTACGAAGGTAAACTTACACTTTTGTGTAAGTTTACGATTGTTTGCTATTCCCAAAGGGATTTACGGGATGTAGCTTTCGAAGCACCCAGTCACCACGCATGAACAGATCAGGAGCGACCCACGCAGGTAAGAGCGGTGGGCCGCTGGGGGGGGGGGGGGTGGGGGGGAGGGAAAGGGGCGAAGACGGACAGACGATGATGAGGTAAAATTAAATTTGGAAAAAAAGAAAATCACTTACCTTGCACTCGCCGCATCAGCAAGTCGGTATTGCGACGAGCGCAAGTTCAGTGTTTTCTTTGTGTATTTCATTTTCCATCGTCAGAGTACAATATGAGCAGTCGCCTCCCACAAATACATCCATGAAGGCCATCTGCCATTGCGACCACCTGCCCAGTGAAATCTTGTAACTGGTCGCTTTTCCCTTACAGGTCTTAGACCCTTAATCACTTTACTTTCAATAGCTATCGTGTCATACACGAGAGAAACTAAAATAGACAATGATGCTGTACTTTTGGAGCTCCAAATGTGAAAAAAACACATTCCTAGTGGAAATAATGAAGAAGAAGGTTCCATATATGTCATGTAATGTTGTTTGTATTTGAAATGTAGTGCATTTCAAGGGAATCTTGAAGAGGACAGAAATGTACTTCCTGGAGGATTCAAACTAGGTTAGTTACACAACAACAGGCTTCAAGTTTCTTCCTAAATTCTGAGATCCAGGGGAATGAATAGAGAGAGGAAGATTATTCCAATCATTGGAATTCAGGCAGGAAATCGAGAACCCTCGTGCTATAGCACACTGGATGTGAGGCTGGTGAGAAAGCAGATGAGATGCTGAGCGAAGTGTCTGGAAGGAACAGAGAAGTGTATGTGACTGCTAAGGTCAGAAGAGTCAAGATCGTGAAGTGATCTGAAGGCATGAGTGAAAGCTTGTAGAGGCAATGCTTATGGACAGGCAGCCACTGAAGGTTATGAAAGTGAAAGGCGGCAGTGGTACAAGGAGGCAGATTGAGAACAAGCCTAGCAGATGTGTGTGTACTGGACCACTTGAAGTGTCTTGATAAGTTGTGCTAAAATATCAACGTATAGGGCATTTCCGTAGTCCAGTCTCCTGGTAATGAGTGTTTGAGTAACCCTTTTCTGTGCAATCTAGGGCGGCAATTTAAAACTGTTCTTATATATTGAATTGGACCAGCTTTATTTAATTTTCAGGTGTGAGTCGTTGATCCTGTTCTTATTTATCCATTGATTCTGGTACTTGTAGTACAAGAATGCAAAACGACAATAACAGAAAAGAAAAAAAAACAGTATACGCATCTGACACATAAGCTACTTGAGATTCCTGCTTTTTTATCCTTCGAGTTACAGTTTAAATTAACTGAATAATTTCATGAAATGAATACATATTACTTACAAAGACTGCAAAAATTGCAAAGTCAATTGAAATGAACAAAATCCAGCCTGTACTGAATTTTCTGTTTCTTTTTATTGATGATAAGCCACCTTAACAATCAGCAAATTGTCCCTTTTCACGTGTGACACCTTCTGCGAGTACCAGTTTATCTTAGCTAACATTATATTGCATTCTGGAACTTTTAGATTCACTTTTCTCATTAGGAATTTCAATTTAAATGACCCTTTATGAAAAACGACATTTGCCAAACTAATGTATGCTCAGGACTGACAGACGGCATCATATCGGATAAAACCATCTGGCAGCTGTAGCAATTCAAGTTAGAGATTCTTGAATTTGTCAGAAAGGCCGGCTGAGCTTCTTACCTTGCACGGGTGTCACCTGTGCAGCCTTGCGTCTCTGAGATGATGTGTCTCCAGTTTCCAATTACACTGCCTGCTTCCAGCACCGAAGATGTTGAAGTGCTCTGACTGAATGTGGCAGAGTAAAAAGTATGGAGCGCTGTGGGGAACATTCTGTATAAACAAAGAGGACACCAATGGGCCACAAATCACAGATAGGGGTGCTGGAGCACCAGCGTATACGTTCTGCCTGTAGAGAAAGGGAGGAGACAGAAGGAGAGCAGTAGGCAAGAACATGCAAGTCTGACAGTTTTTGGAGTTGGATGAACAGGGGACCAGATATCAGAATCTGTACTTAATGAGGCTGTGCAGCTCAGCCCAGCTCAGCTCATCCTCTTTACATATCTCAGTGGCAGATTAGATGATGGCTCTCATGCAGACTCTGAGATGTCCCTGGAATATGCTAATTCATAGAACAGAGAGAAAAAGAGTCTTACACAACTAAACCAGTAAGCATATCATTCTGTCACTGGTCTGGTCCAAACTTACAAAATGCTATTTATTGGCCTTTAAGAAAAAGTAAAACCCCACACTCAGACTGGGCTGCGTAGAACTGTGTATATACATATAACAGTGACAAAACAAATGTCTATTCACAACACAAAGTGATATATATCTTCTTATACATAAATCCTGAAATACAAAAATCAAAACACATTAAAGGTAACAAAACACACATATATTCAATGTCCCTACAACATTAGGAACCGCCTCTCTTCCAAACTTTTTTTCATATGAATATATGGCTGCGACTTCCAAATATCATAGGTAATCCTTATTAGAGGTAGGTTTATGGTGACACCCATGAGGGGATGTCCTGTCCTCAATGATTTTTTGTGGGTGTCCCTTGTTAAATGCATCAGATTTATTTTTATTTTTGAATCAGACTCTTCCATTAAAAAGAGGTCATACGCAATCCATATTAGGTGTAGTCCTTTATGGTGACACCAATGAAGAGATGTCCTGTCCTCAAAACATTTTTGGGGTGTCCCTTGTTACATGCATCAGATTTTTTTAAATTTTTGAATCAGACTCCTCCAGTCAAAAGAGGTCGATGCATTTCAGCCCTTATAGTTGAGCCTCTTCAGGACAAAGTAAGTTGAGGGACATGGATCCTAATGTTTATGCGGGGTCTAAACAGACTCTCCTGACCAGCTTACACATACAGTGTCTAGCCGCAATTAATTAAGTGTCTAGCGGTCATGCCACAAGATCAACAACTGCTGTGGAGGCGTCCCGTCAAAGTCTATGTAGTGCTGCAGGATCGGCTTGGTCTCAACCCACTGTTCGGTCGTGTGCGGTTGAGTAGCTTTCCTGCTTCCTCCTCGCAAGCGGCTGTCTCTGGATCAGAATAGCGCTGCATGTTAAGTTCACACATGTGCAACTGAGAAGGTGAAGACCACAAAGTTATGCTCAAATCACACCACACAGCACTTTCAATGTAGAAGCTAGAATTACTTGGCTGTGCCTTTGTGCCTGATTGCCCGCATAGAGCAGAATCAAAAGCAGTCTCCAATACACCAAGAAACACAAAAAAAACATCATCAGCTGTCCTTTGAGCTCAGCTGACGTGTGATTACTTTGGACCTTGCGTGATGGTGAAAATTTTAACAGCGCTTAATTTGAGCCAGTGGTTGGCAGTGAGGGGCACTGCCACTTATTTTTCTTAATTAAATATGTACTGAGTGCAAGAAAGGGAAAAACCAGGGCCTGATTGTGGCGAAGGCCTCAAAGTTGCAGCCAGAGTCCTGCACTCATGGTCTCCGTACAGTGCAGGACCCCGGCCACAACTGTGAAGCCTCTGCTGCGACGGTGGAGGCCATTTGTTAATCAGGCCCACATATCAGAAAATGGAGGAAGAAAAAGATTATCAAAACCATCGAAGACAGAAATCAGGAACCTGCAAGTGAGAGAAAAGTGGGCAGGGAGTGTTTTGTTGTGGATTAAAGACTACCAGCCTTGCGGTAAGCAATTACCTACCTGCTGGCAAACTTGAAGGACTTTCTTTCTCTACCGGGCATGCATCCCTTCAAACGCCCGCATCAGCCCTGGTGTTATTTTTGCCGAGACCGTCCCGCTGGTGGCAACACAGGCGGTCCCGGACCACAAGACCCAGCATCCTCGGTGGGCGCTGGCCTGTGGCGTCACATCTAAGCGCCTGGCGGCGCTCAAAAAGACGCAGATCCTCCCGCAGCGCGGGAATCAATTACCTACCTGCTGGCAAACTCGAGGGACTTTCTTTCTCTACTGGGCACGCTTCCCTTCAAACGCCCGCATCAGCCCTGGTGTTATTTTTGACGAGCCATCCCGTGGTGGCAACGCGGGTGGTCCCGGACCACAAGACCCAGAATCCTCGGTGGGCACTCACCTGTAACGTCACATCTAAGCGCCAGACGGCGCTCAAAAAGACACAGAGCCTCCCACAGCGAGGGACGCGCGCGGGCAAAGCCCGCGCCAACGGCAGGCCCGTTGTAGCCCGGAGAAGACCGGACCGGGCCTACCCTCTAACGCCTTGTAATTGAGCTGTAAGTACCTGCAAAATTATTATCATACTTGGTTTGGATAATGGCTGGGCGCAACGGCAGGGGACCGAAAGTGACGATGGGAGGGTTTGTAGCAGGGACATTAGGCCAATTTATTACGAGGGCAGCGTCTGTTCTGGAACATGAAATAGCGCTAACAGAGTGCCGTCTCTCTCAGGACCCGATATTTACCAAAAGATCTTCGTTGGGGCTCCTGGCAAATGCCCATACACCGGAGCATCTACAGCAAAGGGTTGTTGCAGCCGAGCTCTCCAGTGGGCTTAACATCCAGACTAGTGAGTCGCTAAATACGGCAGTTTTGACTGATAATGTACCAAAAAACCATAATACAAATTTAGTAGTATCCAGCTCAGAAGAGCCTACAACTTCCTCTCAGGCACATGGGCATATTGAAGGGGCTATTCCCAAAAGGAAACGGACAGGAGCACACACTCGGGGCAGTAAGTCCAAGCAGCTAAAGCTCAATTATTCCAAGGGAACTGTTACTGCGGAGCCGACAGCGATAGAGCCTCCATCTGTGATAACTATCCCTGATGTGGTGAACAGTACCCCTATATCTCCCTCAACTGAAGAATTATTGTTGATGAAATTGAGCGCTGTTATATTGTCTTCACTACAGCCCTTAGAGGGAAGACTGCTACAAATAGAACAAAGGCTAACTAAAATCGAGGAATTAGCTAGGACAAATTTGGACTATATGAAGGTCTAAATGGTAAACTCTGCCCAAATCCGAGCAAAGACTGTTCCAGATGGGCTCTCACTTACCAACCCTATGCACCCTAGGGACTGCCCTTTTAATCTCCCAATTATTGCCACACACCAAACTACTAGCGATCATCCAGACGGCAACTCAACTATGGTCTGCAATAACAATATTAAGGCACCTCAACACTCGGGAGATGCAAAGTAGAAAATTTCAGGCAGAAATCTATCCAACCAACCAAAAGTTGATCAACCTAAGCGTGATTTACCATATATTGACTTAACACCGGAAAGCGCATCTTACGTAGTTGTTCTAGCTGTGGGTCCCCAAACTGGACATTAATAGAACTGAATCATATATTGAATTAAAAAAGAAATCGATTCACTGGCTGAATAACAATAGACCTCTACCAAGGAATGTGCTATGTCAAATTTTGTTTGCCAGAAGAGTGGAATGGGTGGGACGTAGACCTAAAGATGTGGAGGGGGATTGTATTGTTATTAACTTTAAGGACAGTAGGGTGGTTCAACATGTCTGTACGGGCTCTTCTAAAAACCTCCAATCGACAATCCAACCTCTGGACTTAAGCTATTTTTATCCGCCCCCTATCCATAGTCCCACTCGAGCTTACTTTGGAAATAACAGGGGATGCCAAATCCAACATGCGAGGCGGAGCCTTAGAGAGGATGTGGGGGTAAACCAGTACTTGCTAGGTGTTCCAGTAAGTAACAGGTTTAGTATATTAGACCAGGTAGATTGACTACCACCATCCCCCCCCCATCTGTGGTTATTTCATTAGAGAAGCAGAGGGCCACAATCAAAGGAGGGTCCCCTGGGGGGGGAAATCAAGACTACCTAAGAACTAAGGAAGTAGGGGTGAGTGATAATGGAATATTATCTATAGTCGATCTTGATGCAGAGGTTGGGAACCAAGTTACATTGAATGTATATCTCTATTATACACAGCAAAGGAAGTCTAGTCTCTGAGGTTGTATTGCACCCCCGCTTGCACATTGATCATCTAGGCTTAAAAGAGAATACAGGGCCCGAGCCAAACAAAAGGAGTGGGTTAGAGGGTTTTAATGGCGGCCTAAAAGTGCTGTCCTGGAACATTGCGGGCCTCGTGGCCAAATTTGATCTACCAGAGTGGGGAGACTTAATTGACTCCCACGGGATTTGCCTTTTACAGGAGATCTGGGGTTTGCCACATACCATGAGCCAGCTGTCAAGGGCACTAAAGGCAGACCATCGGGGGGTTTGTGCATATGAGTAGGAATCCATCTTGGATGTGTGGTGAAAAGAGTTGATACCCACTGCCCTGATCTAACTGGTATCCTACTGACCCTTAAAAACCCAGAAAAACTGGCACTTATTAATATTTATTCTCGGCCAGTGCAGTATGGTGGGACATCCCAGTCACTGGATTCCTAGACAAATCTTTTGAATTCTCTTTCGGGTGATGTGCACTTTTAATTGGCGGGGACTTCAATTGCCATTATGAACCCCTCAATGGTTTTGTGACACCTATTACTATTAAAGAGGACGCAATCTGGTTATTACCACCGCCTAACACATACCCGGCAAAGGGATGGTCACCACTTGGACTTCAAATGAGTTCTCTCACTCTTACCTTCTCTATAAGGGCCTGAGCGATAATCCTGGGCAACCAACATTTAGAAGATTAGGCCATACTTCGGTAATTGATTATTTTTTAATCGGTATAGAACTGGGGCACAAAGTTCTAGATTTTAGTGTCGTGCAGCGCACAGAAAGTGACCACAATCCTTTGATCACTCTGCTAGATTTTAGTTGGAATGAGACAGACCAAGGTTTTGAAATCTCCCCTAGAAGTAACCTCAGAGTAGTTGATGGAGGGAGGCGTATTCGCTGGTATACAATTAAACACTCCACAGAAAAAATGGCAAGAATGTATAAGAGTAAAATTCCACTGATAGAAAAGGCAAGCATGGTCTTAGAAAACCCTCCTAATAGTGCTATTGGTGAGAACCTGGGAGAAATCCACCAGGAAATGGTTGTAACACTGGTGGATTTCTTTTATAATACCAGGCCTACCAAGAATAAACACCGTGGTGATAGAAACCTGTGGTTTAATAGGGGATGTAGGGTAGCAAAGCGAACTTTGCTATCAGCTCTCAAGCAGGGCAATGGGCTATCCATTAAGGAAGCAAGGGCTGCTTTTAAAAAAAATATTTTTAAAGCAAAATCAGAATGGGAAGTAGAAAGATGGAAGGCTATTAAGTCTGTCTTTGATGCAAAAGACGCGAGGGCCTTCTAGAATTTAGTTCACACAGGTAAGCCAGAGGGCAAGACTACTACCGACCCAAATATCAGTGAGGAAGCATGGCGTTCATATTTTAAAGATTTATACTTAAACTCGCCAATTAAAGTAAGCGAGCTTCCGGCATGTCTTTTAACCCCACACCCCACTTGGTGTATACCACCTTGTACAGCGGTGGAAGTGCAATTGGCACTAACTAAGCTCCAGTTGAACAAATCTCCAGGCCTAGATAGGATTCCCCGCGACCTGTATAGAGATGAACAGGTAGTGTGGGTTCCCTATCTCCAACTATTATTTAACGCAATTTTACAGGGTCTCCCAGCCCCCTGTACGTGGGCAGAGGCGGAGATCATCCCCATCTATAAAAAGGGGTCACCCATGGAGCCGGCAAACTATAGGCCAATTAGCCTCATCGAAGTATCCCAAAAAATGTACGCAAGGGTGTTACTACAACGACTGCAGGAATGGATTAGCGACCAAGATATTTTGACCCCGCTACAAGCTGGCTTTAGGGCCAAAACTTCTACTATAGACCAGCTATTTAGGCTCCAGTTACGCCACTGGAAGCATGTTGTTCTGGAAGGTGGTAGCCTATACCTAACTTTCGTGGATCTGGTGGACCGTAACCAGCTCTGGAGTATTTTGCTGGCTATGGGGGCTCCACCATATCTATGCTTTCAGCTTAAACGACTCCATGAAGGCACGTTTGCCAGAGTAAGGTATGGCAGGAATGGTCAACTGACGGCCCCGTTTCCTGTTGGTAAGGGAGTTAGGCAGTGTTGCGTGCTTCCGCCGACCCTCTTTTCCCTCTTCTTAAATTGGCTGATAAAAGACCTTCTTGCCATCAAGGATATAGACTCCCCGAAATTGGCTCTCCGCAGATTCCCCGCGCTAGTGTTCGTGGATGGCACCCTGCTGCTCTCAAAGTCAGCTATGGGCATGCAGCGTTTGCTAAACAAATTTAGACAGTTTGGTAAAAAGAGGAACCTTGTGGTCAATATCAATAAAACTAAATATATGTTTTTTAATGCTAATTCCATTAATTGCCCTCATCCGATGATGGAGGGTAGACCCCTGGAAAGGGTAACCATTTTCGACTACTTAGGTATCTCATTGAACGATAAAATGGGGTGGGGCCCCCAGATGGGCAAGGCAAATTTTAAACTTACCCAGGCTGTGGGGGAAATTTTAAAAGTTCAGTAAAAATGTGTTTTAATAACTATAAGCCCTCCACTTGAAATATATAAAGTGCAAGCTAGGTTAGCATCCTTATATGGGGCGGAATTGTGGAGGCATAGACCATCTAATGCTCTCACAATAACTGAAAATAACTTTATTAGACAAGTTATGACCCTGCCAAAAACATACACCACTAGTGCAGCTAAGGATGGATTTAAATATTCCTCCAATTGCTGATGCCATAGCATCACATCCGCTGCTGTATTGGCGGCGGCTGTGGAGCACCCCCGAGCTGGCCAGCTATAGGGAAGAACTAAAAGCGGTAATGACATCACTAGGGGCAGGCAGCATTCCTTGGTTATTATTTGTAAGGCACTCTCTTAGTGCAATTGGCATGGAGAACCTTTGGATTAATCCAGAAGTATCCTGCCCAGCCATTACCAACAAAACCCTGACAAATGCGCCAAAAGAGTATAATTTATTGAAAATTGTTAGGTCAGCAAATTCAACGAGCCTCACGTATGGGTTTCTGGATTTTAAGTCTAATTATGAATTTGAACAAGTGCTAGATTCCATACAACCCACATTAGCAAAAAAGTTGTTTCTCCAATTTAGATATGGAACTCTCCCGCTACATGCAACTACAAATAGGTGGGCAGGAGTTCCAAATCGTCTTTGTCCTGGATGCCTCACGGTGGAGGAAACTGTACTTCATGTTATGCTCTTCTGTGCGGCATACAAAAAAGCTAGGCAGAAATGGATTATTCAACTTTGTAGGAATCTGGGTATTAGGAATTACCTTGCCTTCTTTAGGATCCTCAAAACAGATACTGACCCAGTCTACGTGGTGGCAATAGCAAAGTTTTTGCTTTCTCTGTGGAGAACTCGTAGGAATCTGTTAAAAACAGATTCGAATTCTAGTAATGTATAGCACCACCTTTTCTATTAGGTAAAAAGGTTAATCTATGGAGTTTTTAATCCTAGCTTGGGGTGGAGGCTGACCTTGTGGTATTAGCTCGGGATCGGTAGGATACTGCACCATTTTTAGTATTTTATATATTGGTATATTTAATTTAAATTTTTATAGCTTGTTTTAAATCTATTCCAATAATGACGATTTTTAAAGAATGATACTATCTTATTATGCTCAAATTTAATGTATATTATTATTTTATATCTCTAATTTACCTTGGCTCTGTAACTGTTGTAAAAATATTGCGCTTTTATGGTTATACACAACCGCAATAAAGTCTTTGAACTGAACTACCAGCCTTGCTATTTGGCGCACCAATGTTTAATTGCGCCAACTGCCGGCTTCAGGGCAGAGCTTCAGGCACTAGCACTGTTTCTTTCACAAAGTAAGCTCAGAATTTACAGTATGCAATAAACTAAAACGAGATATTTGGTTCTTGGCAGTTTGGAAATATCTGTCTCTTACACCCTAATTTAGATAACGTCACTGACATACTTATTAAATACGTTTGGCCTTTGATGTTGTATTTTATATATAACCGTGGTTTATAAACCTTTCATTGTCTTAGTTCATTAACATAATTTTAAATAACATTATGTGTTTCTGAACATTAGTTGTGTGTTTCCCCTTGTAAATTGGAATTTGATTTTGCTTCCAGTCACCAGTGTTCCTTGCTCAGCATTTTTCTCATTATTCATCTTTTATGGGAACAGTTACACCCTGCCATTTTAGGTTGATCCTTGGCCCCTTACAAGTAAGCACTTTCAGCCCCATATAAATAAGAGAAGAGCATTCCAGCTATCATAGCTTTAAGGACAAGAACAAAATATGAAATGTACTAGAGGAAATTATAACTACAGTGCAAAAAAGAAACGTTTGTAACGTATCCTCCAAAACCCAGTGCATCGGATAATACCATCATCTGTGCATTTTTGCTTTCAATAAAAGCATTACTCTTCTTTATTTTAAAAAGTAATATATAATAAGTAGTTGAGATATTTTGGGTGCCATTTACCGTTTGGTGTAGATGGGGTAATACTGTAAACCTGTGGTCATACCACCTTCGATACCATTCAAACTCATGGTTCCCCCACTGAATCAGAGAAGCACTGGGATTATGACGATGTGGCCTGGAGCAGCTCTGCCATTTAATACCTATGATCTGAAGGCCCCTCCAAGTCATAATGACAGCTGTCACACCCTATTTAGAGGCATAGAGGCCCCTAGCAGGAACACCACTCAATAGTCTCCATGTGCAAGTACTTAAACTCCATGCACTTCTGGAGCATTGATTTTGTTTTTCAAGACTACATTCATGCTTTCATGTTTGCTGAGTGGAACATCAGATACGACACCACCTGAGCAAAGCTTCACTGCCATTGATGGTGGCAGTGCAGTGGCAGATCAGTTACAGAGCTGTCCTCTTGCCTGTCATGGTTCTCTAAGTATGGCAGATAGTCTTTCGCTGAGAAGAAAGAGGTGATGGCATCTGCCAACTAGGTGGCCTAGTTGTCAAACCACAATAGAGAAATTAATCTTCAAGGTGTATTTAAGGAACTTTCAAGGAGGCTTCATAAAAAGAAGTCTTGCATATGAGTGAACATGGTTTCCTATGGATGCTCTTTTAGGCCTTATGAAGAAAGTAGCCACAAGACTTTTTTTCTGCAGCAAAACAATGCATCACCATTAAACTGGGTCAGTGCACATTACCCAAGTGGGCTACCAAAGCATAGATGCACTGTTCAAGTCATTGCAATGAGGAAAAACACCAAAGCCATAAAAGGCACAGATGACAGATGGTGATGCTCAATGTGAGGACATCAGGTGATCTTAACTGATCAGAACTAAAACACATTTCCTGAGGCTTCAAAAGTGCTTAAGGTAACCTCAACAACCCCTGTTCAACTTGGTTGTCACAACATAAGTATCACACACACTAGTAGACATTTGAGTATAGTAGATATCTTAATTCCAACAATTCTAAAGGGCAGATCCCTTTAGAAGTAATATGCAGTTATAAAATACCAGACATGCATATTCAAAATTCAAAGTAGATGCACTTCTAATACACTTCTAATACAAATTCAGTACTTATAGATATGTTAGAAAACTTCATCTGTGTTGGACCAACCTTTAGTTGCCAGTTTGATGCATGTACAAGAATAGTTATTCCTTTAAATAGTAGCACAGGTGGACTGGGGTAGGCAAATAGGCCTCAGGGGAGTTAAGAACATCAAGGTATAGAAAGGAAAATATTTTAGGGACTATCAAGACAGATGAATCTCACTTGTCCACAGCAGTCAGTTTCATAGGCTGAACATTCTTCAGGCACCTTGCCCCAGCAGGTTCTCATCTTTGAAGAGACTGCAGTTTATCTGCAGCAAACACAAGGCCAGAAATAATTCCTTCAGAGACACCTACTGACAATAATACTAGCACCCATGCAAGTTGTGAATTACATGCTGCATTAATTCTTATCAATGCAGCTATCTACAGGGCTTTGGTTCTACTTTCCCACCTTCTATTCCCAACTTACATAACACCTCAACAATTTCAGTTCAAGTTTTCCATTGTTGGTTGCCATTCGTCTTTGTTGGCATAATCTTAAAGAAGACCCCTACAACATTAATGCTGGAAAGATGATTGAATGACAATAGAGTTAGGCGTTCTCAAAGTTAGCAAAAGGTTTTTGAAAGGCCAATAGGAAAAGTCAAACAGCCTCAATGACCTACTAACAATATAGTATCACTTTAGAATTCATTCATAAAGACACTATCAGAAAGGCAAAAAAGTTTTGATATTCAAGATGCATCAATAAAGCTACCTGCAGAACCTGCAATGTTTATCCTTCAACACCACCCACTCGCAAGAACTGTGTGAATCCCTAACAGCCAACCCCTTCATCTTAAATTTCAAAGACCTGGATAGATGTTTTGCAGGAGAAACTAAAGTACACTCAATGTCAGTCAACTTTATTCAACTCAATGCAATCTCGCAGATACCTGTAGCTTTTAAAATCTTTGTCAAACCCATGTCCAGCACATGTTTTTAAGGACCTCCTCATTATTAATTCAGGTGCCATCTTTACCAGAATTGTCATCAATCACTCCATGGAGAGTTGCCTGTTCCTGGAAGTACTCAAAACTGGCTAGATTAAACCCATTCTAAAAAAAGTCCCAATGGCCATTTGTATCAACGAATCTGAATAGGCCCTTTCCATGGTGAACTGATAGAAACAGCAATTTAAATAATTATCCAGCATAATAGACATTGAAATAGGATTCTGACACGGTCAGAAAATCAACATTTCTCTAATTTTGACACTGAGCAACATAAAAAATATGGTAGACCCAAATAAAAAAGAAACACTTCTGCTACAAGATATTTCCACTGCGTTTGACATGGCTGTTCATCCCCATTTCTTCATGAGAATATATCCAATAGTTATACAAGGCATTGTTCTTACATTATTTGTGTCTTCTTCTATGTCAACTTATCCCTCACACTGTCATTATCCTTTTTCGCACTGCTCTATTTTCAAAATGGCCAGAGCTCCTTAAGGATCTTTCGTATCCCCAATCTTTTTAATGTCTACCTTAGCGCACTACAAGAGCTCATCTCCTCCTTTAATCTCAGCTGGAATAATGCAAATGGCATACACATTATATGGCAAGAATGTAGACTCAGATTATGTTTCTCTAATCTTAGTTTATTTTTAATAGCAGAAGTTAAAAACACAACAAAAACATTACAATGCCCATGATGCATAGTAACAAGTTGCCAGGGGAGAAGTATTTCTAAGATAAAGGCCATTCGGCATTCAAGTATATCTATACTATTTTGACTGCAAACATCCCTCTTTTATTGCTGCTTGCAATCAAGATAAGTGTCTTGCTTTATACACTAAAACTTATATATACATTGGTATTTGTTTAAGGTTTCTGTGACACACTTTTGGTTATATATATATTTTTGTCAGTGCAACATTATTTTGCTGGATACTAGCATTTGGATGGATCAGATGCACAATCACATCACTGAACTGACGGTTTACTCTTCTCAGACCAGCTGCCATTTCAGCTGATTCTACAATACTGGCTGTTCTGACAGTGCTTCTTTTGAGGAGTGCCCCTCACATTTTGTTTGTTACCGGAGGACTGCAGCATATTGTCTTATCAACAACACTTTCTTGATAGCATTTTGCAAATTTTCTCACACTTGGGCAGTGGGCTGTTCCATATGCAAGTCAACGCCTCACAGGGGCATAGTCTTCAAGCTCAATTCAAAGCTCCCCTGATGCTCTGATCCCATTATTTAATTCTAAATATCTTTTTATGCCATTGTTTTTAACAAACATAAATTCGGCCACAATTCAGGCACAATTTGCATGATCCACTCCACTGTACCCCCACGTGCACAAAACATGAATTAATCAGTCTCTTTTGTGCTCCGTGCAGTTTCGGCCTCCACTTCCATTATTTGAACCACATTGAAAGGCAGGGTTAAGGCATTTTTCATGAAAGTGCAGGGTCAGGAAGTTAACCCTTCATATCCACACATTTATTTAATTTAAAAAAAAACATTTATTGTTGGCTATATTTAATTTCTCTTTCTGGGGTGTCAGTAAGACTGTTTTAAACTTTTTTTGTTTTATAGGTATTTCTACACCGTGTTCTTTCTTGTATTTAAAAAAGGATTTGATTTGAGGATTTATACAGCGCAACTGTCACCCGAGGGCATCAGGGCGCTAGAGACCAGTCGTCCATACCCAGGAATTTAGAGCGGGCCGAACGCTCCCGGCAGAAGCTAGACCGTAAAGAGCCAAGTTTTAAGAGCCTTTCTGAAGGGAGCAAAAGTGGAATGGATCTAAGAGAAAAATGGCAGGGAGTTCCAGAGCTTACTAGCTGCCACAGAGATTGCTCTGTTTCCCAATTTCTTTTTCTTAGTTCTAAGTACCACCAGTAGCAAGGAGCGCAATGGTCCCGTAGAGGAATTCCACTAGAGCATAGTCTTCAATCTGGACAGATAGGAAGCATGCAGTGACTTATGAATGAAATGAATGAAAATGCATTTGCAGAGCGCGTGGTTACCCGTGGGCATCCCAGCGATATCAGTGGCACCCTTAATCTATAAGCAGATCAAGAGAACGAAAAGTTTTAAGTTGTTTTCTGAAATTCAGATAATTATGTTCGAGACGTATGTGGTCCGGCAGGTGGTTCCAGAGCTTAGCCGTGTTATATGAAAATAGACGGCCTTCAGTTCGTGATCTCCTGATCTTCGGGACTAAGACTAGGCCTTTTTTGTCAGATATCAGTGCCCTAGTCGGTAGGGCTGAATCATAGAATGGATCATCGACGAGCCCTTTCCAGTGAGTGCTTTGTGTGCAATGCACAACAACTTTAATGTAATTCTTTCTTGGATTGGTAGCCAGTGCAGAGAGGCAAGAGCAGATTTTGCTGAGAGGCATATAGGGATGTTCAATAGAAGGTGAGCTGCACAGTTCTGTATGGTTTGCAGTCTTTTGGTTGAGACCTGAGGGGCTCCTAGATAGAGGCCATTGGCATGGTCAGGCCATGATAAAATTAAAGCTTGAACTAGTAGCTGTTTAGCCACAAAAGGGACCAGAGGGAGGATCCCTCTGATCATCCTTAAGAGGCCACAGCAACTAGCTGCGACCTTTTGAGCTTGTTGCTTAAAGTTGAGATTATGGACCATACAGAGTGATTTGAAGCGGATACATTGTTCAATGGGGAGCTAGTACAAGGCCTCCAGTTCCTTCCTGACAGATTGTGTCCAAAATGAGCCTTGCCAATGCATTCTGCATTACCTTTAGTTTGTGCTGCAGGTTCTTGTTAGCGGATAGGTATAATGCATTACAATTATCCAGTCTGTACATTACCAAGGCCAGTGCAACCTGGATCCGAGCTGGTCGTTGGATAGAAGGAAAGATTTTTATTAACATCCTTATAAGCCAGGAGCATGTTGAGATGGTACGATTCATTTGGATGTTAAAGTTAAGTTCAGTATCCAACAGGACTCCGAGGTTCTTAGCCTTTATGCTTAGGTGGGACAACATCCCAGGGACTGAGACCAGCAACTGCTATTCCACTTGGATGACCCTGAACCAAATATCATCACTTCGGTTTTATCCCCATTAAGCTTAAAGAAATTAGTCGACATCCATTCTGCCACTCTGCTCATACATCCAATAATGTTTTCTGATGACCCGCTTGGCCCTTTAGGGATAGTAAAACACACAAGATGATGGACGGAATGTTGCAAATTGGCAAAACATTCACCCCCAGTCACAGATCTGGGTTTAATCCATCGTTATTTTGCTCACCACGCCACCCCAGTTCAGAAAGGGATAGTAACCATAATCTGTGTGTCGTCTTCATCTGACACCACCTCCAATCCAAATGAGTGGATCACAGATTCTAGGGGTGACAATTACAGATTAAAGAGAGTGGGACGCAGGGAAGATCCCTGCGGAATTCCACAGGGTAGAACACAGGTTAACATTTTGGGATCTCCCTGTCAGGAATGAGGAAAGAGGGCTAGTGCTTGATGTGAGATCCCAAGACTCTGTAGACTGTCCAGTAGCAGAGTGGGTGAAATGGTGTCAAATGCTGCTGACAGATCCAAAAGGATCAGCACCACCCCCCGTCCTGGATCCACTGTGCGCCTGATGTAGTCAGTGGCTGATATTAACGCAGTTTCTATTCCATGATGCCTCCTAAAACCAAACTGAAAGTCATCGAGCCAAGCTTGATGTTCTGTAGTTTCCATGAGCTGCTTATTGAGATGTAGCTCCAGGATCTTAGCTGGGACAGGAAGCCGGAAAATGGGACGGTAGTTTTTGAAGTCCCCTGTGTCTAAGTTAGGTTTTTTCAGAAGAGGTCTTATAATGGTCTGTTTCCAGGTTTGGGGATAGATTCCAGAGAGAATGATATTATTCATTAGTCTGGAGAGGGATTGTGCTACAGTATCAGCAGGCATATGAAGTATTGCAGGTGGACATGCTTCCATAGGTGAGCCTGCATGTGTTCTTAGAAGATATTGTATGAGAAGGCATGGCGTAAGGCCAGGGAATTTAGCAAGACCTTTATTCTCATTACCAGGTCCCAGCAGAGCATTTTTGACATGACTACTGATTGCTGGTGTTAAGTTAAGTGTTTTAAGGAATTCAGGTGTGTTTTCTGCCGCTTGCTGTTGGTTATTTGCTCGTGGCTGGTGCGATGGAAGGCGGTTCTTCCAATGTGTCTGTTCCTGACTCTTTGGAGGTCTGTTCCTTCAATGGTTTTGTTGCAGAAAATGATCGATTCTGCTGTTGCTGCTGCATTGCATGACAGAGCTCCTGTTACTCCTGATAAAAGAGCGCGTGTTGATGACGCCCCTGCTGTTGATTCTGACGCTGAGGAGGAGGTTAATGTCAAAGGTCGTTTTGTACAGGGGCCGACCTTAAGGAGGTCCTTTTCACATACGCATGAACTTGGTTTTCCCTGAATCTGTGGTTCCTGTGGAGGATGACTTGTTTTCGCAGTATCTGCGTCCTGAGCCTGATTCATTGCCCCTTCATTCTTCTGTGTTGAAGGTGTTGGAAACTGAATGGAAGGATGTGGACAAGGGTTCATTTCCTCGTTTCCTAAATAAGCGGTATCCTCTGCAGGAATTTTCGGCCAAATTTCCATCCTCTGTCAAAGTGGATTCATTGATAGCCAGTATGTCGTCCCATGGGTCTGTGATCTCAGAGGATTCTTCTCCTGCTGACCCTGTTGATCGGAAGGTTGATGGGGCTGTGAAACGCACTTTTGCGGCTGCCAACTTTTCCATTCGGGTGGCTGCCTACTCATCTTACACGATCCAGTCCTTGCTTAAGGATTTTCAGTCTCTGTCGGAATTGTTGGACCAGGGTGAGGATGTCTCTTCTACCCTGGCGATGATGGAGCAGCAGGTTCGCCTACATTCGGATGTGTCTTTTGATTCATTAGGGGCGGCTGCTTCTGCGGCTGGGTCCTCTGTGGCTGCCAGGCGTCAGTTGTGGCTTCGCTCCTGGAAGGCAGATGCTGCGCAGAAATGTCTCCTGATGAAAATCCCTTTTTCTGGGGTTAAGCTTTCTGGTTCGCCTTTGGAAGAGATGGTGAAGAAGACGGCGGAGGACCATAAGCTCCTTGCTCCTGAGTGGCCTGGTCGCTTCCGTTCCTTTGGTTCTCAGAGGGCTTTTGGTCCTTCTAGGAGGGGTCGTGCTGGTCAGCCCTTTCGTGGAAGGGGGCGTGGCCGGGGTGCTCCTTCCTTTGATAAATCCCGGTTCTCCGGTGCTTCTTCCACCTCCTCTCCCGCTTCCAAGTCCTGACTGGATCGCTCCTGGTGTCGGTCCGGTTGGGGGTCGCCTCACTTACTTCATGGATTCTTGGCGCGAGACTGTGTCAGATCAGTGGGTGCTGCAAGTGATGTCAGACGGTGTTCGGCTTGGATTTTCCCGGACTCCCCCAGACTGTTTCAGGGCCACTCCTTGTCCCAGAGACGCTTTGAAGCACGTGGCTCTTTTGGAGGGTGTGGAATCCCTTGTACTGAAAGGTGCTGTGGTTCCCGTGCCCGACGATCAGTTGGGATTGGGGGTCTATTCCATCCTCTTTCTGGTGACAAAACGCACAGGGGATCTCAGACCTGTGATGGATTTGCAGTGGGTAAATACTTTCGTGCCTCATCAGTCCTTCAAGATGGTCTCCCTCCAGGTGATCCTTCCTCTGATTTCTCAGGGAGATTTTCTGGCATCCATAGACTTGAAAGATGCTTATCTGCATGTGCCCGTTCACCCGGATTCTCAGAGGTTTCTCCGTTTCTGCATCCTGGGTCGTCATTATCAGTTCCAGGTATTACCTTATGGCCTCTGCTCTTCGCCCAGAATTTTTACTAAGGTTCTGGCTCCTCTTATTGGATATTTACATGGGGAGGGCATTTGTGTTTTTCCTTATCTGGACGACATTTTAATTTCTGCTTCTTCTCTTTCTAAGGTGGAGTTGCATCTCCAGAGAGTGTGCCATGTCCTGGAGCATCACGGTTTCCTCGTGAATGTACCGAAGTCCTCCCTGGTTCCTGCGCAGGAATTAACTTTCATTGGGGCTCTGTTCAAAACTCATTTGGGGATGGTGTTCCTGCCCCCTCCCCGGATTCTGTCCCTGATGTCTGCAGTTCGTTCCCTGTTGTTGGGGCACTCTCATCCTGTGAGCCTGTGGTTGCGGGTTCAGGGCCTGATGTCGGCGTCTTTGGTGACGGTGCCGTGGGCTCGCCTCCACATGTACCCGGTGGTCTCCCACATTTTATTGCATTGGGACCCCTGTTCCCTCGATATGAGTGTTTTGGTTCCTATGTCGGAGGCTGTTCGGGTGGTCCTGAATTGGTGGCTGGTCGAGGATCATATCTCCAGGGGCCGCCCCTTTCTGATTGTTCCCACCCACGTGGTCACTACCGATGCCAGCCTACTGGGGTGGGGTGCTACCCTGGGGGATTCGACGACTCAGGGTATTTGGCCTCAGTCTGTGTTGTAATGTTCCTCCAACTACAAGGAGCTGAAGGCCGTCTTTCTGGGTCTGTTGGATTTCTCGGATCTTGTTCAGGGTCGCCATGTGCAGATCCGGATGGACAATCGGGTGGTGATGTCTTATGTGAACCATCAAGGGGGGTGCAGGGTTCGCTCCCTCAGTTGTCTAGCCCGTCACATTTGTTCTTGGGCGGAGGTTCATCTGGAGTCCCTGTCTGCCGTTTACCTGCCTGGCGCGGAGAACTCTGTGGCGGATTGTCTGAGCAGGGTGTTTCCTTCCATGGGGTCCTTGTCTCTCACGAGGTGAAGTCGGTGGATTTGAAGATTTTGACACTCAAGGTGGTGTTTCTTGTGGCGATTGCTTCTGCCAGGCGTATGGGTGAGTTGGGTGCTTTCCTTCGTTCTGCCCCATTTTTGTTGGTTTTGTCGGACCGTGTGGTCTTGCGCCCTCATCCTACCTTTGTTCCTAAGGTGGATTCTTATTTTCACCGGTCTGCTGAGGTGGTTCTTCCGGTTCTTTGTCCTGCTCCTTCCTCGGATGAGGAATCCCTTTTGCACCTCTTGGATGTTCGTCGTGCCTTATTGATTTATTTGTCACGCACGTCCTTCTTTTGTAAAGTGGACAACTTGTTTGTCAATTTTGGTTTGGTTTGTCGCGTCAGGGCTTGAAGCCCTCCCTCTCCACGATCAGTCATTGGATTAAGGAGACCATTATGTTGGCTTATGCTTCGGTTCCTGAGGTCCCCTCCCTTCCTGTTCAGGGTCGTTCCACCCGGTCTGTTGCTGTGTCATGGGCTTCTTTCAAAGGGGTGTCCATGGAGGATGTGTGTAGGGCTGCTACGTGGTCTTCCCCCCATACTTTCATGTCCCATTACCGTCTCCAGATTGGGGGTGGGGGTTCTGTTTCATTTGCCTCTTCTGTTTTATCTGCGGGGGTCCCTTGAGAGGTTTTCTTTTTGATTTCTATGCCTCTGTTTATTAAACTGTGTTTTTCACTGCACTGATGTTGTGGTCTGTTTTCCTTACATGAAGCTGATTGCTTTGGTATCGGCTCATATGTGATTACTGTGGCGAGGAAGACGGACGAGGAGGTAATGCCCCGGTTACTTACCGGTAATCTTCATTACTCCGAGTCCTTGTCTTCCTCGCCACAGTATAGTTTCCCTTCCCTCCCGGCCCTGGTGGTGGCTTCATGTCTACGGCTTGGTTTTTCAGGTCGGGTTGGTTTCTCTGTGTCCCTTTATGGGATTGGCTGAAGCCATTGGGGGCCATCTTGGAGGAGGGAGGGGAGACTAGAGCGATGTTTTTTAAACTTGGAGTTCTGTGTGGAGCCGGAGGCTCATATGTGATTACTGTGGCGAGGAAGGCAAGGACTCGGAGTAATGAAGATTACCGGTAAGTAACCGGGGCATTATCTGGGACAGCATCAATAAGGTCGGGTCCTGAGGCAGCATTTGCACAGGTTTCCGTTGCAATACTCCAGTCAGGTTCCGTGTCCTCAACAAGCGTTGCAAACTAAATTTTATGTTTGATGATGGAGCGTGCATTGATCAGCAACCCCTTATAAACCTCTGTTTTGTCTGAGGTGGTACCCAATGAAGTTTAGATATTTCCCTTCCTACGAGCAGCCGTTGTGTTTCCACAGAGGGGTATAACATAGCTGCATACCTTGCAGGCTTGCTTTGGATAGTCCTACCCATTCTCTAATGGTAGCACAGCACTTACACATTGATTGTGGCTCGCATCATTCCTAATCTCTAATAATGTGTTTGCAGAGTATAGGTTTAAGAGTATATGTATTAGAACGCTAGCATGCCATGCGCCATGCGCCATCCGGACGCAGATTGGAGCAAACGGGCGCGTGCCAGCGGCGTGCTCGTTGCACGCGTCCTCTGCGCGCCCGTGTCCCATTGCCCATTTTATAGTGGTGCTGGCAAAGCACTAGACAGCTAACTCATTGGCTCCTCCTGCTTATGAGAGTGGAAGTGAGCAAAAGCACACGCAAAGGTGTCTGCCTCGCTCCGCAACAAACAAGCAAAACAGCTTGCAGCGGAACTAGGAGGCAGCCATGCTAATTATCCCCCGCTCAGCCAACATAACAGTTTGTGCAACTAAGGCAGAGTGAAGGCAAAACATATTACTCTTCTATATTTTATCATGAGGTCGAGGATGGCCAAGACATTCTCATCATCCATGAAAAACATTTTAAAAACAACAAAATATCTCTTCAAAAAACCATAAATAAACATTGGTAGGCTCATTCTAGGGGGGAGTAAAAACCATAATTCTGTAAATATTGCCTTTAACATAACCAAGTCATGAAAGAATGGCCTGTGGTCCCTATACATGAAATTTAAATGGTCTGCTTCTTGTTAAGTAAATCTCTTCTTTCCTTGGCACATGCCAATCTAGCTTGATCATCCACCAATTCTCTTGGATATCCACATTTTTCATATTTGTTTTTGAACTCTTGAATGGTAATACAGCACTTCTCATTGTTGGAAACTAACCTTCGCACACGTAAGAATTGGGAATATGGAAGATTCTTCAAAATATTCTGGAATGAAAGCTCTGGTAGAGGAGAGGGCTGTTTCTGTCAGTCTGTTTTTGGTATAGGCTTGTGCTTAAGATAGTCTTTTACTTCAACCCAAACGTCCAAAAACGAACCCCCAACTTTATTACAATGGTATATAGAACATAAGTTGTTACATAGTGTGTTTATTGGTTTCTCGTTTGTTTTCTTGCCTTTTCAGCCACTTGATGGTAGTTTTTGCACCTTTGATATATGTTTAAGGTATGTGGAATGCCTACGCTTATTCGCACAGAGTTAAGTTATTGCGAGTTAGGCAATTTATGCTAAGCATTGTTTGAATTATCTCGTTGCAGAACCATGAGACTTTAGAGCTGATTCTGGTTAATTTTATGGACAGATTTTCGCTATTAGTGAGTACCACCTATTCATTTTTTCGCTTGGTACTGCCTAGCCGTTATTCACTTCATGGGCTGTTGGAAGCGTATTTGCTGAAAGGTTTGTGGTTCCTTTCTCCACTATCATAATGGGATATTTGGGCCTTATTAAATGTTTGTGCACATCATTGTGAAGTTTTTTAAGTAAATATAGGCTGTCATATCACAAGTTGAATTTGACAAATGATTCAGAAACTGTATTGACTTAATTTGATCTACAATGTATGCTTGTTATTATTATGATTCTTGTTTTACAGCCACACCCCTGAAGAAGGGACAAGTCATTTCCCAAAATGCATTGGGTTTTTTATTTGGAATTTCTGTAAAACAAATTATAACATGTAATTTAAAAAAATGTCATCAGTAGAATTGTTAAAGGCTAGAGAAACACTGTATTTTGTGAAAGGTTGTTTTAAAAAATTGCCTTTGAGATAATCATTTTGCATGTATTAAATAGCTGAAGAGCGCTTAAGAGTATCCACGATCATGGAGTATTGTTTTTGAAAAGCGAAAGTAAATCATTTTAAGCAGTGCGCAACTGAGTCTAGTAGTCAATGGGACCACTGGCCATTCTTTCATGACTTAATATTTTGGTGTGTTCAGGTACACACTGTCAGTTACAGCACACTAATCAGAGTCGGGTCTAAACATTTGATTATAGTTTTTTTTGAGAAAAAAGGTGTGCATAGCTCACATATGTTTATTTAACTTAACCAAACCTAATGTGACCGCTTTAAAATCTTCTGATAAACATTATTTATATAATAAAAAAACATCTGCTGCCAATTTTTAAGCAGGAGGTGAGGTTTTCTCATAAGTGACGAATGCCTCCTGCACTTTAACTGGAAATCTCTACCACAAAAAATGTATATATGATTTTAATGAAACAGATGATGATAATTATTACCAGGATACTGATGATAAAGCCACAGCTAATCCATCTGTTGATTCAGATTTTTGTTTTGGATCTTCAAACAAAAATGGTAAAATGTCAACTTTACCAAATGTTGGAGTTTCTACAGTCAAAATTGTTTTAGGCACAGAGTGCCAACTATGTGTGACCTAAAGTTTAGAGACTAGCTCGTAGTAGGTAAAGATAACAAAAAATTAATTTAATTTTTGTTGGGTTCAAGGACTCAAGTATGTTTTGTCAGGGATTAGTGGCACCTGGTAGGTGTGCTCATAAAGCCCTCACCCACCAACCTAGTTGGTGGCATGCTTCATCATCGGGCCCACCCAGTGACACCTAGCGTGTCCCGGGTGTGCTTCGACGCCTGATTACAGAGGAGCAGGTATGTTGCTGTGTGTGCAGTGAAGAGTGTTATGGAACGTGAGTTTAAAACGGCTTGGCGGGGATCCCAGTGCCCAAAGGCAAATTACACTTTAATAGCTGGGTCACCGTCAGCGGTTAAAATAAGGCAGTTGGATGTTAGAGGCGGGTTACGACCTCCCACATCTTGGAGTATGTCAACATGTTTCAGCCAGTGCCTTATGACAAAGCTGGCTTTCTTCAGGACAGATAAAATACGTGTGTGTGATTAAAACTAGTGGGTGTATATTTCAGACTATGTGTATACACGCCCTAAGGTGTTTTTCTATGTGTGAGTGGGGGATTCCCATCTCAAAAAACACCTGTACATATAACATATAAAGACAGGGACAAAACATACAAGGGAAAAATAGAGTCACTTGACTGTATAGCCTTGTATACATCTGGTTGCCGACTTTATAGCATAGTTGGTGCTGGCTATAAGCGGCTATAATGTAATGGTATTGGTGATACCATTATTGTGGGGTTCGCACTGGATTTCGATGGTGAAGTGGCTAAAACACGGTATGTACATAGATAGTGCATAGTGGTGGCAAAAGAAAACACAAGAATTCTGTCTTACGCTAGTTTTAGAAAAGTGCTACTTCAAGGTTGAGAAGTGGCAAGGGTTGACCCTGTGGGGTAAAAACAAGGGTTTTGCCACTTAGATTAAAAAGGAGACCTGTGGGAGAGAAAAGCGCTTACCAGTGATGGAGATGGTCGATCATGATACTCACAGAATTGTTGGTCAGAGCCTGCTTTGGACCTGTAGTGCCTCCTTCGCAGAACCGGTGAGTAATGGCCATAGTGGTGGAGGTTTTATACTGTTGTTAATTGCATGATTGTTATCACCTGCATAGTAGAGGAAAGAGTAGAGAGACTCGAACTGCCGAGTCATCATGCTCGCGAGCGCTCAGGTGTGCAAGGAGCAGTGGAGGGGCTTCGCGCATGGGTGGTGTAATGCGCTAGCTTCACGCATGCGCGGAAAAGTGTTATCTCCGCGCATGCGCGCCTCATGGAGAGTGCGTGCGCTATACATTCGCGCATGCGCGGTGACAATTTATCGAATGAATGCCGCTTTAGCGCATATGTTGAGAGGTCTAAGTATCTGATAAGTGCCTCCTGGGTACAAATCAAACATTGGTGGCATAGAGTCAGGGCCATAAACTGACATTGGTGGCATAGAGTCAAGGCCATGAATTGAGGTGGGATTTTGACAACAGTACGAGGCTCTGTTCAGGGGAACTAAACAAGGGGTTTCTAGTGGGGTCAGGAAGTTGGGAACACGGTCTAAAGATCACGTATATGCCAGGGAGTTCCAGGGGATGGCATCGTTAAGGCCACTGGTGGCTGTTGAAAGGCGATATATCCATCGCTGCTCTTTGCCCAGGAGTTTCTTGTCATTCTCAGTGGTGCTTTCGGGGATTTGCTCAATCACTGTCCAGTGCAAGTCATTGGGTGTGTGGCAGTGGGTGATGAAGTGGTTAGTTAGTTTGCTCACATTCTTCTTGCATCTTATGGTACTACGATGCTCGGTGATTCTGGTTTTGATTTTCCGTGTGGTCATCCCCACATAACGGAGGCCACACGTGCAGGTCAGAAGGTATATTACATTGCGTGAGTTGCAATTGGTGTGATTGAGCTGGGTCCAGATTTTGTTGGGCTCAAGGTTCAGAGTTTGTGTGTGTGTGTGTAGTCAGGTGACATACACTGCAGTCGTTGCAGGGGTAGTGTCCGGTGACTTTGGGCAGCCCCCATGCATTCAGAACGGTGTTCACAGGTTGTTTGGGCGGTGGTCGAGGTCGGGTGCTCACCAGTTGGTCCTTGAGGTTCTTGTTCCTCTTGTAGGCAAATCTTGGTGTGTCCCATTTTCTTTGGCCAGAGTTGATTATCCTCCAATGTTTCTTGATGATTTTTGCTACTTCGTTTGACGCCGTATTGTAGGTGGTAACACAAGTGATTGGTTGTTCCTGATCCTCCTTTACGTGGGTCTCGAGAAGGGCATCACGGTTCTGATTTCTCGCCCTTTTCTGGGTTTTACGGACGATGGTTTTCGGATAGCCACGGTTTTCTAGTTTGGTGGCCAGATCGGCTGATTGTGATTTGTAGTCACCCACGTTGGTGCAGTTTCTCCGGATTCGTAGGAACTGGCCAAATGGTAAGTTTTCCTTAAGAGGACGGGGGTGGAAGCTTGTGAAATGAAGCAAAGCGTTCCTTGCGGTTGGTTTATAGTATGTCGTCGTGATCAGAGTCCCATCTTTTGCTTTGATGTCCAAATCCAGGAAGGGCAGTAGTTCATTGCTAGCTGTGCTTGTAAAGTTCAGATATTGATCCCTGGTGTTAAGCCAGATCATGAATCTGTCAAGGTCAGTCTGTGAGCCCTGCCAAATAACCAGGATATCATCAATGTATCTGTGCCATTTCAGGATGTGATGGTTGAACGGGTTAGTGGCCGCAGCGATGTTGGTGCTCTCAAAATGGTGTACATACAATCCTGCCACGCTGGGGGCAAAAACGCTGCCCATGGACGTTCCATTCGTTTGTAAATAGAAGTTGCCTTCATATTCGAAATAGTTTCGTTTAAGGGCCAAGGTGGCACACGCTAGTATGAAATCCCTGGGGGTGTGGTAGGGCCAGGGGGATGCCATTAGGACGTCGTGAAGAACTTTCAAAGTTGCGTCCTGGGGTAGACTGGTGTATAGGCTCTCCACATCTAACCCCACCAGAAGTTGTGTGTCAGGGTTGAAATCCATTTTGTCTATGACCTGTAACAAATGTTTAGTGTCCTTTATGTACGTGGGTGTTTTTTGCACCAAGGGGTTTAAGAAAAAATCACAGTATCGTGACAATGGTTCCAAAAGGGAGTTTATGCCTGACACGGTGGGTCTGCCAGGAGGGGGAATTTTGCCCTTATGTACCTTAGGTACAGTGTAGAAATACGGAGTCCTCGTGTGTTCAGGACATAGGTATTTGGCTTCTTGTTTGGAAATGTGTTCTGCATCCGCTGCCCTCTTGACAAGTTCATGGATAGTTGTCCGTAGTTCTTCGGATGGGTCCTGTTCCAATCTGCGATAGTTCCTATTATCGCTTAGGAGTCTGCGACACTCAGTGTCATAATCTTTCTTGTCCTGTAGGATGATGCCTCCCCCCTTGTCTGCAGGTTTAATGACAAGTGTGGGGTTGTTTTGTAGGCGCTGTATTGTTTGTCTTTCTTCCCAGGACATATTGTTGAAATGGTTGGTTGGGTTCAGATTCTCAATGTCATGGTATACAGCTTGTTCGAACGTTGTGATCTCAGGAGGGATGGTGGAGGGAGGAGGGACAAATGTGGATTTGGTTCTAAGACCGGTGATATTGGGGTTTTCGTGAGGTTGTTCGTTTTCTGGGGTTGGTTTTTCAAAGAAAGACTTCAATTTGAGCTTTCTAAAAAACGGCGCCAATTCGACATGTAATTGAAATTTGTCGAGTCTGGTGGTCGGCACAAACGACAGTCCCTTCTCTAGGACTGACTGTTCTCTGTGGGACAATGGGGTGCTGGATAGGTTGAATACCAGCGAAGGTCTGTTGGTATGGTTTAGGATTTGCTCGGCCCTGGGGTTGCTTCCTTCGCCTTCTGGCGTGTGTTCGAGCTCACTGGGTTCTCTTCCCCGGCCCACTGGACCTGTGTGTGTTGTTGGTTTGGTCTTCGTCGGCCCGAGCTCTTCGGCCCTGTCCTAAAAAAGGAATGTGTGGGCCCCTGGTTGCCTGTAAATAGAGGCATTGGTCCCGGGGGGTACATGGGAGGGAAGCCATAGTAAGGATTCGGCATTTGACCCCGGTTTGGTGGAAAGCCATAGAAATTACCCTGTTGTCCTCCTTGCCAATTGTTTGGCCAGTGTTGTCCTCTTCTTCCTCTTCTTCCTCTTCCTCCTCCTCCTCTTCTTCCTCTTCCTCCTCCTCCTCGTTTTTGTGAGCCGTTGCTTGACTTGCTGGAAACCTCCTGAGATCACAACGTTCGAACAAGCTGTATACGATGACATTGAGAATCTGAACCCAACCAACCATTTCAACAATATGTCCTGGGAAGAAAGACAAACAATACAGCGCCTACAAAACAACCCCACACTTGTCATTAAACCTGCAGACAAGGGGGGAGGCATCGTCCTACAGGACAAGAAAGATTATGACACTGAGTGTCGCAGACTCTTAAGCGATAATAGGAACTATCGCAGATTGGAACAGGACCCATCCGAAGAACTACGGACAACTATCCATGAACTTGTCAAGAGGGCAGCGGATGCAGAACACATTTCCAAACAAGAAGCCAAATACCTATGTCCTGAACACACGAGGACTCCGTATTTCTACACTGTACCTAAGGTACATAAGGGCAAAATTCCCCCTCCTGACAGACCCATCGTGTCAGGCATAAACTCCCTTTTGGAACCATTGTCACGATACTGTGATTTTTTCTTAAACCCCTTGGTGCAAAAAACACCCACGTACATAAAGGACACTAAACATTTGTTACAGGTCATAGACAAAATGGATTTCAACCCTGACACACAACTTCTGGTGGGGTTAGATGTGGAGAGCCTATACACCAGTCTACCCCAGGACGCAACTTTGAAAGTTCTTCAAGACGTCCTAATGGCATCCCCCTGGCCCTACCACACCACCAGGGATTTCATACTAGCGTGTGCCACCTTGGCCCTTAAACGAAACTATTTCGAATATGAAGGCAACTTCTATTTACAAACGAATGGAACGTCCATGGGCAGCGTTTTTGCCCCCAGCGTGGCAGGATTGTATGTACACCATTTTGAGAGCACCAACATCGCTGCGGCCACTAACCCGTTCAACCATCACATCCTGAAATGGCACAGATACATTGATGATATCCTGGTTATTTGGCAGGGCTCACAGACTGACCTTGACAGATTCATGATCTGGCTTAACACCAGGGATCAATATCTGAACTTTACAAGCACAGCTAGCAATGAACTACTGCCCTTCCTGGATTTGGACATCAAAGCAAAAGATGGGACTCTGATCACGACGACATACTATAAACCAACCGCAAGGAACGCTTTGCTTCATTTCACAAGCTTCCACCCCCGTCCTCTTAAGGAAAACTTACCATTTGGCCAGTTCCTACGAATCCGGAGAAACTGCACCAACGTGGGTGACTACAAATCACAATCAGCCGATCTGGCCACCAAACTAGAAAACCGTGGCTATCCGAAAACCATCGTCCGTAAAACCCAGAAAAGGGCGAGAAATCAGAACCGTGATGCCCTTCTCGAGACCCACGTAAAGGAGGATCAGGAACAACCAATCACTTGTGTTACCACCTACAATACGGCGTCAAACAAAGTAGCAAAAATCATCAAGAAACATTGGAGGATAATCAACTCTGGCCAAAGAAAATGGGACACACCAAGATTTGCCTACAAGAGGAACAAGAACCTCAAGGACCAACTGGTGAGCACCCGACCTCGACCACCGCCCAAACAACCTATGAACACCGTTCTGAATGCATGGGGGCTGCCCAAAGTCACCGGACACTACCCCTGCAACGACTGCAGTGTATGTCACCTGACTACATACACAAAAACTCTGAACCTTGAGCCCAACAAAATCTGGACCCAGCTCAATCACACCAATTGCAACTCACGCAATGTAATATACCTTCTGACCTGCACGTGCGGCCTCCGTTATGTGGGGATGACCACACGGAAAATCAAAACCAGAATCACCGAGCATCGTAGTACCATAGGATGCAAGAAGAATGTGAGCAAACTAACTAACCACTTCATCACCCACTGCCACACACCCAATGACTTGCACTGGACAGTGATTGAGCAAATCCCCGAAAGCACCATTGAGAATGACAAGAAACTCCTGGGCAAAGAGCAGCGATGGATATATCGCCTTTCAACAGCCACCAGTGGCCTTAACGATGCCATCCCCTGGAACTCCCTGGCATATACGTGATCTTTAGACCGTGTTCCCAACTTCCTGACCCCACTAGAAACCCCTTGTTTAGTTCCCCTGAACAGAGCCTCGTACTGTTGTCAAAATCCCACCTCAATTCATGGCCTTGACTCTATGCCACCAATGTCAGTTTATGGCCCTGACTCTATGCCACCAATGTTTGATTTGTACCCAGGCGGCACTTATCAGATACTTAGACCTCTCAACATATGCGCTAAAGCGGCATTCATTTGATAAATTGTCACCGCGCATGCGCGAATGTATAGCGCACGCACGCTCCATGAGGCGCGCATGCGCGGAGATAACACTTTTCCGCGCATGCGCGAAGCTAGCGCATTACACCACCCATGCGCGAAGCCCCTCCACTGCTCCTTGCACACCTGAGCGCTCGCGAGCGCGATGACTCGGCAGTTCGAGTCTCTCTACTCTTTCCTCTACTATGCAGGTGATAACAATCATGCAATTAACAACAGCATAAAACCTCCACCACTATGGCCATTACTCACCGGTTCTGCGAAGGAGGCACTACAGGTCCAAAGCAGGCTCTGACCAACAATTCTGTGAGTATCATGATCGACCATCTCCATCACTGGTAAGCGCTTTTCTCTCCCACAGGTCTCCTTTTTAATCTAAGTGGCAAAACCCTTGTTTTTACCCCACAGGGTCAACCCTTGCCACTTCTCAACCTTGAAGTAGCACTTTTCTAAAACTAGCGTAAGACAGAATTCTTGTGTTTTCTTTTGCCACCACTATGCACTATCTATGTACATACCGTGTTTTAGCCACTTCACCTTCGAAATCCAGTGCGAACCCCACAATAATGGTATCACCAATACCATTACACTATAGCCGCTTATAGCCAGCACCAACTACGCTATAAAGTCGGCAACCAGATGTATACAATGCTATACAGTCAAGTGACTCTATTTTTCCCTTGTATGTTTTGTCCCTGTCTTTATATATTATATGTACAGGTGTTTTTTGAGATGGGAATCCCCCACTCACACATAGAAAAACACCTTAGGGCGTGTATACACATAGTCTGAAATATACACCCACTAGTTTTAATCACACACACGTATTTTATCTGTCCTGAAGAAAGCCAGCTTAGTCATAAGGCACTGGCTGAAACATGTTGACATACTCCAAGATGTGGGAGGTCGTAACCCGCCTCTAACATCCAACTGCCTTATTTTAACCGCTGACGGTGACCCAGCTATTAAAGTGTAATTTGCCTTCGGGCACTGGGATCCCCGCCAAGCCTTTTTAAACTCACGTTCCATAACACTCTTCACTGCAGACACAGCAACATACCTGCTCCGCTGTAATCAGGCGTCGAAGTACACCCGGGACACGCTAGGTGTCACTGGGTGGGCCCGATGATGAAGCATGCCACCAACTAGGTTGGTGGGTGAGGGCTTCATGAGCACACCTACCAGGTGCCACTAATCCCTGACAAAACATACTTGAGTCCTTGAACCCAACAAAAATTTAATTAATTTTTTGTTATCTTTACCTACTACGAGCTAGTCTCTTTTTGATTAACTACATATAAACCGGGGGATATGGACTAGCTTTCTGGTCCTCTCTCTCTCTCTCTTGATACACGAATGACCTAAAGTTTATTCATCAAACAAATTCCTAACGAGAGGATGTCTTCAGATCATGCTCAAGTATGTATCTAACAGACCATGTCTAGTGCTAGATAATTGAACAAGGGGCAAATTAAAATCAGAATGCCCTAGCCCCAGTCTACCGAGCATGATTGCGGCCACTTCAGTTATTGGCCCTAGCATGGTGATATTTTTCTCAAGGGACTGGGCAAAAGGAGTAGACATGGCAAAATCCAACTGTCAAGATAAAAAGTTGGACATGGGCGGTCATTTACCCCGTATTATAAATACTGCAGAAACTGCTAGGTTAGATGGTTCTTCTTTTGATGCAGATACACACTCTTAAAGGTCCCAACAAGTAATCTGTCTCCTGGAAATGATAACGCTACAACGGCTCACAAAAGAATGGGAGGGCTTCTTTTAAAATGAACACTATCCTGGCAAACCTGGCTATAGTTGACACTGGAGTTTGAGTGTATAGTATGCTTTCTGGAGACTCTTTCCTCCAGGAACTTAGCAAATATGTGACCACATTTGCATATATGGACAAATACCATCAACCACTGAGAAGAGAGTTTAGTCAGTGGATTTTAACTGTGGCCAAAAGAGGCAGGAGTTGCTATGCTGGTCGTTATGCGTGGTTCGGCCACCACAGAGGCTCCTCTTTCTATAACCAGGACTATAATCCCCAGTTATTCCTTCAAAGAGGTCGAACAATCTGAATCTATGGCTCATGAATGCAAAGAGGTGTTAATTCTGGGAGACATTATGCACGGAAGCAATTCCCCAATTCTCCTAAAGCCTTTGACTTTGTACCTCCGAGAATATTTATGCATCTGGCAGCTGTCAGATTATCCATGTGCTGGCTGAATGATCAGCTTAATTTGTTCTTTGCAAAAGTTGGTATTGCAAAGGGCCCACCAAGCATTTCTAAATAGTTAATATACGTTACGGACCATGTACATTTAGTTCATTCTGACCACATCAGAGCCCCAGCCTGTCACACTTTCATCTGACTCAAGTACTAGCTCCGGAGTTGAAGCAAAACACCGTCTTATGCTCTAAGCATTTAGGTGGCCTAACCACCATTGGACCACCTTTGGAGATTCACAGGAGAGTCATGATCTAATTTTGACCCGAATAAGCTAAGCCTTTACGAAGATAACAAATCTTTAACCTTTGAAAGGTTTGCTAATGTAGAAGCCCAGGGCATTTGACTTCAATTGTGAAAGAGAGAAGGCCAACAATGCACACTAGAGTTTGGGTCGCGTTACCAAGCGACTGGATGCTACCGCGCGGGAGTACTTTATTGGTGCTTCCACGTGATTTACGACGTTCGAGTGCCTCAACACCTTTTTTTTCAAATACTGTAGTACCGGAGTTACTGTGCCTCCGTTCGCCCGAGCCTTGATCACTTCTATCGACAAATCTATTTGACCCACTGCACAAGACCTTGTGGATTCTGGGGTCTGGGAGTATATACACCAGACATATATTCGTTCTGAATCCCCCCGGTTACGTGTCCTGATCCACGTTTTTTTTCTACCTGGCGGGCTGCCGATACTAACGTTACTGTGATTGCTACATTCTTTGGATTATTTATGTGCTCGGGTCTGGAACGTTTTTACTCTTCCTCGTGTACTTCACTGCTGACAACATATATTCATCCTCATGGATTACATATCCATTTAGCCTTGAGAAAGTCATAACTACAAACTGTGTACTGACGAAACAAGTGTTGGCTGTTTCTTCTATTATTTGGTTGTGGCTTCTAAGATGCGTGAATAAATGGAACAACACACACAAAAGGACTTTGACTTAATTTTCCTGTCTTGAGATTAATTTTGTTATTGAAATGCTCAATGTGATGACTAGCTGTACTATGGAATTGTGATGACTAATGGGTCATGTTGTTATGACATAGGGGATAGTGCTTAATTGACCCCCTTTTTGTAAATCTTTAACCTTTGAAGGGTTTGCTAATGTAGAAGGCCAGGTCATTTAACTTCAATTGTGAAGGAGAGTAGGCCGACAATGCTCACTAGAATTCTCATAGATGTGGATGAGATTAGTCCACTCCGAAAAATGTCTGATTTCATTGCTTTAACTTTCAATTGGAGAAGATGAAGGTTTGAATTGTTTGAGTCTATTAAGATAGCTTAGAATTCCACTTGTCTTTAGAGAATCAAAATTGATTTCTCTTGTTTGAGAATAAAACCTAACTCTTGAAGAAGGGAAGATGTGGTACTTACCTAAATTTGTAGAAAATGAATGTATTGGAACTATAATTACAATATTGTCTGGATATATAATTAAATGAGTTCCTTAAGATCTCAAAATCCAGAACTACTGGTTCTATGATTTTTCTGAGGCACCAGGGTGCTGATGACAGTTTTAAGGGAAGGAAAGAGTGTTGTTAAATTGGAGTTGCAGATATTTCCTGTAATATGGATAAATCAGAATGGTTAAATAAGTATCCTGACTGAAACAAACCACCCAGCCTCCCTCTAAAAGGGAATCTCTGAGATGTAACATAGTTCACATCTTCAATTGACGGTAAACAACAAACTGATCGAAGTGTCTTAAGCGTATTACCAGGCGTACCAGAAATTGTGCTTAGGCACTCTGAGAAATGAAGGGTTGGTTATTGAATTGCCTGTTTTCAGAAGAGATATTGGAACTCTTGGGTAAGTAGGAATGCCAGTGCATTAGAAAATTGTAAAGGTTAAGGGTGAAACTTTTAGAGAATGACATATTGACCGAATCATAATACTCTTGTTATTGCAGATGTGTAGCTACACTTATTGCTTTAGTTATAAATATGCTTTAAACAAGCATCAAATAAGCCCACATTCTTACCTTAAAATTTAGATTTTCCTATTGTGTATATTTTATCAAAGACATAGAGGCGAGTGTGATCCCACCTTTTTTCCAAACTATAAAAAATATTCCTCTATCTTATCTAAGGTATAAGCCACAATTAAACTAGTACTCTACTGTCTATATTATGCAAATGATATATATTCTAGAGCATCCCTCTCAAATTTGTACCTGAATATCAGGTATCAGACTCCACTTGGCTACAGCTTCAAGACTGCCTTCTTTTTTTTTTTATAATCAATTTTATTGGCATTTTAAAAAAAACACTACAGAAAAAATTAATTGTCAGCAGCTCATACTCAGTGGATACAGTATGATAATAAACAACGGTACACATGGGTTGGGTGAGATCAGTCCATTCCGACATTACATTGTGTGTGAAGGTGGCTAAGACAATAAATACTTCTGGGTACACGGTGGAATCAAGTCGAACCATTTCCCCCATATCCTAGAGAACAGGTCAGGAGATCCCCAGGATACGAATAGGGCCTCCTCCGCCATCCCCCCACCGTGGGAGGTGTATCTCGCAGCCAGTTGCGGGCTATGTCCCGTTTGGCCACGGCCACCGCCATCCCCAACAGGCGTTTCTCCGCTCTGGTACCGTCCAGGCCTTCAAAGATCCCCAGTAGCAGTTTCAGCGGGTCATGGGGGACCTCCCAACCCAGAGCCTGTGAGAGTTCTCGCTCCACCCCCCTCCAGAACTTCTCAAGCCCCGGGCGCAACCAGACCATGTGGAAAAAATCGGCCGGCGCTTGCCCGCATCGTGGGCAGTCCGGGGAGGGTCTCAACCGGGCTCGGAAAAGCCTCTCCGGGGTAAGGTAGGATGTATGTAGGTAATAGATCTGCGCTAGCCTCAGCTTGGAGGATGTGGTTAGGGTACGCGGGGCCATCAGGGCATCCCTCCAATCGGCCTCCTCCATGGGCCACTCTCATCCCTCCCACCGGGTACGCAGTTGGTCAAGGGACGAGGGGCTGTTATTTACTAGGGTGCAGTAGATTCGGGATACCCCCCTACCCAGGTCTCCCATCATCACCTGGGCTTCTAGCGGACTGAACTCTGGAAGGGTGGCTGGCGCGGGGAGATGGGCGTGGATGGCGTGCCGCAGCTGCAGGTACCTGAAATACTGGGCGTGGGGAAGGGCGCGGCGCTGCTGTAGCTCCGCGAAGGCTCGAATATGATCTTCCACCCAGACGTCCCCGAGTACCGACACCCCAATGAGATCCCAGCGCCTGAACCCGCTGAGGGACGAAACCTCTCGGAGCCAGTTACCGTGCCACAGTGGCGTCTGGCGGGTAAGTCTGTGATCCCAGCCTGTGTGCCGGAGAGCGGCGCGCCAGGCCAGCAAGACTGTTCTGGTAATGAGGGCTGCGGTGTGTGGGACCGGGCAGCCATAAAGAAATGCTTGTAGCTGGGGGAAGTCCGTCTCTTCTAGCTCCACCCTGTACACTGGGTCGGACCAGCCGCCCGCGTACCTGTCATGGATGACGATCAGTTTGGTGGCGAGGTAGTAGAGTTATAGATGAGTCACAGCAAGGCCTCCGTCAAAGGGGGGGATGCGGGTGTATGCAAGGGAAATCCGCGGTCGTCCGCCACTCCAGAGGAACCTAGATAGAGTTCCGTCGAGCTCCCGAAACCAAGCGCGGGGAAGGGGAATGGAGATATTCTGCAGAACGTAAAGAAAGCGGGGGAGGACCATCATTTTTAACAGTGCACTCCGACTCAGGGGATTGAGGGGAAGAGATTGCCACTTCTTCAGATCCGATCGCATTCGGGTTACCAGGGGTGTTATATTCAGTGCCCATTCCAGCTCCGGCAGTAGGGTCACCCATATTCCCAGATATTTGCCCGAGTGGCATCTGAGGGGGATGGATGACTGCCAGTCAAAGCATTCCCGGGAGGGGTGAAGTGGGACCAGGGTGGACTTTGCCGCATTAAGCCGGAGGCCGGAGACTTGCTCGAAGTCCAGAAGGATCTGCAGGCATTTAGGGCCCGAGTTCGCCGGATCCGCCAAATACAGGAGCATATCTTTGGCGTAGAGAGCTATTTTGTCTGTCTGGCTCTCATTCCAGGTCACCACCAAACAAGGTGGTCCTGCCGGATGAGCGTCGCAAGGGGCTCCATCGCTAATGCGAATAAGAGTGGTGATAGGGGACACCCCTGGTGCGTACCCCTGCATATCGGGAAGGCCTCCGAGAGCGTCCCATTGATCAGCACTCTAGCCTTGGGGTTCGAGTAGAGGACCCGAATATATCTACGGAACCGCGGGCCAAAACCCATTTCCTCCAACACATCCTGAAGATATGTCCACCCCACCGTATCAAAGGCTTTCTCAAAGTCGAGAAAGAGGAGGGCCAGGTAGGGGGTTAGGCGGGAGCGATGGGCCAGGGCTAGGTGGAGGCGGCGGATACAATGGCGGGTACCTCTGGCCGGCATAAAGCCACACTGGTCCGGGAGGACCAGGTCCTGTAGATGGGGCTTGAGCCTCTGGGCCAATATCGTGGCAAAGAGTTTAATCTCGGTATTAATAAGGGAGATAGGGCGGAAGTCCGCACAGTCAACAGAGGGCGGGTGGGTCTTGGGGATGACCACGATCGTGGCCAAGTCCAATTCAGGGGGGAAGGAGCCCTTCTCTATCACGTGGTGGAAAAGGCTCAACAACCGGGGAGCCAGAGTGTCTCGGAAGGCCGAATAAAACTCCTGCAGGAGACCATCCGGACCGGGTGTTTTGCCACAGTTCAGAAGGGGGGTGGCCTCTAGGACTTCCTCCTGTGTAAAGGGCTTCTCTAAAGCCTCCGCATCTTCTGGGGTGAGGGAGGGTAGCCAGGCACTGGCTCTACCCAAAAGGGTAGTCAGGAGTGCATCAGGCGGGCGCGCCGCATAGGGGCAGGTGTAAAAGTCGGCGAAGGCTCCCGCTATAGCCCCGGAGGTCACCTGAAGGGTGCCATCTGGTGCACGGATCTCTGGAACAACGCGGTGGATCTTAGGGTAGGAGACCAGGTTGTGGAGGACTTTACCGTTCTTGTCAGCCCAGCCATATATTCGCACCACAGACGAGCGCCACAACTGCTGGGCCGAGTCGAGTGAGATTTGGCGGAGCTCCTCTCGGATCAACGCCAGCTGCCGGGTGGGGTCTCCTCAGCCGATTGCAAATTGTTCGGTTTCTAGCCGGGCAGCTTGGGACTCCAACTCCACAAGCCGTGCCAGCCGGTCTGCTCATTTGGCGTGGACAAGCCCCCGCGCCACTCCACAGATCACTGCCTTACAAGCCTCCTAAAGGGTCCCTGATGAAGACACCGAGCCCTCGTTGGTGGAGAAATAGTGGGTCAGTTCCTGCCCCAGCTCGTCCACCAGGGCCTGGTCCTGTAGGAACCACGCGTTAAGATGCCATACTGCCCGTGGTCCCCCCTGAGTGGAGCCCAGGCAGATGGAAACGGGGGAATGATCCGACAGTCCCCTCAGTAAGATAGTCGCTCCGGAGACCAAGTGACAGTCTGTGGCTTGGAGCAGGAGGAGATCGATGTGGGAATGGGAGTGGTGGGCAGCCGAGGTATGAGTGTATTGTGTCCTGCGCGGGTTCCAGGTCCGCCATGTATCACAGAGCCCCAAGGCCGAGGCCCAGTTCGACAGGGCCGCCGCGGAGGAGAGGCGGGTTGCCGAAGGGGGGCCGGTCATGTCACGCCCTGGTTGCATCACGGCGTTGAAGTCACCACCAACAAGTGTGAGGCCCGGCGGGAAGGCGGAAAGGATCTGTGTGAGGCATCGAAGGGTTGGGGACAGGAGGGCAAGAGGGCCGTAGACATTCAAAACATTCAGGGGGCAGCCTTCCACCGTACTTGAGATTGCGACATATCCCCCCTGTGGGTCAGTGTGGTCCTTAACCAGGGTGAATGGGTGACCCCTCCGGAGCTGGATAGCCACCCCTCGGGACCCGCGCTGGAACCCAGAGTGCCAGACCAGCGCAAATTCGTACCAGGCCAGGAAGTTGCATTGTATTCCTAAAAGGTGGGTCTCCTGGAGAAGCAGCACGTCCGCCGAGTGGCGATGTGCCGCTCGAAGGACCGCAGTGCACTTGATGCGGTCTAGGAGACTGTTGACATTTCAGGAGAGGGCATGGAGGGGCCTAGTCAGATTGTATGCCATCGGAAGAGAGGGGGCGTAGTAGATCGCGGGAGCAGCAGGGGGGGTGCACCCCGGGGGAGGGACCCACCACACCGCTCCAGATCCAAAAGGGGTTAATCGGAGCAGACCCATGAAGGGCGGGTGCCCGGGTTGTGAGGAGAGGGGAGCGGGGGGAGGGGACGGCCACCCGCGGCCTACACCCTTGGTAGCCCGTAGGGCCCCAGAGTAGCCAGGTTGTCAAAGAGCAGGAAATGTTCGTCGGATGGGGATGCACCCACCACGGAATCTCAGTAGAAGGAGCGGCAGCCAGGTGCCCGTAGGCAGCAACAACGGAGGCCGAGGAGCGGCCGAACAATACCAAACCAAAAGCTCGCCCGTAGGTGGCTAAAAACAGTAAACACATGGGGACACTGCCCCCCCTGTACCATCCAAACCCCCCCACCCTACACTTCGGAACAGGAATCATCTGTCGCCCTAAGGTACAACACCCAAAATAAACCCCGCTAGGGGATAAACACTAAACTGAAACGGTTAGTTGGGAGCAGTAGCACTAGTTCAGAGTCAGACAAGGGAGGACCCCCCTCCGTATTGCCGGATGAATGCCAACAGCAGTAGCCAGTGCAACATCAAGGAACACATAGTGCATAGAGAGTTGCAGCGAATCACCAAGGACCAAAGGATGCGATAGCAGAAAGGGAAGGATAGATAGGGTTATAGCATGAATAAGGGGGAAGGAAGGTCTTGAGTGGTGAATGCGCTCCGGGTGAGCCTCCATAGTCTCGCAATCGATGGGAGGGATGTGATGCAAGGGGGAAGAGGAGAACAGGCCCAAAGCACAAGGCCTGGGAGATCAGCCATATCAGGGTCTTTCACCCATGGGAAGCCTTCTCGGGAATTAGGTCTCCAGACGGCGAGCTGAGCTCAGGCGGCTAGTCATGGGGAGCCCGGGAGGCCGGGCTCCGCTAACGCGGATCAGGCCATCAGCTGCACAGGTTCAGGCCCCCCATCCTCAGGGGTGTTGCGGATCACGGGGCTGCCGGATAGGTCAGAGTCTGATCTAGCCCTCCGTAGGCCCACAGTCGGGTCAGAGGCCCCATCAAGGATGACCAAGGAGGAGGGGACAGCAGAGGGGGGGGCACCCTGGTCCGCGGCTGGAGATGGACAGCGCCGGTTCCTCCCCTCCGTCGAGTGGGAGGCCCCCTCCCGACGGTGACCCCTCCTGCAGGAGCCGGTCCGGCGCCTCCTCGGCATAGGCGTCTCACGGTTCGTGTGGGTTGTGGGCCCCCGGACCGGGGCTAGGACCCGCCCCGGCAGAAGGGGGCGCTCCTCCGTGAGCCAAGTCCAAGCCACCTGGGGGCTGTTAAAGAAGAAGGTCTTGTCCTGAAAGTGGACCTTAAGGCGAGCTGAAAGAGGAGGCCATAGTGCAGCCCCAACGCCCTGAGCTTTTGCTAGGCCCGCCTCTGGGATTGGACCTCCTTGGAGTAGTCCGGGAGATCATGATTCTGGAGTTTTGGAAATGCAGGGGGCCCAGTTCTCTGGCGGCCCCTAGAACCGCGTCCCTGTCCCGGAAGTTGAAGATGCGGAGAATGATGGGCCGGGCCGGAGCTGCAGGAGGTGGTTTAGGAGCAAGTGAGTGGTGAGCCCGCTCAATCGCGAACCAGGGGGATAGCTTCTCCGAAGGCATCCAAGAGCGGATCAAGGTCTCTAGGAAGACGGCGGTATCCCCTTTTCAATTCCCTCCGTGAAACCAAGGAGGCGTAGATTGTTCCTTCGGGCCCGATTTTTGGCAACCTCTGCCCTGTGATGGATCTCCGACGTCAGCGTCTGAAGGCGGGACACTTGGGTCTTCAGGGTGGCCAGATCATCCTCCATCGATGAAATACGGGATTCTGCTTCAGCGATTCGGGCCGTGGTGTTGCGAAGGTCTTGTCTAAGCAGGGCCACATCTACCTTCACTGCCCCAATCTTATTGTCCACGGAGGCCTGGGATGTACTGATTGCCTGGAGGATTGTGGATAAGTCCCCCCCGCCGCCCCGGATGGAGGAGGGGGGCCGGTCGTGGACTCGTGGCCTGGTTTGGCGAATTGGTCCATGCGCATCTGGGTCGGGGGGACCGGTGTCTGCGTGGTCTTGCCCCTGATCGCAGCGGGTAGGCAGTTTGCGTGCAAGTGGAGACTACAGGGCTACAGGGCGCACTCCAGCAGGCCAGGCCTTTCAGCCTCTCAGGGGTGGTAGATTCTTCGGTGCCCTGTACTGGCGCCACAGGCCCGCCACGAGCCTCTGAACTCCCAGAACCCCCAGGCGGCATGAGTAGCAGAGTCCAGACAGCTGGGAGACAGGGGGGGGGAAGAGAGGCTGGCACCTCCTCCGCAGCGGGGCAGGGCAAGCGAGGGGTCCCCCGGTGATCACGCAGGGTGGAGTGTCGGCTCGAATCTGGTCAGGTGCCCCCAGACCTCCAGGACTGCGGGAGGCAGGCTCGGGGGGAAGGCGGCCGGGCAGACCCACGCCCCAGGCAGTCCAATGATCCCAAGGCCACAGGACTTCAAAGGAGGAGCTAAGAGCCAGTCAGTGGATAAGGGGAGAGGGCCAGTCCACCAGCGGGCGGGGGGGCTGTGTCGTGCTGTGCGCCCCAGAGACTCCTAGGCCTCCCAGCTCGGTTGGACAGCACACAGGTGAGGTCGCTGGGGAGCCTCCACCAGACCCCAGGCCCTCTCCTCACCTCGCAGTAGACGCAGCAGCTCCAGATTGCCTCGGGCCTTGGGGTAAGGGCCCTCGCAGCTGGTGGTGTCACAGGCCTCCACAGCTCTCCAATTGCCCCACTAGGCCTCTACAGGGTGGCCAGCTCTGCAGGAGGCAGTGTTTTGGGGGCTCCCTGGCCTCCCAGCCCGGCCGACAGTCACCTGGGTGAGGCCGAGGGGAGCCCTTCAATCCGAGCCTGGGAGCCTGCCGCCGCAGAGGGTCCACCGTGACCCCTGATGGTCAACGAGAGGGGGGGGCGGTGGAGAGAACACCAGGCCCCACCTGGGCCGCTCCACAGGCGATGTGTTCGGGGGGCTCCCGGCCTCCAGCCCGCTCCACCAGCACTCGGGCAAGGCCGGGGGGCCGCAGCCGTCACTTGTCGCCTGTCAGGGCCTCCAGGCCCCCCAGGTGGTCAGTCGCGGGGATCAGGGGAGGGTCCACTCTCCAGGAACGGCTCCCGCCTTCACCTCGCCTCCAGGACCCCTGCGGCGTCGGAAGACTGCGGGCCGCCGGCAGGCCCAGCCGGCACCGTCCCTCAGGGAGTCCAGGCAGCACAAGCCCAGCAGGCCCGGCAGCCCGGGCAAGGCGCCCACCAAGCACCCGCACACAGCTGCGGAGGATGGAGGCGGCACGTCGGGCCCCGGAGGAACGCCCGCTTGTCAGAGCAGGGGCAGACCAGAGCTGCAGGAAGTCCGCTGGTCCAGGGCGGGGAGCCCGCCAAGCGATGCAATGCAGGGGTAGTCACCTCCAGATGCGGGTCTGGGCCGCCACGCCAGTCAGCCGGGGGCCGCCATTTTGCAGGACGTGCGGCCGGAGAATATGCGGGCAGCGGAGGCACCAGCAGACCACCAAGGGAGACCCCGCGGCACCAGGGGGCACCCCACAGCCAGGGGAGTTCAGGAGCGCCAAGGAAGTGCACAGGTAGGAGCTGCTACAGTCGGATTCAGGACGGATGACGGATGGGGGTCCAGAGCACTCTTGACGTCATCTTGACGTCCTTGGCCATGCCCCCCAAGACTGCCTTCTTAAAGAGAGATTCATCACTTTCAGAGTAATGTGCGCAGTTTATTCGGTCATGCAGTGCTCAAACCTTTATTGTTTCAGCGTCTACCTGCCACAAAACCAGGGCCCATGCATTGTGCAAGTCGATAGAAGGCAATGCAAATGCTCAAGTCAGATTTCCAAAGCTATGACATGAGTGATTTCCAAAGCTACGCAGATTTGGATTTGCATCACTATCCTTGTCCTGCATGGTGCAAGATCTGCATTGCATTAAGGCAAGGCAACTTGTCCAATATACGGCTCCTTGAAAGGGGTGCAGCCTTGCCTTGCATTAAACAGTATTTAATGTGTGCAAGATGGATGCAAGGGTAACAAAGTGGTATTTACAAAGCATACGCTGTGGGAAGCAGTTTCACGCAGTGTAGCTTAATCTTAAAAATGAGCCATAATCCGAATCATGGTCCTAGCAGGCGCAAAAACGTGCACAATTACATTTGTACTAAAAGGTACAGGGCCTAACAATCTTTCCCAACTATTCCCAGCCATTGTATTTGTTATTCTGTGAGTTGGCGAACATATGCATCAACGTCAGCTATAGAGATGTAGAAAGGAGATGATTTTTCATCAGAGGATTAGTCTCATTAATCTTAGGAAGGAGGTGATACAATTCTACAGAATTGAGAAGGAGAACATCTTGGATTTATTGTAGAAGATTGGACCAAGCCTGCAACCAACAACTAGTTGTTCACATGCCATCTCACCACATGTCAAACTAATTGCAGAACTTCATATGATGGCATCTGAGTCTTTTCTGAGCACTTCTGCCAGGGTGGCAGGATTTTCACACGCTACATATTCTTCATTTGTGCCAGCTCTCCAGGGTGCCATCATCAGCCTAGCACCACAATTTCTACAATTTCCAAAATTCAAGGCAAACACAACTAAAGACTAATCAACACTTTTAGGAAATTTCCGCATGTCTTGGTAGCTTCTGACTTTACTCGTGTGCAGTTGGTGTCACCTGCTGCAACAGCACATATCTGCTAAATATAGGACGTACACTTATTCAATAAATGTTCAGGATATTGTGGACTGTAAAGGAGAATTCCTCAGTGTAATTTCAAAGTACTCTGGCAGCACACATGATGATACTGCACAATAAATCTGCGCGTCCAAGATGATCTAACTTAGGTAACACCCTAATATGAGTGAAGCACATTTTATAAATATATTAATGTTGCTTCTAAAAATTGCTTCATTGCCATTTGTTTGGGTTTTTAGTGCTGGTTAACTTAAACCATTTGATTTTCATGTAAGTTCATGTTGTAACTGATCTAGATGCTTGTGGTTTTCATAAGCTAAATATTTTCCGGACAATATGTAAGGATATGTATGCATAGTAAATGTATGGGACAAATAGTGGTTATTTTTACATTAATATAAATCTTCATGAATCAACTTAAGTTTCACTTTATTCGCATCAGTTAATTAAAACCATCACAATTAGTACCACTATCGTATGAACCATTTCATACATGATTAAAATAATAAACTATAGACATAAAGTGCATACTTACATTTAAAATAGATACAAGCAGAAAGGTATAATCTTAGAACTAATGCATACTGTACTAAGATATTAATTTTGACTGTTGCTCAGACATTATTACATCTTTTCTCAATAAGTATTTGGAACCTAGTGAGAAATGTAGCAATTTTGCACTGCAGCGCAGTACCCTCAGGGATTAGACAGGACATAATTGCGTGCCTATACGTTCAAATGACTCTGGAGTTAAACAGTGTTTTCAATAGTTCCCCTCTTGCTTGTTTTAATTGTGGGCAGATAAAAACCTAATGGATTAGATCCTCTTTTGGTGCCTCACAAAACTACAGGCAGTTGCATCATTTACAAATCAGGGCAGTTTCTCCACTAGTGACTGAAATAATCCTAACCTTAAATTCAGAAATTTGTGTTTTGTAAACACTGACTAAGTGGATCCAAAATAAGGTGCAGCTTTCAAAACATTTAAAGTATCGGTCCGAATTTCGTTCCGTGCCCTGGATCACATTTTGCGATGCAGGGCGCGCTACAAAATTTGTTTTTATTAATTTAATTGTTTACTTACCTGCAATCATCCAGATTCCAGTGTTTATCACCCCCCCCACCCTGCCCCGAATGCCTGCCCCACCGTAACTCCCTCCACGGGCTGCGGCTGACAATTTGTTTTCCTTATACAAGTTTTCATTTGGTTATTAATGATATTAGCTTCAGGCCAAGTTGATGAATTCATTTACCCGAACCCAGCATGATGGTCAGAAAATGTCTAATCATTCTTTGAAGAAAACTAGGTATATTGCAGAGAGGGCATTTTGTATGCTTAAATCACACCACAGATGTTTAGATCAGTCTGGAGGGAGACAGCTTTACAGTCACCTATAGCTTACAAAATGTTGTACTGTTCTGCAAAACATCTCAAATCAAATCTTAAACGTTAAGAGAGAATTGAAGTCCAGGAAGTGATTATTCAAATTTTGATTTGGAAGAAGTAATTGATTTCGCAGAAAGATTGACATGCAGGAACCTCTTGGTGAAATCTTCTCATTCATTTTCAAACAGAGTCAGACTCAGGGATAAATTCTGAGGGACTCCGCAAGGGAGACTGAAAGCTTCAGCCTTGGAACCTCCACAGCAAACCAGTTGAACTCTCTTGGAGAGAAAAGAGTGGAAGAGCTTGAGAGCAGACACACCAACAATAATTTCCAGCAGCCATTCAATCATCTGTACAGGAGAAATGGAATTGAATACTGCTGATAAATCAAGCAGCACAAGAATGACCGTCCCCTCTGATCAACCTGGTGGTGATATGCTGCCAGCAGCCACAAAAAGAGCAGATTGTGTACTGTGGCCACTCCTAAAGCCATTCTGCAAGGAATTGAGTATATCATGAGCCTCAATGTATTTGACAAGTTCCTGGTCAACAAACATTTCAAGAATCTTAGCTGGCCCTGAAACCAAGGAAATTGAATAGAGGTTATTAAGATCCTCCAGTTCCACATTCATTTTTTTCAGTGGCGGAGTAACAATTGCTTCCTTCCAGGTCGAAAGAAAGACTCCTGAGTGCAGAATGATGGCAAACGTTTGCTGCAGGAAATCAGCAGTGGGTTTCCACGCCAGTTCAGAAGAGTAGGGATCAGATGGAGATCCTGATTTAATACTCAGCTGTAATTCTTTAGTTTGATGTAGGGAAATAGGGAGAAAACAGGAAGCTGATTGAGCTGAGTGCACTGCATGTCAATTTCGGGCAAAGTTGCATTATATATAGATAAGTGACAATCTGAATAAATATTCTGAATTTGATCCCAGAAAAAGAACACCATTCTGTTCATGAAATCTTGCGAAGGATTCAACAAGCACTGAGACAGGAGGGTAGATAGGTCTTTGACTACTTTAAAAAGTGTCTTAGCAGAGCTGCTGTCAGCTCTAATTTTGTTTCTGTGAAGAAAGCTGCCTGGGTGGATTTAATTGTGAGCTTTTAGCACAACAACAGGGCCTTTTGCTTCTCATTTCCCCCAGGGCCAAGGGTAGACCGCCATCTATGCTCTTGTCTGAAGCAATCCTGGTGGAGACTCTTAAGTTCCACAGAGAACAAGGGTGCAGACGGTTTGGTTTTGGTGGCCAATTTAGTGGGGCTATGCTATACAAAAAGGAAGTGACCCAGGCATGGAACCCTTTTGCTGCATACCACAGGGTGTCAACATGACTGGCTCTGGAGCTCCTGGGAGCCTGTTCTAGCAGAGCTTGGGTAACTTTACTCATATTTTGACATATAACAGGTTGGAAGAGGCCAGGTTTGCCCGAGACAGAGAATAAGGGAGATGAACACTAAATGCAATCGCCTGGTGGTCAGTCCAGTTAGGGGGGTGGACCCAGTTGACAGTCAGATCATCAGACTTATAGACAATATTACCAAGAGTGTGCCCTGAGATATGGCTACGTATAAAGACCTACCGGGAAAGCCCCATATTAGACATAAGTTCAAGGTGGGAGGCTGTACACTTACATAATGGGTTGTTTAAATGAAAATTGAAATCCCCCAGAATGATTATGTGATTCTGAACCAGATATGGTTCCACAATCTGACCCCAGGTCTCTAGAAAATTGGCCCTTTAACCAGGAGGGCAGAATACCAGACAGCTCAAAAAAGTATAATTGGCTGAGATTTTAAGCCTGACAACAACAGCCTCCAAAGTGTCCCCCTTGCTTAAGGCTACAGGATGTAGAGTACTGGCAATACCATCATGTACAATGACTGCCAGACCACCTCCCATACGACCATGGCAGTCAAGTCTAAGGATGGAATAATCTGGTGGGATGGCATCCCCAGGTCAGAGCCAGAGTCCGCTGTGGACCATACTTCAATTATGAAAAGACAGTCCAGGATCAGGGTTAGAATCAAATTGTGTGTTTCAGTCATAAGTTTTTATAAAGGACCTAGTATTAAGCAGGGCTCTATGGAACTCTTTCTGGCTGTGGGGTCTAATACTGTTGGCTTTGACCAGAAGTATATACTCCGCAGGTGAGGTAGAAGAGTCCATGGGACCATCATAAATGTTAAAATGGAAATTGCGTCTAAGGCATTGCTTAACTTTGTTATTAAAAACATCCAGTGTAGACTGACAAGCCCTGGCACTGAAGGTCCATGAGCTGGGCAAGGGAGGAAGACCTCACAATAGCCAAAGTCTAATAAAATCTGGAACCAACAGCATCCCTGGCACTATCCAGGCTTGGATGGGTGAAAGTAGACTTGCCTTTGGTGTACCTAGTCCGCGCAAGCGGCACACCTGCTGCACTTGTCCGCAGAGCGTCCAAGCTGCCCAGTGCCTTAATAGGTGCAAAGTGAGAGAACAGAGTAATCCATCAGAGACTAGATAGGAACCTCCGCTCCTGTTAACAAATTGAGAGTGATCTTTAGAATTTTGGCATCTCTCTCTCTCCTGGGAGCAACTGACCCCCTTCCATGACTGGATGTGGACAGCGTTGTCGCTGCTCCCTACTAGAGGATCCAGCCTCTCACCAGTCCTGCTAGCTCCGATATCACCTGGGCGAAGGCATGGTGACATTTTGTGCGGATATGCGTCCCATAGTACATCCACATGGGCTTTGCATCAGGCTATTTGTCCATTGCCAGACTGCACCACCCAGGATATGTGTGTGTAATTTAATCTTTTCTTCTGCACTTAATCTCTGACCGTCACCAACCAGGGCTGCTGCTGGACTTGGCCCTTCTGGCAGGTTCACCCCTGAACTTTTTGCCTTTTAATATTACATATTAGCGGTGATTTCTGGTCTTTGCGCCCTTTGACACTGTGTTCCAGTGTAAAGTTTGCGCGCGTGGTGAGACTGGCATGCCCTGCCATAGGAATGCATGGGGGAAAAGTGTGTCCATGGTAGTTCCTAATGTGTGGGGTGTGCCGGGGCAAGTTTGGTATGTACGAACTCGTGTGATTAAATGCTGCGCGATGATGTGTGCGGATTTATTGTGTCTAGTGTGGAAGTGCCACTTCTAGAAGTTGCAAAAATAACAGTTGATGGACTGAATGCAGAACAATGTCATACATTCACCCCAGTACAGAGATCTGGGCCTAAATCAATCGTTTTTTTGCACTCCACACCACCCCAGTTCAGACATGGCCATATGCAAATCAGCCTTGACCCTGTGCCTCATGGGAACAGTCCAGCCCGAACTGCCAAGCCATGTCTTTCCTGGACCGGAATCAAGCATCCTAGGACCGGTTTCTGGCTATCAGCCGTCTGCAGCCAGAATAGCTTGACTCCAGTGGTGTGGAGAGCATGGGACTCACGTCTGAGCATACCCATCCCACGCGGGGGGACAAATGCAAAAATAACAGTTGATGGACAGAATGCAGAACAATGTCATACATTCACCCCAGTACAGAGATCTGGGCCTAAATCCATCGTTTTTTTGCACTCCACACCACCCCAGTTCGTCATGGCCATATACAAATCAGCCCTGACCCTGTGCCTCATGGGAACAGTCCAGCCCGAACTGCCAAGCCATGTCTTTCCTGGACCGGAATCAAGCATCCTAGGGCCGGTTTCTGGCTAACACCCGTCTTCAGCCAGGATAGCTTGACTCCAGTGGTGTGGAGAGCATGGGTCTCACGTCTGAGCATGCCCATCCCACTCGGGGTGACAAATGCAAAAACAACAGTTGATGGACAGAATGCAGGACAATGTCATACATTCACCCCAGTACAGAGATCTGGGCCTAAATCCATAGTTTTTTTGCACTCCACATCACCCCAGTTCAGACATGGCCATATGCAAATCTGCCTTGACCCTAGATGGCCAGTCAGCCAGGGGGGTTGTTAAATGTATCTGCTAATGCTTTGGGTGTTAGGAAATATAGTGTGTATAGTGTGTTTTGCGCACCCTGTTTGATGCCTCTAGATATGATTTATGCATAGGGGGTTGTTTTGCCTGTTTAGGTTTATGTTAGGGAGATTATACTTCCCATTGTGATTTACGCCCCTAGTGTAAGGTTTTACTTAGGTGGTGAGGGTCTAATGTAGTTAGACTTGTGGGATACTGTGCATGATGGATTTCATGTCACAGACTGTTAGCAAGTGCAGTGATTATCAGTGTTTACTGACTATACGTTCTATGACCTATTTTTACTTGTATGTTTATGTTTTAGTTCACCTTGATCAAGTTATCTATTTTTACCAAGTGCTGAGGCTGACAGTGGTCCATGTGGCCCTGTCAGGTGTACAACACAGGTCAACACAGACCCCAAAATGCAGAAAAAAGTATGTAATGCAGAAATTGAAAAACAATTACTAATTTTGGGGAACCGGGATCAGGATCCTGTAATATAATAAAATAGTTAATTATTTATTATTTTGTGTTGGTAGACATGTATGTATAATTTTAAAATATGAGAATGTTGCAATATATTTAAATGTTAAAAGTTCTAATAAGTAGCTTTTTTAAAGTTCAAATCTGATTATGTCTTAATTGAAACATGATAGTAAAACATATTGCATTTTTAACATCTGTTCTACTGAAGGGCATATTGTTAGAAATAGGATTCCTTGCTGGCTGAGGTATTCACCCAGACCAGACAGAGAACACCACTTTAGCCAGGGTAAATTAGATACACAAAAAGATAACCTGTGGTCACGCTCTGGTAGCTTGGTACAGAGCAGTCAAGTTTATCTACAAAGGCAATGTGTAAAGTATTTGTGCAACACTCATACACAGTAACACAATGAAAGCACCACAAAAAGACTTCACATAAAATAAGGACAAAACAAAAAAAAATCCAGTCAGGAGAAGACCAAAAATAGTGCTTCGAGGTCACTAGCAGTCAAAAGGTTACTTGAGGTCATGAGGGACCGGTGCAAATCCAAAGATCAGGTTGACCACAATGGAGGGCAGGCAGTCCAATTGAATCCTTTAAGCAGCAAATCAGTCCTCCTGGCAGAGCTTCAGTTCATGACACAGAAGTGTATGATTACAGGGGGTCAGAGACCCGGTACTTATACCCAAAACTGCATTTGAACTCTCTGAAGAGCACAAGGTCCACTTCCAACCCAGTCTTGTTTGTCAGACTAGCCCTGGGGCTAACATCCGTGCTTTGTGTCTGGACAGGACACTACCTATTGAAGTATCCTTCCTTCCCATTCCCATTCCTTCCCTGCTCAGGAAGACCCATCAGAATGCAGATGAATGAGGATGAGTGCTCAGTATGCAGATGGACCTCACCTTCCTATGTTTGTGGCTGTCTAGAGGGAATGCACAAAGTGTAGCTGTCACCCAGTGCAGAGGTGTATTACACACAGGCTGTAAAGCACGAAGAGCAGAAACTACAGAGAAATGTCCACTTTCTAAAAGTGCCATTTCTAAAAAAGTTATGTTACATTCAAATTCACCAGTAAGAAAGATTTATCACTACCATTCCGAACATATGAAAATGAAAAAGCTAATTCTCTCTGATCAGGAATTACAGCTTAAAAGTATATTTCAGGAATTCCTAAATGCTGGCCTCATTTAGTGTAACACTTACAAAATGGTACAATAATTGTATGGTAGAAATAGATATACAGAAACTTATACTATGAGCGCAATATCTTATAAAACATTACATGATATATGTATTATTAAGAGGTTACACATTGTGACTTTAATTTACATTTACAACATATGCAAAAATAGATATGCTAGTTAAAGAAAGGAAATACAGAATACATGTATCTGAAATGCTTCGGCATGGTGCAAGTTAGAAAATGTGCTGTATTTTCAATTATATATGATTTGAAAATTGCAGCAGTTTGTCATTTGAAAATGTATCCAAAGCACAAAAAGAGGCACAATGCCTGGAAAACCAATAATTATTAGAACATTCCTAAATGGGCTGTGTCTGTAATTGTGACAGAATCATTTGTTCAGGACAAGAACCCTCATTCACCTTTAAAAGGCATGCATCATTATAGGGTCCCTCCTCACATCAGCCACCAGAAGGTGGTATGGGCTTCAACTCTGCGAGGGAGTGCATTTGGAGTATTTTTAGTGACATGTATGGCTTTATGTGAACTGTTAGGGCCCCATTAGGATGACGGGTGGAAAACCACCCCGACCGCCATGGACGCAGAAAACAACCGTTCGCCGGGACCGTGGATAAACTGGCAGTCAAATTAGTATCAACCGCCAAAAAAGACCGACCGCCACGGTAGCGGGTGAATAAAAATCGCCTGACGCGTGCGGTGATGATCAAAAACAGACCGTGGCGGTCAGAAATGCAGCAGAAAAGCTACAACCCACCGCAAGCATAGCGGAGACACCGCACGGGAAAATAGGAAATCCCCGCTGTTTCCGACCTCCGCGGTGGCACATTGGAGTGAATGGGAGAGCCTGCAGAAGAGCTGCAGCATAGCCACCGCAGCGGATGATCCATACAAAACATGGCAGACAATGCAAAAACACCACAACAAAGGTAAACATTGCACAAATCAAACTAGCCATGCCCCCTCAATACACCAAACACATCCCAATGAAACAAATAAATGCCGAACAGAAACACACAATTTCCAGAGCAACTCCCATAACACACCTGACAGCCAAACTCCATTGGGACACACCCACATAGCTGAGTAGAAAACCAGCCCCTTCACTGACCACAACATTCCAGAAGAGAAGGGCATACACCAGACCTGACAGGAGATGCAAGTGAACACAGCACACTCACCACCACCACCATCACACCAGCACCAACAATCCCCCAGCACAATAACACACCCACCACCCACACCCTTGCACCCACAGACACTTTGCACACTACACACCATGGCATCACAGAAAATGCCCAAATTCACAGAGAGTGAGTTGACAGTCATGGTAAATGAAATAGTTAGAGTGGAACCACAACTGTTAAGTAGCCTGGTCCAACAGACACCATTAGCCACAAGGACCCAAATATGGCAAAGGATAGTTCAAAGGATCGATCAGTAGGGAACACCCCGCGATCCAAGAAGGAGATCATGAAGCGGTGGCATGATCTCAAGAGGGTTGTCAAAGAGAGGAAGAGCAAGAACTGGGAGCTGACTAACTGGACTGGCAGTAGCCCTTCCATCCCTCAGAAAACATTCACACCATGGGAGGAGAAGGTACTTGCCATACTGCATCCTGAGAGTCTCACAGGAGTATCCGGGGGAGGGGAGACTGGTAAGTACAAACAAATGTAAACCAACACACTGATATGTACTTTCTTGCACAATCAAAACCCCATTGTATTGTACACCCTCACCTAACAGGTGAGGGTGTACCTGGGAGATCTTTTTGGGGGAGGGAGGCCTGTACCACTACTCCCACCATGCACCCTGTGCCACACCCCAGCAGGATGGATCACTCCCTCACCCAGAAGCACTTGGAAGCCCTTGCAGTACACCAAACAAACTAACAGGTAGGTACCCATCTTTCCTGGGAGGTCTGTTTGGGGGAGGGAGGCCTGTACCACTATTCCCGCCATGCCTCCTGTCCCACCCCTAAGCAGGATGTAGCACTCCACCCCACCCAGAAACACTTGGGAGCCATTGCATTGTTCACCTTCACCTAACAGGTAGGTAGCCATCTTGCCTGGGAGGTCTGTTTGGGGGAGGGAGACCTGTGCCACTATTCCCACCATTTACCCTGTCCCACCTCTAAGCAGGATGTAGCACACCACACCAACCCAGAAGCAGCTTGCAGCCATTGTATTGTTCACCCTCACCTAACAGGTAGGTAGCCATCTTGCCTGGGAGGTCTGTTTGGGGAGGGAGGCCTGTACCACTACTCCCACCATGCACCCTGTCCCACAGCATCATCAAGATGGATCCCTACCCCACCCCACCCAGAAGCACCTGGGAGCCATTGCAACACCCTCATCAAACTTACAGGTTGTTAGCCATCTTCACAGGCAGGGTGTTTGTGGGTGGGAGGCCTGCAGTACTACTTCTACCATGCCCCTTGTCCCACACCCCAGCAGGAAGGATCACTCCCTCCCACCCACAAGCATGTGGAAGTCATTGCATTGTTCTGCTTCACCTAACAGGTAGGTAGCATGAACCTGCAGCCACACATCTGTCACCAATGAAATGGTGCCATATGCCAACACCAGCCCTCTCCATGCACAAATATGCACACCAACCCCGCTTGACACGCACAGTGTGCACACAGGTAAACAAAGGGAACGGTTACAGATAACAAAGAGTCACACATCAATGGACATGCACAAAGAATACCGTGCACAACTATGCACAGAACACACTGATGAGTGCATTGCCATGTGGCCCAATCAGCAAGGAACATGTAAAATTACAGAAAGCATGTGTGGGCCCATAAATCCAAATATGTACATTACAGGTCAAAGTCATGCAGTACAATACAATGGCCACTCCATGGCCAGATGTGACGTCAGCCAGAGCATACGAATCAACATTGAGAGAACCATTAAACTCATTTGTGCTGGTCCCTACATGGCAACTGGTCCCTGTGAACATGATCACAACATGATTTGTATGCATTGCATCGACATCTGACACCATGTATGAGTAATGTATGTACCTCCGCATCATGCCATGAGGCACAGTATTGCACATAGCAAAAGATGTCAAGATCAGTCAATAGTGTAGTGCACAGACACTGGATGACACACAGCTAACAGAATTCTTACTGAGTGCCCAACACTGACCCTTCCCCAACTAATCCACAGGTGACCAAGAACTCACTACTGAGGACAACATCTATGACCAGCAGAGCCAGTCTCCACCCTCGGTACATGGACCCCACCACCACGACTGCTGCAACAGCAACAGCACAGCAGAGCCCTTCTGTTACGGCCTGTGCGTCCACCACCACTGCCACCACCACCAGTGCCACCTGCAACACCCTCCCTGTCCCAGGGAATTACCAGCCGACACCAACAACTGTGGACGGCAGGGAGAGTGTGCGAGGACCCACAGTGGGGAGGCAACAGGTATGTGGCAGCAGGGCAGGTGGGAGGGCCAGGGTCAACCCCAGACATCAGGAGGTTGGGACCTCATCCCTGGACCACTTCATCAGAGTCATAGGGGCCTACGAACAGGTCCAGGGACAAAGTGGCCGGTCTGACGAACTCTTACGTGAGCTCATCCTGCTGATGAGGTCCATCGACCCCCGCATCGGACAAATGGTGGACCTCATGGGCCAGCAAGTGGCGTTACTGAGGGACAGGCCTGCGTCCCAAAGAACACCTCCACCCCCTCTGGTGTGCTGCAGGATGACAGTTCACCATCCTCCCCTGCGGCCACTGAGAGGGGTGAGTCCTCAGATGCTGCTGGCACCACAGCAGGGCCCACCCCAACTAAATGACCAAGGGGCCATCCAAAGAAGAGTCTGGGAGTCTCTGGAGGCAAAGCACCAGCCAAACGCCAGTCACAGAGCCAGCCCTGATGGCAACCCTCTTCCCCACTGCATTGACTGTTTGGACTGTACTTTCCCACACTGTCTTGGGAATTGCACCTGTTTGTTGGACTGGGTCTCCACATCGATGTGGTGTCCACTCATTCATCTAATTTACCATGACTGTAACCTCACTGCTCCATCACCACCTTCATGTTTATCTGCCCGCCCCCTCACATGTCAACTTTGTAAATAAAATACCTTACACACCATCATTGTGTCAGCTTTGTCTTTAGTACAAGATGTACAGTCTTCAAGATGTCCATAATGTATCAGAAAGATGTATTTTATGTAGGAACGGATGCATTTGAGGCACCTAGGGAAACACAATAGAACAACATTCACTGGTGTGAGTGTGGCATCACAGACATTACACTACACAAACCATCTACACAACCCAACATGCAGACGACACAATGGGCAATAAGTGTCAACAAACATGTCCCGTATACATTCACAGAGTACATGTCACTGTCACACATAGGCGCCTTTACATCTGGCTGTCTGTACCATTTGGACATAGCCCTTCACGACAACAGCAATCACACCAGACAATGTATATGTTGTACATTGTCACTCACCTTCAAGTGAAGTAGTGGGTGATGAGCTGTTGACGCATGTCACCTCCTTCCTCCTCTCCACTGTCCTCATCACCGGACTCAGGTTCTTGCGCAGGTGGGGGCCTTGGGTTCTCATCATCATCCAAGAACTTGCGAAAGGGCAGGTTGTGGAGCATGCAGCATGCCTCTACGATCTTACACACCTTCCCAGGTGAGTATGACAGTGCACCTCCAGTTTTGTCAAGGCAGCGGAAACGTGACTTGAGCAGGCCAAAAGTATGCTCAACCACACAAATTGTCCTGCCATGGCCCGGCTGTGTGTCACCAGCACCTCCATTCACACAAGTGCGGTAGTCATTGGCATGGAGACATGCGCAAATGGCGGTGGGCATGCTCTGCCACCCAACTCGCGGTAGATACTGCCTGGCCCCAGCGGTGTGTCACCAGCACTCCCCATTCACACAAGTGCGGTAGTCATTGGCATGGAGACATGCCCAAATGGTGGTGGGCATGCTCCGCCACCCAACTCGCGGTATCTACTGCCTGGCCCCGGCGGTGTTTCACCAGCACCCCCATTCACACAAGTGCGGTAGTCATTGGCATGGAGACAAGCCCAAATGGCGGTGCGCATCCTCCGTCACCCAAGTCGTGGTAGCTACTGCCTGGCCCTGGCGGTGTATCACCGCCATGGAGCATTGCCTACAGCCAATGGGAGAGATTATTGTGGTGGCATGATGCAATTTTGAAAATCGTGGTAGGACTGCGCCACCACAGCAGAGGCTGACATTGGATGCATTTGAAAGATGCCCCATCGTGGTAGTGCACCCCGGGCCCCTGCGGTGCATCACCGTCTTGGAGCATTGGCTACAGCCAATAGGAGCGATGATTGCGGTGGCATGATGCAATTTTGAAAATCGTGGTAGGCGTGCTCCACCACCGCAGAGGCAGACATTGGATGCTTATGAAAGATGCACCATCATGGTAGCGCACCCCGGGCCCCTGCGGTGCATCACCACCATGGAGCATTGCCTACAGCCAATGAGAGTGATGATTGCGGTGGCATGATGCAATTTTGAAAATCGCGGTTGGCGTGCTCCGCCACCGCGGAGGCGGTCATTGGAAGCTTTTGAAAGAGGCAGACCTGGACAACAAATTGTTGCAGCTTGGTACCTTAGAAACGACCCAAGGGGGCTATATATGTGTGGGAGTAAGGCTCACATTTCCACTGTTCACAGAGCCTGCTGCCTGAGACCTTCATCTGCTGCTGCTTCCAGAGCCTGCTGCCTGGGACCCTCTTCTGCTGCTGCCTCCGGAGCCTGCTGCCTGAGACCCCATCTGCTGCTGCCTCCAAAGCATACTGCCTGAGGCCCTCATCTGCTGCTGCCTCCAAAGCCTGCTGCCTTGGACCTTCATCCGCTTTTGCCTCCAGAGCCTGCTGCCTGGGACCCTCACCTGTTGCTGCCTCCAGAGTCTGCTGTTTGAGACCCTCATCTACTGCTGCCTCCAGAGCCTGCTGCCTGGCACCCTCATCTGCTGCTGCCTCCAGAGCCTGCTGCCTAGGACCATCATCTGCTGCTGCCTCCAGAGCCTGCTGCCTGGGTCCCTCATCTGCTGCTGCCTCCAGAGCCTCACACAGTACCCAAGGCTGTATGGTGCCCGAAATGTCGTGGTAAATCATCGGAAAGGAAGGTATAGAGCGTGGGGGGGGGCAGACATGTAGTTGGACTGCTGCAGTATATGCCTGAGGGTGTGGGGTTGTGTCATGCACTGAAAAGCATGCTGTCTCCAGGGGAAAGGAGTGTGTGTCCCAATGTCACGGGTTTCCCTGCCTGTAGTTGTATGTCTGAGTGGAGTGTGTTACATTGTCAGCCATACAGAGACACAGTATGTTGGACATGCAGGTGCTAGGACAGTAATTGCTTGGCTGAATGTCTCTCTGTGCCCCTGTTTTCTGACTCAGTGTGAACCCAGATGCTCTGCACAGTGCCCACCCACCAAGACGAGACCACATCACTGCACATACTGTGTCTTTGTTCTTGTTCATTCATACTGAAATCCAAATATGCACCATCTCAGCCCTGTATACTTGCACACGACCACACTTGTTTAGATCTATATTTTGTTGGTGAGTCCATGTAACCCAATGCCACACACATGACATACAGATATGTTCACAGGACATGCTCATTAAATGCTGCCCAGTCATGCACACAGTGAGTCTACACATAGACACAGGTCGATATATGATGCATGTAGTGGCCAGACATGCATAGGACTGGAGATGTGTGCAAGCCACAGAGGGGGTTCAGTGCAGTCATCCTGCATGTGTGTGAGATTAGCAGGGACCCTGTACACCCTCATAAATGTATGCAATCACATCAGCTTAGCCCATGCAGCGTGCCCATGTGAGGTGTACCCCAGGGGGGGATGGACAGCGTTTACAATTGGTAATGAGTCTGTGTATTGCTACTGTACTGATAGATGTTGGTACATGACACTGTGTCACTGATCATTTCCCCCTGTTTTCTCCCATGCCAGCAGCTCAAGGTACACCAGCGTAAGGCCATGTGGAGGGCCATTGCAGCAAAGGTGCGAGCCCTGGGGGTATTTACCCGATGACGCACCCACTGCTATAAGAGGTGGGACAACATCAGCCGGCTGGCAAAGAACGTGACAGAGATGACCTTGGGGCTGCTTCCACGCACTGGGTGTTTGGCACGGAGCAGCATGACACCACTGATGGGCCACATCTTGGCAGTGACTCATCCTGAGCTGGATGTACGTCTGAAGGAGCATCGGCAGCAAGGCAGGGGTGAGTATTTGGGGAGGGGGACTTTGGCAGGGAACGGATGCATGTGTACAGGGCCTGTGGCAGCTGTGGCCTATGTGATGTTTGTGGGGTGGTGCTGTGCTGTGTCATGTGAGTGCGTGCTGGGATGGGTGCCAGTGTCGTGCATTAATCCAAACTGGCCTTACAAAGGTGCCCCTCCCTGCTGTGCATTCCCATAACCGTATGTGTTAGGATCTTCATGGTCATTCAGCATTGGGATAGTGTGGGGAATCAATTTGGGAGTGAACAGCAGTGTCCACAACCTGAGTGTGACTTCATGTATGCGTACATTGCATTGCATGCACCATGATTGTTGAGGCCTACACAATGCACCAGAGTACAACATGGTGTTTGGCATGGGCTACTTGCCATTGTGGACTGTCATGTTCTAATAGGTGTCTGTGTTGTCCCCTCCTGTTCCCTCAAGGTCTGTCAGTGGCAATACGTGGTGTGACCACATCATGTCCATAGGTGTGGGCAGAGCAAGTTGTGTGTCTGGTAGAATTCATCCATGGGCAGGGTGTTGTCCTGTGTGGCCTTAACATGGCTCAGTCATGGCAGATATTCAGGGTTATAGGCACTGTTGTGGTCTATGTAGTGAGTTGCTGCAATGTGATTGCAGAGTGTGGTGGTCAACAGGTAGATTTGGTCATCTTCTGTACTGCATTGATTGAATTGCTTTGTCCTGTTGATGACACTAACCCAACCCAGCATCTTTCTCTCATGCAGATTCGCCAGTAGACAGTGAGGGACAGGAGCCGGACACCAGTGGTGGCGAGACTAGCCCTACAGATGAACAGGAGCCCAGCGACACACAGGTCGCCAACACATCAGAGGGGGACCAGAGTATGCAGGAGAATCCCTGCCTGAGACACAAAGTACAACATCATCTGATGCCAGCGGGGATGCGTCCATGTTGGCAGGCACAGGGAACGGGGACTCTGCATCATCTTTTACCAAACAGCTGCCAGTGCCCACCCTCCCATCCACTTCCTTTGGTGCTGCCCGTGTCCGTGTCAGTAAGAGGGGATGAGTTACATTCACACCTCAGTGCTCAGTCTGTTGAGCTCCTGTGCCAGCTTTGTGTGGGACAGACAGCCCTGCTCAATGCCTTCACTGACCATGACAACAAATTAGGCCAAGTGGTTGTCTACATGGAGGGCATACACTCTGACGTGGGTAGGCTACACCGTACTGTCCAGGCTGTGTCATCCACAGTGACGTCTGCCCTTCAACAGGCGCATACTCCAAGTGCTGCTCCAGGGCCTTTGTCCACCCCCCAGTCAGGGGCCACATCTGATGACAGTGATGACGGTGCCCATGTGTCACAGTCATGATACAGCACAAGAAGCACCCAGCAGAAACAACCCAAGCGGGCCCACCCACAGACACCATCCCCACAGAAGAGCATAGCCACCCCAGAATGCAAAGACAAGAGCACGTCAGGGAAGAGCAAGGCCGAAAAAGCAATGAAGCAGACATCAGGCTCACATGCCTCAGAGGCATCACCAGCGAAGGACTCTCCTGTCCCTAAAACTTCACACAAAGCTAGGAAAGCAGTTTCTATGCCCACTGAGGAGGTGATGTATGATAAGGGTACACCTAGGAAGGGCTCAGAGCCACATTCACCCATCACATCGACTCCCATTTAAAGCCCAGTAAAACAGAGGAAGGAGGGCACTGTAGGAGGTAAACCTGGCAAACAGGGGAAGGAGGGCACTGTAGGGGGTACACCTGGCAAACGGGAAGGTGGTCGAGAGACGTAGCCAGACAACGCGCTCCGCAGGATCCAGCACGTCACCAGAGGGAGTGCCAGTGTCTGCACCTGATGCGGGTCTATTGGTGTGTGTGCCTGTTGTGTCATCACCAGTTCCCATTAACCCCAGTACAGGGAAGGCATTTCGAATTCCCAAGAAGTGGAAAGGCACCCCCAAACCTCTCCCACCCACACTGTGTCACAGGTCTGCATGACTCCCCCTCCACATGCCACTACACCACCTGCTCCAAACAGCCCTCAAGCTTGCTAAGCCACTGATAGCCCTACATCATCTGGGCCACTCTCTCCCAAGTCAAGTGGTCCTGCTGTCCCCGACACATAGCCAGCTCCAAGTCCGCCTGACCCAAAGAGTGAGTGGTAGTCCCCCTCACACACCTGTCTCTCATACTGGTGTGCTAGTCCTGCCCATTGTTTACCACCTGAGTGTGTTGCTGGCCATGGAAGAGTACAGTCAAACACACTCACTGTGCAGCTTCTCATGTCCTGACTCTGCACCTTGCCATGCCCACTGGCCTTGTCATTCACTGCTGTTCTGCCCTTGACTGTGCAGCTTCTCATGTCCTGACTGCACTTTGCCATGCCCACTGGCCTTCCTGTTCTGCCCTTACCTGTGCAGCTTCTCATGTCCTGACTCTGCACTTTGCCATGCCCACTGGCCTTGTCATTCACTGCTGTTCTGCCCTTGACTGTGCAGCTTCTCATGTCCTGACTCTGCAGTTTGCCATGCCCACTTGCCTTGTCATTTACTGCTGTTCTGCCCTGGACTGTGCAGCTTCTCATGTCCTGACTCTGCACTTTGCCATGCCCACTGGCCTTGTAATTCACTGCTGTTCTGCCCTTGACTGTGCAGATTCTCATGTACTGACTCTGCACTTTGCCATGCCCACTGGTTTTCCTGTTCTGCCCTATGCCTGTGCAGCCTCTCATGTACTTGCTGTGCATCCTGCCATGGACACTGGGCCTGTTGCTCTGCTGTGTTGGACTCTACCCTGTGCAGCCTCTCATGTACTTGGTGTGCACCCTGCCATGGACACTGGCCCTGTTGCTCTGCTGTGTTGGACTGTCCCCTGTGCAGCCTCTCATGTACTTGCTGTGCACCCTGCCATGGACACAAGCCCTGTTGCTCGGCTGTGTGAGACTCGCCCCTGTGCAGCCGCTTAAGTACTAGCGGGGCACCGTGCCATGCACACTGGCTCTATTGCTCTGCTGTGTTTGACTCTCCCCTGTGCAGCCTCTCATGCTCTCATGTACTTGATGTGCACCCTGCCATGGACACTGACCCTGCTGCTGTGCTGGGTTGGACTCCCCCCTGTGCAGCCTCTCATGTACTTGTTGTGCACCCTGCCATGGACACTGGCTCAGTTGCTCTGCTGTGTTGGACTTTACCCTTTGTAGCCTCTCATGTACTTGCTGTGCACCCTGCCATGGACACTGACTCTGTTGCTTTTCTATTTTGGACTTTCTCCTGTGCAGCCTCTCATGTACTTGCTGTGCACCCTGCCATGGACACAGGCCCTGTTGCTCTGCTGTGTTGGACTCTCCGCTGTGCAGCCTCTCATGTATTTGCCATGCACCCTGAATTGGCCACTGGCCTTCCTGTTTAGAGTTTGCCTGTGCAGATTGTCTTGCATATGCTCAGCATGTTGTGCCTTGCTCTTCTCTACTGTTGTTCTACTGTCACATCTGTGCAATATGTGAATAAAGACAGTTACTTCTGTTGTCTGTTTTGACAGTGTCCTTGCTGATTAAAGTTATTTTGGTGTGTGCATTTGGTTGACTGTGCCCCATGCTCTATGTGTCACTTCAACATTGTCAAGCTCTTTACCCGCATCACATTTTTTAACAGGGGTGACAGGGACGTCAGTCCATGCAGACACTGATGCTTGTGTTATCTGTGGTGTCTATTTTAACTGTCATGCAGTTCTATTTTTAATGGTTTGCTATTGTTGGCTACATTGTTCACATGTCAGGTTGGGGGACACTGCCAGCACAGGGTGTGATACTGTGCACAGATTTGCACCCAGGCTGGGCAATGTCATCATGTATTTGTGTTATTCCTCTAAGTGTGCCAAGATGTGTATGTGTATGGTCATCTTGTGATGGCCCTTAGTCCTGGTCCCATGACCTACACGAGATGTGTGCTCTTGGGTAGTCAAGAGGTGTGCAGTGTGAAGGGTGTGACTTTGTAGGGGATGTGGATGTGTGTGTGCCCCTGGATTGTAAAAGACACACATGTGTCACCCAGGAGTTGTGTGCCTGTTGTTTGGATTGTTCAGCCCTGTGGATGTGGTTGTATGCACATGTGTGAATTGTCTGTTGTGCACTTTTCAGTGTGTTGATGTGTCCTTGCTGTTCTGTGTGACTCCTACTTGTTGTTTTAGTCACTTGTGAGTGTGCAGAGTGTGTGACTTGCACATCCGTGTTGTGTTTGTTTGATCATCCTGTGTCTTGAATCTGTTTGTGTAGACTGTGGAGCCCTGCTGCTCCACACTGCCATTGTGGTTGTGTTTCTCATGCATTGCAGGCACATGGTGCCTTTTATCCTCCTGTAGGGGATGGTGTGTGGGGCGTAATGCCATACCCTATATGTGCCACTTATGCCTACCCATTGTGAGTCTGCACTCCCTCTATTTGTGTATGGTACACCCCTTAAATGTTGACTACTGACATGCAAGACAGTTCACTTTGATGTCAGCTGTACCCTTGGTTTATATGTGTGTGTGCCTCCCCATCACTTCATTTATGGTGCAGTTCTTGGGCCAAGACAAATGTCCCACTCTGGACATTGCCCCAATGGTTTATGTGTGATGTTCCTGTGCTATTAATCAGTCAGGATTGCTCATGTGCACTTCAGCTGTGTGTGCTGCCCAGTGCTCTGGTCAAGATGGTTCTGCTCTTGCATACCAGAGTGGTGCATCTGTTGTTGTTTTGTTGGATGTATGTGTGTTGGCTGTGGTATAGCTTCACTTTCTGGGTGTGCTGTTGTGTTTGTGCTATGCTGATTTGTGTTGTATGTGTTGAGGTTGTGTCAGTCATGTCTGTGTGTGACTGTTATGCTTGGTGTGCACACACTGCTTGTTGTGCATACAGTGCTGTGTGTATGTGGCCTTGGCATTGCCTGATGTGAATCCCATGATGTCCTGCAGTGTTTGTTTTGTTTTTATTCCATGTGCATCTGTAGTTGGTTTGATGTGGCAGTGTTGTTCTGTGATGGTGCACTTCTTGTGTGATTTGTGGTATATTGTGTGTGTTTTGGTCCTGGGTGATGGGGTTGTGCACTCCTGTTGTGTCTGTGCTCCCATTGCCTTTCCACAGTTTGTCTGACAGGGTATGCCTGTTTCTGATGGGGTTCTGTGTGTGTTTCTGTTGTGTTTTGTGTTTTTTTTGGGCAGACATCTGTTCTGGCATCCCAGTGTGTGTGTGTGTGTTATGTGTGTGGCTGCACCCAGGGTGTGTGTTCGTTTGTGTGTGTATGTACTAGCAAGTATTGGCAGCCTTGAGTGTGTGTGCCACTGGAGATGCGTGCTGCTGTTGTGAAGGGAGTATGTGTGTAAATTCCTCCTGGTGTTTGTCAGTAATGGAGTATGTATAGGGGACCTGTGTGTTGTGCTGCAGGTGTACTCCTGTGGTGTTGTTGTATGCACGTGTGGCTGTTCCCAGTTACACTCCAAGGCCTTCCTTCCTTCCTTGTGCCTTTACTTGGTATGTCTTGCTGTCTCCCTATGTTGCTGCACTGTGTTGGCTGTGGTTTGACTTCACTGACTGTAGCAGCCATGTGTGGTTTGATGGGATGAGGGAGGTGTTCTGTGTTCCTGGCCTTGAATGAGATGCGCACATGCTTGTTGTGTGTCTCCATGGCCTTCCATTTGTGTACATTCCACTTTGGATTGCTGATTTGCTGTGCTCTATTCCTGTGGACATTTTGGCTGTCTGTGTGTGAGTGTGTGGTATGTATGTGTGATTATGCAGGCTGTGTGGCCATTTGTATGTTTGTTCTTTGTATGTGTTACTTTGGTGCTTGTATTCATGTTTGTTTCCATGTGTGTGGTGGTGTTGTGGTGTGTGTTTCGTGGCACTGTGCTGTGTGTTGTGTGTTCTTGTGCAGCCACTCCTGCAATGGCTGTCTCCCTGGTTGTTTGTTGTGTGGTCCAGGGTGTGGATTGACCTTGCTTGATGCTGTGCATGGGGGTGGACAGGATGGGCACCTGGCCTGTGCCATCATGGGGTGTGTTGATGTGTGGTGGGTGCAGATGTGTCTGTGGGGTGTTTGTGCCCTGCCCATGCCTTGGTCTGGCCCTGTCTTCTGCATTGTGCGCATGTATTCACCGCTGTGGTGATGTGACTGGGACATTGCTGCAAGTTCGCGGTTGAAGTTTGTGTCATGGATGCAGAGGGTTGACTTGGTGGAAGGTGGGTCATGTGTGGGTGCCCTTGTGGATTTGTTGATGCCCCCAGCAGGGTGTCTGTTGTGGATTTGAACCCTGTGTCAGCCCGTGTGTTGTGTGTTGTACTTGTGTACTTTCATACCTGCGGTGGCAGCGTCCGCGGCGGCCCATGAGATGATAGTGCTGTAGCAGGTACAGCACCGGGAACAAATGTAGAGCTGGGACCAGGCAGTCATGACCAGGTGGTGTGGACCGGGACACTGGTATCGCTCTCCGCTGTCGAGTTTCCGCCATCTCTGGTTGGACGGTGTCTCCGCTGCGTCTGCTTGATTGGGCCATCCTAATTTGTGGAGCGGGCGGACGTCATTCCGCACGGAGGTGAGTCTCCATTAGCTCACACCGCTGCGATGGCTGACAGGGTATGCCTGTTTCTGATGGGGTTCTGTGTGTGTTTCTGCTGTGTTTTGTGTTGTTTTTGGGCAGATATCTGTTCTGGCATCCCTGTGTGTGTGTTATGTTTGTGGCTGCACCCAGGGTGTGTGTTTGCTTGTGTGTGTATGTACTAGCAAGTATTGGCAGCCTTCAGTGTGTGTGCAACTGGAGATGTGTGCTGCGGTTGTGAGGGGAGTATGTGTGTAAATTCCTCCTGGCGTTTGTCAGTAATGGAGTATGTATATGGGACTTGTGTGTTGTGCTGCAGGTATACTCCTGTGGTGTTGTTGTATGCACGTGTGGCTGTTCCCAGTTACACTCCAAGGCCTTCCTTCCTTCCTTGTGCCTTTACTTGGTATGTCTTGCTGTCTCCCTGTGTTATTGCACTGTGTTGGCTGTGGTTTAACTTCACTGACTGTAGCAGCCATGTGTGTTTGATGGGATGAGGGAGGTGTTCTCTATTCCTGGCCTTGAATGAGATGCGCACATGCTTGTTGTGTGTCTCCATGGCCTTCCATTTGTGTACATTCCACATTGGATTGCTGATTTGTTGTGCTCCATTCCTGTGGCCATTTTGGCTGTCTGTGTGTGAGTGTGTGGTATGTATGTGTGAGTATGCAGGCTGTGTGGCCATTTGTATGTTTGTTCTTTGTATGTGTTACTTTGGTGCTTGTATTCATGTTTGTTTTCATGTGTGTAGTGGTGTTGTGGTGTGTGTGTTTCATGGCACTGTGCTGTGTTTTGCGTGTTCTTGTACAGCCACTCCTGCAATGGCTGTCTCCCTGGTTGTTTGTTGTGTGGTGCAGGGTGTGGATTGACCTTGCTTGATGATGTGCATGGGGGTGCACAGGAAGGGCACCTGGCCTGTGCCATCATGGGGTGTGTTGATGTGTGGTGTGTGAAGGTGTGTCCGTGGGTTGTTTGTGCCCTGCCCATGCCTTGGACTGGCCCTGCCTTCTGCATTGTGCGCATGTATTCACCGCTGCCGTGATGTGACCAGGACATTGCTGCAAGTTTGCGTCGATGTGTGTCCTAGATGCAGAGGGGTGACTTGGTGGAAGGTGGGTCATGCTTGGGTGCCCTTGTGGATTTGTTGATGCCCCCAGCAGGGTGTCTGTTGTGGATTTGAACCCTGTGTCAGCCCGTGTGCTGTATTTGTGTACTTTCATACCTGTGGCGGCGGCATCCGCGGCGGCCCATGAGATGATAGTGCTGTAGCAGGTACAGCACCGGGAACAAATGTAGATTTCGGTCCATGGCAGTCATGACCGGGTGGTGTGCACCGGGACACTGGTGTCGCTCTCTGCTATCGAGTTTCCGCCATCCCTGGTTGGGCGGTGTCTCCGCTGCGGTGCGTCTGCTTGTTTGGGCCATCCTAATTTGTGGAGCGGGCGGACGTCATTCCGCACAGAGGTGAGTCTCCATTGGCTCACACCGCCGCGATGGCAGGCGCACTTTGATGGCGGTGCGCGTCGCTCTGCGAAAGGATTGCACTATTAATAAGGAGGACGTGTTTCCCGGTGCTCGTGGGCGAAAAATTCGTTTTTTGGCCCCGCCAGCACTGCGGTGGTGCCACCGCCCAACATCCTCATGGGGTCCTTAGTGTGTATAAAACATTCTGAGTGCAAAGTGATGAGTAGGTAAAATGAAACTGCCTTTTGGCGGACTGAAAAATAATGTATTCTGGTGTTCCTAGGGTGATTTGAATCTGTGTAAAAATTGATTAATGATATGTATTATATATTATCTTCCACTGTATCTGAAAATCTGTCACACCAAATTATGTTGTGATAGTGAGTTTTAGATTGCTCCAGATTGGTATGCCTAAAATAGTTATTTGTTTTGGTCCTTTTGCAGAAGAAGGGTCACATTTACATAATTGTTTTTTTGAAATTCATTATTTATGTACTTATTTTGATTGTATAAAAATTTGTCAAAGTTGTTTTTGAAATCAGTTACGGACTAGGAAAATAACACTCTTGGCAAAGTAAAAATTATTAACAACAAATGACTGTAATATTATGTGTCTTAATAAATTATTTTAGGTTTTAAGACTATTTCAAGGAGCAGTGTTATTTGTGACACATTGAAGAAAATAAACCTTACACATGAGGAAAACCTCTAAAACCATATAATTTATATAACAGGCTACTTGCTTGATTAAACATCATTGCAGTTAAAACAGCTTCACAATCACTCATTATTTCAGAAAAGAAGAAAAAAAACAGTACCACAGACATTATTAACATTTTACCAATACATTCATAATTATGTTATGTTAGCGGGTTTATAAAGCGCAACAGCTGCCTCAGCAAAGAGCCGTCCTGGCGCTGAACAGCAATGAGGTGACAAGATAGAAGGGGACTCAGGAGGACCTATGAAGAGGGAAGAGGAAGGTTTTCATTGCTTTCCTGAATTTGAGGAGATTATTAAGCCCCCGAATGTGGGCCGGCAGCGAGTTCCAAAGAATAGCTGCTCTGTTCTGAAAGGAACGACCTCGGGTGCGAACCCTCCTGACTCGAGGGACCACCACTAAGTGTTATACCATGGAGTGCAGCTGGCAGGAGGGAACATAGGGTAGGATCAGATCAGTCAAGATGTTTGGTGATGCAGATTTCAGAACTTTAAAGGCTACAAGACAGCCTTAAACTTGACTCGCCTAGCCACTGGCAGCCAGTAGAGGCGGCGAATGGCATGAGTCACTGAACAGGCTCTACGCAGACCGAGGAGAGATCTTGCGGCTGCATTCTGGACTCTCTGTAGCCTCTGTATTTCAGAGTTGTTCACACCCAGAGATTGAGAGCTAGCGTAGTCAAGTCTTGACATAATCAGGGCCTGGATGATGATCTGCCTGGTAGGGGCATCGAAGAAGCCCAAGATGGGTTTGAGTCCTCGCAGCAATCCAAATCAGGTTCCTGCCACCTTTTTAGTTTGAATCTGGCAGTTAAGCAAAGCATCCATCCAGACCCCAGGTTCTTCACTGCGAGCTTGGGGGCGGGGGCAGTGCAGAGGCACTTGGGCTACCAGAGCTCATTTTATAGGCCATGGTCCTCTCCCACTAACAACACCTACAACTTGTTGGCATTCAGTTGGAGACAGTTGGCGGTCATCCACTCAGTGACTGCCGCAAGATCACCTTGAAATTTAGTAGCATCCTGCTTGGAGTCGCTTGAGAGGGTCACCACCAACTGTGTGTCATCGACATAGGAGACCACGGTCAGCCCTCTGCTCTTGGCTACCATGGACAGAGGTTGTAAATAGAGATTAAAGAACAGAGGGCTCAAGGAAGAGCCCTGTGGTACCCCTTGCTTGTTGGGAAGGATGCTAGAGATAAAGGGGGGAGCTATCACCTGAAACAATCTATCCACAAGGAATGAGGCCAGCCACTCCAAGGCTGGGTTGATGATTCCAGTCTCCTCCAGGCGACGCAACAGGATGGCATGGGACACAGTGTCAAACGTGGCACTGAGATCTAGAAGGACAGGGGGTTGGACAGTAAGGAAGGGTATGTTATTGAAAACTGGTTCCAACAGGTGGCCAGCAGAATGTGTTGGACCTGAGACCTGTTGGTCGAGCTGACAAGCTGCAAGATCGGCGAAAAAATTTGTCACTTTGGAATCAGAGTGGTTATCCAGATGCAAATTCAGGTCACCTGTGACTGTAAAATTAGGAGGCATTTACAGCCAGGGCACTGACTGTCTCACTAAGAGCTTCTCTAAAGACTTTTGAGGAGCCCGGAGGTCGGTAGAAAAGGAAGCCTGTCATTGTGAAGTTGGGATTCAGGGTGATTTTAAAGCGGGCACACTCACAACCGGCAACGGGCTGCCTTTATAAAGGTGCAAAGGTAGCCGGTTTTGAGAATGAACGCAATACCACCACCTCTCGTTTCCCTGTTAAGGGTATGTTTCTTATAGCCAACTGGGAGTGTGAGCACTTGCTCCGCGACCATGTCCTCTGAAAGACAGGTCTCTGTGAGAAACAGGACGTCGGGGGACTCTGCTTCCAGGAGATCATAGATATTGGCAAAATGTTTAGCTAGGGAGCGGCAGTTAAGGTGAAAGATGGTTGTGTGATTACTCAGAAGGGGGGTGGCGGCTGCTAAGCATTGTCGGAGTGACCTACATGCAGCCACAGCCTTTGCAGTCAAAGGGACCCTTTAAACAACCCAGATACGATTGTTTGCACAATGCCCACCTGCATCCTGATAGCAAGCAACTCATGTCGGGCGTAAATGTGCCTCAAGTTATCAAAATTGACAGCATGTCTGGCGTCTGGCAACGGACTGGCGCGGACGGGCGCAGACGGGCTTACCTTTGGCGTGCCTTCGTTGCACCGGCGGGCTCCCACGCTGCTTATGTAGTGCCCTCGGTACCGGAAAGGAGGGGAGGAGGCGGAGTCATGCCCTCCACACAAACAGCTGAGCGATGCGGTGGACTGGGGATGGAAGAAAGTAAAATACAAAGCGCAGGTAGGCTGAATGTTAGGAAACTAAAATGTCAACACCTCTAGTTAAAAACACAATATTAATCCAGTTCACCATACATTGTACATTCAATGAAAAATAAATTAAAAAATCTATCAACCATGGGCTAAATCATGCCCTAAATAGTAATTCCATTTTAAAAACATAGTATAAAATGCATCAATAATTACTTTAGCAGGGTATTGCACATATTGCATATTAACAGCGTAGCCTCAGTGACTACATTTTATTATCCTAACAGCGTGAACACTAAATACTCCAAAATATCAAACTATGCAAAAGTCTCTTATATATATGCCCTTTCGATGCGTTGGACGGCCCCCGGTCGCCTGACGTCAAGGTGGGCATGTGAGTCGGATGGACGGGGTCAGTCCAATCTGCCAACGCGTTACATTCGGCAGCACCCCAGCGGGATGTCCGCCGTGGCGAAGGGACTAAATATAATACTTCTCAAACTGACTATACTAAAAACAATTCAGCTGCATGTAAAAATTGTATCAATTGAAATAACAACAGGATCGACTCTCCCAATAGCAACCTAATAAGTGCCTGGTGAGCTGATCTAACCCCAAAATTCAAAAATAGGTGTTTCAATTAAATACACCAAAAGTTAATCAATTTAGGACACACACATAATATATGGACTAATGACTCTTTTGGTCATCCGCATGGTCGACAAATAGTATCGGGCCACTGGTGAATCCAAGGCTGCGTGCCCTCTCATGTTAGATTTATTTGCATTTGTAGATTTAAAAAAGTATTTTGTATTTTGGCCAAGAAAAGAGCAGTCAGGTATGGCTGAGTGTAGAAAAACGGTATGAGTTCATCACATACCATGCCTGATTTTTCCCTGCTAGTGCATTTTTATAATTTATATAATAGAAACATAAGTGATCTAATGCAGAATCTCCAGAGGAGGCAGATAAAGGCTGCAAGGTCTTCGTGAGCATGCTGAAGGCTACTTAAAAATCCTTGGCAAGGGTCTGCTGAGCTTGTAATGCAGCAGTTGGTGTATGGCGTTTTAGGATCCTAGCGAAATTTACCGATTCATGCCCTTATATACCTTATATAGGTACAATTCACATTGCCCTAATATAGGCATAGAAATCATACCCATATTTCGACATAGCTCATACAGTCCAAATACAGGCATGGCTACCTCCACCCGTTCTAAAAATCCACAACGATTTCTTGGAAAAATCGTCTTAAGCAGTCAGGGACATCCCCTTGCTTGAATATTGATTTGTCCAAGAACTCATGGGGTTTTCAGGGAACTACTATTCCCTTGGGGTTCATTGATGACGTTATTAAGCCCGACTTTACGTTAAACTGGGTACCTTCAAGGTATAAATATGCCTTTACTTGCTCTAGCAAACGCACGGTGGCTCGGAGCAGTTCAACTATCTACTTGCCCAGCGCAGCTCCCTACAGCAAGTGCCGAAGGAAGCCGACCCTCCATCTGACGCACTGATCGAGAAGCCCTTCCTTTCTCTTGCTGAGAAACCAGCTCCAGTGTTTCCAAGCTCCCCTCGCGGGGTGTTGGGAAATCGAGTCCCGAGACAAGAGATACCAGACCATTCTAAAACCAAGGTATGGAGCTGATTAGACCCTAAAGAGAAATCTTGGAAAGATTCTTGGCAAAGAAACGAAATCTATGCTACACCACACTTACTTCTTCCCTCGTACTAGACTTAGGTTAGGTACATTGGGGGAAGGCGTAGTTTAGAAGCACCTGTTGAGTACTTTTAGCCTTTGTTATTTATGTATGTATTTATCTATGGTTTAGAAGCATTACAATGCTTTTACAGTATTATTTTATAACACTCTTCACGCTGTACGCATTATACTTTGCAGCCTGTATTACGATTGTAGCAGTTCACTTTACCTGCATGAGAAAGAAGACTGTTCAATAAATCCTTTTATTAGAAACGCCCGTCTCTCTATTTCTCGGCACCTCTGATGAAACGAAGCATGCACGATTGACTGAGTAAAATATCTATCTATTGTTTCCACGACTCCCGAGATATATTTCTAATTCTTGGGAAACAAAGTAGTCATGTTTATGCGGTTGTCAGTAACGAATCCCTTCTTGTGAATTCGAGAAAGTTTCTAGTGACCTCTGAGCTAGCTGGTACTCACAATTAAGTGTAACATATTCGATAGAGACCTAGTAGACATAAGTCCTACGTCAAATCTATAGGATATCTTATTCCAATGCGCAGAGCCTATTGGGAATATAGGAACTACACTACATGGCGCCCAACATTTGGTAAAGCACTAATTTAACGCTAGATACTAAAGTCACTCAGTCGTGCTTTTCACAGAGACCCCATTTCCCCTTAAAATACTCCAATTGACGTCTGGAGTGGGTAAAAGGATAAAATATCCACCATAACTAAGTAGGACGAAAATCCTTTGTATTAGTTTTTGGTTTGTTCAACGTTAAAGGATACAGAGTTCCAAAATATTGTGCACCTTATCTATGTTTCCTTGAAACTTGATCTGCAAACTTTCAAAAAACAATGTTGCTTAACGGTGACAACAACGCAACCGGGGAGCTGCAGGAACTGCAGCCCTACCGCGCTTTGATGTTACAGGTGTCCAACAAGACGACCCGGATGCTATATTAATCCCGGAAAACTTAAGGAAAACCATCACTATTAAACTTATAACAAATGGCCTACCACCAAGTGGTGGTAGGGTAATCTTTGTCATAGAGGCACATGAATATCGACAGACAGAGGTATTCTATTCATGGATTTTCTTCCCTGAAGCAAATCCAGTATTACATGTGTTTCACTTCTACAAAGAAGAGGAACCTCCAATGGAATACACTCCTTTCGAGGATGTTGAAATTCCACTAACTTACCAAGAGCATGCCCTTTGGTTTAAAGGCGCCCTACAACATCAAAATCACATCACCAGGCTCGGTCCACTAGGTAGACACAAATAAAATCACACCACAGACTATACAATCAGTCATTGGTAAATTGCCCGCAAAACGGGAACAAATTCCATTCTGGATAGCTCAAAAAAGTACTCAAATCGAGGCAGTATTTCCAGATACTACCCCTCATGAGAAACACAGAATTCTAAGAATCTGTTTACCTATGGGGATCGCACCACACCTGGAGGACTGTGACACTTGGGGTATGGTCTTTGCTGCAATCTACACGAAAACACATGGTGTTCCGTCTATGGCGGTTATACCAGATGTCCTGAAACAGATTCAAAATGAATACGGGGCAGAGCCTGCTTTGAATCTGGGTATGAAATTACAGGGGGATTTCAAACAGGTCTCAGCTATATTATTAGCTAATATTAAAGGTGAGGCAGCATCTGTGGCGAGCCGCCAGAAATTAAGAGAATTTGATATGACTGACCAACCATATGAACTGGCGAGAATAATTGAAAAATCCTATGAAGAACTAGGTAGAGATAGTTTGGGTGGGGAACCAGTTAAACTCCAACTAACTGAAAGTCCTGAAAAGGTCACTCTCACTGTTCCTAAAAAGAATTGGGAGAACACTAAACAAACTTCTAAAGAGAAGCACTCTCAATCCCGAGGTAAGTCTCCTCAAAAGGAGCCCTCTGAAAAGAGATATAACCTCAGGAATAGGGATAATTTGAGAAAACCTGATCAATATCAAGATACTGATACACGTTCCTCTTGTACCTTTCAGACTTCCTCACAGAAATCGTAAAGAAGAGGATGGTCAGAACAAAAGGAAGAACGTGTGAAGTCCAAAGATGATCAACATGTTCCAAAAAATAAGAAACCCCAATTCACCAAATAGAAGGTAGCAGGTCTAAAAATCAGACATGCCGAGGATCTTGAGGACACAACTCAAGAACGGGGAGTGGGCCCAGACAATGCTGTACAGCGCAGCAGAAGTCACCATAGCTCGCAAGATCTTGAAGGATCATCTGGAGACAGTGGACTTGAATGAGTACATCCAAGTTGAAGCTCCCGATACCAGGGTTAGTGTACCCCATAAGTTATATGAAGTAACGTTCTGGATGGAGGGGGACATAACTAGGAAAATAAGATCACTCTTTTGGGAAAAGCTCTCTAAGGGTTTTGACATTCTTCTAGCTGAAAAAGACTGGCCACCAAAATTTGTCAGGGAGTGCCCACATGGCGAAGACATCATTATGCCAGCCTTCTCCAATCATATACCAATTCACGTAAAATACACCTATGCCAGAAAATGGGCTATAGCCCAGGCTCCAGCATTATATAAAAATCATGTAGGATGGGATGAGGATTCCCCTCAACATAAAATCCAGTTAGAAACTCAACCAACTGCACAAAGGCAGTATCCAGAAAAGCAAGGAGCTAAAAAACAGGCCAGGGAGATATTAGATCAACTTGAATACCAAGGGGTGATTGAAACATGCACCTCGTCAATTAACAATCCTTTGTTTCCTGTCTCCAAACCAGACAATACGTATCGTCTAGTTTTGGATTACAGACATTTAAACTCTTGTTGCAAAACCTTTGCAGTACAAAATGCACACAGTGCAGCACTAATGAATAACATTGTGCGTAAAAAATATAAAACCACATTAGATATTTCTAACGGTTTCTTCTGTTAAAACATTGCACCTGAAAGCAGGTACTTGACCGCTTTCTCAATTATGGGGACACAGCGTCACTTCTGTCATCTCCCCCAGTGATTCAAGAATAGTCCAGGGTTATTTTCAGCTAGAGTAACAGAGTTACTACAAACGTATGATGATGAGGCATTTTCTTTTGTCGATGACATCTATCTAACGGACGATGACTTGGATAGGCACTTGAACAGAGTGAATACCATTATACTTGGATTTGCCTCTGAAGGGTACAAATTCAACTTTAAAAAATCAAGCTTTGCCCACTTCAACGTCCCTTTTCAAGGATACAAGTTATCAAGTGAAGGCAAAAGCCTGGCAGCCAACTTTTTAGAAAAGTGTGCGCTGCTCCAACCTCCAAAAATGCTGAAAAACTTACAGTTTATTCTAGGTTTCCTAAATTTAGGAAGAACTTACATTCGAAACTACGCAGAAAGGGTTAAACCTCTCTACGAATTAATCAAACCAGATTTCAAAACTACTAATTGGACTCAAAAACACACAGAAATTTTGCGTTCAGTGCAAACAGACATGTTAGCAACAACACATTTACAGACACGCGTAAACATACGCAACCTTATAATCAGAATCATCCCAGGAAGATGCGGATTTACGTACTTAACATTTAATGAAGGTGAAAAAGTACCAATTGCTTATAAATCACACTTGTACACACAAGCTGAAATGAAATTCACTTCTACAGAAAAAATTCTGACAGCGGTTCAAACTGCAGTAGCAAAAGAGAGAGCCCTCACACAGGGAAAACGAATAATGGTTGTTACTCCAGTACCTGCCTTAGAGGCAGTGACAAAATCAAGCATTCTGAATGCAAAAACTTTACATCCAAGATGGGTACAATGGGTTAACTCTCTTGCTGCAACAGACGTTGAATACGTTTTTGACCCCTAATTGAAAACACAAGAATTTCTACAATACGAACAAGAATGTCCTCTGCCCACTGAGATTCTGCCTCTAGAATAGCACGAATGTATAATTTATACAGACGGATCAGCACAGCCCGCAATTGGGGGTAAACAAGCTTATAGTGTTGTGTGCGCAATTGTTAAAGGCCGCTGGCGCGATGGAAAATTCCCACCTATGGTCACAAAAACGCAATCTCTCGGAGATTTACAGCTCAGCGAGTTGAACTACAAGCATTCAAGATGGCGCTTTAAAATACTGATTGCGAATTCCCCACACTCATAGTGCGTGATTCGTATTACTGCATTCAATATTACAATGAATACTTGCAGAATTGCTTTGGGTACCAGTAGTTCAATTACAGAAAGAACTACAAAAGACTCACGTGATCCATACACCGAGTCATCAGCTTGATGCGTTCACGTTGAAGGGAATTCATTGGCAGATGAAGCCACGAAAGCAGCTGTGCAAACGGCATCCGCAGCTGCAATCACTCGTTCTAAAACAAAAATAGATGGCAAAATAATGCTAGCTGTCAATGCCACTAGCAAAGGCAGCGGTGCAGCGTTACCTCTTAAATATCCACTCGAATATTCATACATAATTGATGCCAACTCTGTTGCTTTTGCTAGAATCCCTGGAGTGGGGGATAGAGTAATTCCAAACAGTAGGCGTAGAGTAGCTTTGATACACGAAGCACATTTGGGAGAGGGTCTGATACATCAAGGGATCTCTAAATCGATACTAGAATTAAAAGAGAGATACTGGTAGCCAGGGATGAATGCCCACATTCATGAATTTGCAATTAATTGCCATGACTGCCACAGTGATTGCAGCAGAGAACGCGGTCAGATACCTGACTACAGTGTAGCCAGCTCAGTACAGATACCTTCGTTAGACAACATTAGGCTATCTACATGCAGACGTCACTATGGACAAATGCGGTCCAACAACTATTAGAACAGTTTCATTTGGATGTGGCCTCTGCGCTCGGCTGATGCCCGAACTGTTATAAAAGATTTGCGAGTCTTTATCGGCACATATGCAGTCGGCACGCTACATTCTGACCAGGGCCCTGCGTTTAGCTCAAAAGCTTACAAGGAGGCCATGGCCAATCTGGGCGTTGCATGGCGGTATTCTAGTCCATTCCATCCTGAGGGAAATTCAGTTGTGGAGAGAAAAAAACGGTACATAAATCAATCTATAACAGCTAGGGTATTAAGCTCCGGTGACGGGTGGGTCAAACATTTAATAAGTGTCCAACGTAGTCTAAATAATCTGCCAAGAAATTCTTTGGGTGGAATCACTCCATATGAAATCCTTTTTGGTACTAGAATGATTGTCCATGACCTTGATCGTCACACTTTAGTGGTAGAACAAAAACCCCCTTGATATCAAAGACAGTTTGGCTGTTTTGCAGGACTTAAATGAAACAAGGAAAAGTCAAAGCAACACATTACAGAAGTCAACAACCACTGAAGGGGAACCACCCGTCCCAGCAAGACCTGTCTGGATTCCAAAGATTGGGGATCTAGTTAGAGAAAAGATCGCGGATAGGAAGGAATTTGGGCCTTGTTACAGAAAACCATTACCTGTGCTAGCAATCCGCGGATCAAGAACAGTGTTACTGCTGCCCCTTGCTGGAAGAAAGAAGAACAGGTTTGTATCTATCGACCTGGTAAAACCACATCATGTGGCCAATCATAAGTAGTAGGCCCAGTAGACTCCAAAGATGTAGCAGACAAACAAATCTTGCTACTATCCAGGTTCAAACTGAGAGACTCATCACCTTTGAAGAATCTACAGTGTGAAAAGAATGACTAGGCAATAAAGCTATGGAACTTGTGCCTCTTGAGACCCAAATAACAGTTCGTCAAGACACTCCTGTCTACAATGATGTAGCATCTGACTATACTAATATGACAAAGGATCCGGTAGCTCCAGTGATTTCGAGTAATCCTAATGCGATTCCTACAATTGACAGAACTGCCTCTGGCTATTTCATTAACTTTGATACGTTTGCCGAGGATCCCAATGAGCCTGAAACAACGCCAGTAAAAATAACATGTAAAGAACATGCAACATACCTTTTTCATCAACTTGAAAAAACTTATCTGGTTTCACCATGGGTTGAACTTTGGATTGTGGTAGGCGTACTTTTTCTCCTACTTTGGCTAATTCTTGTATTAAGTTTGGGAATGCTGATAAATCGAAGATATAGTAAAATGGACACAGCAAGTAAGAACATCAACTTACTCCTCAAGCCACACAACATCTCATCGTGAACAAAGAGACTTGACATCAGTGAACATCACTGCCGTTCCTATATCTGGTGGTATAGCATGGGACAGAACTGATTATGACGTCTTTGGCCCTGCAGAGCTGTTGAAGATTCCACATCAATTCAAGGTTTCCTTGAGTGACTTTATTTCACCCAGCACCTTTTCTGATGATTGGGACTTTGAGACTGTTAATAACATTATGTCAGACTTAGAGATGTCTGCAAAATTTACAAAACATGAACACTTAGAAGGTTCATCAGAATATGAACAAATGTACTGGTACAATCACTATGGTCATCAATATTTGCATAAATCTGCAAACCCTAGAAATGTTTATACTTTCAATCAATGGGAACACTGTCCAACGCCACCGAAGGGCAACTTAAACACATTCTATGAAAAATGTCCATACTTCTCAGGTTTTAATGTCTAAAATCCGTAAACATTTTATTTTAGAAATGTTAATAAGACAGGAATGAAAAGTATGTTGACTAATACTAAGCAAATTTATTCTGCAGCATTTTATGCCCAGCTGTCCTCGCTAGGTTTTGACTTTTGGAGCAACAACATTGAAACAAAAACTGTCTGGGGCCCAAAAGACTGGCAGGTGCAGGGAATAGAAGCTTTATTTCGAGTCTGCATTATCCCTGAACAAATAATGTTTTAAAACGACACTATGCAACAGGCATCCAGTCTTGGTCTAGCCAAGATAAAAGATTTGAACAAACCGTCCATACCAACACCGACACCTGAAAGTAAGAACATTACAGAAGGAGGGATCGATGTAATTTTTTTTTACTTAAAACAGAACTGATCCTGATTGGAAGAAATGTTTAATCTGGCCCACACACACAAACAACTGTCAATATAAATTCCTGAATAAGACACAAGGGTTCACATTCACTAGGCCAGATCCAAGATATGTCCAGAGACAACATCCAGGGATAGTAACAACATACAGTGTAGGAAAACTGTGCTTTGACTGGCTACAAAAATCAACACTAACAGAGGTAAAATAACACTTATCTTTACTTAAAGATGGCGTTGATTTAAGGGACTTCTTACAAGTTGCTGCGAAACGGCATCATAAACATTTTATACACGCTGGTATATATGCCATTTATAATGAAGCTTGGAAAGTGACACAAGCAGAGACTGCAGAACGAATACGAGAAATTGATCGTATTAATTTAGAGAAAGCTCTCTCTTTAGTTGACAATTGGTTAACGACTCTGTCATGCAGAATGTATTCTTTGGACAGCATAGTATCCTCTGCCATTGACATAATGGAACAGGACTTGCTCATGCTACAGCATGGACAGTCACAATTGCATTCTATAATGCTTTTAGGCTGCACGTTACAAAATCTTCATTCTGGATATGTGCCATGGTGTCTAATCAACACCACGTCATTGTTTTCTGTATTTAACCTTACAGATAAACAAATCACTCTGGAACAAAGAGGAGCAGACAATACGATATATAGGATGTTATTCTTTAGCAAATGGCTGCTTTATAGAACCTCACTTTTTCTATCTAAGGTTTATCCCAATCAATCTGGGCAGTGTTTTTGTTGTCTTAACTATCCTTTAGCCAATTGGACAAACATCATATAACAGTGCCCCTCGATCCAGGGGTTCTGGAACAATATTTTTTGCTATTTGGAAACTGAATGCTCAACCACAATTGATTTGAATATTTGGCTGAAAGTGTTTGATTATGACCCTGCTAAACATTTTCCTGACAAGGTGATCAAAATATTATTTATCGCAAGGGCAGTTGCTAGATCACTCTTGCCTCAAAGATGGCGATCGGATATTATACCAGCCAAAGTTGAATGGGTTCGGAAAATGAAGCAGCTGTAAAAAAAAGTGAATGAGTTTATGAACTGCGAATTAGGGGACTTAAGAAGTTTGAGAATGTTTGCTCAGCCTATTTCGATAAAAATCTTAAAATCAAGCCTATATTTTAGGAGGTATTTTCAGTATGTTCGAATCCTATCCATAGTGATATTTTTTATATAATTGCATATCCTTTCGGGATTTGATTGCACTATAGACACTTATTTCTTTGCACTTTAAGGCACTATGAGACACTTTCGTTTTTATTGCTATGTATCTGTATTGGCTGTTATAGGATGAAATATTATTCATGGCACATATGTCGATTTTCTGCATACTTTACCTAAGGTTCAATCAATTGCTTAGTTTGTGTTAATACTGGCAGTTGACACTGTACTAAAAGATCAGGCATTGAATTCTTTAAGTTCATAGTTATAAGATTTATAGTATTCGTCTTCTCTCACATTTTAACGTTTTATTCGAATGTTGGCTTAAATTCATATATTGTCTCTTTCTTAATGATTTTACGATTTACTGTTTTTAGACTTATTAGTGTTTAATGATTTTGTATTACCCAACAAGCTAAATGAATTGTATATATATTAATAAATTACTTCCCACCCTTTACCCCTATAAGCCCCACAACCCTCAGCTAAAAAACTACACAATTACCATAATTAATTATCAATTAATTCATGTATATTAACTAACAACAATAATAATAAATAAATTACTTTCCACAATTAACACTATAAAATAAAAATTAAATAAATAAAAAATAATTATTGATTTATTATAATTAAATTACTTCCCACCATATTCCCCTATAAACCCACAACCTGCTACGGAACTAAAAAACACAAAATGTTATTAAAATGAAATTGATAACTACTAAAAATGTAACACATAAGTTAAAAACATAAACAATACTTATACAGAAAAAATACATCACATACATCTAAAATATAAACCAAAATACATAACACTAATTGGAAAATGGATATTTTAAACAACTATATTTTTGCAAACAAAATTAATCACTTCTATATTCTAAAAAACAATATTTCTTACCTTAAATTCGGTGTTCTTGACCACAATATTCTTACTGTCGATATTTCTGAATCACGATATTTCCAACTCGATATTTGTGTAAGTCAACATTGCCGCCTCGATATTCTGTCTCAACACCCTGAAAGGTTAATACTTAACAAAATTATGGTGCTGCAATGCAATACGAGGAACGCATGATTCTTGTAAAAATTATGTCAAGTCAAGTAAATAAAAGAAAATGCTCACAAAGACTTAAAGTAGGATAAAAACACTAGATTAATTAGATATCTGTTTTTTGGTTTCAACTAGTTACCGAGGGAAAAACCCTTGCAACAGAAAATGGGGCTTCTCAGTTGAAATTGTAAAATACCAAAAGGTTAGCATTATTTCTCTCATAAATACTATGCTTGCAATCCATTACTGTTTGTGCTTTGCTGACACTGAATGAGGATGTTGCGACAGCTAGAAGAGGCCTCATCTTCTAGTTATGCCACTATGCTGCAGAACACAGTGCCTCTCGCAGTCCACAGCCTCCAACTTTAGCCTGCACCCTTGCTCCTAGCACTTTCACTTTGAATACACTCTTTTACAGTTCCTTCGCCTCATTTTTATTCATGACGACCATCTTGAGTTTAGTGTACCTCACATAGGTAATGGTTGCTATTTGTGTCACTTGTGTGCAGGTGCTAAAAGTTGGATTGTTCAGGCTCAGACAAAAACAAATTGTGGACAATGTGAACATGTGGTTCCTTCCTGACATTGGGACACCCAAAAGAAGAAACAGTACTTCAGTGCATTGTCACTCAAGCACCTGGTGAAAACAACACAATTTGGTCATATGTGGGGCAGGCATTAAAAATACATCTCCTGGGTCCATATTTTCCACATTTGTCACTGTTCCACAACTGGGGCTGGTTCAATGACGGTCTTCTCCAGGGATATGTTATGTCTGAGGACCCTGTTCACAGTTAGGAAGGAAGTTAGAGTATATTAACAGGGCATTTTGATAAAGGGGTAAAGCAAGGACCATTTGTCAGGCTTCTTAATTTTAGATCTAAAATGTATCCACTGGAGAATATATGGCAGTGAGGGCAGCAATATCTTCCCAACCCAGCTACTGGCCTACCGTTTTTGGGTTCTGTCATTGTTTTTTAATAGCACACAGTACCTTAAGTGAGCTTGCTCCTAAGCATACCTAATATTTACAGAGGGTTGTATCTTTGATGCATATGGCTGTTTACCATTGGTGCCTCAAAGCCTTCGATAGTATTACAGTTCAAATTCACTAACAAAGATTGCATCTTAATATTAAAGATGGCTTTTCCACAAGAAACATGTTGTTGGACCATTTATTTGATATTTTGATATTTTCTTAATGTCCCGAAAAATACTATTTTTGCGACATTTTGGATTGAGTGCTGAAGTGTACACGCACTGATAACCTCAGATTTTCATAAGTTAGGATAGAACTGCAAAATGCACACAGGAATACAATTATAAACACTGAAAACAGGATATCCTATATAATAATCAGAACATATAATCACATCACATGAAAACAGTGTAACAACACATGTAACACTGCCTGAGGTGATTCATTTAAAACAAATGAGAGCAGAACTACCTTACTTTTGACTTGGCCTCTAATATATGTATTATATAAGGACAATATATATTATTTGCAGGAATGTATATATACACATCAATAGAAAAACACAAAGGAAAGAGATACAACATAATTTGAAATATATAACAGAGATACAATGTATTACTATGAAGCCTAAATCACCCAACATAACCAAGGGAACACACTTTAAATAATGATGTTCATACTGTGCCCACAAGTCTAATTGCTACAAAAACATAATTACATCAAACCCCATTTGGAAAAATGTACCTTTTGAGATGGGCACATTGGCCTACTAGGAGCAGGTCTCATGATGAGTAAGAAATTATGACAAATGTAGTGCAAAGTGTGTGGTAAATGTTACATGTACATTCAAATACATCTCAGCCAAGTAAGACAACAACAATAACTTGGTAAATAATGACTTACATTGTAAGCAGTAAAACCTAGGTCGATACTCATCAATTAAACGTAATTCATATACTTGAATATCATTATAATGTGGTAGGAGAATGCATTGTTATTTGGAATCAGAACATAGGACAAAATTGCAATCTCGCTAGGACAGCCCTCCGTACGACTCAGATCCAAGGGGCTTTCCAAGCGAGACGTGCTCTGTGAGTCCGCACGAGCGAGTACGATGCTGCTGTATGCTTACGGACTCTGTTGGCTCGGACTATTTTTATTTTTTTATTTATTTATTTTTTTATTTTTTTATTTATCAGTTTTGTATAGTGCTAGCCTGACCGGGGGGTATCAGAGCGCTTCACAACAATTGCAGAGCAGAACAAACGAGAGCAGAACATATTACAATAAAGCGAGCAAGAGAGAGCAGAACATATTGCAATTCAGTAAGACAATCCGGATGAGAATCATAGTAAAGAAGATGTTGAGGAGTTCCGTTACAAGGACTTTGTATCCCACAACCGAGAGAGGTTAAGTGTCATTTTCAGCACTCTGACTGATCCTATCCAATCGCTAGAGATCGATTGAGGAAAAGGATTTTGAGCTGACTTTTGAATTTAACAAAGAAGGGAATAGTTCTGATGTGGGAGGGAATAGAGTTCCATATTTTGGGCGCATTGCCGGCGAGGGATCTGGCCGTGGTTTTTTGTTTTCATGTTTTTAGCGGGATAAGAAGTAAGGTATTGGAGCTTCTATGGTTCCTGTTCTGACCTTCTTTTTTGAGTTTGGATGCCAGATATTGGGGTTTGCCTGTGTGGAGGGCTTTGTGGGTGAGGCAGGCCGTTCTGAAGTATGCCCGCATTCCTATTGGAAGTCACTTGAGTTCTTTGAGTGCAAGAGAGATTTGGTCAAATTTCTTTAGTCCAGTGACCATTCTGGCAGCCGTATTGAGGGTTTATTTCAACGGAGCAAGGTGTGTTTTTGCTATTCCCGAGAGGACTGCGTTTCCATAGTCCAGTCTTGACAGCACCAATGCTTGCATGGCTTGTTTGAGATCTTTGGAGGGAATAAAAGGTTTTATTTTGTTTAGTAGCTTCAGGTTAAGGAAGGCGCTCTTAGTCAAAATCTTAATGCATTTGGTCATGTCCAGTTTTGAGTCTAGCGTGATGCCTAATGATTTAACAGAATCGGCCAGGTGAGGTTCCTGTTGAGCACATTGATCTCTTTTAGCCACTCGACCACTTGAGGGTTCTCTTCATTGGTCGAGATGAGGAGTAGTTCGGTTTTGTCCGGGTTCAGTATTAAGTGGTTGATTGACAGCCAGTGTTGCACTTCTCTTTGTGTTTCATTGAGTCTTTGGATGTCTTTGGCAGAGGAGATTTCCAGGTAGATTTGGGTATCATCAGCATATAGGTGAAAAAGGATGTTAGCTTTTCTGAGTAAAGTGGCGAGGGATTCCATGTAAATGTTAAAGAGTAGAGGGGAGAGCACTGATCCTTGCGGGACTCCCCTCAAGACTGGCTGATGGTCAGATTCGAAGCATCTGATTTTGATTCTCTGGGAGCGGTTGAGTAGGAATGAGGAGAATCAATTGAGGACCACCTTGTTTAAACCAGCCCTTTCTTCGAGAGCTTTGAGGAGAAATTTGTGGTCAACTGTGTCAAATGCTGCCGATAGGTCTAGGGGAATAAGGAGGCAACATTGGTCTGAGTCCAGTGATTTGTTAATATCATCAATTATGTTGAGGATTGCGGTTTCGGTGCTGCATCCGTTCCTGAATCTGGACTGATAGGAGTCGAGGAGGTTGGTTTTTGTCCAGGTGTTAAGTTAATTGTGGGAGTACACATCTTTCTAGGATTTTGGAAAGAAGAGGAAGGTTGGAGACGGGTCTGAAGTTGTTTAGGTCATTTATGTCCAGGCCTGTTTTTTTCCGCAGCGGGGTGACTTGACCCACTTTCAGACAATCAGGAACGCTTCCGGTTTTTAAGGAGCTGTTTATAATCCTACACCAGTGTGGAGCGAGGGAGAATTTCAATTTATTGGTGAGTTGAGTAGGGAGAGGGTCTAGGTTGTGCGATGAAGGTTTAGAGGCAGAGATAAGTATCTCTTCCTCTGGAATGGGCTGGAAGAGTGACCAGAATTTCGTGTTGGGAGTGGGAGAGGCAACTAATCGCCCCAGCTGGGCTGCTAAGGGAAGGGGAGGAGCAGTTGATGTCCAGGGAGCGCTCGATCTTGGAGATCTTGTCATTGAAGAAGGTGGCGAAGTTGTTGCACCGTTGTTTGGAAGCCTATCCCAGGTTTGGAGGTTTGTTGTCTGATGATCTTGAAGAGCTCCTCGGGTCTGTTTTTTGAGCCATCCAGTGCAGAGCGGAAATATACAGATTTTTTGTTCTTGATATGACTGTTGTATTTCTTCCTGATAGATCTAAGTTGATCGCGGTGGAAGGTAGTAGGTATGCTCCTCCAGCGTCTTTCTGAGGCTCTTAATTGTCTCCTTTCATCATTGATGTCAGAGTCGAACCACGATCGGGACGGAATGGCTTGTTTTCTTTAAGTTTGAGGGGTGCTAGTTGGTCCAGCAGGGATACCATGTTCATGTTATATAGCAAGGTGAGATCATTTGTGGAGAGATCCTTGCGGCTGGGTAGGAGCAACTTTAGCCTTTCTTCCAGGATGTCCATGGGGATCTGGGTGAGATTTCTGGACCATTTGGGGGGGGTCTTGAACAGGGGGCAGGGATAGAACTTTTTTTTTATGTGGAATAAGATCATGTGGTGATCCGACCAGTCTACTGACACCAACAGCAGACCCCACCGAACTCAAAAATTACCGCCCCATCTCGCTTCTTCCATTCCCGGCCAAAGTCATCGAGAAAGCTGTCAACAACCAGCTCGCCGCCTTCCTCGAAGCCAACAAATCCCTCGACCCCTCACAATCTGGCTTCCGAGCAAAACACAGCACTGAGACCGCCCTCATCGCAGCAACAGACGACATCCGAACTCTACTGGACAATGGAGACACAGTCGCCCTCATCCTCCTTGACCTCTCTGCAGCTTTCGACACAGTCTGCCACAGCACCCTTTTACAACGCCTCAATAACATCGGAATCCAAGGAAAAGCACTTGGATGGATCACCTCGTTCCTCACCGGAAGAACCCAGAGAGTCCGCCTACCTCCATTCAAGTCCGAGGCCTCTGAAGTCATCTGCGGCGTACCACAAGGATCCTCACTCAGTCCCACCCTCTTCAACGTATACATGAGCCCCCTCGCGGCCATCGCACGCCAACACAACCTCAACATCATCTCTTACGCGGACGACACTCAACTGATCCTTTCTCTCACCAATGACCCCAGCACCGCCAAAACTAACCTACACGAAGGAATGAAAGAAGTTGCCGAATGGATGAAACAAAGCCGTCTGAAACTGAACTCGGACAAAACAGAAGTCCTCATCTTAGGTACATCCCCCTCTGCATGGGACGACTCCTGGTGGCCAGAAGCCCTCGGAAAAGCACCCATCCCGACAGACCACGCACGTAACCTAGGCGTCATCCTGGATTCTTCACTCTCAATGAAGAGACAAGTCAGCGCCGTATCCTCTTCCTGCTTCAACATTCTTCGCATGCTCAGAAAAACATTTCGCTGGATCCCCTCCGAAACTAGGAAAACAGTCACCCACGCTCTGGTCACGAGCCGACTGGACTACGGAAACACCCTCTACGCAGGTACTACCGCAAAACTCCAGAAGAAACTCCAACGAATCCAAAACGCCTCAGCCAGGCTCATATTAGACATCCCACGCAACGAACACATCTCTGGTCACCTTAAAGACCTCCACTGGCTACCCGTCAATAAGAGGATCACCTTCCGTCTGCTTACCCACGCACACAAATCACTCTACGACATCGGACCAGATTGCCTCAACTCACGACTGTCCTTCTACACCCCCTCCCGCCAACTACGTTCTTCCAGCCAAGCCCTCGCCACTGTACCTCGCATCAACAAGACCACCATGGGAGGCAGATCCTTTTCATACCTAGATGCTAAAACATGGAACTCACTCCCCGCTTACCTTCGCCTTACCCAGAACCACCTAGCATTCAGAAAGCAACTTAAAACGTGGATATTTGACAAGTAATCCTCCTCCCCTTCCTAAGCGCCTTGAAACCCTCTGGGTATGTAGTGCGCTATACAAATTCTATGACTTGACTTGACTTGACTACTGGAATAATTTGTCAATCGTGATTGCATCTCGATGGGCAATTATGGCATCCAAGGTCGCTCCTTTGTTATGAGTTTCTACCGAGCAGTGTTGCGACAGGTTATTGTCACAGAGGAGTTTGTTGATAGATTGAATTAGTGTTTAGGTAGCTTCGTTCCAGTGTAGGTTGAGATCACCAAGGATTAGGTAGTCAGTGTCATTGACAGTGCAGTGGGCAATCAAGTCGGATAAGTGTTCCCCAAATGTTGGGGGTGTTACCTGGTGGGTGATAGAGCAGGTGACCAACTAATGGGCTGTTATCCTTCATTTTGATGTTGACAGTGAGATATTCAAAGGAGCTATACTTGCAGGAGTCCAGTACAGTGATGTCTATGTCCTGCTTGTGGATGATGGCAACACCTCCACCTCATTGGTCTTTTCTATCTTTGTTGATGAAGGAGAAACCTGGGGCACCAGCATATTAAAACAGGTAGGGGAGATCTCGTTCAGCCACGTCTCCGTGATGAACGCAATATCTAAATCCTGAGAGAGGATGGCTTCTGCTTGGGGGCTGATCTACTGTTGATGAGCATGCAGTTAGTGGATAATTTCTTATTGCTCGGATACTCTCCTGATGGGGCCCTCGGTATTGAGGAAAGGGAGGGTGGGGGTCTTGTGATTTTTGCTGGGGGTAGTCTCTTCTGAAGCCTGTGATCACTTGAATATTGGAATTCGGGAAAGCTGAGAGAGGAGAGACATAGGTGGAGGCTAGGTCCACTTCTTCTTCCGCAGACATTGCTGATTTAGTTCTGGAAGTTCTTTGAGACTGGATCTCAGCATCCTTACTAGGAGGGATCTCTACCCCAGATGCGGGGTCTTTGATTCTTATGGGAGGCTGAAACGGGATCTCAGCATCGTTTCTGGTAGGACTCTGCCGCTGGTTCTTGAGGGCGGATGAGGGCCCGAGATGCGGCTTAAGAAGGATAGAGTCGGTCTGGGAAGATGGCCTGGGTTGGAATTGCTGGTGCTTTCAAGCTTTGTCTAGGTTGGTTAGGATTTCATCAAGGCCCCTGAATATTATTTCTAGCTGACTTTCTAGTAGGGTCAGCCGTAGTGCCAAATTCTCTGGGGCTGGGGGCAAGCAGTATTGGGTAGGGACATCTCGCGGGGTGGGGAGCCAGGTCGAATTGTGAGGCCTAATGGTAGGCCGGTCGACCCAACTGTCTCTGTTAGCGACATTCGGTGGGGGGTCTAATTGAGGGCTCTGCCTCTGTGAATCGGCGGGCAAGGTAGAGAGGTCAGTAGACCGAGCCCTTGGGATGGAGGAGTGATGATGACGAGGATGAGTTTGAGGGGGTGGTGGGACCTGAACTACCCCGGAAGCATGAAGGTCACGATTCAAGGAGGCAGAAGAGTGGGAGGAGCTTCTGGGGGGGCAGCTGAAGGATCTCATCAGGAGAGCGGGAGTAGGTATTTGCTTTGCCGGATGGGGCATGTTGACCAGGGAAGGAGGTTGGGTAGGAGCAGGTCAAAGAGAGTGAAGCAGGGCGGAACGAAGAGCAGGGAAGAGGGAGTTGAAGGCTCTAAGTTCTCATTGTTAGCCTGTATCAAAACTGTGCCATTTGAGTAAATGGTCACAGATGTATTCCCGTTTCTAGTAGCCTGGTTGGGGAGGGAGCTTGTCAGTTTACAGCTATGTGAGGTGGTCGTGGTTTTGGATATGAGAAGTTGCATTCTTAATGTGGTGTTCCAGATCTCAGGTCCATCCGTGTGGAAGATGAGATCCATCCTTATCTGCCCTTTGGAGGAGCAGTGGTAAGTGTCCGCAAATAGCGTTTCTGGGTGCTGTCTGATTAGATTATGTTTGAAGTTTTTTCTTGCTTTTGGAGAGAGGCTAGGGGGGAAGATAATAGCGAAGGCATTCAGGCCATGCAGTTTCATATGGACCGGCATGGGTGGGTCGACGAAGGTTTGAGTGCCCGGTGCCATTGTTGCTTACTAAATAGATGGGGGTTGCCAAGAAGCTGTTAGAAAGGCGAGAATCCCTTGGTCTGGGAGTGACGACTGTGGGCAACTGAAGACGACTAGTGTTTGGCCGGCACGCGGGGGACCTCTCTGGTATGTGAGCCTTGGGACTCCCTTGGGCGCGAGGCCATTGCGTAGCGATGGGAGAGATAGATGGCTATGGGAACTGATTGTCGAGAAAGGAGTCAGTGGAGTTCCGATTACCCTGTTCTGGGGTGATATGGCGGTGGACCATATAAGAGAGGGAGCCTATCGGTTTGGCTGGGAGGGTAGTTGCTGTTTAATAAGGGAGGGAGTGAGGGTCAGTGTGTTCTATTTGTCCCGATTGGGGGTGGTCAGAGGGCCGAGTCGACACGGGTGGGAGTGATAAAGGTTCTGGGGCACAGATTCGGCTGAAAAATTAGTGTGATTGTTACGGGGGGAGCAAGCGTCTTGAAACATGACTGGTACCTTAGAGTGGACCAGGAGTCATCAGTGTTGTTGGAGCAGGCGGAGGGTAGTTTCTAGCGTCCTGAGCATGGCCTTAAACTGCGTGGGGGTCCTAACAAAGAGTTAAATGCACTCTATTTTGCCTAGATGGGATGGTGTCGACTCTGTGCCAGTCCGGGGCATGCTCAGGCTCCTTTTTGGGCAGGTCTTAGGGGGGGGAGCCTTCATCCAAATGAGTGACCCAGTGGGCGGAGGCACGGAAAGTTTAGTGGGTGCTGCAAACCTTTAACCGGAGATGTCCTCGGCGTCGGCCATCTTGGGGCCATGCATGGACTTCAAGTCTTTCTGGATCTTTTATAGTTTCTTTTTGGGCTTCCTTTTGAGCAGGACTGAGCGGGGGAGCCTTCATCCATATGAGAGCCCAGTGGGTGGGGCAAAAAGCTTAATGAAAGCTGGAAAACCTTTGACCGGTGGAGTCCCATGCGTCGGCCATTTTGAGTCCAAGCATAGACTTCAGGTCTTTCTGGATCCTTTTTGTTTATATTTTTTTTTTTTGCTTCCCTTTGGGCGGATCCAAGGAGAGGGAGCAAAGCCTTACTCAGATTGCGAGCTCCAATGAGCAGGGGCAAGAGGAGCTTCGAGTGAACGGTGCTCAATCAGGCACAGTCTCAGGCATCGGCCATCTTGGGCCAGGCGACGACCTCTCCCCGAACCGGCGTGTGAGCAAAATCTTTTCCCAGCTCTCTTCAGTGCCCCATTAAGGGAGGGGAAGTCGCTTCTTGAATCCATGCGGGCTCTGGTGTGCTCCAGTGTGCGGGCCATCAATGCTGCTCCTCGAGGGAATCAGCATGAGCGTCCATCGGGGTCCTTCTGACCGCTCCATCGCTCCTCGCTCCTCTCTTGACACCTGCCGAGCAGCTCCGACTACTTGGGGCTGACTCCCGCCCGCTGCCGTTCCAGGACTTCTTTATGTAGGACAAATCATCGGGCTGACCAGGGAAGAACCCGAAGGATTCGTCTCCCTGGGCTCCTCTGCAGGACCGTTTGGCAGCCGGGGCGCTGGGGACGCACTTGCAGCGGTTCAGCCAGACGCCCTAGTCAGTCCCGGTAAGTCCTGCGGTGTTCGAGATTAATGGCTGTGGCGGGGTGATCAGGGAGAATGGGCCGGGTGGGATTTTCACTAAGTTAGTGATCCCAAGCCCGAAAGACTGTTTTACCGATCTTACCAGCCATCCTACAATTGAACTCTTTGGAAGCACGTGTACAGACGCGCACACAGGCTACCATATCAGAAAAGGGGTGGGTGGGGAAAAGCATACACCCTGTTGCGGGAACTCCATGGGGCCCGCCACACTGTGCATGCCTGGATCAGGGGAACCCATGGGCACACTCCTGTGACAAATTCGGAGTGCCCCGGGTCAAGGGGGGCCTGGTACGGCCCCCTGAAGTACGCTTCTGACAGCTGTTTCTTCTCGCTGAGACCCAGATGAAGAGGCTGTCTGAATCATGCATCGTACTTGCTCGGCCGGAATATGGCTCCATTACGCAGCACGGTTCAGCTACTAATGAGTCGTACAGACAGGCTTGGGTACTGGAAACGATTCGGTTGGCACGTATGCGATTTTCGCATCGTACATGGCGTTCGGACCTGTGTACAGTTCGGTCTCAAACAAGGGCTACGAATCGGATCTGGGAAAGCCAAATCCGATTTGGAGGACTTTCGAACGACATCGGAATGGGGCCCATAGTGTAGTCAATACATACATATTTCGTGACATACATATGACAAAATCAAAATTTATCTAAATAAATATCTAATTTAAAAAAACATTCTGGAGTTCTGATCCTGATTCTGGTCCTGTGGTCATTGCCTAATTGTCCCTAAGTCCTGCACATATCATCATGCCGCATTTATTTGCTTTCAACTACAGTCCTTTGTGTTGGTGCTACAGCATCAATTTTGTCCACTATGGCATTCCACAAAGCATTCTTCTTAGACAATAATAATTTGGAGTTGAAAAAGGGCCTTTTTTATTGCTTTATTACCTTTGAAATCAAAATCTGTTTTCCTCTTTTGTATAGTTGAGTTTACTTTTGCTCCCACCCTCCAGGACAGCACTTCCCTCATGGCTGGCAGGATTATAATTTGTGGCCATGTTGAAAGTGGGAAAACAATGCCTGAAACTGCATCACTTCTTGAGCTGAAGTACAATACACTTCTCTCTTATGTGACCAGATCTGCCTTATGTCATAAAAGTCTCCTTTACGGCACACAAGAGTGTTGCACCACAACAATGACTTTCTGTTGTAGTCGAGTCACGCTTGTGTCATGCTGTGCCGTATTGTAAATATAGTACATTCATGGGGCAAAAAAAGTACATAACTCAGCACAACTGTTTCTCAAGCAACGCACTACTGTGCAGCTTTGCATGAGTCTTAGTAAATCTGCCCTGCAGCTCTTAATTCTAGACAGGCTCCACTACAGATTGTAACTTTCTTCAACACATCTTGCAATGGAGAAAATCCCTCAGTTCAAGTTATTAAAGATGTGGATTTCGCAAAATTTACAAGCTCCTTGGATTATGGTGAGTTTAAGAAATCTGTCTTTTACCACATTTGTAACTATTATATCATTGTGAAGTTCTAAATAAAAGGACTGGTATCCATAAGAATATCTGCACTTAGTAAAACACATTCTCAACACCTCATGCTTTTGTGCAGTGATGTTGCTTCACCACATTTATAGCAACTTCATGCATCATTCAGTAACACCTCCCACCTTCTACCTAGAACTAATGCACTCCGAATGGGTGCCCGGCAACTAATGAAAATCAGAGAACTTAGCGACCCTGACATAAGTATAAAGCACTACATAAATTCCTTAATACAGTAAAGTGCACTGTAATATACATATGCACAGAAAGAGTTCCATAAACCATACACACAGTCAAACAGCACTCAATTAGGCACATGCAGCAGACAAGTACACCAAGACGGATTACCAACTAATGATAAGCAAACCTGAGCATGCTCTGAGAACTACCAAGTGATAGATGACATATCTGAACATGCCTAGGATGATTTCTAAGGGACTGGTACAGTTCTGACCATGGCTTAAAGCATTAGTAGTAATATGTGGGAAAATATATCATGTGCTTATGGTTACTAAGGAATAAGTGGAAGGTGTGAGTGTGAATCTGGAGATTGCTGAGAAATGGGGAACACATCAGGGGATGTATTGGTAATTGTGGATAAGACTTGTAGAAGATATGCAGCCTTAAATACAGTGAATCTGCATATTTACTAAAAGTACACTCCTAGAATACAGACATCATAATATAAAAGAGTAGAGTGGAAATCTCATCATGAGTAACATTAGAACTTATTCTCACAGAAATTGTGGTGAATGTGTAGAAAGTCACCCTTTAGATATGATAAAATAAAATAGCATAAAAGTTAGATATTTCAAATCATATCAATTAAAATCTTTCTTTATTCAGTTTCCAAAGAAAAAACATGAAACAATTCATGTAAATATTGCATTCAAAATATGTTTCACTCAATGATAATACATCAAAAATTCTTTCAGCGCCTTTCCCTAACAAAAATGTGAATCAGTTCATCACCTGGACACCTCCAATCTAGAAATCATGAATTTGGACCATAATTAAACATGTAAAAAGGGCAGTTTATATATTATACATCTGGTTATAACCCATCAAGATAGTCATGATTAAAAGTAATTACACATTCATATCCAATCTCCCTAAGAATCAAAACACAAATTTTCCTTGTGCAAATAGACATTTAAAAAAATACTGTAAGAGCAACACGTATGGTTAGTGATTCAGATTTTTGTAGACAAGAGATGATGTTTATGGAATCTGAATAAAAAAATAAAGTGCATGGTCACAAACAAGGACAGACTCTTGAGTAAGTAAACTAGGAGCCCATGGTCAGGCCATACAGTAATGTATCATATTGAGCCTGAACCTTGTCAATAAGAAACAATCATATGAAATAGTGACCAAATATAAGATATGACTGTATGCTTGTAGATGTGAACAACAAATCATGATATACTACGGTAGCGTTGCCAAGGTCAGTACACTCACTCTCCCTTTCCAGGAGAGATCCTGCTTTGTATTTTATAGCAGTTCTTGAAATTTTTATAGAAGCCCCTATATCCATCGCAGTCAAAATTATTCCCATTGACTAAAGCAAACACCCAATGTTGATCAGCCATGGGATCTTAAAAGCGTTATCAAGAGTCAAACAATTTGTTATTATTGCCCTGTTAAGTTCCATTTGTTGTTTGTTCCATACTTATAGGTCAGAGAAGTTAAGAGGGGTGTTTTCAATAATATCCTCCAGATACGGTAGAGACAGTTCCCTATGGATAATTGTCGTGAAAGTACCTTTTGGAAAGACTAACAACTTCTTGAGAAAGTCATACTCCGTAACCTGTAGGCCATGAGAATCTCCATAGCCCCATATACCAGAACCATAAGTTGCTGCAGTAACCATTTACCTGAGTAAGATCATGCACATTTCTTTAAGAGGTTTGTTAACCAGTTTAGTTGCAAAAAGAAATTCACCTTCAACATTATGTTTTATAACATAGACTTTGAAAATGAGTATCTGTAGGTTATTCTTCAATAACTCCAACAATTGTCATTTCTCACAGAGACCTTCCTTCAGATCAACATCTTTAATGAATAAGGACCTTTGTGGGCAGGTTAAGCTTGTGTGTTCTGATATTTTTGTCATTGTCGAAAAGCCAAGGTGTATTGTGACGTGTGGTACTTGTTGCATTTATGTTTTATCCTAAATAACTTAAATGAGTTGTTAATCTTAATATGGGTGAACAATAATACCAGGATATTGGTGCAATCTATTAATTATTAAGTTGTACTTCAGTGCCCCCTGTGTCTTTGTGCCAGTCTAAAAATATCTGGCTCGCTTGAAATTTTGTAATTACATCCAGTCATGGGTGCATTTCACTTCGCTGTCCACAAAGGTCTGCAACGTTATTTCACCCTGCTGCCTTTTAAGCAGCACTGATGTTTGAACGAATCACTCTGCTCTTTCAGTCTTTTAACTGCACATTTTTCATAACATGCCACTGTGCGGTCTGTTAGTCATGAACATATTTTATTAATCTGAGGTGAATGCTTTGCTTCTCATTAGTGTTTTGTGTAAAGGTCATCAACATAAACATCGCTTGTCATTTCAATGTAAATAAACCTTTCTATGTAATTTACCGCATCCCATTAACCTAATCTCAGGCTGCCTGTCACATGTCGTAATTTTTAGCTGATAAACAGCATCCTTTCATTCTGGCTCCAACAAGAGTATCTATGATGAAGAATTTATTTTTAAAGGTACATTACTGCTTAGTTCAGATCCAAAGTGGATTAAAATGGGCATTTTGCCTGAAACACATCTTTAATGTATCGGTTTACTAAATCACGTAAAGGCCAATACAATGTATGTATTTCCTTTGCTGGTCTACACAGCATTACCTTTGGATGATTCATTTACACATCATCAACAATTGTAGACATTTTCCAATTTCACGGATGATGACCCCATTTTATTTTGGTGAGAGCAAGGGAACAACTAAGAAACTGACTATACAACTGGCAGGACTTTCATTGGCCGCCATCTTTGGGTGCTTTCCCCACCCCGGCTACCCAGGTTAGAAATTTAGGGGTGTGTATCGATGACTCTTTATCGATGAAACAGCAGGCTAATAAAGTGGCTGGTACTTGCTTCACGATCCTTAAATGGCTGCGGAAGATTATCTGGATGCTGCCTGTGGATACCCAGAAGACCGTAGTCAATGCACTAATTACATCTAGGCTTGACTACGGTAACATTCTATACCTGGGCTCCAATTTAGCCGTAATCAGGCGGCTACAGCTGGTCCAGAACTCCGCAGCCAGGTTGTTGTGTAAGATCCCTAGGACAGCAAGGATCTCGAAGCACCTTAGAGACCTACATTGGCTGAAGGTTGAGAACCGGGTCCGGTTTAAGGCCTTGACTTACATGTTCAAGATCAGGGCAGGAACTGCACCAAAGTATCTGCAAAAATTGGTCAGGCCTAATGTTCCTGTACGTAATCTCCGTTCCTTAAATGGAGCAATTTTTGTGGTTCCCAGATTTAAACTGGCCCGAATGGGGGGAAAATCTTTCTCCCATCTGGGACCAGTTCTTTGGAACTCCCTCCCCTTAGCCTTACGCAAAGAGGATAACTTCGCTAGTTTTAAGAAAAACGTTAAAACTTGGCTGTTTAATAAATAATTGTGGTCTTTGACAGCTGCTGCTCTCTATGTTTCGATTTCTTAGCCCTGGCGCCGGGAAACCCTTTGTGGGTATCTGTGCGCATTACAAGTGCAAAAAATAAATAAATAAATAAACTGCTCCATACCCTAGATATTACAGACATTTTGTGTGCTAAAAGAATTTTGCTTTAATGTTAGTACCTTTTGCAAACTTTTTATAAAAAATTCCTAGGCAGACTCACTTTCAGTCGTTCCATATTCTTACACTTAAATATCTGGTTCAAGTCCCAAAACATTATTATTGGTGCTCTTACCTGTCCTTGTTGGTATGTAAGGCGGTGCTTGCTGCAGACACCATTTAGGTCTGTATTATGAAATCAGATTGGTCGCAGTGGTAATGCGTGAAAAGATTGTCAGTACAATATTTGTTGTGTTGCATTTTGTTGCGTTTGCATTATGTTACTGCATTGTGGTCTAGTATTTTCTTTTGCGATGTCATCAAACACTGCTACATTTCCACTCAAAAAGGACAGATTGCTCAAATGTCCCAGAATAACTAATTACTGGGATCTAAGGTCCATTACAGTTTGTCCAATAGTCTGGATTATTTACCACGTATGCTGCAATAGGATGATTTATTTAACAAATTTGGTAAATATCTCCTATTCCGAGTGTTCAACAGGAAAATTAATCTTACTCGTTTTTTTGCACACCGAACTCCGCATGCTTGGCCTTTTATCTGGACCTTTTACCCCTGATAAATTACAGCAGGTTTGGACTGCTGGAAACTAGCCAGGGAAAACTGCAAGGGTGTTAAAGCGGCACGGAGCAACACTATTATTATTTATTATTATTAAAAGGCTCTTCTATAGCGCATGGCCACTCGGGAGCATCCCAGCGCTTAAGACTAACCAAGCGGAAATGAATTAAAAATAGAGAACCATTTTAACTAGTTTTTTGGAAACAGAAGAGTTTTTAACTTTTTCCGAAAGACAAGGAGGTTAGGCTCTTGGCGAAGAGGTGGAGGAAGAGCATTCCACAGCCCAGCCGCGTTGTGCGAGAACAGGCGACCTCCTGTGCGGGATCTCCTGATCCTAGGCACTGTCAGCAAGTTTTGTTGGTTCGAGCGAAGATTCCTGGTAGGGTTGTAAGGTCTGATCATATCCTCTAGGATGGGGGGGCCACTCCCATAGAGTGTTTTATGGACCGTGCAGAGGGTCTTAAAATAGATTCGCTCCTTTATGGGGAGCCAATGCAAGGTGCGGAGTGCGGGCCTGGCTGATGTACGATGGCTCGTGCCCGTGAGTAGCCGTGCTGCGGAATTCTGGACAACCTGAAGTTGCCGAATAACCGACACGGGGGCTCCAAGATAGAGCGCATTTCCATAATCCAGCCTGGATAGAACAAGGGACTGGACAATGGTTTTCTTTGCTGCCTCGGGTAACTGAGGAAGGATTTTCCGGATTCCGGATACAGGCTACAGGCATGATAATTATCACACAACTCATTTGGATATGACCTGAGTGATCGCCAGTGACTGAGATTAATTCGAGTATTCCATCCATCAATTTGTTGTTTTTGCCTTTGACGCCCTAAGTGCACCGGATATGCCCAGATGTGGGTCCGAGGCTCACTGTGCATTAGAACTAAGGTATACCTGGCTGACGAGCCCTAACTAGGGTGAAATCGACCGGTCCTAGGTTGCTTGTGTTCCAGTTCCAGGAGGACCAGGCCTGGCAGTTCAGGCTAGTCTGTTGTTATAGGAGCAGGTGCTTTTACAAGGATTAACATTTAGCCCATTACTCGCAATACAAATCTGAGGTGGTAAAATAGAGCTTCTCAATAACTCTTCAGTTATTTAAAAAACAAACATGTGGGCCCTAACCTTTAAATTAGCAACCCAGTGCTCCATCATGTGATACTGTCCCTGGTCCTTTGCACAATACTGTCGGCTTGCTCTGTGCTAAACACAGTAAACACAAAACACACACAGCATTATACAGTTGTGTTACTCTCCTTTTTGCAGACATAAATACCCTTTCTGCTCTCTGAAACGTTCCTTGAACTGCCTCCGAACACAGTAGCCAAACTTTACATCTGAATGAACCTGGGACTTCCATCTTCATGTACGTAAGCAAACCCTCTCATGCGGAATGCCTCCTGTTATCCAAATCAGCTGTGGCAGTGTGATAAAAAAACACAACAGCCAGTGACACATGATGCTCTCAGAAGGGCATCGTGGCTAAAAATAGAAAGCAATGCCCACCTCCTTTTCTTCTGGGAACGCACAGTTTGCTCTTTTCCTGCAGCGTCCCTGCAAAAAGGAGCACCAACCTACAGGCAGGTTCGGCATAATTGTACTGCAGCAGGTGTTTGAAAGGAATTGTCTGAGTTAGATACTATCACCATTTTGTATTCTCCCTTAGTCGATTGTTAGTGTGCTCTAGTTTTTGGAAGGTCAGAGAGGAACGTAAAAACCCAAGTGATCCCTCATTATAATCCAACAGACACATAACATTTGAAAATATCAAACTGGCTGAACATCTGTAAACTATGAAACTACTATGTAAATGGTTTTTCTGAGAACACGTATTTCTGAGTGTTCATTAAGACAAAGAACAAAAGAAAGCAGATTAAGTCTAAATTAGCTGCAGCTGGCAAATACGCTTTCTGTGTGAAACGACACTGGGTAAGATGTAAAGATATGTGGTCACAAAATACCTTTTCGTAAACTGTCACCATAGTTTCGTGACCAGTAAAGATTTTTCAGAATCAACCCATGTACTATTAGGGCAGTCCTTAGAAATCAGAATCGTAGTGAGTCAGAATCCGACCTACTTAATGAATGTTAATAAGGTAGGTCGCAAAGTGTGACCCACTATGATTGGATGCCATCACAGAAATGGTGACCTACTGGGTTCAGCAGGCCACCATGTCTGTGTGCGCATTTCAATAAAGTAAACTTTTTATTTAAAGTGACCCACTTTCCGTAAAGGAAACCAGGCTGCATTTAAAAACTAAGGGCTAGATGTAGGTAATTCCCAAATACCCATTCCTTAATAGCGAATTTTACCGAATAGGTATTAAGGAATCGGTATCTGCTATGTAGGAAAACATTTTGTAAAAAATACCTAATCGGTAAAAATCGCAAAAAATTAGCGATTCCATGGAAATCGGTAAAACCTTTACCGAAAACCCATTACCGATTCGGTAAATAGCGATTCGGTATTTCAAAAATCCTGAATTTGTCGAATCAGCCAATCCAGAGCAAGCACATACCTCCCAACCAGGAAGGGGCCACACCCATGCAGGTGCACTGAATCTGTAGCTGTTGGAGAGACAGGGAGCAGGAGCAACAGCAGAAGAGCTGCACAGCCAACACCCAGCGAGACAGTCGGGTACGTTACGACGTACGGACCGTCCGAGGCTATCAGATGCGCTCCGTGCAGGATTCCGGCGGGAGAAGATGAGAGGCGCACAACGCGCTCTGTAGCAGGCGAGGTGACAGGAGAGCGGGCGTCCCGGCACTGAAGCGGAGAGCGACTCAAGCTTGAGCGGGGCTCTCTGCGGCGGGGCGACCAGGCTCCGAGCTGTCACGACCTTGGAGGGGCGAAGGCACCCGAGTCACAACTCCGGCGAGGGAATAAGAACTAAGGCCCAACAGCAAACGGGCACAGGCAGAATAGAACCCAATGGTCCTGGGGTTCCGTTCAGGGTCAAGCTCGTGATCAAGCCGTTGGAGATTGTTTCAGGCACAAGTCTACAAAGTCCTCTCTGGTCTTTTCCTCTCTGTTCTCAGCAAGGCACCACTGCAGGCCAGTCCTTCAGGGCAGCGACCGGTTTCCTTCCTACAGCTTCTCTTGGTCCTTCTAGTCAGGCAGAGGTTCGTCGTGGTCAAAACAGGATCTGATTTGTTAGCTCCTATATTTATACTCAGTTTCTTTTGTCTTTGCAGGTCAGGGGGCCTGAGCCTGGTTCAACCCAGTTTTGGAGCACTCTGTTGACAGGAAGCTGCCGTCTTCTTTCAGGTTGCAGGGCAGGGACATCAGACGCTCCGAAGGAGGCAGAGCCAGCATTGTGGTGGTGGAGCACAACCCTATTCAGAGTCATGGACTACTCCGCCCACCCATCCTGGTGTAAGCACCCTATTCACCACCTGGTAACCCCGACTGTCCCCGGGAATCCCCCAGCCCTGTCACTCACACAAACCCAGACAGCAGATACACATCCTGGCAGAGGCGGGCTGAAATAGTTAGGCGAGCAAATGCTAACTTTCTAAAAGTAGCATTTGCAAACAGAGGATATTAAAATAAACCTTGCTAAAGGAAGTATTTTATTATTCTGAGTTCAGGCATACTAAACTCGACGTGCCACCGTGTTCCCTGAGCCTACCGGGACTATAGCATGTAATAATTCCGGCAGCTAACCTTGGCCTATGAGAACAAGCAGCCCTTCAATAGTGAAGAACGAAAAGGGCGGTAATTCACTACTAGGACATGCCACACACATCATGGTTTGTCCTACCTTACGCTTACAATGCACCCGGGCCGTAGGCCTACCATAGGGGTGACTGATATGAAGGTTAGGGAAGGTTTAGGGACTGGCAAGTGTGTGCACTTGCGCAGTCAGCGTGACAGCACCAGACTGTACGCAGGGTCTGCAATGGCGGACCCGAGACATATCTTACGAGGCCGCTTCTGTGGGTTGCGCATCAGGCCCACTAGCAGCATTTGTATCTACAAGCCCCGGCACTCCGCGTGCACGTTACTGGGGACTGACAGTAAACCAAATAAGCCAGTCGTGGAAATCAATTATGGATACATTTTATATTGGGAGCACTTGCACTGCGGCACGGATTGGCCGTGGCGCAGTGCCCTGAGCATCGAATACCAGCAAAACATCTGAGGCACATCAGCAAAAAGTGGAAGGGAGACTCACGCCAAGGTGCCAGGTCTAACATGTGTCCCCTCCAGCTGAACCGTGAGGAGAACTGCCCTTCTCCAGGGAGTTCCTCATCACTAAGGCGGAAAAACCTTGACAGACCGTCAGCATTGGCGTGGTCTATGCCAGGGCGATGTTCCACCGTGAAGTCCATACCCTGTAGAGAAATGGACCACCTCAACAGTTTCGGGTTCTCACCCCTCATCTGCATCAACCATCTGAGGGGCCTGTGGTCTATTTGAACTCGGAAGTGAGACCCAAACAAGTAGGGTCTTAGCTTCTTCAATACCCAGACCACAGCGAAAGCTTCTCTCTCAATCGCACTCCACCTCCGTTCCTGTGGAAGTAACCTCCGACTGATGAAGGCTACAGGTTGGTCGCAGCCCTCCTCAGTCATCTGTGAAAGAACAGCCCCTACCCCATACTCTGAAGCGTCTGTCTGCACTAGGAACTCTTTGGAGAAATCAGGAGCCAGGAGCACGGGTGCCGTGCACATGGCCGTCTTCAGGGTGTCGAATGCTTCCCGACAGGCGTCAGTCCAGATCACTTTCCGGGGCTGCTTCTTCGAAGTCAGCTCTGTCAAGGGGGCAACGATGGTGCCATACCCCTTGACAAACCTCCAGTAGTACCCGGTGAGTCCGAGGAAGGCCCTCACCTCCGTTTGGGTCTTGGGAGCTTCCCAAGCCAGGATGGTCTCAATCTTGGGCTGCAGGGGCGCCACCTGGCCGCTCCAAATTGGCGTCCCAAGTACACCACGGAACCCTGCCCGATGTGGCACTTGCTTGCCTTGATCGTGAGGCCTGCCTTGCGCAGTGCCGTCAACACTTCCCACAGGTGTCGCAAGTGTTCTTTCCACGTACAGCTGAACACTGCGATGTCGTCCAGGTAGGCGGCACTGAACGTGTCCAGTCCAACCAACACCTGGTTGACCAAACTCTGGAAGGTGGCAGGGGCGTTCTTCACCCCAAATGGCATAACCCAGAACTGGAAATGCCCATCTGGGGTTGAGAACGCTGACCTCTCTTTGGCCCCGTCAGTTAAGGCGATCTGCCAGTACCCAGACGTTAAGTCAAACGTGCTGAGATACCGGGCACCCCCCAACCGATCGATGAGCTCATCAGCTCTGGGGATGGGGTGCGCGTCGGTCTTCGTGACCGAATTGAGTCCTCGATAGTCCACACAGAACCGGAGTTCGGGTGTGGCTCCCAGTGTTGCAGCCTTCGGGACCAAGACCACTGGGCTGGCCCAAGGACTGCTGGAGGACTCAATCACCCCAAGAGCAAGCATCTTCGAGACTTCCTCCTTGATGCAGGCTCGTACCCTGTCAGTCAGGCAGTAAGCCTTGTGCTTCACCGGCAAACTGTCTCCCATGTCCACATCCTGGACGCACCAATCTGTGACACCGGGAACCAGGGAGAACAAGTCAGGGAACTGCCCCAGCAGCTGGCGGCAGTCACTCTGTTGCTCAGGGGTCAGGGAGGGTGAGAGGTTAACTCCGTCCACTGACCCATCTTGCTCGGAGGCTACCAAGAGGTCCTGAAGAGGTTCGGTCTCCTCCTCCGTCCCGTCATCGGTTGCCAAGAGCATGCCCACTTCGGACCTCTCCAAGTGGGGCTTAAAGGGGTTAACATGTAGGACCCTCAAAGGGTTCCTGGAAGTTTGCAAGTTCACCAGGTAGGTCACAGGACTCTTGCGCTCCACAACCTCAAATGGACCTGTCCACTTATCCTGAAGTGCACAAGGCTCCACTGGGGCCAAGACCCACACCTTCTGTCAAGGTAGAAGCTCTACCAGAGTGGTATTCTGGTCGTACCACCGCTTCATCTCTTCCTGGCTGGCTTCCAGGTTAGCCTCAGCAAGTTGTCTGAATCGCCTGGTCTGGTTTCGGAAGGCCTGCATGTAACTGTATACATTCTGGGGAGGTTTCCTGGGAGATTGCACCCAACCTTCCCTAACCAGACTCAGAGGTCCTCGGACTGGGTGACCGCACAAAAGCTCGAAGGGACTGAACCTGAGCGACTTCTGTGGCACCTCTCGGTAGGCAAAGAGTAGGCATGGTAAGAGGATGTCCCACTTACGCCTCATTGGTCCTTCTAGGTCCATGATCATGCCTTTCAGGGTTCGGTTGAATCTCTCGATCAACCTGTTTCCTTGGGGGTGGTAAGGGGTGGTGAACTTGTAGGTTAAACCATACTCTTGCCAAAGGGATTTCATATATTTCGATTTGAAATTGGTGCCCCTGTCAGACACCACCTCTCGAGGGAATCCCACTCGGGAGAAAATTCCCATCAGTGCTCGTCCCACCACGGGGGCCGTCACTGTCCTCAGAGCGATGGCTTCAGGGTACCGGGTGGCATGGTCCACCAAGACCAGGATGAACCTGTTGCCCATGGCTATCTTGGGGTCCAGAGGCCCCACAATTTCAATTCCCACTCGCTGGAATGGGGTACTGATGACGGGGAATGGTTGGAGGGGAGCCTTGTTCTTCCCTCCACACTTACCACTTGGCTGGCAAGTTTGGCAGGTCCTACAGTGACCATCTGAGCTCCTGTGCATTTTCGGCCAATAAAAGTGGGTGACAAGCCTGTCATAGGTCTTGTCCATCCCCAAATGTCCCGCTAACGGCACATCGTGAGCCAACCCCAGTAGAAAGGGTCTGAACTTCTGGGGTACCACAAGCGCACGGGCTGACCCAGGTTCAGCAGCCTTAGGCTCTGAATACAGGAGATCGTTCTCCCAGTAGATCAAGTGTTTTCCGGACTGAACACCATTGACCTGGTCTGCAGCCTGCTGCCGCATACCCACGAGAGAAGGGCACTCTCTCTGCTCCTTGCCGAATTCCTTCCTGGAGAGGCCTCCTTCTTGCTGCCAATGGGTCAGCTCAGGCAGGTCCCCCAGTTCGGCAATCTGTTCCCCGGTAGGCTCCAGGGCATCTCCCGCAAGGTCTGCTTCCTCCTGGGCAGTGGGAACTACGGGGGCCGGCTGTCCGCGCCCCCTGCGCCTTCTCTCTAAGGCCGGTTCCTGGGCCTCTCCTTCAGGCTCCAGGACTTCTTCAACACCCCTACTGGCTGCCATGGACCACGTGGTCACGCACGCCCAGTCGGGTAGACCCACCATCCGCAGATGAGTAATTTTCTCCACCTTTCCCCAAGGCGAGTTCTCCAAATCGTTCCCTAGCAAACAATCTACATGCATGGAGGTCCTCACAGCGACTTGCAGAGTACCTGAGACCCCCCCACTCAAAGGGAACCTGAGCCATCAGACACTGGCTCTCAGAATTGTCAGCATTGACAACCCGACAGTAGGCGTGCGGTACCACCTGCTCTTGAGACACCAGGTGCTGCCTCACTGCAGTCACACTGGCTCCTGGGTCTCGAAGAGCCTCCGCCTTCTTACCGTTGATGGTCACTACCTGCCCATATTTCTTAGTGTTACTGGGTAGGTAGTTCTCGGGGGCCATCTCACTGTCTCCTAGCGAGACTAGTGTCATCTGTACGGGATCCCCACCCTCTTGGACTGCTACTTCCTCCCCAAAATTAACACTAGCCATTTGCCGGGGGGAGCACCAGTGGGTGCGGGTTTTCCAAATAGGCGACATTTAGGATCAGTGGCAATGTGACCCAGGTCGCCGCACCTAAAACAGGTGATGGGCCCTCTCTGAACAGGTTTACCTGTCGGGGCCCCGGTCTGCTTCGGGGGTGGAGGAGGCTGAGAACCTTTCCCTTGGTTCCCTTGGGGATTACTTTGGGGGCCTTTGTGGAACCCTTTCTGTTTTCCACTGTCCCCCCCACTCTTCTGCTGGGGACCCTGCCCACCTTTGGCTGAGTCTCCCACTGGACCCTTGTGGACCCTGGTCCTGAGCCAGCGGTCCGCTTCCTCAGCAAGCTTCCTCGGGTAGGACAGCTTGCTATCGTTCAGGTGCTGGCGTAGTTCAGGAAAACAATTAGCGGACAAATGCTCCCAAGCCACTAAATCAAGAAGCCCTTGAAAATCATCCACTTTGCTATCCTTCATCCAACCATCCAGCGCTCTGCAGAAAAAGGTCACATACTCCACATACGTACCCCCAGGAATCTTAGCACAACCCCTAAACCTCTGTCGGTACATCTCCGGGGTTAACTCAAACCTGGTTACTAGGGCATCTTTCATGTGTGGGTAGGAAGTGCACACTTCGGAAGGGAGATATAGCAGGGTGTCCCGCCCCTCAGTCAGGAACCGCCCCCACAACCCTGCTCCCCAATCTTTCTCAGGGACCCGGTGGGAGGACATGGCTACCTCGTAGGCCCAAAACCACTGCCCTATCTCATCCCCCTTAAAGTACTCCTTCACTACATCTTTCGGTACGTAGACCCTTGACTCTACCTGCACTGGCGTTGTGCTGCCACCATGAGCTGCGTCCAAGCTCTTTGCTTTCAGCTCCAATTCTTTTAGTCGTATCTCATGCTCTAGCTGGAGTTTCTTCTCCGCCATCGCCATCTGTCCGTTCAATCTTGCCATCTCAACTTCATGCGCTTTGGTCGCGGCTCTGTCTGCCAGCTCGTCTGGGGACAGGCCTCCGTGCACCTCGACAAGGCTATCTGGTGGATCCACCACCAGACGATTCTCTGGCTCTCTCGATTCTTTCCAGGCTCTCAGTGCCTTGATGGTTTGGGCTTTGTTTTTGCACCCCGTTTGGGCGACTCGGAACTTTAGGCAGTAACCTTTCAGCTGCTCTACTTTGTAATTTTCAAGACTTTCCCAATCGACATCATCTTCTCCAGAGATAACAGAGGCTGCTCTCACGGGGAGTGAACCAGTCATGGTTTGACGATACGAGATCTCTCGGCAAGACAATAAATCTGTGGCTTCGTTATAGGTCTGCTCTCACATCGTGGTGATCAGTAATTCACTGTACATAAATCATAAATGCAAATTCGGAATCTTCACCGCTGCCGACAATGTTAGAATCGGAGGTCTCTGGTTGGCACATGTATGCACTTGTGACAGGCAGGGGCCTCCTCCTCTAGTCAGGGCAAGGGAACTACTCCGTAAGAATAACCCCTGCTCACCCTCTAGGTTGTGTGACGCGAGCAGACAAGGCTAATCTTCAGGGCGATAGTTAGTTAAGCATTTATGATCACATACAGTAAACCCACTGACCCACCACAAACGGACACCAGTCGTTGAGTTGTATAAAAAATACGCAGACTTTATATAAAAATACTTCATATGCAGAATTATCACAAGACCATATAACGTTTAACAATTTGAGGGCCACCAGATTTAAATAGGCAATTGTTCTTTAGCGTTTCTTGGTTAGCAAGGTACGATGACAGGGAAAACAAACGTTGCGGACCCTGGATCCGATGCGAACTCGGGATGGAGTTGAAGTGTACCTTGCGTTGAGTGTCCGAGGAGGTTCAGGCGCGGCCACTGGTGAGGGCGGATGCGGGACGAGGGCAACGGTTCTCCGCGGTGAGGAGGGTTGTGGCGATCCGGGGTCTGATGCAGCTCACGGGGCGAGGCGCCGTTCAGACCTGCGGGGTGTACTACTTCTTAGCACGAAAAGTCGTACCTGTGGATCTGTGAGGGGCGTCGCGTTCTCGGGCAGACGGGTGCAGCACCAGGCTTCCGGTACCACTGTACGGGGAGGCCTTTCTTGAGGTGCAGCACGAGCCTTGGTATGCGGGAGGGCAAAGCGAGACAGTCGGGTACGTTATGACGTGTGGACCATCCGAGACTATCAGATGCGCTCCGTGCAGGATTCCGGCGGGAGAAGATGAGAGGCGCACACTGCGCTCCGTAGCAGGTGAGGTGACAGGAGAGCGGGCGGCCCGGCACTGAAGCGGAGAGCGACTCAAGCTTGAGCGGGGCTCTCTGCGGAGGGGCGACCAGGCTCTGAGCTGTCACGGCCTTGGAGGGGCGAAGGCACCCGAGTCACAACTCCGGCGAGGGAATAAGAACTAAGGCCCAACAGCAAACGGGCACAGGCAGAATAGAACCCAATGGTCCTGGGGTTCTGTTCAGGGGGCAAGCTCGTGATCAAGCCCTTGGAGATTGTTTCAGGCACAAGTCTACAAAGTCCTCTCTGGTCTTTTCCTCTCCGTTCTCAGCAAGGCACCACTGCAGGCCAATCCTTCAAGGCAGCGTCCGGTTTCCTTCCTTCAGCTTCTCTTGGTCCTTCTAGTCAGGCAGAGGTTCGTCGTGGTTAAAACAGGATCTGATTTGTTAAGAGCGGAGCTCCTATATTTATACTCAGTTTCTTTTGTCTTTGCAGACCAGGGGGCCTGAGCCTGGTTCAAGCCAGTTTTGGAGCACTCTGTTGACAGGAAGCTGCCGTCTTCTTTCAGGTTGCAGGGCAGGGACATCAGACGCTCCGAAGGAGGTAGAGCCAGCATTGTGGTGGTGGAGCACAACCCTATTCAGAGTCATGGACTACTCCGCCCACCCATCCTGGTGTAAGCACCCTATTCACCACCTGGTAACCCCGACTGTCCCCGGGAATCCCCCAGCCCTGTCACTCACACAAACCCAGACAGCAGATACACATCCTGGCAGAGGCGGGCTGAAATAGATAGGCGAGAAAATGCTAACTTTCTAAAAGTAGCATTTGCAAACACAGGATATTAAAATAAAACTTGCTAAAGGAAGTATTTTATTATTCTGAGTTCAGGCATTCTAAACTCGACGTGCCACCGTATTCCCTGAGCCTACCGGGACTATAGCATGTAATAATTCCGGTAGCTCACCTTGGCCTATGAGAACAGGCAGCCCTTCAATAGTGAAGAACAAAAAGGGCGGTAATTCACTACTAGGACATGCCACACACATCATGGTTTGTCCTACCTTACGCTTACAATGCACCCGGCCTGTAGGCCTACCATAGGGGTGACTGATATGAAGGTTAGGGAAGGTTTAGGGACTGGCAAGTGTTTGCACTTGCGCAGTCAGCGTGACAGTACCAGACTGTACGCAGGGTCTGCAATGGCGGACCCGAGACATATCTTACGAGGCCGCTTCTGTGGGTGGCGCATCCAGCGCTGCAGGCCCACTAGCAGCATTTGTATCTACAAGCCCCGGCACTCCGCGTGCACGCTACTGGGGACTGATAGTAAACCAAATAAGCCAGTCGTGGAAATCAATTACGGATACATTTTATATTGGGAGCACTTGCACTGCGGCACGGATTGGCCGTGGCGCAGTGCCCTGAGCATTGAATACCAGCAAAACATCTGAGGCACATCAGCAAAAAGTGGAAGGGAGACTCACGCCAAGGTGCCAGGTCTAACACGGTGTCACATGTACTTACCTAGCAGGTAGCCTTCTCCAAATTCACCTGCAAGGAGACGGGTATAGATCCCAATAATCTTGAATATGAATCTTTGGTGGTCCCTGGAAATTTTGCGACTATGTCCGTGATAATGTTAGACGCATCACATATGACCTGTACATTTATGGAATGTGTGGACTTGCGATTGCGGTAGATGTACTCAGTCGCAGCAGGTGGGCAGATTGGTATATGTGTCCCGTCAATGCCACCAATGACATGGGGGAACTGGGCCTTCTGATAAAAGTCCAACTTGGTCTTCAGCAGTTCTGCCTGTGTGCTAGGGAAATTGATGTAGTGTGCTATCCTTTGCAACATGGCATCCAGGAATTTCCTGAAAAAACGCGACAGGCAACTCTGTGAGACTCCACCTACAGCAGCTATTACCCCTTGATAACTGCCAGATGCCAGGAGGTTGAGGCAACAGAGTACCTGTACATGAGTTGGTATTGCATGCACCCTTGGTGTCTGGTGCTCCAGGACTGGGTGCAGGTCCTTTATCAGGTCCAGGATGGTGTTTGGGTGTAGCCTGTACCTGTCATGGATTTCAGCCTCAGTCAGTTGGAACAGTGTTATACGCAGTCTGTACACGCGCTCCACCCGTCTCCAGTTCCTCAGTCCTGTTGCTCGCAAACGTAAACGCCTTGCTATCATGTAGAGGGCCGCCATTGTGTTCACACTGTTGCATTTTGGGGCTGTTTTCATGCAGTGCACCTGATTACCACCTGCTTTGAGTCAGTGCTAATTACCGATTCATAAATGCCGATTTTTAGCAAATTCGGTAATACTGATTTTTGGTACATCGCATTACTGATTTTTTACCGATTCCTTATTTACCGATTCTGTATTTTTGTCTGCCAATCAGTAAATAAGGAATCGGTAACTGGATTTCCGTATTTTTACCGAATCCTTATTACCGATGCAAATCGGTAATACCTACATCGCACATGGTTAAATACCGATCAGTAACGCTGAAATTTAACGACCGGTATTTAGCCACCTACATCTAGTCCATAATGCTTTATTTTTTTAGTTTGTTTGAGAGTTTGCAGTGGTCTTCTGGACCTCTTCCTACTCCCAAACAAACTTGTTTTTAACATTCATAAAGAGACCCTTTCCTTTTTGTGAATGGGCTACCACCCCAACCTGGGGCTGCATAACATTTTAATCATTGGTACATAAGGATAGGAACAGATAGTTGGAAGGAATACCTACAACACACCCCTTCCAAATAGAAGTTCCTTGACTATTTCTAAACCCATTTTAGGAGCAGTAATACGTTACTTATGCCTAATATGGATTTAGTACATTGATAAAGGCAAAGAAAAAATACCTTTGCCACGAAAGAGAATCCTACTTCTATATATGTATAAAACACCCCTAAAGTGTGCCTTCTAAGTCTATAGAGGTATACTGATTCACTGAGTACCTGACCTGCCGGTTTAGGCTAGTCCTTTCCTATTGGAGCAGGGTCAAGAATGATTTGAATGTGGCTGAGGGGGAAATTTGTGCAATATAATAGTGGAATGGTATGTGGTCCAAGTAATTTCAAATCGCTGACATTAATTCAAACATTTTACCCACCACTTTTTTTTACACTTCCGTGCAACGCCCTAAGTGCAACGGGTATGCCCAGGTGTAGGGACTGTGTTCTCTGTGACAATTGAACCAAGCTACACCTGACTAAAGATCCCTAGTCAGGGCACAACTGGTCTTGGGTTGTTTGTGTTCCGATTCAGAGAGGATCCAACCTGGCAGTTCAGGCTGGACAGTGCCTATTGCAGTAGGATAAAATCTGATTTGATACAGCTGGGTCCAAACTGAAGTAACATGGTGTGCAAATTAGTAATGGACTGGAATGCAGCCTGAGTAATTACCAGTGGCTGAGATTACTTTAATCATTATATCCGTCACTATTTTGTATACGTTTTGGAATCCCACAGGACCTGGTGCTAATGTGTAAAATAGGGAACTATATATTGAAGTTAGTGCACCATATCAGTGAAATAAAACCCCAAAACTATTTCACTGTGTAGACCTGCCTAGACTTTCCCTAGGTAAGACTAACACCTTTATTTTCCACCATCATTTATGAAAGGGCTAAAAAAATGCTTCAGAAGTATTTCCTGCTCAGTTTTTAAAATCTTACTTTATGGGTGAAATTAGATTTGGATAACTTACATAGAACTTTGTAAAAGTGTGCTCCTGGACCGTGTCAGTTTTGAGAGTAGCCAAGCAGCTGAAGACATGTCTGCCGGGTGGCAACTGAATGCTGCTTAATTGCAACAGGGGGTCCTGGGTACTTTTACCGTAAGGCAAAAAGGTGGTGTAGGGACAGTGAGAAAATATGACTGGTGACAGATTTTCTCCAGTCACTGGTTATTGCACAGGAAAACTCTGGTACCTCAATCACCGCCTCCTCAGAAAATTCCATAACCTGGGAAGACTCCATCTGAATAAGAATGTACTGCTGGAAGAAGAGTCCTGACTTCTGACTCCTGCTGGAAGAAGAGGGTTCACACAATGACTCAAGGACTCCTGAATTATGCTGACACCCAGGCACAGGAACTGCTCTACATGTGTCAAGTGGTTGGCTTCCTGCCTGCCTGCTTAAAGGCCACAAAAAGTAGAAGGAGAAATCTGCCCTGGGGAGCAAGGGTATTCAAAACATATCAAAGAAGCTTTTCCAGGAGAAATAGACTAAGGTCCTCATTTACAAACAAATAACGCAATACGGCACTGCAAGCCAGGTTGCTGCACCGGGCCATAAGGAAAGTGCAGTGATGCTTTGTATTTTTGAGCAAAACAATGCATCCCTGTCCTTTCCTTTGTGCTAGTGCCATTTAGACAGCCTTACTCCAATATTGACACCCTAGCGCCATGGCCCAAAGGGGCCTGCATTGAAATCTGTTTGTTTTTGTGTAGGAAGGGACAGCTTCCTTCCTAAAAACAGTAACTTGCCCTGCCCTGTGGAGGCACATGCTTTTGACGTATTTCCAGATTTGCCCTATGTTGTAAATCTGGGAATGTGTCAAATAACATGAATATTGAGTGGGAACACCCACCGTAAAGCCCGTGACATGCCTCCCCGACTCAGTGTAAGGCAACGTCGCAACTTGCGCTGTGTTGACTCACACCATGTCTACAAGGCCATGAAGAGCCATGCAAGGTGGCTTTCCGTGGTTTCGTAGATAAGGGCATGCACTGTGGGACTCCAGAGTGTCAGAAAAGTAACGCTCCAAATGCCGAAATGTGTCGCCAGAGGCTTGTAAATAAGCCCCTCAGTTTCAAGGTCAAACCTTTGATCAGAATTACCAACTTAGGGTATCTCACTGACACTTAATCACAGTTGGCCTATAATTGCGCCTAGGTCCTAGTCCACCTCAAACTGCTCTTTTTCTATTGTGTGTGAGGTTTTCATGATTCTTTTGCCTTACAACTTTAAAAATTCCGATCCCTGACTTTCCTTAATCCATTTTTATGATCTAGATATCTATTAGTGCATTAAAGTGGCCTCTATTTGTCTAAATTGGTTTGAGAATGTAATTGTATATATATTTTTTTTAATTGTTTGTACAGCTTGAATTTAACATGCTCTTCTTTGGTGATGGCCATAGCTGCCAAGGGTTGAGCAGAATTTTTCTCAGAAGTGTGTTTTTACCAAACCAAAGTGATTTCAGTGAGTTGGCATGGGTGCGCCCTCCCAAATTAATAACCCCATTTCTGACACTTAGCATAAATTCTTATAGCATAGAAGATAAATTGCATACCACTGTGCATTCTTCACTACAATCCTCCTCAATAATGAGGTTGATATTGTTGCAAATCTAATACCTCGTCCAACAGTTTATAAATCATTGTTTCAAATTGATTGCAATTTGAAAGATGGTGTTTACATCAGAACCCTCCATTCTGGCCTCTCTACTGCTCTGGCCAACATTTGCTGGATTTAAAGGACATAGGATCAATGGGGGACGTCGGTCTGTGCTTGCTGCCTACCTGTGGAACTTCTTGATGGCCCATCGGATTACGAATCCTGAACTACTCATCTTCAGAAAACATCACCAGACTTGGCGGCACACCTCTGCATGTATCTCTGATCTTGCTCTCAGATATTTCCTTTTCATTGTCAGCATTTTCAATACATCGAAGGTGTATGAGGATTCCTAAAAATCAACATAACATAATAAAACATAACATAGCATAGCATAGCATAACATAACATAACATGTCTATACACAATGATATTGAAATCTCTCTGTACCTAGATGAGGAGTGGTGCATGCATTTTCCCAGACAGCTGCCTAAAGGGTGTAATAAGAGGATGTCAAACCTTCAGTTCTATGTCTCGAAGATGAGTGCGTGTTTGACATTCTTTTACTAACCACATGGTGGACGCCCTAAGTTGTAATATTGGGCAATGCCTACACAATGTTTTACAAATAGCTCTCAACGCATCCATTCTATGTCTCCTTATGAATCAAAATTGTGGCAGTTAAGCTAACTGCACACCTTCTTTCTAGCTACCTATGAACACAATTGTCTATACAGTTACATCAGGTTCTGCTTTAGAATGATCAGACCTGAGCTGTTGTGATATCAACTCATTCCCAAACTTACTTTGTTGACTAATTGTTTTTGCTTTATTTTTCCGTTTATTGCCCTTTTGGAAGTAGTAAGACTGAGAGTACTGCTTCCTTTTAACACGGGATATTTGTTATTTGCTCATGGAAAGTTTAGAACACTTGTGAATTGGACCTAATGTATTCTTAAAATGTACTTAATCAACTTCTACATTTTTAAAGCTGACATAAGACTATTGTCCATATTTTAGAGTAGTCAACAAAGTGTGGTGACTGCGTACTGTTTTTTTTGTGAATCTTTAGGATGATCAGACCTTTTACTCTATGTCAAGAAACTGATTTACTGGCCTGTCATGTACATTTCCACTTTAATGTGAACTTCTCCCCTTGCACCATGTCCTGTGCATGGTGTGTAAATGTATGTAAGGTCGGTGTGTAGCACATGTATGGTAATTGAACTATGAGTGAGGTGAGAGTCCGAGTACTGGGACCAGTGGGATCAATGGAGGGTGGATTCATCTTCCCCAGAGAGAGGAAGTATATTGACTGCATTCCGGTGACTGAAGCATTAAGACCCACAACACTGATGTGATGGAGGCTGGCAACAGCATTACCCATAGAAATTCAGTGAGGTCCTTCTGAACAGAAGGCTGCTAATTTGTTCTACCTGAACACTGCAATGTTATAGATAGTAGGGGTGAGGTGCAGGACTGCAGTTTCTGTTGGTCAAGATGAGGACGTTTTGAGGCAGGACCCGCCCTTTTCTTGGTCCTTGATTACTGCTTCAAGAAGGATGATGAAACCAGGTTCAAAGCCCTCATACTTCATTATGCCTCCCCACAGAGAAAGAGGAGATTGCTTAGCCCTACAAGAAGAGAGACTGTCCAGGAGGAAAAGTCCAGCTGGTTATGAGGAGCACAAAATGGAATCTTACTTCCAAAAAAGAGCAAAGTAAGGTGTGACCTCTATAGTGAGGAGGGCTCCTGATATCCCTGAGCAGTTCCTGCTGTGAAATTCACCAACACTTATAAATACCAAGCATCACAATAATCCTGGATGCATAATTATGAAGGTTCACATTATCTAATACCTACCCTGGAGCCTGAACCTCTGGTATCCAGTGCCCATCTGCACCTAGCCTGGGAGGCAGCTACTGACAAAGGAGAGTGCCCCTGGGTGAGCAGTCAAAGCTGATTTTTCACAGTGGCTTGTGTTCAGACTGAGGTCACTGCTGCAGTTCCAAAACTTTCTGAGCGGACACCACAGGAGTGGGAAAGCTGGCCATGCCTGGTCGCATTGTCAGTACTGCATCTACAGGGGGCAGATAGAAGCAGACCCTAACTGTGAGTAGAACGAGACTGAAATTGTATAAGAACTCTGCTCTTTTGGCTGGGTGCGAACAAATGGGTGACAGCGCTTTAAACTGATTTACTCATCTTGCCAGTGTGGTAGTTTTGAGTGAACTGCACTAGTCACTGATCAAGGGCAGTAATATGGGGTGTTACATCTCACAAAAGATCATAAACAAGATTATAAAACCCATAATTGAGAACCATATTTAACTGTGTAGTATTTTCTTTTGCTCAGATCTTTCTTCTAATCTAGCAATGTGCACTAGGCTGTGCAATTTGTTATTGTGTCAATTGGTTTTCTATGGAGCTCTGAGTTATTGTACCCAGCACTATGTCCCTGAGAAGTCTTGGACTACTTGCCCTCTCTACCATAAGCATGAACTGCAGAAAGAGTGTTCTTGGCAGAGTTTGCAGAACTTTAGGGAAAGGGGCCAGGACACAAGTGGCAAACAGATTCAACCATGCTGATTGGATCTTCGGTCTACCAGAAGGACCTGAAAGTTCTGCCTGCTGTCCGATCAACATTCTGGAATCATGGATTCCAGATACTCTACAAATTAAATTTATCAAAGACTTCAAAACTGAGCAAGCACACAATATACAAACCTCGATAACCTATCAACACCACATCTGTTGATATTCAAACCTCTGCATCATGAACACTAGAAGGCCCATTAGGATCTTGCGATCCGCCCAAGATCCGACCCTGCCCGCCACCCATTTCCCCCCTGCCATATTACTGTGGCGGGAAGACCATGGCGGATGGAAAGACCGTCCTCTGCTTTTCCGCCCGGTCGACAAGTTGACCGGGCAGAAAGGAGTTTAATATGGTGCCGGTGTCTGTTAGGCATGCAGGATTTGCTTGAGGGGGCCCGTTGCGGGCCCCGAGGGACTCTGGGGGGTGAGGGGTGCACATGGGGGGTACCTATGGTACCCCACGGCAGTTCAATGCTCAACATGCCTTCCTGGCATTGTGGCGTGCGAGGCGGTGCTGAGTGCACCGTCCGCCACGATGTCAGGAATGCTGGAAGCACCCGCCACTGTGGCGGGTGCATCCTAATGGCCCCCACGGGACCCCCCCACCGTTATGACATATATGATAGCTCCTGAGTTTTTCTGTCTATATACCATTGTACTGTCTACAGAGGATTCTCTTAATATGATGTTTAAAGCAAAGCAAACCCTTTTTTCACTGTATATACACTGCATTTTTGTACATTCTGTTTCACTGTATATAACTTGGCATTCAGTAACATGTATAACTGATATTCCAGTCCGATAAAATGTAACAACACTAATCAAATTGTAGTAATCTACCGAGTGCACTAATCAACTATCAGGTGCATGACGCACGAGATCCTTACGAAAGGACTACCGATAAATATCGCAATTGCAATGGTGGAGTGATATCCATACTGAGCCATTATGCAGTATATCCTAGGAATGCAGTAACATATTAAATAAACCAGTGAACATCGCAATTGAACTAGTTAATTGATATCGAGACTTAGCCATTGTGCAGATAACCTGGATACGAGGCACTACATATACAAATTGTGGCATAGTGCGTGTCTAACTATTATGAGGAGAAGAAAGAATAATTCCTTCCTCCCGCTACATATTGACCATTACAAGATGGCCACTGAAACCACTAAGCTAGTGGTATCCTACCAACATGCGTGCCAGCTCTTCCTGCTTCCGGTCGGCTATGCGTAATAATATCACATAACGCAGCCGGCTCTCACGCGGAAGCAACTCGATCCAGAGCAGGACAGGTGACACCAAGTAAGTAATGCGCCCTAAATACTACTGATACTGCAGTGAGTATATACGCGTGGAACCAACTATGTGGGTTCTACATACATTCTGAAGCATCCCAATTATTCTTAGCGGAACTCAACAATGTGAGTCTGCCTCCCCTAAATCATCTTGGTGTGCACCTTTATCAATGATAAGATATTATAATAGTCTATTCCCTGATTACAGGTCCAGATACATATCACTCCTTGCATCATTGTCAACTTACATCCTGGATCCTACATGGATACGTGTCTGTGCTGTAATGGTAAGCCACATCACGCACCTTAATAAGTCCTTATCTTGTTATCATGTAAGTTTTACCATCATGGTTACACCCCTTTCCCCTTCTTAGTCCACAGAAACACAGTACTGAAGAGACCCCGAATCTAGAGAGGGTCGAAACCCCGTCGACAACATACAAAAGAGAGAGCTTGGATTAAATTATTGTATATTGCACTAAGCTCGTCCTTTTGAATTTCACCAATAACCTTCTAATTTTTCTCACCATGTCACACAATACTCACTATAATAGGTTATGGTCATCTCGCTGGGGTTCACAATACCACTTCAAATGTGCAAAGATATGCAAATATCTGAAATAATTCATGTTTAAGGAACACTTCTGTGGTACAGACCACAACTGCAAAATAAAATTACCTACTTCGGCTGAAGTTAGGTATACCTTTAATTAAAAGTTTTTGTGGGCTTTTTAAGGATTGCGAATGCATATGATTAATACTGTGAATCAATAGAGGGTCATTAATGAATCAAGATAAACTTGACTATGATTGAATCAGAGCAACGATTATAGTTGCAGATTATGTACGGTTCAAGATAAATGAGTTTCTTGTGAACATTGTTTTGTGCTTCTTTAATATACTCAACAGCATACCGCATAAACAAATTATACTTATCTCTTAATATATCCCATGGATCTCCAATCCCCTTCATTTTCTTTTTTCTTTTTTGATTTCTAGAATGTTTTTTCGTTATTATGGTCAGACCTTCTACAATCCTTCAACTTGGAATTTGACTCGTAAGATCCTGATGTCTTTATAAACTTGTAAATGTATATCACTAAATTGAACTTATACGTGAAATTGTAGTACAATTTATATTTAAAAAAATTGTAAATGCACTAAAAAAGGTTACAGGTTACAGGAATGTCATAGTTAGGAAATAGCAATTCACTGAAAAAAACTAAGGGTTTGTGTTATTATAGTTGGGAAATAGATTTTTTTTTAAACTTAGTAATTCACTGAAAAAACAAAGGTCACAAGGACTTATAGTTAGGCTCAGCTTTCACATGCACAAAACCATAGAAATTCAGCAGTTATAGTTACTTGAGCTAACTATAACTTATGCCCCTGCATTGCATTGCATTGCTTATGACCTTACATGTTCTATCACTCATGACATGGTCAGTGACATTTCTGATGACATCTGAAATGACATCCTGAGTTTTTCTGCTCCTGTCTGCTGGGAGTGGACTTACTCTTGCTCTCACTAGGAGGGAGCCATGAAAGCTCCCACCATGTAAGAGCAAACAGCTATGTCCCAGGCTGGGCACCTCAAAACATGGGGAGCCGATCCATGGGGTTGGCAGTCCCCAAGGCCAATATTAGCTCTGGGGGGCCATGTGGCTCCCCTCCTTATCATTCTACGGCCTGCACAGGGGAGTTGGTGGTCCCTGGGGCCAGAACAAGCCCAGGAGGGGGGCCGCATGGCTCCTCTACCCGTTCTAAATATGGCCAAGTAGGTGGCAATCCCAGTGGTCATGAATAGCCTGAGAGGGAGGCAATGCAGCCCCCTCCCTCTGCAATTCTGACATTGGGCCCACTGGACGTGGTGGTGCCCAAGGCCCTAATGGGCACAAGAAGGGGGCCAACACAGTCCCCCTCTTCTATATTTTATTTGGCCAGCTCCAAGAAAGTGGCAGTCCCCAGGGCCGAGATTAGCCATTGGGAGGCTGGCTGCGTGCACCCCTCTCCAACATAAATAGTAGTTTTTGCCCCCGGACCTGGCCCACCTTGGGGCAGATGCTTAAACAAGCGCTGGAGACAGCACTTGTTTTTTTTTTCAATTTTGAGGTGAATTTGAGGATCCACCACTAATTCAAAGCAAAATTTAAAATAAATGTTTTTGGCCCCTGACACGGTCACTGTGGTGTACCACCAGGCTGGGGGTCAGGGTACTCCTATCCAAACCCCTCTTTTCTTTCCTTGGGTTTGAGATTCAGCTGGGTCAGAGTCCCAAAATGGCTTCCAACACTTCTTAGTTGAATTTTTGGCAGCCAATATGTTCTCAGCATAAGATCTGTTGGATCCGCGCAGGTTCCGCGTCCCTAGTTATCCAATTTAGTTTTTTCTTAATTAATTTGAAAACTACTTAACAGATTTAAACCAAAACACAAAAATAACTTTTTTTGGACCAAAATCTAGCTTTCTGCCAGACTTAGTGTAATTCTTTCAGCAGTTTGGACTGTAGTTGTATCTAAAATCTCTATGGGAAATAACATGGGAAACATACATTGTTTTACCCCCCTCAACCCCACTTTATGGACAACCCCAAAGCTTTCTGTGCACAATCAGAAACAGGAGGTCCTTTTTTAGGAAATATTTCAGGAAGATTTATAAAACAGCATCAAAGTTCTAAGCAAATTTTATAAATGCTTTTCCTATTCAAACTAGCATTTTTTGTTTTGAAAATAACTTTGATGCTTAGCGAATATTCATGAAATTGTCAAAATTAGCTTATCACTTACTTCAGCTACTGTTTTTAAAGTTTAGTGGTGATTTGGCATGCAGGGGCTGAAAAAAAGAGGAGGTCAAAAAACACATTTTGCCTATGCATATTCCCATAGGGATTTTAGAAACGACTAAAGCCTGCCCGCTGAATTGTATTGCACCAAATTTGGCAGAAATCTAGGTCCAGACTGAGTGGTTTTTGGACTTTGGTGTAAATTTGTTTGATAGTTTTGGAATTCTTGAAGAAATAACATTTATGTATATCTGGAGTTGCACATCCACATCGGATCCCCTGCGGTGGATCCATGGATTCCTGTGCCAACAGCAATGCTGTGATTGGCTGGCCCCAACTAGTTGAGAGAAAAGATGCAGCTGCCATTTTCTGAATTATGACACAGTTCCCAAGGTGAAATAAAATATAAAAGGGATTGAAGGGGTTGGGGTATGGTATGGGACTGATGGAGCGGTTTGTGAGGCCATCATGGGCAAGAAATTTAACCAAATGGTATTTTTGTGTGCATGAGAATCCACAGGGCCATTGCGATGCTCACCCCGGCCCCTGTGTGATTTTGCGATGATCTGAGGATCCAGATCCTAATCAAAAATACACTGTCACATACTCTCTCACACCCCCACACCACAGCTCACACCCACTCACATATCCGTACACCCATTCACACAGTCACTCAACACCCTCTCAGACACCCATACAGTCACTGATACATTTACTCAGAGACCCAGAGAACCACTCACATACCCACTCACAGACCCATTCAAGCACTCAGACAGGTACATACTCATACAGCCACTTACATACACACAAATATACCCACAGGGTCATTTACATATCCACTCATATACCCACCCAACACGCACCCACAAACCCACTAGCACACCCACACAACCACTCACACGCCCACTCATAAACCCATATAGCCACTCACATACCCACTCAGAGACCCAGAAAACCACTCACACACTAACTCACATACCCATTGAGACACTCACACACTGCCCCTGTTTGAATCTATAGTGGATCAGCAGACCCAGATAGCAATTAAAAGAAGACATACACCCACTCACAGACCTACTCACACACTCTCTCATACTCCTATACTGTCACTCACACAACCACTCTGAGATCTAGAGAACCACTCATGTACCCATTCACAAACTGACATAGGTATTCACATACCTATTCACACACCCAAATACATACCCACACAGCCACTAACATACCCACTCAAAGACACAAACAGCAACATACACAGTCACTCACACACCCATATAGAAAAACCACTCACACACCCACACAGTCACTGTTACACCCAGTTACACACCGACACAGCCCCTAACATACCCACTCACACAGCCATATAGACCCTCGCACACTCTCACACTTACACACCTACTCACACACCCACACACAGGCAGTATTAAAGTTGTATACATTGTAGTTGGATATCTTTGCAATAAGAACACTTGATGGAAAGAATGCAGAACAATGCCATACAGTCACCCAGTACAGAGATCTGGGCCTAAATCCATCATTTCTTTGCTCACCAAGCCATACCAATTTGGACCCAGCCATATGCAAATCAATCTTGACCCTGCACCCAATGGGAACAGTCCAGCCCAATATATTTGCATCAAATATGTTGTTGTTTTGATTGCATGTATGGTTTTGGTTGGAGAAGAATCCACAGAGGATCTGCCAGCAACCTAGCCAGCAGATCTTTTATTTAACCAAGGATCCACAGCAAAGAATTTAGATAAAAAGGACTTGAAAACAAAAAAAAGCAGTGCTTGGTAAAAGGGTTGGCTCTGAAAAGAGCCTTTGTGTTTTTGATGTGCAGATGATAACTCACATAGAGCAGTCTTTTAAGTTGCTAAGAAGCACCCTGTTGCCTGTGTATGTGAAATGGACCCCTTCTTTTCAATATATTCTCTACATGAAGAAGTGTAAGTTGGTTTCTGGTTTTCTTATCACCAGACACAATTGGGTTGAACACTGCTACTTCTATGTTTGGTAAATGTTGGAGAACACCAAGGTAGTATGTGGGAAAAGTGACATTAATTTAGGAAGATATCCTTCATTAGGATTTACAGACCTCCCCAGTAATTGTTCCTAGGTCATTGCCATCAAAGTGTACATTCATGAGGTCTGGATGTTGGCAATCCATAATGCTTTCAACAAAAAGCACCCACCCATACAGCCACTCATATACTCATTTATACACCACTTACACAGCCTTTTACACACTGACATAACTTATGTAGCTACTCAATTGTATGTAACCTATTAGTATGTCATGTAAAGTTGAATGTATTCTATTTTTGTTTTTCAAATATCTAATTGTGTTTGAAGAAGAATGGAACATGTAACTGTGAGGTGAGGTGACAACAAAATTAACAACTATGCTTGTTGACAGCATCCATAAACTGGCCAACAGATGATATTTTAAGTGCAACTGGCATATGACATTTGCTGCAATGAGTCACAAATTCTTGTAGTTTTGATGCAGCAATGGAATAATAACCATCTGATCAGGTGGTAAGGGTCAAATAGATGGTCTAGCTGCTTGTAATAATGCACCATCTTCCCTCTCCCTCATCGCCCTGTGACAAATTATTTATAATAACTGTATAATACGTTTTTTAAGGAACGTTTCAGGTGTGAATTGTGGGTTTTGCAGGGGTGTAGGGTCGGAAGTAAATTAATTATAATCAATGAACACTTATTTATTGTTATTATCATAATTATTTATCTAATTGAAAATTAATTATGTAAATTGTGTAATATATCATTGTTTTGGTGTGTTATTTTTGTATGGGTAAAGGGTGTGTAAGGAATTAAGCATAATAATAATTCATGTTAAATTATAATTAATTAATTAAATAATTATGCACATTGTCTAAGTGAGGTCATGTTTAAGTTATATATTAAGTGTGAGTCGTTTTATGTATAGGGTTAAAGTGTTGGAAGTTATTTAAATACAAATAATGTATTATTAGCTAAATATTTGTATTAATTGTTTAATTGGTACTTGATTGTGTAACTAACATTTTTTACATTTATATAGTATGTGCGGGTTATTGTTTTTGTATGGCTAAAGGGTGGGAATGTAATTAAAGATAAATATTTAACATTAGTTAATTATTATTAATATTTAAATTGATAAATAATTATGTGAAATGTGCTATTATAGTTTAAAAAACTACATCTAAGATGTAGATTGTGTAGTTTGTAGAGGTATAGGTTAAGAGTTATTTAAGTGCAGCTCCATTTGTGAACCTGTAAAGAGGTTTAATGCAAAAGCAAGATTTAAACAAACCACTACAACATACAACCAGTAGAGAGGTCTTAGCAGACGGACCATTGTGTCACAAGCCACTAGTGAAATTGGACTATTGGCACCTGGATATGCTCTCAAGTGACAAGCCACACTTTACAAATGTGGATTGATTGTTTTTTTCATTCTAGAGAAAGGTGTAAGCAGAGAGGTGAGTGTGTTATAAATGTCTACTACACTGAGCCATCACCCTTCAAAAAGGTTTTAGTGAACAGATACATTTATTGCAATCTACTACTACAGTCATTCTTCACAAAGGAGCGAGGTGTAAGGAAACTCGTCTGTGTGTCATAAAACAAAACTATACTCAGCCATCACTGTGGAGTGCAGTCTCAATGAACAGCTTAGACTGTTGTAAAGCACTGCCTTACACATACATCAGAAATGGACATGTCATTGTAAAGGCTAGTTCAATGGTACAAAGGAGCCAACTGGGCTAAATACCAATTAAGAGATGTACACCTATCTGTGAAATGTAATGTTTAGAATTCCTCAATTGTTTAAATATGTTTTTTAACATTTTATTTGTATACAGAAAACACCTGATTATCCATTTCTAAAAGCATTAATGCATATATCTGTTATTTGCTTATAGGTATGCCTGCATGATTGTAAATCCACAACCAATCCTTGGCAGCCAGGAACGCGAAAGAGCTAGGATATCTCAGGTCAGGAAAGTGACTTTATATTTGTTTTGTGTCTTTAGTTTTGCACCTTAATTTTCTTTTTAATTTTTCCCATTTTTTCAAATGTTTTGTGGTTTATAAATCCTGCATTGAATAAACCAATCTGCCCAAAGGGGCATAATTTGAGAAGAACCTCAACATATCGTAGTAGCCCGATTAGGCACAATGTATATGTAGCACAAGAGTGAATGTTGTTAAATAGCACCATGGGGACAAAATGAAATAGATTATGCTGTGTGTATCCAATGCTTTCATAAGTCATCAATGTTATTGCAAGGCTTTAGAATTAGCAAGGATGTATTTACTGGAGGGCTGTTTCAATAATCAATAAGAAACACTAGCCCAGTGGGGTGCAATACCAACAAAGCTAATCAAGTTTTGTTTTTTCCCAAAGTGCACTATGTATTTTGCAAAGGGGCATTATAACAAAGGAGTAAATAACCACTAACTTGCATTGGGGACATTTAATATAATAATTTGTCAAATTTGTGTAGAGTTATAAACACAAGTGCACGCAATGATGTAATCAATATGTTTGTATAATTAACTGTTAAGGTACTCTGAACGTTCAAGTATGGCAGCTGCAGTTAAGAAAGGGTTCATAGCCTGTCTATAATGTATAAGAAGAGCTTTGTAAGAAGAGAGCGTACTGTATGCACAGGCATCGTGAGAAAGACAGAACAAGTGGAAAAACTTCTGATGCTGCAAGGAGTAAAGACACATTTGCCGATAAAGAATAAAGCAACTTTAAAACACAACCCGAACAGCTGTTTAATTGAGTTATTCACTGCGAAAGTCGGGACATTTAAACACACACAGTAATTCTACTGGCACCTCTGGTGTTCTGGCCAAGCACCAGCTACACGCGACTATTTGGAGATAAATATATATCTCCAAACACACATATATGTACATGCTATTATACAGTTATTTAGATAATAATGTGTTTAGTCTGCTGGCTATAATCCATTTTGCAGTTATAAGTTTTGAATGTTGTGGTGGCTCCTGAATGTCTGCATTTGTTTTGTCATTTCATGATGTATTCACGTTGAACGCTGCTACTAGTAACATCGCGACGCCCAGCCTCACCGTGAAAACAAAAACTCGGTTTAAATGATTGTTTTTATAGAAACTCCTGGTATATCCCTTGTTTTAGCTTTCTTTGATTTGTCTTACCTAACATATACTGTACACTTAATGTTTATGATAAGATGTATCATCACTAGCTTCCTCCCTCAGCTTCTCTCTTATGTCATTGTTGCTTAGCAATATTAGAATGTTTAGGCTCTAGCTGCTCAGTTGAGACTGGAGCTTGACGGAGTAACACTCTGGCAGTTAGAGAGCTGTACTTATTCATATGAATAAATCTACTTTAATCTACAAAGCTGAACCTGTCTTCATTGGATGCAACATAAATCTGGCGACGAGGTGGTCAAGTCAGCCTCTCTGGACCCACATCAGACAACATTTTTCAATTTTCTGAGATCCATACACAACTGCCAGACTACAGTGTCCTCTCTTCAACCACTGCTTCATTGAATCCTCAATGGACACATTATGAAGATTCAAGATAAATGGAATTCAACAATTTAAAGGAAACATCAAGATTCAACCAAGATAAGTCATTACTAATTTTTCATCAACCAATCTGCTTGCTTTCATATACCTTAGTCTATTTCTTCAAACTTTATATACAATGACTGAATTACAAACATTGAACTAACTTCATTTCCCTTGATTTGCATATACTCTCGTATTTTCGACCCTTGTTTCCTGTTCACAAGACTTTTATTTCAAATTTGACAACATCTCCCCTTTTCAGCAACCTCCCATATCTCTGTTATGCCAAATTTGATGTACCGGTTCACGTTTTTCCCAGTTCTGCGCACTAATTTTCACTTTAACTTCCATGGTTTTTGTGCTTCGGTCTGAAAACTCGAAGCGACATTCAAAACTCATTATCAACGCCTACCGGCCATCTTCAGAATCTCCTGACGCTTCTCCTCCAGCGCTAGTGGAATCCTCGGCACGCAGCCATCTTCCCCACAGTTCTTCTCCCTTCCACGTCACTACGACTATACGTGCTATGCGCTCCTCACGTTACCATTCACGTAACGTCACCGCCATCTTGACTACAGCCTAACAACTGTAAACAACCTGACTAGCGAAGCAGCGCTTACATACAGATCGGTCTTTTACGGAGAAAAACCTACCGATACTGTTGAACACACAATTCCTTTAGTTTTATTCTACAAATACTTGGAATTCCACTATTTTCATTTTACCCTAACGCTTTTCATTTTACCCTAACGCTGACAAGCACTACAACTCTGTTTGTTTAGGATTTTAAATACATTCCTTTTGCCTACACGCTGATAGGCACAGCTACTTCATTAACTTCTGTATTTAAACACAAACCTTTGCCTTCTCACTGATAGGCACAGCTACCCTTCAACAAACACTGATTTACACAACAGTTACGTTAGTGTACTTTTCGCGTTGATCAACACTGCAACTCCTTAGTGCATTCGCTGATGTGCACAGCTATCCTCTTGGACATTACTTCACTGCCTTCACGCTGACAGGCACAGCTAAGTTGAAATTCATTATAATTTTGTTCTGTACTATTTACTATAGTTTGTTTATCTCAATTTAGTTCATCTGCCTACTGTTGTCATTACAATTCAAACTGCTATTCTTCCTCCTCCTTTCCTTCCAGAACCAGGTTGTCCTAAAATAAAATGGACCCAATGGTATAAATCCTTCAACAGTTATATTATAGCCATTGATGGCATCAAATTTCCTCCAATGCGTAAAAATGCCATGCTATATAATGCTCTGGGCGCAGAAGGACAGAGAATTTTTGACCATCAACCAAAAATTATTCGTCCACCCTCTGATGACTGGAATGAATACACAGAAGCAGTTCTCAGGTTAGAAAGACATTTTATTGAAGAACCTAGCATAATTGTTGAAAGACATAAGTTTTACACTCGTAAACAAAGAGAACATGAGAGTATTGATACATTTTTGGCAGAGTTAAGAGTTTTAGCAGCTTCTTGTAAATTTGAAGGGCCTATTGACCAATATTTGAGAGATCAACTTGTTGTCAATTGTCATTCTAATGAAGTTCAAAAGAGAATACTCTGTTGTAGGAATCCATCACTTACTGAAACTCTGGAAATTGCAAGAGGTATTGAAAGATCAGTCTCAGCTTCCAAAGAACTTAGTGATAATAAACCTTCGATTTCAGAAACAGTTAATAAAATTTCTCAACAAACTTCTCAACCTTCGTCACAACGAGAAAAAGATAAAGTTTCTAATAAAACTGAATGGAAAAGACCTGAGAAATCTCTTCAATGTTATAGATGTGGTTCAAAATCTCATCTTGCTAATTCTACAACTTGCCCTGCTTTGAAAAAGCAATGCACCAATTGTAAAAAAATTGGTCACTTTAATTCTGTTTGCAAGTTTAAAGCTAAGACTATGAGTGTTATAGCAGACAATTCCACTGAAGTAAATTTAATAACTGGAGAGACATCTGTAAACAAAATGTTACTATCTGTGGATATAATTAATTCACAACAAGATTCAGATAGTGGTGATCCCATTTGTGATATCATAATAGGAAAAGTCTCTCTCAGAGTTACAGTTGATTCTGGTTCTCCAGTTACTATTATACCAGATGTATTTTTCTTTAAGGAATGGGTTGGGATTGATTTATTACCACCTGATATACATACTGTGGCGTTTAATGAAATTGAAATTGAAATGATGGGATATTTTCTTGATAGTATTACATTTGAAGACAGAACCATTGACACAAAAATGTATGTCTCTAAGAAAGGGTATAAAATCTTAGGTTGGAAGGATCAAGGAAAATTTAAAATGGTTTTGAGACCAGGTACTAATAATCCCATTTCTTTGGATCGCTTTGAAAATGCCAATTCTATTACCCTTGATCACTCTTCTTTAGACACCATCATTGATAAACATCAGAGTGTTTTTTCTGACAAATTAGGGTCGGTCAAGGGTTATGAACACAAGATAATACTCAAACCTAATGCAATTCCTGTAATTCACAAGGTCAGACATGTTCCCCTAAGTATTAGAGACAGACTTAAAACTCATCTTGATCAATTATGCAGTGAAGGTGTAATTGAACAGATTAATTCATCACTATGGATTTCACCGATTGTCGTTGCTCTTAAAAAGAATTGTGATGAAATTAGGCTCTGTATAGACCTTAGGTCCTTAAATAAGAACATTCAGATTGATTGTTTTCCTTTGCCTCGTATTCAGGACATGCTTGCTCAACTTAAAGGTACAAAAGTGTTCTCTACGATAGATTTGAGAGCAGCATACCATCAAATCGAGCTGAATGATGAGTCTAAGGATCTTACTGCTTTTAACACCCCATTTGGTCCATTTAGATTCTTAAGACTACCATTTGGCCTAGCATCCGTGGCGTCTGTCTTCCAGAAATTGATGTCACAACTTTTTGGTAATATAAAGGATGTATTAGCTTACCAAGATGGCATATTGATTTCCACCAATACTATTCAAGAACATCTGATCAAATTAGATCAGGTTTTAACTATTCTGAACAAACATGGCATGACTGTAAAAAAACAAAAGTGCAGGTTTTTACTCAATGAAGTAGAATATTTAGGTCATGTCATTTCTCATGAAGGCATTAGTCCTAAAGAAGACTTGCTTAAAGCCATTCGAGAATGTGCTCAACCTTCCAATAAGGACCAATTGAGGTCGTTTTTAGGTTTAAGTGAATTTTATTCGAGATTTGTACAAAACTTTGCTTTGATCAGTGAACCCTTAAGACTACTAACTAGGAACAAAGTCAAATATGTGTGGGGTAATGATCAAAAATCAGCTTTTGAAAAATTAAAAGAATTAATCATTTCTGCTCCTGCACTCAAACCTTTTAATGAAGATTTGTCATCTTATATTACTGTTGATGCCAGTAACTCTGGTCTGGGTGCCATACTTAGTCAGTTGGACAATGGGAATGAAAATATAATTGTGTTTGCTTCAAGACAGCTTTCCTCATCGGAAAAAAATTATAGCACTATAGAAAAGGAAGCTCTTGCATGTGTATGGGGTGCTAAACACTTTTCCACTTATGTATGGGGCAAAGAATTTGTACTTATATCTGATCACAAACCTCTTATCTTCATCTGGAATGATAAAGGATTAAGAAATGCTAGTCCTAGATTAGTTCGCCTGTTTTCCAAATTATATGATTTTAATTTCTCAATGAGACATATTCCAGGAGGAAAATTCTTTAAGGCGGATTTTTTATCAAGATGTCCTGTAAATACCTCAGTGGATCAACCTATCCTTGATGATAAAGAGGTGGTAGTAAGTTTAGTTGATGGCCTTAAGTTAACTGAAGAGGTCATTTCTAAATCTGACTGGTTACGTGCCTCTGAATGTGATAATTCTCAGATTCTTTTGAAAAAGTTAATATCTAATGGTTGGCCGAAAGACAGTCAAATTGACAAGAATATGATTCCTTTCTCAAAAATCAAGGACAAATTAAGCCTTGAAGAAAATCTAGTCATGAGGGGGTCTTTACTTGTACCTCCTATGTCCATTAGAGACAAAGTAATTGCTTTAGCTCACAAGGGACATGGAGGAATCACCAGTACCAAGAAAAGACTAAGACTACATTACTGGTGGCCGGGCATGGATGTCTCTGTTGAAACATTATTGAACAACTGTACTGAATGTTCTCATGCAGAGAAATCTTTACGCACAGTCAATTCTCCTTTGTCTCCAGTGAAGTTTCCTGAAAACCCATGGGTGAAACTCGGTATAGACTTTTTGGGACCAATTGGTGGATTAAACCAAGGTTTCAGGTTTATATTAACCGTTGTAGATTATCACTCAAAGTGGGTGTCTTTCAAATTCATGAAAGATCCTAATACTGAAAATGTGATCAGTTTTTTGACCAAATTATTTAGATCAGAAGGAATACCTGGGTTTATTGTTTCAGACAATGGTGTGCAATTTGTTTCACACAACATGAAAAATTTCTTACACAATCATGGAGTAAAACATTTAACCACTGCCTTATACAGTCCACAAGGTAATGGTCTGGTGGAAAGGGTGAACCGTATTTTAAAAGATTCTGTTCAACTTGCTATTTCTTCTGGACAAAACGTACAAGATATTGTGAGTGACAGAGTATGGTCATATAATAACACTCCCCATTCCACCACAGGTATCACTCCGTTTGCCATGTTGCGTGGGAGGGAATCCTTTAATGAATTATCTCCTGAGTGGGTGGTCAATAAAACTAGGTCTGGTAGTAGATCTTTTGATATGAATGCCGTCAAGAATAGAGTTGAGGATTCTCAAACCAAGTCCAAGATCAGGTATGATGAAAATAAGCATGTCAAGTATGAGTGCTTTTCTGTTGGAGATAAGGTCAGGATAAGGAGACCAGAGAAAATCAAAGGGTCACGATTTTATCCTGAGACTACCATTGTAAAACTTGGTAAGCATTCTGTCATGGTGTCAGGTGGGAAATGGTGGAGTAACAGACGTATTGCTAAAATTACTGGTAGTAGGTCTGTCCCTCATTCTGATCCTGGTCTAATATCACGCTCTGGTGAGAGTTTTCATAATACAGATTCGTATGTTCCTTTCTGTCTTTCAAATACACAACCTGTAAGTAATGATTTAATTGTTCATGAAGATATTTCAGATGATCCAGAGCTTGTATCAAATGACTCTTCTAATAGGGTCAGTTGCAGGCTGAGAACTACCCCAAAATATCTGGATGATTATGTAACTTAATTTTGTTCTTACAGGTGAGGAGGTGTGTTATATCCCTTGTTTTAGCTTTCTTTGATTTATCTTCCCTAACATATACTGTACACTTAATGTTTATGATAAGATGTATCATCACTAGCTTCCTCCCTCAGCTTCTCTCTTATGTCATTGTTGCTTAGCAATATTAGAATGCTTAGGCTCTAGCTGCTCAGTTGAGACTGGAGCTTGACAGAGTAACACTCTGGCAGTTAGAGAGCTGTACTTATTCATATGAATAAATCTACTTTAATCTACAAAGCTGAACCTGTCTTCATTGGATGCAACAACTCCCCATAAATATATGACTTTAAAGAGTGCAGTTATAAACCCCTAGAGTCTAAAATACAGTAAAATGTATTTATATATGTGTTTTACACCTCTTAAAAAGGCGCAATCATCGCAGTTACTGAAGTCATCATGACACTTGGCATAATCGCGAAGACAGGAAGTAGGATTGAAAGTGTTTTTTAAAAAGTTACTACAAATATATTTGTATAAACATGTTCTTTAAGTTAGTAATGTGTGTATGGTATTACTTCCAACCCGGCACCATTGTGCTAGGTTCAAAAACGTAATTGGAGTGATTGAGTCAATCTTTATTTCGTGTGTAGTTGAACAAATACCGCCAGTATGGCCACAAGTTTAAAGCTAATGTCGTTAATAGGGTTACAAACGGAAGGTGGTGCGCACATTTAAGTTAGACATGAGTGGTAGCGTAGTCATCCACGGAGCCGTTAGGACGCCAGCAAATTGTGTCTAACTTATACGTGCGCACCACCTTTCATTTTAAACCCTATTAACAACATTAGCTTTCAACTTACGTTATTGAACCTAGCACAGTGGTGCCGGGTTGGAAGAATCACCGGCATTATGATCACATCATTCGTGGACTCACCCAACAGTGATCGAGCTACACCTCCACCCTATTTTCAGCAGCACAACGTGCACCCTACCGGGTTGGAATTCTCACCGGTTTTGGGACTACCCTGCATTTTGGTATTACCATACAGCCCTGAAGAGTCGGGTAACTACCTATTTCCCTGACGAAATACGTGTCGGCTGGCTGCGCTATACAACTTGCTTTAAAGAACCAAATACATCAACAAAGAATACTGTTCAAATTTTGTTCTAACTAACACTTGTACGTCATTTTGTAATAATGTATGTGTGCACGGGTAACAGGTACATGAATATAGGGCTTGCATTATGTCTCAGGCCTGGTGTATCTGAGCTTAGGTATATAGTTTTACTCATAGAGCTCTCTTATCATGTAAAAGTGCTACACAAGGCGTAAATTGTTCTTGTGCTAGAAATAAGTGAACACTAAGGTGGGCTATAGCTAGGCCATAGCACAGTGAGCTATGTGCTTAAAAAGTGAAGGATGCACTTGTGGATGCTTCAGTGAGCTATGTGTACTAATAGAAAACAATGTCCCAATTATACATGCAGCCTACACCCAGACTTAAATCTGAGATACCCAAGTAGAAAAGCGCACAGATACTGAAATACCTAGTGAGGTAGTTAGAGAAGCATGCAAAGATTAAATCACACAACAGGCACAAATGATATGTATTTTGTGGTTAATGAAGGCAGTTACTTGCAGAGTAAAACACAAGGAAGATACCGAAGGTCTGTCGTTGATCCAAACTCAATGCAGAGCCTGTTAAGTGTTCTACACAGGTAACTGGAACCAGAAGATTCTTATACTACAGGAGACACACAGAGAAAAAGTGAATATAGAAATATAGTTCAAAGTAAGAGCTCAGTCCAGAAAGAGATTATGAACCCATAGAAAAGTACCCATCAGCCCACTCAATAGTGGAACTTCGTCATCTGGGATTTTTTGTTTGAAAAATTGGTGTCCAATATGCCCTTCCTCAGATGAAACTTGAGGCTAGCTTAGGACCCAATGGTTGAACCCTCAACCAAAGAAGATGACAGAGTATGTAGGCTGATAAGGCTTAGTTGCAGTGCTTAGAAAAAGTGTAAGAGAAGAAAATAGTACTCAACGTGATTAAAAATACCTATCTTCATGTCAATAAGAAAACTTTATTATGTGTGCCCATCAAGATGGTATAGTTAAAAGCAGAGTGAAAATAGCAGTGAAAATATTTGCTATTTACCATAGATGTTTAATTGGTCAACATGTTTCAGCCTCTCCAGGCTTTCGTCAGGACCTATAATTCACTACTGCGACACTTACTTTTGTGCTGTGAAGGACAGACTATATATATTCTTTTAAATTGTGTATCATCTCCTGTAGAACAACATAAACACAGAAAAACGAAAAAACCATACAGCAATCAGTTATGGTGATTTCAACGATAATCGTTAATTAGTGTTTTACATACATGTACATTCTATTGTATGATTTATAACTTACCCCATATTATGGGATGAAAGACCCCACCTCACCTGGCAACGGCTCAGGATAAGGAGGCCACGCACTGTAGAGGATTGAAAAAATAGTATATTTTAGTTCATCTCATTATTTCTATGTGTTTCTAAGTTACTTGCAGAGCCCAATGTTCACTAGAACATCCAGGAGGCTATCTATGCAGGTCCTTACAGACACATTTAGACAATGTCACATAAAGAGAGGCAGTGATTTAGTAATACATTTACATATACATAGAATCACACCCCCAGATAGGAAATAAAACTCTTATTCAGATATCTGATAAACAAATGACCCTTCCAATTCACATGTGTGCTAAACAAGTGACTCTTTCAAGTTTATTATGCAGACAAGTAGATCTTGCATTACGTCTCAGACCGTGTATACTTTAGGTTAGGTATGTCGTTTTACTGGTAGAGCTCTCTTATCAGTTAAAAGTGCCAAACAAGCTGTAAACTGTTCTTGTACCACATTTAAATGAACATTGAGGTAGGCTGTAGGAAGGCCAAGGCACAGGGAGCTATTCGCTTAAAAAAATGATGCACTTGGATGTTTCAGGGAGTTATGTGCACTCATATAAATATATATGTCTATTATACATCCATCCTAAACTCAGACTTAAATAGGAGATACCTAAATAGAAAACCAGACAGGCACTAAAAGACCTAGTGAAGTAGTTAAGAGAAGCACAGAAAGATTCACTCACGCAGACATGCACAAGTGATATATATTTTATGGTAATAAAGGCAGTGTCTTACACACTTGAATAACCCAATATTTACCAGTACACCCAGGAGACAATCTATTGAAACCCTTACAGACCCATTCACACAATCACATATCACATAAAGAGAGACATTGATTTAGTGAAATATTTACATACATATGGAATCACAGTCTGAGATAGGGACTGGAAAAACCATTCAAATATCTGCTAAACAACTGACACTTTCAAGTTTACCATGCAGAAAGTAGCCCTTGTATTTTGTTTCAGGTCTGGCATAGTTCAGCTTGGGCATGTAGGGGCTTTTTAGCAAGAAACTTGTTAATATTATCGCAGTTTTAGCGGCATGAAACTGCCGCTAAAACAGCGACAATGGGCTTGCTAATATGTGTTATAGAATTCCAATAGAAGCCCAGGTTAGATGTCCTGCATATCTAACCTGGGCTTCTATTTGAATTCTATAATGCATATTAGCAAGCCCATTACCGCCGTTTTAGTGGCAGTTTCTTGCCGTTAAAACGGCAATAATTTTAACGAGGTTCTTGCTAATATGCCCCGTAGTTTTATGGGTAGAGCTGTCTTATCAAATGCTAGATTACATGTAATCTGTTCTTGTATCAGATATGAGTGAACAGTAAGGCAGACTGTAGCCTTGACATAGCACAGGGAGGTATCTGCTTAAAATGTAAACAATGTTGTTTGATGTTTCAAAGAGATATATGCATTCATAGAATGTTATCTGCCCAAGATACATCCAGCCTTCATCCACACTTAAATCTGACATACCTAAGTAAAAAAACAGACAGACACTGAAACATCCACTGAGGTGGTTAAAGAAGCATGCAAAAATTAATTCACACATAAAGGCACAGCATTTATGTATGTTGTGCTAATAAAGGCAGTTTGACATGCTTAAATGGCCCAATGTATGACAGACACATTTAGAGGACCATAGATATCACAAAGATAGATGGCCATTTATGAAAAAACTTTTATACTCATGGAATATGAGCTCCTGATAGGGACTCACGCAATTATTCAAGTCTAACATGTAAAGCCCTCTTCAAGTTTTAAGCTACTCTTCTGCAACATATGACTGCCCCCTGAGGTAGGCTGTAGGTAGTCTATAGGGTATGTTCCTTTAAGTTAATGTCCATGTAAGTAGGTTTATGGGTGAGTGAGAGGGTGTGTGACTAACTCTATGGGTGAGTGAGTGTGTGAGTAGCTGTATGAGCCACCTCTCACTCACCCATACATATAACTGAGTAGTAAGGTAGGCTGTCGGTAGGTAATAGGATGGGTGTTGCATACTACATGAGCATATGTAGTCTGCAGATTACTTAAGCTATATATCCTCATGTAAACTAAATATTTAAATAGTTAAAATATATAATGTCATACTATATAAATAAGTGTAGAATGCACTTTTCTATTTTTGTTTTCAGAAATCAATATCTAGTTATCTACACAGAATTACCATGCCAACAAAAAGTCAGAGAAGAAAGAAGCAGCAGAAAATAGAGAGTCTCCTTAGAACTAAGAAACAAAAGGGGAAAAATGCAGAAATGATGGTCAAAAAGGAAAGGCTTGCTGGAGGCCAAGACATTTCTTAAAATTGTTTGTGCACAACTGGAAAAAGTGCAGAAAAGAGTAAAGACAAAGAAAACTATAACACCGAGTACTAAAGCACAAAAAGTCTCTGATGTAAAAAGTAAGAAGTGATTTAAAAAGGGAGAGACTTTAAGCAGAATGGAGAAGAGGTTCAAAGAAATCCGAAGTAGAATGTTCCATACTAGAGAAGTTTACAACTTGTTTGCATCTATGAAAAAGTATAAAAGAAGAACTCAAGCACACTTTTAAACAGAATGAAGACACTGGACAAAATAGTGTTGTCTATGAGGAGACAGAGCCAAAAGAAAGTACTTGTCAATAACAGTAACTTTTGTTAAGTTTTTAGTGGTGAATGGATGTATACTTCAAGTATTGAGCCTTTCTTTAATGAAGAAGGCTATTTCCAAGACAACACATTAGTGCATGCAGTTGATGAATCTGGATGATGTTATGAGATGACAAATGGTATTCTTGTTTCAAAGGAGGAAATGGTACCTAGAAATATTGAGGCAGAGATTGCTAAAGAGATGCAAGGGAGTGGTAGACATGCCCCTGTGTACAAATGGAATTGTATTAGTGTTTGTAGTATTCCTCAACAATCAATTGATATATTGAGGCGTTTCCTCCTTATGTTTGTTTCAATAAATTTTTAACAGAAAATACATACTTTAGAAAGGTTGGATCCATGCAAAGTAAGAAAGCAAACTACTTTACAAGGACACCCACTAGCCTGTCTCTCAAAAAAAGTTTGTCACATTAGTTGTCATCATTTTAGAATGTTAGGTGTACACCATTTAATATTGAGAACTTTTGTTAGAAGGCTTTATTTTGTGAGAACTCCTGCTCTATGTTTAGGAGTAATGAATGGAGCTATTTTGCATGATAGTGTAGTAGAAGTAAAAAAGGTTTGTGATGATTTTGAATTTTGTTTTTTTGGACCAGAACAGGAATGTAGGAAAAATGAAGAGTTGGTAATAACAGAAATTGTGGAGATGCGTTAGTGTTTCTAATTTTGTAAAAGAGATTAGAAAGATCAAAGCAGATTCTTCAGAGCAACCAAACTGTGTTTGTATATGTTGCCGATGCACTCACTGCAAACATTAAACTGGTAATGTTGATTTGTACATTAATACTGAAAAGAAGAATAATAACAAGTGGCAGGAATTTGCTGTTTATTTATTTGTAGAGGGACGATTTGACTTGTCCAAACAACAAGTTATAAGTAAGTTCTGCTTTAATAAGTTAGAGCAAAACAAAATACCTGCTAGAGCAGTACACATCAAATTAGAAATAGTACCTGTTGCAGAAGTACTTAAAGATTTGAATGTTTATGAATGCATATTAATACAGTCTACACATTCATTTCAAGCTACAGTTCGCAGGGAGTCAAAGACAGGGAAATTACCTCCAACTGAGCTCCAGAGAGGACTCAAAGGTAGAGTTTTATACTTGCCATTAAAATTTGAGTAAAATATTGAAACAATAGGGGTACAGAGAAATTTGGAAGAGGAACCTGTAATTCTAGTAAATTGTGTCCCAACCAAGAGTGAACACATATAGTAAGAGTTTGTAGATATTAGCAAAGTTCAAAATGCAACTTCATATCTGGTACAAAATAACATATATTATAAAAATGCAGAAATTCCTCAATATATCACACTTCTGGAGGATAATACTTTGTCATCAACAGTACAGATAGAAAAAATGGATTGTGCAGAGTAGAAGAAATTTATGAACATTAAAGCATCCATCCCCTACGTTCAAAAGACACTGTTAGTGATGATATTGATCTATGTCAACTAAAAGAAGCAAAAGGAACTCTCTTATGTGTTTGGGGAAAAAGGTCAGAAGCTTGCTGTTTCCCTCATTTATTTTCTACTGGAGTAGGTGGATGGTATGATGATCGGTCTGTACAAATACCTGCCGCCGAGTACAGATGTACTAGCCATTATTCAGAGGATTCTAGAGTTTGTCAATGTATCCTGTTAGAAATGGGATTTCTGGTTGGCAAAGGCTTGTGCCAAAGCCAGCCAGAAACCACCACTCTGGTCAGGGCAAGGGAGTTACACGCCAAAGATAACCCCTGCTCACCCCCTTGGTAGCTTGGCACGAGCAGTCAGGCTTATCCTGGAGGCCATGTGTAAAGCATTTGCGCAATCCACACAGCAATTAGGCACACCACAAAAGGAACTCCACACAAGGTGATATCAAAAATAGTCTTTGTATTATCATAAAACACATTAGAATAGTAATCACACAATATACACTGGGCCAACTGGCACTGGGCAATATTTACAGGGGATTATATACACATGACAGGGCCACTTGGATCACTGTCAAAACCATCACTTAGTAAAGATAGTAAATGGGGAACGTATAATAAGCACGGAACACAACCAGTAATTACTGGCAAACATGTCATCCGGTAACATAAATCATATTATGCACAGTATCACACTAGGCATGAAATATTTCCTGCCCAACCTCATAAGCCTAAACATATTAGACCATAACCTCATAAGCATAACTCTCATTAGGAATAATTCTCACTAGCATAAACCACAGTAGAAGGTAACTAAAACATCAATACAGTATGCAAAACCTCATAATCATAAAACCATGTTTAGAGGCATAAACAGGGTGCAAAAATACTACACAAATCACATTTCCTAGCACCAAGTCAATCACATTCGGGCCTGGCGCCCTACAAACCTAACAGTCCGCTTGGCCAACTGGTCTTCTGAAAGGGTCTCAAAATGACCTATGTCCAAAGTATCAGGGCGGCTGCCAATGCAGCAGAATCCATGTGCGCAATTGCGCAGACCTAAACATTGCAGCTGGCACTAATTGCTGCGCAGCTGTGAATAAAGTATAGAGGTCGGCACCACCACGCCCTCTGGGTCCCTCTGGTGAGAACTGGCCTAAACGTTGCAGCTGACGCTAATTGCCGTGAAGCTGTGAAGAGAATGGGCACCGGCACTCCACATGCCTTTAGAGCCGAAGCTGTAAATCATTATGCCAACATGGCAGGTGCCCGCTACGGCGGCTGCTGTGTAGCAAATGAGGAACTGGGGCAGCTATGAAAGGAACCAACCAGAAAGCAGGCACGGGCACCCCACACCCTCGGGACCCTCCCTGGGGCCCCAAGACCAAATAGGCAAAACGTGGCTGCTTCCCCCGCTGGAGGGGCGCAGCATTAAATAACATACAGGGACCCTTTAATGTAGGGGTGGCCCTCTCAGAAAATGTAACTGGCTTTGTGACTCGATGGGGTCCCACTCTGAGAATCAGAAATAAACCAGAGGTAACCCACTTGGCAGCTGCGGCACTGCTGGGAGGGAAAACAAATGCGGGCATTGGCACTAAGCATGCTTACTCAACCCCGGGGTCCTACGGGGCTACTCCGGGAATGTGGGGAAGGAGAGAGAGTGCCCCCAAATGAACAAAAAAATGGTACTGGCACCAATTGTGCCGGGGAGGCCCTAATCCGGGACCTCTGATAATCACCCACTCGGTGCAGCTGCCGCTATGAAGGGGGTGAGCTGGAAAAAGCAACACCGGCATCGGGGTGGGCACCCAGGATGTCCCCCAACACCCCCCCAACCACCAGAGGACTCAGCCCTGACTCACCGGGATATACTGGGGAGGGTCACCTCCCGCTGGACTCCTCCGGGCTCTCCATGGGTGCTCCGTCCTTCGCAGCAGCTCCTCTCCCTGATGCGGGAAGTCTGTCTCACCCCCTTGCCAGAAGGGGGAAGGCAGATCATGCAGCAAGTGGAGCCTGCGAGGCTCCAACACCTCCGACTCCTGTTAAGCAGCCATGGGGCTTCCCTCAGCTTCGGGAGCCCCGCCGACGATCCTTCACCCGGGCCCCCTCCTGGGACCCGGGACCTCACTGTGGAGCCCAGGAGGCTCCTCTGACTTCCTGCTTCCATCCAACGGCCCAGCCCACAACCAGGCCACACAGTACCTTACTTCTGGGCCGTGGCGGTGATCACTGATGGCTCTCACCCCGCGGCGGCAACGCAGGGTCGGCACCCGCTTTTGAGATAATGGCATAAAACAGCGGGGTAGGCTCCTGCTAATGCAGTAAGGGATAAAAGGCTGCAGAATTGCAGGGTAAGCTCCCGCTGGAATATCGCGTAAGTGCGGGGGAACCCCTACACTAGGGACTACCTCCCAAAGGATCGCAGCTCTGCGCTGGCAGCTAAAAATAGAATCACTCTTGCAAGATAAAGGAAGCACTCATACAAATAAAAGTCCAGCGCTCCCAAGACGCTGGATCAAAGCCCAGGGTCCTGGAATCAAGGGGGACATTGCAGGGCCCAGGGAGGCAGCCCTCATGGTCATTCCTCCTGGGCCCCAGCAGCAGCACATCCCAGCGAAGTCAGGGACAGCACCCCAAAACAGAGCAGGAACCAACAACAAGCCAACCCCCTTGGGGTTTGGGCACAGATATTTATACCCCACAAGTCTTTGTTCTTAAAAGCTACAAATTACTCAACCCAGCCAGACCAGTTCTGTGTGGCCCTGGGGCATTTTTATTACTAGGCTGCACCCAGCCTTTCACGGAGACAGGTTCTGCTATCAGTGGGAGGTGGAGCCATCATTTACCTTGCCAGGCACAACCCTGCTCAGATCAAAGTCACACCTCCCCATGCTCGGAATGCCGATCTCTCTCTCCAGCCAGGTCTGGTCCAGTTCCTCCAAAACCAGACGGCCAATACACATACTAGCAAACCCTACTGGAAAACTTAGGCAAGAAAATGCCTCGTTTCTAGAAGAGGTATTTTTGAACACAGGATATAAAAATAATCCTCACTACAAGATGTAGCTCAATATCCTGAGCTCAGACATATCAAATTTGCATTTCCTATCATGTTCCTGGGGTCAGTTAGGATTATAGAACGTAATACTCGCCTGCTCATTCTGGCCTATGAGAATGGATAGCCTAACAACAGTAAACAGTGGAATGGAGGGTAACTCCCTATTAGAACATACTGCACAGACCTAGGCATGTTCTTCCTGTCACATACAATGCACCCTTCCATAGAGGTGTCTTACATGGTGCGAAGGGAAGGCGCAGGGACTGGGAAGTGGGGGCACTTCACAGTTACAGAGGCAGTTCTGGACTGCCTATAGACTCTGCAAGGGTAGGTCTGAAACATACTTTAAAAGCTGCTTCTGTGGGTGGAGTAAATCTGCGCTGCAGGCCCACCAGCAGTATTTGGTCTACCAGCCCCGGGCACATACAGTGCAATTATACTAGGGACTAACAGGTAAAGCAAATGAGCTAATTATGGTTATCCCAATTCATATCAGGCAGGCAGGCACATAGCACACAGAAATGCCAACTACTAAAAGTGATTCAGAAAAGGGGGTGGTGATGGTGATGAACAGAGTATCTGAATTAAGCAGACCACTCTTACCCAGTCCAAAGATCAGGGCTTGATCCATCACCGTTATTTAGCTCACTGCCCCATCCCAGCTCAGAACCTGGCTATATGCAAATTAGTCTGTCCCTGGCCCAGTGCATCATGGGAACAGGGCAGACCAAACTACCAAGCCAATTCTTCACCAGAAAGGAGACAAGCTTCCGGGGACCGGTTTCTGCCATTCCAGGCGTCGTCGGCCCGGCTTGCTTGAATCCTGATGGAGCAGTGAGCAAGGGACTCATGTCTGAGTATACCCTTCCACGCTTATGGTGGACAAAATGATTCAGAAAAGGGGGTGGTGATGAACAGAGTGTCTGAATTAAGCAGACCACTCTTACCCAGTCCAAAGACCAGGGCTTGATCCATCACCATTATTTAGCTCACTGCCCCATCCCAGCTCAGAACCTGGCTATATGCAAATTAGTCTGTCACTGGCCCAGTGCATCATGGGAACAGGGCAGACCAAACTACCAAGCCAATTCTTCACCAGAAAGGAGACAAGCTTCCGGGGACCGGTTTCTGCCATTCCAGGCGTCGTCGGCCCGGCTTGCTTGAATCCTGATGGAGCAGTGAGCAAGGGACTCATGTCTGAGTATACCCTTCCACGCTTATGGTGGACAAAATGATTCAGAAAAGGGGGTGGTGATGAACAGAGTGTCTGAATTAAGCAGACCACTCTTACCCAGTCCAAAGATCAGGGCTTGATCCATCACCGTTATTTAGCTCACTGCCCCATCCCAGCTCAGAACCTGGCTATATGCAAATTAGTCTGTCACTGGCCCAGTGCATCATGGGAACAGGGCAGACCAAACTACCAAGCCAATTCTTCACCAGAAAGGAGACAAGCTTCCGGGGACCGGTTTCTGCCATTCCAGGCGTCGTCGGCCCGGCTTGCTTGAATCCTGATGGAGCAGTGAGCAAGGGACTCATGTCTGAGTATACCCTTCCACGCTTATGGTGGACAAAATGATTCAGAAAAGGGGGTGGTGATGAACAGAGTGTCTGAATTAAGCAGACCACTCTTACCCAGTCCCAAGATCAGGGCTTGACCACCCCCTTTTCTGAATCAACTACTAAAAGTGGCATTTCTCACAGTCATAATAAATCTGCTCACACCATTGCACAGCATTTATTCTCACAACTTCCTACATACCAGACTTGACCCTACTGCTCCTCTCATAACAGGGATTACTACTGATACACACTGAGCAGGGAATCCCCCATGCCATCCGATTGGAGGGCATGCCACTTCTCAACAACGTAACACAGAGTGCACGCACTTTATACTGGACCACTGTGCTAAAGTGGCCAATGGGTCAAAACCACAAACACTACACAGAGAGAAAGGCTGGGAGAAATGCAAAAGGGATGAACCTGCAAAAAGGGCCAGGTCCAACATATCCCTTATATGTTTCATCTATTATTTAAAAGTAATTTGTCTTCATTGGCTTATTCTGCAAACCACATTTTGAAAACCGGTGTAAATCTGCAAAATCTATCTGCAAGAGATTGTCTTGAGAAACTTCAAGGAAAAGATGAACAACTTTAATAAAACGTAATTAATTACATGCAATGGCATGTCAACGTGGGGCCAATGAATATTAGTATTGCTGTCACAGTGAACTAAAATGAATGTTGGGAAATTTAGGAGCACCTAGATAGTTTCTAACACTCAGTTGTGCTGAGTATGCATGGGATGACCTATTTTCATTCTTGTGAGAAGGAACTTCAAATATAAAAGACATAGATCCAAAGACACCAGGAGAACTCTGCTAATTGGACCCTGCAAACATTTACAGATATTTTAACCACAGATTTCAATCCATGATGGCTTTAATCTGCAATAAGAGTAATCCACCTCTCAGAGAAGTGACAGATTTTTTTAGCACAAAGAATACCAAGCCAGAGGTGCTCCACATATCCACATGTTATTATGGGTAAAAGATGCCCCAAAGTTAGGAACAGATACTGATGAATTTGTGTTGTCTTTCATAGAGCAGTATGTCACTTGCATTATCCCAAAGGAGAGTGATGACAAAATGTTAAGGCAACAAGTTCTACCATTCCAAAATCATAGGTGTGGGAAATACTGTCGTAGAAAATATACATCGCAAGGAACATTTTATACAAGATGTCATTTTGGATTTCCATGACCGGTAATCTCAGATGGAAGAGTAAACAGCTTTTTATCTGCAGTCAGACACACTTTAACATGGAAATCACAGAAGAACACATACAACCTTACAACCTCAGAAGAACAGAAGCCTCAAAATACATTAATGACTAAAATCCTGTGATTTTGAAGATATGGAACGCAAATATGGATCTACAGTTTGTTGCAGATAATTCAATTGCTGTTGCTCAGTGCATCATCTCATATATAACAAATTCGGAGAAAACCTAGATGAAGTAGATGTGGGAGGAAATTCTAGCAGAAAAGATTCTTACAACTAAATTGCACAGTTTAGTTTGAAAAAGCTTTCTCATAGATAGATCGGCGCTTATAAAAGTGCTGACCGATAAGCTCCACTAGTTTGTTTTCTAAATCTAGAGGAGTTCTATGGGAGCTTGCTAATAGTCATAATAGAGTAGTGAATTCTTTTACTGAAATCCAATATCTTGCGGAATTCGAGCCACACAGTACAGATATTCTGAAGGCTAACATGGTGGATACGGATTATCCAAGTGGGAGTCCTTATTGAGAAAGGATGTGTCTGTATGTAATACATCAACATTATACATACAGACATATTGTCAGCAAAAATATAGAACAAGAAAAATGTCCTTTTGCTACTAGGAGAACTTGACGGTTATAAATACACATTCAATGCTGTTAAAGGCACCATTGAGTGCTCTGTGTTTGCAGTGTCTCTTCATATGCTGAGAGACGAGATTGTACAAGTAGAAACAGTTACTGCTGAGATGGCTCAAGAGAGTTCTCAGAGCAGTCAAAGTTCAGCACCTGGAAGTCAAGATCCTCTTGGACAGCCAGTAATTCAAACCAAGCATTTGCAATGCAATAGGTCTCGCATTTGCGAGAGTTTGAGCTATTGGCATTGTAAATGACAATGCCTTTCATTTATGTGTTTTGAAAACCTGCAAGTGGTCCTTAAACACCCACTTTGTACTTATAGTCCGAGCTTCCGAGAAGCAAGACTGACAGTAAAAGAGGAGAAGTTACTGTCAACCTTGCTTCTCATAAGCAGCGGCTATGAGTACAAAGTGCGTGTTTGCGCCCCGCTTGCACGTTTTCAAAACAGATAAATAAAAGGCATTGTTTTTTACAATACCAATTGCAAGACCTAGTACATTGCAAATTATTGTTCTTGCTTAGCGACTTGTAGCTGGATCCTGCAGCTCTTATGGCCTGTTTGGATTCTCTTTGGAGAAGACCATGTAGATCTAATTTCAATCCCTTGCTTACTTCATTAAACTATACCATCTTCTAGGGATTATTTTGGTTAGTGTAAGATTTGTTTTAAAGTGCAAGATCTTGAAACAATTGGGATTAGAGAATTTCAGCAAGAGACTGTAGATGGATAATATTGTCTCCCCACTTGCCCCCCCTTTTTTTTTTGCAGTTCAATATATCGCAAACTCCACCCGAAGATATTGGAGCGCTTTACATGAGCACCAGTTCCATTAGACAAGGAGTTTGCTATTTGTAGCTTAAAATCCACTGTCAGCCTGAGTTTTTCTGTGAACCAGCTGGTTTCTATGTTCAGGCAAGAAATCCATCGACTTTCTTGTCCTTCCTCTGTGGAGTGTAACCAAGTGGTATTTTTCTCTATTTCACTATGCAGCTGATAAAAGAACCTGTTTTCACCTGATTACCTTAACAGCAAACATGTTTTCATCGGGCAATAATCAACATCTATTTCCCATGTTTTACCCACCATTTGCAAAATCAATGCCTACTAGTCTCAAACACCTATCTGCTTCATGCACTTTGTGAACATAAAACGCAGGCTGCTGCTCCCCATGCTGATAGGCTACTGTGGTGCTCTTGCTTCTCGGGCACGCCTGGGGGTGGATTGATGTTAGGCTGGCCCGCCCATATACAGAGGAGACCTGGGACATGGAGTGGCCTGGCGAAGAGCATGCAGAAAGTGGCAAATAGCAACAGGATCAGCATGTTAGGGTATGTTATATCTTCTGTATAGCACATGGCTGCCCCAGCAAAGGGACGACCCAGTGCTGATCTCATTCAGACAGAGGGGCAGGGCAGAAGCAGGCGGGGATGAAGATTACTTAGGAAAGAGATACGTGTCTATAGCCTTACGGAATGCCTCATGGTTTTGGATGCATACGGAAGGAACCCCACTTAACAGGACACCAATTGCGCTGCTTTACAACACTGTTCAGCAATGTAAGGTTTAGTAAGTCGGGGGCTCTTATTTAATGCATTTCAACTCAAAGCTTTTTAATTGAAATAAATGTATTTACTTTTTTAGAAATGATGTCAAGGATAATTAAGAAGATCAAAAATTACTGCAATTTATGTACAACAAATCTACCAAATATTAAAGTTCCTGTCTTTAATTGATAGTCACACCTCAAATAAAGGTTGCTTTAGTCAGCTACTATATTACGAACCAATTGAGCCAAAACAATTAACTGTCTTTAAACTTTTAAATAAAAAGTGATAATACCACATAGTACTCATTTTACCAAACTTCGAAGGATAAAAAAGTGATATTAGTACCAGGGTTTGAATTTTAAACAGTGGGTTTTAGGAACTCAGCGCAGGGAGATATTTTACTGCCCCGAATCACAAAGTTAATATTTATACAGCATATTTAATAGAATAACTGGATAATGAACAAAAGGGAACCAATTGTTTGTGTTCAACCGATGCTTTTAATGTCTTTGAATGAGAATGCGGAAAACATCACAGAGGGCTTTGCATGCACACTGTTTGAGGGGGGTGCGTGGAGCAGGTGGAGGCACTTGTGTACTGGTACTGTATACTGCAGAAGAGGCTGTCTGAGAGTGTATCTAGTGACATTTTCCACAAAGTGGACAGCCATCGAACAGTTGCTTTCCACTTCCGCTGTGCATTTCTCTGCCAGGCATGTAAAGGGCACTCAGTAGTGACGTCACAGCCCTCTCCACGGATCACATAACTCAAATGTCTGATCGTTTTCGGGGCCCTGTATGAAGTGTGACAGCCAAGGGCTGCCGCTTATGCCTCATACATATCTCTAGAAATGTAATTCAGGTGATCAGTGACAGCCGCAGTGGTAAGTACAGTGGTTCAAACAGCACGGTGGCTCAAAATAGTGCATTTACGAACAAACACTGGCAGAGTCAGCAAGTCCAGGGCGGCGCCGGGGGGGGGGGGGGTGGGGCGCAATGAGGAGCAAACAGCAGCCCTACAAAAAGACAGAATGAAAGGGGTGCGGCGCTATACTTGAAGCGTGCCATGGTTGTAAAAAATCTATAAGGCAAGCCCGTCTACGCCCGTCATCGCCAAGACATCGCCTCTCGCCTGTTTCCCTGTTCAAATATCACGGGATGACCACCGATACAACAGGGAAGATCTCCTCGCACTGAACCCGGCCCTGAGATGTAATAATGTAGTCGGTTGCCTCGGACAGACTGGCCTACAATGTAAGTCATGCAACTTTGTCACTCCTGAACCCTGCTTGTCTGGACATAAAGTTAGGGTGCCTAAACACACTCCTCTCACGATCCTCCAGTTAAATGTCAGGTCTCTTGTAAAACATTATCCGGAAGTAAATTCTCTCCTTATCAATGAGAATCCGGATATTCTATTTCTATGTGAGACCTGGCTTCAGGACGATCTGACTAGTATTCCAGGCCTTACCTTGCCAGAAGGTTACTCTATGAAGTCTATCAATAGAGACACCAGGGGAGGGGGCATAGCTGTCATATACCGATCACTATTCACCTGCTCTTTCTTGAACGAAGGCATTAAGGGATGTGAAAGCGCCCGCTTCAAAATCATAACCGGCCCTCATTTCTCCCTTTCCGGGCTCTACATCTATCGACCACCGGGCCCCTCATCTAAGTTCATTGAAGCACTTTTAGAGGCAGCCCATGCCCTAACGGTAACTTCACCTAACTTCTCTATTTTGGGAGATCTCAATCTCCATTTCGATTCTACCATAGACTCCACTGTTAAAAACCTTCTGGCGGACTTTGCCGCCCTCCAGCTAACTCCACTCATTCACACTCCCACACACTCTGCCGGTCACTTACTAGACCCTGTCTTCACTTACATCTCGGAGGTCAGGGCTGACCCACCCAAACCTATGGGGTGGACCGACCACTTTCTCATTAGATTCATTATAATGGTAAAAGAACTGCCCAAGAAAGAAATGTCTGCTTCTCGTCTCAAGAGACCATGGCATAGATTGCATTCTGCCGACCTTCTTACCACCTTGGGAGAATTCCGTCATAATGACAACGAGGACATTAATCTGTCCTATGCGGCATTCCAGAATTGGATTACTGGGGGACTTGACACCCTTATTCCTGCCAACTGGACAAGGGGACGCGGCTCCCCTAGCAACCCATGGTATAATGATAACTTAAAAACTATGCGGAAAGAGTGTAAAGTAGCGAAGAGAAATTGGAGGAAAGAGTACAAGGACAGGGATAAAGCGCTTTATATGTCCAAACTGAAATTGTACCACAAAGCTATACGCGCCGCTCGCGCGTCTTTCTACGCCAAAGAAATTAGCCTTAGCCCTAACCCTACTAAAACCATTTTCAAAATAGTGCAAAAACTATAAAATTGTGGCAATACTGTCTCTTGTATCACCTCCACTCAACAGTGCGAAGATCTTGCCGCCTTTTTTATAGATAAGGTGAGGAAAATCTATTGTGCCTTTTCGCAGGCTTCACCTGATTCTACTACCCTTCTAACCCATTCGTCATCGGCACGAAGCTGTCGAACGTACCGGCGATTTCATATGATGATCTAGCCAAACTCTGCAAAAAGGTTAATTCCGGCTCTCCTAACGATCCCATGAGACCAGCTCAATTTCTTGAGTCCTTAGATTTTTTTCTTCCTTCCCTTGCTACGCTACTCAATCTTTCCTTTTCTTCGGCTGTTGTCCCAAACTGCTGGAAACAGGCATGGGTTACTCCCATTATTAAAAAGCCCACTTTGGATCCTACGAAATTGGAAAATTTCAGACCCATCTCGCTGCTCCCCTGGGTATCCAAGCTAGCTGAAGCCCACGCTAACAACGTCCTGTCCCACCACATGGCCACGAATAACATCTTGGACCCTTCTCAGAATGGGTTCAGACCTGGCCATAGTACCGAGTCTGCCCTTCTAGCTACCACCGAACACCTTCGTAGGACACTAGATGCCGGTCAGAGTGCTGCGCTGATTCTGCTTGATCTCAGCGCAGCCTTTGACACGGTGTCCCATAGCATCCTGCTAAGACGCCTTGAGGCTATAGGGATTTGTGATCTCGCCCTTGGCTGGTTTCGTTCTTTCTTGAAGGACAGATCCTTTCGGGTCTCAGCTCCTCCGTTTATCTCCCGGTCCCACTCCATCGGACAGGGGGTTCCCCAGGGCTCCGCACTCAGCCCATCCCTTTTTAATCTTTATGTTCAGCCTCTAGCTGCAGTAGCCAAAAAGTGGGACCTCAGGCTGGTGTCGTACGCTGACGACACACAGCTAGTTATCACTCTTACTGAGGGCCCCTCGAACTCGGCTACAAGATTTAGGGATGGCCTGGCGGCAATTGCCCAGTGGATGACAGACAACTGTCTCCAGCTGAACGCAGGAAAGACGGAGGTGCTACTCCTCGGAAGGAACCCCAGTCTTTGGAGCGACCACTGGTGGCCTTCGGTGCTGGGCCCAATCCCTTCCCCAAAAACCCTGGTGAAAAACTTGGGTGTGTGGCTCGATCCATCACTCAGCTTTCAGGCACACACAAAGAAAGTGGCAGCTACCTGTGTGGGCCTGCTGAGGAGCCTCAACCCAATACTTGTTTTTTTTTATTCAAAAACACGCCAACTGATAATCCAATCCACTATACTATCCAGGTTGGATTACGCTAGTGTCTTATTCTTGGGCACTAATAAAGCGGAGATCGCTCGCCTGCAACGGGTTCAAAACTCAGCAGCACGGGCTGTGGTGGGCCTTCCCCGTAGGTGCTCCGCCAGAGCTACCATCCAAAGACTTCACTGGCACCCCATTGAATCCAGAATTAAATTTAAGACCCTCACCACCGCTTTTAAAATCCTTAAAGCTGAATGCCCTGAATTACTACGTCCTCTCCTAGAACCCTATATCCCTCAGCGCGCTCTGCGCTCTTTAGGCCAACATCTTGTGATTGTCCCCCGAACGAAACTTTGTCGGGTTGGAGGTCGTTCCTTCAGAGTTCTAGGGGCTAAACTCTGGAACTCCCTGCCACTCACTATTCGCTCCATCAATAGTCTGTCCGCCTTTAGAAAGGCAATCAAAACCCACTTGTTCCCACTATATTAGGCCCCTGCTCCTAGCTCCCTTCCTTTCTCAGCAGGTTTACAAGGTTCCCTAGCGCCGGGACGCCTCTTTGCCGGGGCAGCTGTTTGCGCTTTACCAAAATAAACATAACATAACATAACATAAATAAATAATGCAAAATAAAAGGAGCATGTTGCAAGGAAAATAAAGGCATGCGGATGCTACAGTTACAGAGCACCGTGCTGCCAAAAATAAAACAAGCAGAGCTTCGGACTTTGTGCCTGGGGATCCTGCTTCGAGTCCCTGCGTTGCCTCTGCAAAACACATAGGGACAATATCAATTACATTTAAATGTAATAAAAAATACAAATATATAGTTGTAAGATCGGGTGAATTCCGGCTGTACAAAAAACATAGGGATGGGAGGGGAAAGTGCACGGAGCAGGCGCCATTGGCGTCTGATGAGCAAAAATGAAAGACATGCAAATGCACGGATCGGGTAAATTCCTGCTTTTCAAAAAATGTTGATGCGAGAGGGAAGTGCAGGTAGCAGGCCATCCGGATCAGTGTTAATAAACAAAAAGCCCAATCCTCCTTTAAACAACGACCAAAACCAACTAACATCCTACTAAAAAAGCCCAAATGACGGTCAACAGAAAATTACTAAAAGTCTAAAATAATATAACCAACGAAGAGGGAGGCATGGCGAAAGACCTACCCCCAATACAACTATGTTATTAGGAGTAGGTGGGAGGGAGGAAATCTATATTTAAATGTAATCAGCTATGATGCTGAAACTACACACGTGCAAACAGAAACAGAGCAGGAAACCAAGAAAAAAGTAGTCCTCCAGAGAACCGACAAAGAATTGTAGTGTGATGAGACAGTACTTAGTCGCTGCGGCATGGGAGGAACGGAAGAGAGGAAGCAGGGTCAAAGTGGCAGGACTGACCACTGGAAGGCAAGGATGTTTGATGGACATTGAAACAAACAAATCAAAAGCAGAGGAATGGCTTTAAGCCAACATAAGAAATTACAACAGGTCTCGAATGCGCAACCTAATGAAGCTGCAATGGCTAACAATCAAGTGGAGAATGCAATGCAGCAAGTAAGGCAGGAAACTGTCAATGTAGAACAACTAATACAGCAATTGACTGCAGATCAGAAATAAATATTTGAAGATGTAAAAAGTAAAGTAGAACATGGATTTCTGCATGAGCAAAAAGAGTGTGCATGCTCTACATACAAACCAGTTCTATTGTACATAAGTGGTCAAGCTGGTACTGGAAAACGTATATTGGTTAAAGTACTGACAAATTATCTACAGAATACAACAGAATAAAATTTGCTGTGTGTAGTTATGGCACCAACAGGCTTAGCTGCACATAATATTGAAGGAGTTACCGTTCATCAATTATTAATGCCGCCTATTGAACATGACAACAAATTTGATACAAAAAACTATCTGTCGATGCTTGCCATGAAGTGACCAAAGTATTAAAGATATTAAAACCACTAATTATTTATGAAATCCGCATGGTGTCTAACCCAATACTGGCTTTCATACATTTAAGAATGCAGACAATATTAACCTGTTGCATGCGCACGTTGGCCAGCGGCCGTTGCAAGCCCTACCTCAGTAGTGCTGTGCGTGTCCTTTTGCCGACGCAGCCCTGCCCACTCAATAGAACTCCCGCACCTCGGCAGGATTCGCACCGCGGTTAAGGAGTTAAAAGTTGACTATGACGCGCTTTTTGGAGGAAAACACTTAATAGTCTTTGGAGACCTGCTACAACTAATTCCAGTCAATGGACACCTGATCTTCAAGAAACTACTACATAATTAAACAAGAAGTTCACTAGGAAGTATTGGAAATGTAAACATTTGGGAAAACTTTGAATACAGAGTTAATTCCACCTATATGACAATATGTGGACAATATTATGGAGACATACTAAAAGACATATTTATTTATTTATTTTTTGCATTTCTAGAGCGCTCTGTTACCCGGAGGTGTCCTGGCGCTAAGTGATTTAGACTGGTGAGTGTAGAAGGGTGATTTAATGGGTAAAGAGCCATGTCTTTAGTGTCTTTCTGAAAGATAGAAGATCGGGCAGTTGTCTGATGTGGAGGGGAAGCTTATTCCAGGCTACTGCTGCTCCAAGGAAAAAGCTCCTGCCTCCCCATCTAGCTCTCTTAACTCTGGGGACTGATACCAGTAACTGCTGACCAGATCTAAGAGATCTTGCCGGTACATACCAGAAAAATAGTTCCTTCATACATCTGGGGCCCAGATTATGGAGTGCTTTGAAGACCACACAGAGTGACTTAAAGGTAATTCGTTTCCGCACTGGCAACCAATGAAGTTTTGCCAGGTCTTGTGCCACTGAAACGAATTTGGGTGTATCTGTTATCAGACGTGCTGCCGCGTTCTGTAAGGTTTGGAGTTTATTTAGTATACCAACTTGGGCATTCAACATGAGACTATTGCAGTAATCTAGTCGAGATAAAACTAGACCAGTAACCACTGTTTTCCTATGTTCTTGCTCCAGAAATGGTAGCACTTTCCTAATGGTTTTAAGGGCAAAATGGGTGGATGATGCTAGGGCGTTAATCTGAGGCTTAAAAGACAGTTGATCGTCCATCAAAATGCCAAGATTTTTAACTTTTGTCACCGGTGTGGGCAGTGTACCCATTTCTTCTGGCCACCATCTCGGGGACCAGAAGTTGTCTTTAGCGCCAAAGAGTAGCACCTCTGTCTTTGAGCAATTTAATTTGAGGCAGTTCTGGGCCATCCAAACACCTACTTCGCGCATGCAGCCTTTAAATCTATCCGCAGTGCTGTCTCTGTCCCCTGGCCTCAGGGATACTACTATCTGCGTATCGTCAGCATATGCTGTGAGGTTAAAGCCGAAGGTTCGAATTATCGGGGCAAGTGTGGAAACATAAACATTAAAAAGGGTAGGGCTCAAAGATGAGCCCTGGGGTACTCCGCAAGGAAGTGAGAAGGGACATGATTCAAAATCTCCCAATGTCACAACCTGAGTCCTGTTGGCAAGGAATGCCTGTAGGATTTTCAGCGCCTTACCCTGAACTCCGCAGGCCCTCAACCGGTCCACCAACAGTTTGTGGTTGACCGTGTCGAAGGCCGCGGAGAGGTCCAACAGGATAAGAGCAGCTCTGCCTTCTCCATCCAGCACTCTCCTAATATCTTCTACTGATTTAATTAGAGCGGATTCCGTGCTGTGTTCCGCACGGAAGCCATGTTGGCTCGGGTCCAGATGTTCTCCTGATCTCAGGAATGTGCTTAGTTGGGTATTCAAGAAACCTTCAATAATTTTAGCTGGAAGGGGTAATCTTGCAATAGGCCGATAATTGTTTAAATCGGCTATGTCCAGATTCGGTTTTTTAAGGAGGGGTAAGATGGAGGCTCGTTTCCATTTTGCAGGAAATTCACCTCTATCCAGCATGAGATTGAGGAGGGGGGTGAGTCCGACTGCAATGGGGCCTGGCACTAATTTTGCAATGGAGGCCGGGCAGGGATCATGAGGGGAGCCGGATTTGATCTTCTGAAGTCGGCTCCTGACCTCTTCCTCGTTGATTTGGGGAAAGGATAGCAATTTATCTGGGCCGTTGTCTGATTCCGCTGTGTTGGTGGGGAGTTCCAGTGAAGCGTTTATTTGATTGTCTAAAGGAAAGAAAATGTTTTCAACTTTTTCTCGAAAGAAGGTAGCCAGTTTTTCACAAAGAAGGAGACTGGGGGGCACCTCTATGGTATTGGGGACAGCTAAAGTGGATATTGTTCGGAAAAGCTCTTTTGGAGTGTTAATAGCTTCCTTAACCTTCTTCGTGAAGAAAGTTCTTTTGGCCTGCTGGATCTTTTTTTTGTATGCTCTTTGTTCAGTGTTTAGAATTTTTTTATCAGACTCACTAAAGGTTGTTCGCCAAATTTTTTCTTTTTTTTTGCATCCAATTTTGAGTTCCCTGAGCTCTTTTGAGAACCAGGGGGCGGAGGAAATCGCCCGAGTAGGGAGAAAGATTTTAGGAGGGGCGAGTTGTGTACATGCAGCCTCCAGCCATCTCGTGTAGGCCTGAGTTGCTAGTTCCGAGTTTCCTGAGAGCGGTTCCAGAGAAGACTTTAGAACATTTTCCAGTTCTTCCTGTTTTATGTTGTTCCATTTCCTCATCTCTCGTGGGATGGGTCTGAATCTAGCCGGTCTTCCTGGTGGGTCTAAGGCCAGGTTAAAATTAACGGTTGAATGGTCCGACCAGGATAAGGGCTGGATTGATAGTACCTTAAGGGCCTGATGATTCGAAAAGATACCATCCAAGGTATGTCCTGCTTTATGGGTGGGACCACTGACCATTTGCCTCAAATCAAACCCTAGGAGCAAGTCCATAAGGTCAGATGTGTCTGGGTCCGTATCGCATTCAAGGTGGAAATTAAAATCCCCAAGTAATGTGAAAGTTTGGGTAGTGGCGGCAGTTTCCATTATTTTGCCCAGAGCCAGAAAGAAAGGTGCCTTCGGCCCGGGCGGTCTGTAAACCAAACACCCTTTAAAAGTTTGATGATCTGATAAGGTGAAGTTGAAAAGAAGGAACTCATCAGTGCCTCCAGGTCCCTGATGGAAGCACCCTCTAAATGAGCGGTGATAAATAATAGCTAAGTCACCACCTCTCTTTTTCTCTCTGTTTTGTGTATGGCAGACATAAGAATGAGAGTACTCACAAAAGAAGGAGAGATAGCATTAAAAACCGGTCTCATCAAAAATCTATTTCCAAGCAATGTTTCAGCTGCAGAAGTAATGTTGGATAGTTTAGAAAACTCTGTGTCAAAAACTGCAGGATTAAAGAAAAGTTATGTATCTGTAAAAATTGTTGTGTAATCTTACATTGTGATTTCAAAGTTGAAGAAGGGCTAGTGAATGGCACAATAGGTAAAGTTATAACATTCATTAATTATCCAAATATAACAGAAATGATGTGGAATAGTTAGCCATAAAATTTGATGATGTTGGTGAAGTTTAGCAGATTGATATAGGTGTTGTATCTTTCCTACTCGTGAAAGACTTGTATGGGCAGCGAAAGCTGTTCCCAGTGTCTTTAGCGTATGCAGTAACTATCCACAATTCAATCACAAGATTTAAGTGTAGATACACCTGTTGTTTATATCGGTAGTAGTGTATTCAAAGAACGAATGTCATATGTAGGTTTATCGTGAATTAGAACATTGTTTATGTCTAGTTGATTTTGATGAGAAGAAAGTAAGTGCTGATGTGAGCTATGTAATGGAGTATAATCGGTTAAGAGCTCAATATGCTCCTCGTTTATACCAGTATGCTGATTTTGAAAAAACTAAAATGTGTTCAATGCAGAAAATATCAAAGCAGTCTATCTGACCTGGAGAGAAAGATGAACAAAAAGAAAACAGGAAGAACCTAAGAAAAGAAAACTACAACGTGATAATAAACCTGGAGTGAACTGTTATGCAAATGTAGTTACATGTAGTGTTACATGGACTGTACCATTTGCCTTATTTTACAAATTCCATTAAAGAAAAGGTAGATAAAAACTGTCTGCACAACTATGTAGTTTACTTGAAGAATAAAGAAGTGATAGAAATATTACACATTCTACTATTGGAATTAGAAAATGCACAGGTGATTGCACTGGATCAGTAGTGTTTTCTCAAACTTTTCATCAGGAAGCACAAGAGTTTTTAATAGTAATGCTAGGAATATTAGAGGAAGAAGATGTGAAATTAGAATATTTGTAGCTGGACAAATTTCCATTTCAAAAAGAACTTTCACAGCTAGAGCAATCATATTTCATGAAAGACATAATATAACCTCTGGACACTGCACAATATATTAAGATGTCAAACAGGATGGACAGAGTGCAAAGACATACAAGTGACATCCAAATCAAGACCACCTAAAATGTTATCAAACTCATAGCAGCTATTTCTTACATGGACCAAGAACATTTTAGACATTATTTGGCCAGGATGATGTTTACAAAAGATATCCAAAAATGAAGACTTCTTCATAATTGTTAGACATTTTTATACCAGATATAAAAATATCAAAAACTGTTTTAACATATTGTTGCTTTCATAAAAAAGGTAATCAATCAGCAAGCCATTATTAACAAACTTGTAGTGAGTTGAATTCACAGTATCACATTTTTGTAACGATGTACTGTTCACATTTGTTTTTTTTACAATCCATTGATAATTGTTGCCCCACTGTTTCATGATGATGCATCATACAGACCACTGTTGAAAGTGAAGAAGTATGAAAGCTGAAAACACTAACGGGCACATGCATCATTGTCAATTGCATTCGCAAACAGTGCGACTCGCAATTTTCAGCCGTTTGCGAATGCAATTGACAACATTGGGATGCATCATGTTTTTCGCAATTTTAGAAATCGCAATCGTGTTGTGATTTCTAAAATAGCGTTTGCATTTAAGAAATCGCAATTTGAGATTTTCTTAAATGCAATGCATGAACATTTTAAATTTGCGAATTCGCAAATAGGGAGAGGTAAATTACCATGAAGTTGACCTTCATGGTAATTTGCGAAAACTTTCAAAAATGCACAAAAGTGCATTTTTGAAAGTTTCATTTTATACACACACATGCCCTTGGGGCATGTGTGTGTGAAAAATGCACTTAAAGTTATATTTCAGGGGTGCAGGGGGGGTCCTTTGGACCCCCCCCAGCACCCTTGAAATTGCATTCTCAATTTGCGATTCGCAAATTGCGAATCGCAAATTGAGAATGACTTCCCATTCATTCCTATGGGCCTCTTGGTCCCTAGGAATCAATGGGAAGGGATTCCTTAATTGCGATTCGCAAATTGTGAATCGCAATAAAGGAATTTGAAGAAATCGCAAAAAAAATTGCGATTTCTTGATGCATAGCCTTTTGCGATTTCTTAATTGCAATTCCTTAATTTTAATTAAGAAATCGCAAACGGCAACAATGATGCATGTGGCCGTAAAAAAACAAACAGTAAGACGGTTGTATATACTGAATTAAAGCTTTGGAAAGAAATATTGTTTGTAGTTTTGGTTGCTTTATGTTCAAAATGAAGTCCTAATACATTTTTCTCTGTTTATATTTTTCACAGTGGTTGGAGATTGGAATATATTGCATGTGTCAACTTACTAATCTAATGATGGATTCATGGAGTCACTACTCATATACTCATCCATCTCCCAGACTCTACAGTTCCACTCATCCAGTCTACCAGCCACTACCTAGGCAGTCATCAAATCACTCAGGTACTGCAATTAATCAACCAGACAGTACCCATGGATTCATGCCTTCAGTCAGGCACTACTTATGCAGTTATGGAGTCACCTTGCCATTACATTTGTACTCATTCATATATTCAGACAGACATTGCACTTGCATTGATCCATTCATCCAGGCACTACACTTGCAGTCATCCAATCTCCCGGGCAGTTCCCATGGAGTCATTCATTGACTCAGGCACTACTCATGCAGTCATGCAATCACCCAAACATTACACTTGCACGTAATCATTCACCAAGGTACTCCACTTGCAATCATCCATTCACGCAGGTACTATGCTTGTACTCATCCATTCACCCAGGCCCTACACTTGCACTTAGCTGTTCTTCCAGGCACTGCACTTGCACTCATCCAATTATCCAGGCACTACAATTGCACTCATCCAATTATACAGGCACAGCACTAGCATGTATGCAATCATCCAGGTAGTACACTTGCACTCATACAATCACTCAGACACTACCTATGCAGTCATGGAATCACCCAGGCACTGCAATCGTACTCATTAATTCACCTAGGCAATACAGAGGCACTCATCCAATCATCCTGGCACAACTCATGCACTCATCTAAATACCCAGACACTACTCATGCACTCATCCAATCACCCAGGCACTACCCGTGAACTCATCCAATCACCCAAGCACTACAGACACACACATACATTCACCCTGGCACTACACTAGCACCTATTCATTTATCCAGGCACTCCACTTGAACTCATCCAATTATCATGCCACTGCACTTGTACTCATCCAATCTCCCAGACATTAATCAGACACTTATCCAATCATCCAGGTGGTGGCCATATCACTGAGCAATCACTCAGGCACAGCACATGAACTAATTAATTCACCAGGCACTCATACATTCACCCATACACTACATTCAGAATCATCCATTCACCCAGGCAATACACTTGCACATATCCATTCACCCAGGCACTACACTTATTCTGATATAATGGCATCCAGCCACTGCACTTGCACACATACAATCACTCACGCAGTCCTATGCACTCATTGAATCACCCAGGCATTATCAATGCACTCAGCCAATCACCCAGTCATTACCCATACATTCATCCAATTACCTAAGCACTACTCATGCACTTATTGAATCACCCAGGCACAACACATGCATTTATCGAATTATGCATGCACTAACCATGGTCATTTAATCACCCATGCACTACATATGCACTCATCCAATCACATACACACTATCTATGACATCTTCCAATCACCTAGGCACTACATATGCACTGATCCAATCACCCAGGCACTACACATGCACTTAAAAAATCACCCAAGCACTCAACATACAGTTTCCCAACCACTTATGCACTCATTTAATCATTCATGCCCCAATTATGCACTCAGTTCATTATCCATGCATGATTATGTACTCATTTAATAATGCATACAATAGTCATTCAATCATTCAATCATGCATGCACCACTTATGCACTCATTCAGTCATCCATGCACAACTCATATACTAATTCAATCATCAATGTACTACCTATGCACGCATTCAATCACCATTTACTAGTTCATACACTTATTCATTCAGCTTTTCTTTTTTTAACTGAATAGATGGGTCATTTGGGAGTTTTTTTTGTGAATTTTTAAGTTTTACATTTTGCTTTTCTTGCTGGAAATAAAAATGGCAACTGGGAGTGCATAAACTTTAACACACACTCAAAAATGTAGAAAAACTATGAAGGGCCCAAAACAAATCAACATTTGTGATTCTTTGCGGCAGTGTGAAGGGCTGTTATGGACCACTCTCCAGCACTCACTACAACTCCACAATCAATGCAGTATGATGCTATGCAGGGAAACTCTGGAGACAAGTTTCGAACTTGTGACTGAACACCTGAACAAACTTTCTGCCCAGTGTTGTAGCTGCTGCCACTGAAAATGAGGGTCCTTCAGCCTCTCATTGATTTCTTCACTGCTTTCAGACAACTGCCATGGTATTTTTCTAGACAGTAAAGCATGGACCTCGTCTCGCAAGAATATTTCTTGTTTGTACACCTTGAAAATGTATTCTCACAAATTGTGAATTACACAAATTTGGCGACTGTTTTTGATTCTCCCAACGGAATCCTCAATAAATCCTAGGCAATGCTTGATTTCTTCTGGGGAGGCCCCTCATGCCCAAAGCTAACTATTACTCACGCCCGCAATACACTGCTTATGACCTCAAATATTACATCATTCATGACATGGTCAGTGACAGAACTCATGACATCATTGATGGGATCTCAAATGACATCACTGATGATATCATCCACAGAATCTCTGACAAACCCACTCAAACCCCAATATAACCTTTAATACATCCACTCCAACTTCCTCACTACCATTCTCAAAACTATTGACAAGCCCATACCAGTACTTACACACCTGCTCACTATTTCATCGGTCTACACACACAACCACTCATATATGCATATGGCTACTCATACACCAGCTCACTCACGAATACAGCTACTAATATATCCTCTCATACTCCCATACAGCCACTCACACACTGACAACCAAAGAGCTACTTACACACCTACTCACCCATAGAGTCAATCACACAGTCACTTACTCACCTATACAGTTATGCACATACCCACTCACTTATTCTTACCGATCTTAACACATGCTCACTCACCATACTATGAATGACACAAGCACACACTCACCCATAAAGCCACTCTCATAATCACTCACTCACACATTGTCACTCATATACTCCAACACTCACCTATACTGCCTTTCACATATGCAGTTACTCACCCATATACCAATGACACAGCCATTCACTCACCAACACAGCCATATACAGACTCATTCAAACAGATAGCTCCTCACAGATGCACTCATTAACACATACAGCCACTGACTCACCCACTCACTCATCCATACAGGCAGTCACACACACCCTCACCCACCCATGGAGACATTCATACACCCATACAGGTACTCGGACAACCAATCCCCCATACAGCCACTCCCATATCAACTCAGCAACCCATATAGCCGATTAGAAAGGAACTGAGACTGCTACAGACATTCAGACAACCTAGTCACTCACCCATATATTCACTGAGATACCTACTTGCTCACTGAATCATCCATACAGGCACTCATACACTCATTGATTCCTCAATACACCTTGGTTTATATATTTAACAATCACAAACCTGTGAAAAACACTTACAGTCATGGGATGATGTCATCAGTGATGTACTTTGAGATGTCATGAGTGATATCACTGACCATGTCATGAGTGATGTAATATGTGAGGTCATAAGTAGTGCATTGATTGGGCGTGAGTTGTAGTTAGCCCAGCTAACAATTGCTGCTGAATTTCACTGCTTTTGTATGTATCCCTCTACATGCTAAAAGTAACTTTCAATGTATACTATACATGAGACTTTACCACCAACTATTACAAGATGTATACATTTCAGCTATATATTGTGTATACTTATTTTATGGTTCGCTGTTAATGTTACAGTCGCCTACAGAAAATTAAAATATTATACAAGTCAGCTATCAAAAAAGCTAAGAAAACTTACTATGCAGACAGAATTCAAAAAGCGTAGGTAGTTGGCAGAGGACTGTGCCTTCTTAGTGAGTTTCTCGTAGGTAGAATGATTTCCAAAATTCATACACAATGTGTTTATTCATTTTGCAAACATAGAACAAAAGACACCCAACACATGTTTTGCCCATATGGCCTAACGGTCGGGGGCTTTTTCAAGGCAGAGGGTTGTGGCTGGTAATTCAGTTCTGTGAATAAAGTGTGCAGCAGTATCTGCGGTCCCAGGAACAAATGCTAAATGTTGAAATAAAGAATTCTATAAAGTACTCAATGAATTACGTACACCAAATTGCCTAGGAGGAGCTCATCCCATTACTCAAGATTTCACAGACAAACTGGCAAATCATTACACGGCCAAAGCAGACACATTGGACTCATACCTAAAGCAAAGACAAAGCACCATTGCTGACCCGTTTACAAAACAACAGTCCAAGAATATTCTAACCTAGCCTCTCTGTTCCTTTCAACACTTCACACAATGAGTTTATGGACCTGGTCAAAGCAAGCAGGCCTGCCGGCAGCCCTTTTGACTCATGCATAGTCACAAGCCTTCAAGACAATTCTTCAAACAACCTCTGCTGCCACTCCAGTAAGAAGAAACATCAACAACTCCTTAACTACTGGAATATTTCCAGAAGAACTCGAAAAGTCATATATACTCCCATTGCTGAAGAAAACAAACTTGGACCCGCTAAACCCTGAAAACTATAGGCCGATTACAAATGGACCTTTCCTGGGCAAACTGATAGAAAGAGCAGCATTCGCCCTGATGTCACAATTCATTGAAGAGAATGCCAAACTTTTAGACTTCCAAACAAGATTCCATCCAGGAAGTGGCACAGAATCTATTCTCTTAGCCATCTTGGATGACCTGAAAAACACAGTTGACTGCAACGGGGTTGCTGCGCTACTTCTCTTGGAACTCTCGGCTGCCCTTGACACAGTTGACATGAAACTCTGATGCAAAGTCACTATGAAGCCAGCATAGAGGGGACTGCTCTAGACTGGATCACATCCTTACTTTGCAACAGAACTAATGTCTTTCATATCCCACCTTTCTCATCCAAACCCTACACCACAAAACATGGGGTCCCTCAAGGCTCTTTCATCTAGACTATGCTTTTCAACATCTACATGATCAATCAGTTTCACCTCACATGCTATAACTATGTAGATGACACATAAATACTCCTTTAACTGGAATGCCCAAAAGACATTGGAAAATCCCCAATTTTCAGTTGTATCAGAGCCGTGGACCAATGGGTGACGTAGAGCCATCTCAAACTGAATGCTTAGAAAACAGAAATACCCACGTGTGGGGATTGGAAACATTATGACCCACTCACTACCTGGTCTGATGATCTGAGAACACCACCTAAAGTTTCAAAAGAAGTAAGAAAGCTTGAAATCACCACGGACTCCAAGCTATCGATGAATGCCCAAGAGGACAAACTAGCAAGATCAAGCTTTGTTATGAAGAAAACTCTGCGACAAACCTTCACTCATTTGGGATTTCCACACAAGGTCCAAGCTATCATCTCCCTTGCTCTGCCCAAACTCGTTTGCGCCAATAGCCTCTATCACAGATCACCTTTAACGAATATGAAAAGACTACAATGGATGCAGAACTCGGCTGCAAGACTATTCTTACATATAAATCCGCAGGACCACATCTCCCCTGCCTTGAAAGCCCTGCATTGGTTACCGGTTGACAGACGATCCACATTTAAGCTGCTTTGTATCACAAACAAAGCGATACATGGAACGGGACCACTCTTCATCAGGAATAAAATCACCAAGCACATTCAACAAAGGAACCTCGACTCAAGAGTGGCACCTCGCCTCAAAATCCCAAGATGCAAGAAAAACACACGGGTGGCACATCCTTCTTTGTTCAAGCAGCCAAACTATGAACTCTTTACCCCAACATACGATCCACGGATAGCCACCTTATCTTCAGAAAACCACTCAAGAATTGGCTCCGCCGCAAAATCCTTAAATTCCAGGAACTAAGGGAAAAATAGGACCTAGCTCAGGGGGAGACTTTCAGATTCCTACAGACCAGACATGCCCTCACTACAGCACTCCCCAGACATGAGCGAGATACCAGAGTCGTCCCCTTTGGAAGATAGGCTGCTAGATGAACCAATTCTAACTAAAAACATATTGCTAACATATAAGAAATTGTATAATAACCTGCCTGACCCATTCCATGCACTTCATGAAAAATGGCAGACAGACCAAGGGCCTCTTGAAGACGAGGATTGACAAGCAGAACTGATGTCCCCAAGGGAGGTGGCTGTTTGTCTCTGGTTTCACTTGATCCAACTAAAAATTCTACATAGATCATATCTCACGGGGGAGACGCTGGTGAAGATAGGGTCAAGATTAGACATGCTCTGTCTTCGAGGCTGCAATCAAGAAGCCACCTTTTTGCATACTATTTGGGCCTGCCAGTGAATATGACCCATATGGGAAACGGCCACAAGACATATTCAAGACACATTAGGTAAGGCACTTACTCTACACCACAACTTGGACAACTTAATATCTGGGAAGGGACTGACCTCACAGAGGTGGAACAACAATTGACCACACTGGTCTATAATCTAGTGAAACGCGAAATTGCCAGGAAATGGGGAATGGCGGATCGGCTGTCTCCTAGAGTATTGGTAAAGGAATTGGACAAATGTATGATTGCTGAGAAGGAGGTTTTTAAGTCTAGAGGGTGCCACAAGAAATGGGAGAAGAAATGGGGCAAGTGGAATGAATACCGGGGGGACCTGTCTATCTCCCCAATTGATGAAATGGAAATGCAGAAGAGATAGTGCAACCATTGGAAGAAAACAACTGATTTCAGGGTATATTTTGGAAGCTGAACCTGCTTTGTAGATAACTATACTGTAAAATGACTAACAATTATGACTCTCATTGTTTGTTTTTGATCTCACTGTATAAACTCAATAAAAATATAATAAAAAAAAAGAATTTTCTCCTCCACACATAAGCACCATATGCAAACAGAAATATACAGCATATCTCTCAGTATATAAGCATGTATTTGTACTATAGACAGGTACCTATAGATGTGTAATGCTTTGTATAAACGTGTAGAATAATTATGTTTAAAAAAATGTAGATATTCATTAGTTCTGCGAAACAAATGTACATATTACTGATAGTTACATTATTTTATGGTTTTACCATGTATATACGTGACTGCATAAATAAGTAAGGGCCATATGTATCAAGCTCCCCTTTAGCGATTCTGAATTTGCAATTTTTCGCGAATCGCAAATTCAGAATCACAAATTGGTATGTATGAAAAAAACGCAATAAAATAGCGATTCTGTAAAAATCGCTATTTTCACTGTGATACCCCCAATAGCGATTCTTTAATATAAAAAATTGCAAATTTGCGATTCCTTAGCGTAAAAAATCGAAATTTTGCGAATTTCTCAAATCTGTTAATTGGAAACTCAGGTGCAGCTTGATGACTTCACAGCCAGGAAGTGTGACTACCCATGCTGCACCTGAGTTTCTGAAGCACAGTCAGAGGGAAGGAGTGGTGGAGAGGGAACTCTGCAGTGGTGAAAAGAATGGCAGACACTGGAGACATGGCCAGCCAGGACACACAGCAGCAGCAGGGGGAAGGCCAGAGGAAGAGGAAGCAAAAATGTTCTGAAGCAGAGTTGGTGGTGCTAATTCAAGAAATGGTGGTCAGCCATGAGCACCTATTTGGCAAAAAATCTCTCCGGTGCCTGAGACACGCAGGCAGCGTATATGGGCAGAAATCCAGCAGAAAGTGAATGCTGTTGGTGTTACACACAGGAGTGTGGAAGACTTAAGAAAGCGCTGGTACAATATGCACTAGCACTCCAAGGAGAAGGTGCCTGCCAGGTTGGAGCAGGCCAGGAAGACTGGTGAAGGGACCTCCACAGCCACTGACTCCACACCTCTTGAAGATCTGGTGGAGGGGACCCTGCTTCCTGAAAGCGTAATGGGCATGGCTGACCTAGACAGCTCCGACCCCCTGGTACCAGGACAAGGTAAGAAGCATGCCATCACACCCCTGACACACCCTACAACCCCCACACACCCAGCAGCGACCCAGGGGCAGGATAAAACTAGTATGCCAGTGCAGGTACACAAGCACACACTGCAATGCATTATGGGAGATGTAGTCACATGCACATTACAGTGGTGCATTTACACCCAGCCAGTCCCCAATAGCACGTGCACATCAGGAAAGGCAAATACAAGACACATGTAATCCCAAACAGTGATATTTAATAATTGACAAGTGCAAGTCAGAGCAGTAAATAAATGTGTGTATTTACATCCACAGCACCATCTGAAACACAGCCAACAGGCAGTGGAAGACAGGGCGATTCCCCAAACAGAGAAGCAGCAGGGCAAGAGGAGGACACAGAGGAGGAGGACAGCCCAGTCAACCCTCCAAAGCGCCGCAGGAGACATGTAGTGCCACCACTACCCCCATCGGAGGACGAGGACCAGGACAAAGATGGCAATGTGCAACCTGAGCCAACACAGCCAGAGACACAACACCGTGCACATGCTGATCCAATCACAACAGTCCCAACCAGGAGCAGGTCTCGTACATCCAGCAGTGCTGCAGATCCAGGGGATGACACAGTGTTTGGCGGACTGGAGATGCACATGTTGCAGGTACAGTGCCGGCAGGCAAAAAATATAAAATCGTTACAGAGTGAAGTATGGGCAGGCTTCAGGGGCATGCCAGGTGCCCTGGAGGTACTCTGTGAGGAACTTAAGGCTGACCGTGCTGCTAGGCGCAGAGAGATGCAGCGCCTAGTCCTGTACACACGGGCAGTGAACCGCCTGTCTTATTGCTACCAATGTACTATCAAGGCACAGCATCTGCATGCAGCGCGAGGTGGCACACAACAGCAAGGAAGTTGCAAGGGCACTGGTCCAAATAACATCTGCAGTAGACGAGCTGCAGGCAGTTCGCACTACTGGACCAGGAGTCCTGACTCCCACAGATGAGGATGCACAGTCAGGAAGGAGCAGCATCAACCCCCCCGCCCACCATGGCTAGGCGCGGTAGTGGCCGTACCAGTAGGCCTAGTGGGCCAAGTGAGGAGGGCACTGTGCAACCCCAAACAGGGGCTTCCTCACGACAGCGCCACATTTGAGGTGCATCAAATGTGACCACTGGATGGGTGCAGCTACCCACTTTACATGTACACTTGCTCCTGATGAAAAACTTTCACTGTGACGATCACATGTGCTGGACATTGGGAGAGACATTGGGTGTCATTCAGGCTGTGTGACATCATTCATCCAGAAGTTAAGGAATAAAACACAGTCTCACAAATGATATCTAACATTGTGTCATATTGTCTTACCTAGAAATAGTTGCGTGTAATCTCATCTCGCCTCTGGCGCCCAGCAGTGGCACCAGCTACACCAGCTGGCATACGTCCTGGAGCAGGCCCCTCTACATCTGATGAATCCGATTCACTGAGCTCCACCAGTGTGCCTTTCCTGGTGGCGATGTTGTGCAGGATGGCACATGCTACCACTATCTTGCAACAGGTCTGGGGCTGTATTGTAGTGCCCCTCCAACTATTGTGTAGGCATCTGAATCTGCTTTTGAGTATCCCGAATGTATGCTCAATGGTGCCTCTGGTTGCTATGTGGGCGCTGTTGTACCGCCGCTCCCCAGCATTGGCTGGATTCAGGTAGGGCGTCAGTATGAAGTCCCGGACCGCGTACACACTGTCACTTGTGGGGTGGGATGAATATGGTTAAACACTGTCCTGCACATGCTATCCTTAACAGTTGTGGCCTCTGTTCAAATGCATTTACCTAGTAGATATCCCTCGCCAAACTCCCCACTTGTGAGTCTACGGTGTATCCCATTGTGACGGAAGATGAAAGCATTGTGCGTGCTGCCTGGGTATATAGCGACAATGTATGTGATGATGTGTTTGGCATCATACACCACCTGTATGTTCAGGGAATGGTAGGGTTTGCGATTCCTGAACACATACTCATTCTGGGAGGGGGGGATATTGCAACATGTGTCCCATCTATGCATCCAATGACGTGGGGAAATTGGGCTATTTGATAGAACTCCTGCTTGGTCTGGTCTAGTGCCTATGGGGTGCTTGGGAAGTGAATGTGGTGATGCAGCCTCTGTACCATGGCATCAAGGAATGCGTGGAAAAAGCGTGAAAGTGCACTCTGTGACACCCCTCCTGCTGAGGCTATCACCCCCTGGAAACTACCTGATGCCAAGAGATGCAGTGAGCACAGGACCTGGATGTGGGAGGGGATGGAGTGTGTCCTGCGTGTGGGGTGTTCAAGGAAGGGTTTGAGTTCCTCAATTAAATCAAGGATACTCTCTTCATTCAGTCTGTAGTGTGTACAGATGTCCTCCTCAGTGCGCTGAGACATGGTTATGCGTGCACGGAATATCCTCTCCTGGAGTCTCCTCCTCTGTGCAGCAGCTCTGAGTCGCAGCCTCCTGGCTATCACGTACAGCCCAGCCATTGTGGAAAGAGTCTGTTGCAATCTGGGGCTCCTTAAATAGTTTGCACCTGGTTACCACCTTCTCCTACTTGGTGGTAATTGCGATTTTCTAAATTGCGATTTTCGGGAATTCGCAAATTGCGATTTTTTTCATACATTCCAAAGCGATATCTTATTTTGCGATTTCCCGTTTGCGATTTTCGCTAACTGAGAAATCGCAAAATAAGAAATCGCTAGGGAATTCGCGGAATTCTGGGTCTCGCAGCGTAAGGAATCGCTATTTTTGCGATTTTTCCTTTTGTGATGCAATTGTGCTTCATACATTGGAAATAGCAAATTTTTCATCGCAAACGCTGTTTTTCGCGAATCGCAGCATTTGCGACTAAAACTAGCTTCATACATATGGCCCTAAATCTTTTATCATAACTATTTATTTACACTTGCTTCACTATTGAATTACAAATATATATATATATATATATATATATATATATATATATATATATATATATATATATATATATATCTCCGCAGCTATTCTTCTCGGTTGAAAAGAATCGGGGAACACCGCAGGGCTTTACAGAAATTCTTTGGTATAGGCATGACGCGTTTCGGCGGTTGCCTCATCAGATGCCTCCGTTGTTGCAATCTCAAGGTCTTCTGTTTCTTTCTCTTTATATATTATGCCCCTCCTTCTAAAGTAGCGCGGGGCTCACCTGCACCACATCTCGTTTTAAGGATATATATATATATATACAAATAAACCAATTTAAGTACCACAACATTTGAAAGCCAGAGTTTATTTAATGCATTGTTAATCTTCATATACTTACTTCCTTTATGCATCTATATACCTTCCGTGTACTTATGAGTCCATATATTTATTACTTTTCTTCTAATTCACTACTAATGATTTATTGGTTCTTGATTAGCGTGCTACTTGCCAAAAAGGCACTTCAGCACCTCATCAGGTGTAGCAAGCGCTATATAAATGCAAACCGTTTTCCCTCTTATATCCCTCCGCTATCCTTCTCCATCCAACTAACTGACTAACATATCCACCACTCAAATCACTTTCATATTTCCCTATACTAATTCACCACTAATCCTTTATGGGTTCCAGAGTAGAATGCTACTTACCGAAAAAGCGCTTCAACACCCCATCAGGGCTAGCACCCACTATATAAATGCAAACCTTTTTCCTTCTGAATCCAAATAACTGACTAACATATCCACCACTCAAATGACTTTCATATTTCACTATGCTAATTCACCACTAATCCTTTAAGGGTTCCGGAGTAATGTGCTAAGTGCCGAAAAAACACCTTGACGCCTCGTCTGGGGTAGTAAGTGCTATATAAATTCAATTACAATTATAATTTCAATTAAAACATTTGGAATTGGTGTTTTTTTAAACTCTGAATATTAATTGATATATAGATATGTGTATGAAAAAGTAGGGGTCAGTTGGTGATTTCAAATTTGCTTTAGTTTCAAAATTTCCATAATGTAACTCAAATCATCCTGTACGAATTTGCGAAAAAATCTTCCAAAGTGTAAAAAAAAGAATTTAAGTATATTTTTGAAAACAATATATTTTATTTTCCTCAATATCAACAGGACAACAGGGAGTGTTGCCCTTTTCAAAAGTTTTATTAGCACTTGTGTTCTCTATTTTGTACTGGAAAGTTGGGATTTGGATTTGTATGGCTCAGAAAAAAAAACAGTAAACGGATAAACACAGAAAGTTTCACTCAATATTACAGGGATATTAAACTGGTGATTTAGTTCTGGTGTTAGTGTTATATATATAAAACATTTTCATGTTTTAATAATTTTGAAATCTTTATTGTTCCAAGAAAAATGCAAGCACAAGACCCAAGAAATTAGAAAACTCAAAAAATTTGATCATTTTAATAATAGTAGCTGATATAACAAATTGAAAATGTAGCTGTGGTCCCATTGTTTATGGTATTTATGAAGAAATCTGGTATATGTTGACTAATCTAATACAAACAAAAATGGCAGTGTCAGACTACTGTTCCCTCTATGGTCTGTAATTATAACCCTGGTCAAGTTCATGAGGATCCTGGATGCTCCTAAGCTTTCGATGTCACCCTAACATGTAAAAAGACTATGGGTTTTTCACCATGCTCTAGGATTTCGATGCAGATGGGACTATCTTCAATGAGATCATTCTTCTCTGGGCACAGTACAAGGATTGAGAAAACTGATAGTTAACCAGAAACTATGTAGCAAATGTAAACACTCCTTTCAGCAACCAGTCACACCAATGACAAGCCTAAGAGATAGGTGAAAAACAGAAAACGCCAGTAGTGCAGCAGAAGCAGCGAGAACAAGGTAATCCTTGTGGAGTTTGAGTACGAAAAGCTTGTACTCTGGGGCAAATTACATTACTTAGCAATAGCAAAAGCAGAAGCAATGGATAGGGGTGGAAGGGAACCCTTTTCCATAGTCTGTGAATCTTGTTTTAGCAGAATTGTCACCATTTTCTGTATGACATTTTCAGACTACATGGCATGTGTACTTATCCAGTCTAAACCATTGCATGAATCTCTTGTTTGATTCATCACTCTTTATGTGCAGCCCAGTAGGTAAATAGGAGTAATACAGGGAGAGCTGTGAATTTTACATTGGAGCAAATCAGCAGTTAATGTGCTTTTCTTTGCTTTGTTAAACTAAATCAATTCATAATTGAAAATATGCTAATAAAATTCTATTTTTGGATAGGTAAATGTATTCAGACCAGACACTTCGTTTAAACAGCCTGCATGAATATAGTAAGATGAATAATTCTGCCATTTTTACATGTTGCACAGATGGCTAATGTTAGACCTGGCGTCCTTGAAATGATTTTCACCCTAACTTTGTGCCTTCAATTCTACTGTTTTGCTGACTTTGTCTTTGCTTGCTTTAGGATTCTGTGCACTTGACCACTGCTAACTAGTAGTGCTAAAGTGCGTGTGTTCTCTCCTAAACACATGGGTAGAATTCACTTATACACAATTGGCATATTTAATTTACGTGTACGTTTCTACTAAAGTGGTACTATCTCTGCCCGGAGCCTGTACATTAAATGGTACTAGTGGGCCAGCAGCACTGATGGTGCCACCTAATTAAGTAGCACCTTAAACATGTCTCAGGCCTGCCATTGCAGCTGGTGTGTGCAGTTTTTAACTGCCATTTTGACCTGTCAAAATAAACCTTTTTGTCAGGCTTTTTTTTAATTGACTATAAGTCACCTCTACGGTAGGCCCTGGACAGCCTAGTTGGCAGGGTACTGCGTATTTAAACATTTGGGCATGCACTTTAAAGTTTTACATGTCCTGGTAGTACTGCAAAGCCTACTTCTCCAATAGGATAGCATTGAAGTTACCTTATTATATGTAATAAGCTGTAATTTCCAAATGGTGGCAGGTAACCAGAGCGTTTGGTGAGTTTGGAACTGTAATGAAAACTCGTAACTTATGGTGAGGTTAGATTTAAAATACAATTTTGGAAATGCAACTTTTAGAAAGTTGGCATGTTTCTGCCTTAGCCATTTTCTGCCTGCAGCCTGTCTCTGAGTCACATGAGTGGGTGTAGCTGACAGGTGGGGTTTGTGTATTCCTCCTAGACAAACACACACAATAGGAAGCTTAGATGTGTCTAGATAGGACATCACTGGCAGGATGGGAAGGAGCAGCTGGGCACAACCCCACTTACACTTGAATAGACTGTCTCCTGCCTCCACACAAAAGGATGCATACCACTTGTAGTTAGTCTGGAGCCAGGGCAGGGAATACTGGGCACCTGTGCGCCTCAAAGGCATGCATATAGAAGTTTCTCCCCACTTCAAAGGCACAACTGGGTATAAATATTAGACCATAGACACCAATCCTTCAGTAGACTTCTGAACCAGTGGATACTCTGCCTGAAGAAGAACTGTTGTGCTTGTGAAAGTACCGCCACTCTGCTGGACTATTGCTATGAAAGACTGCTGCCCTGTTTTTCTGACCTGCTGCCTTCTGCTCTCTTGCCTGGGTGAGAAGGACTGTACATGAAACACTGAACCCTTAGTGACTGCAAGGGCTAGTTAGCTGGCTCCATGATCAGAAGCCTCAACAACAACCTTGAATCCAGCACCTGGATTCTGCCATCTGGGTCCTGCCCTCCCAAGTGGTGCCACTTCAGTCCGGGACCCTTGGAAGTGGGTCTGAAAGTGCTCTGCCAAGCTGATTGTTTAATTGTTTAAAATATAAAGGTTGTAAAAATTGTATTGGCTATTTTTAATTTCAAACAAATACTCTTAGGTGCACATAATGAAGCGGAAAAATGAACACACCATTTCTATTAAATAAATCTGCAACTGAAAAAATATACTGCTCCCGAATTTATTTAAGTAACTCGTTTTTATACAGATTCAAAAATATAATACTTTACTTAATCTTATTAATTTTAAACTAATCAAATTTGTAAAGGACAATAAAAATTAGTAAACAATAGAATATGAAAGAAACTACTTATTGATGACTTTTAATTAATGTTTTAACATTTATTAAATAAAATTAATTTATTTTGCCAAATATATTATCAAAAAACAAACATGATTGTTTAAAATCTAAATGTTATGAAAATGAATTTTCAAATAAATATGTACACATGATGGAGCAGAATAATAAGCACAATACAATTATTTAAATGAATATGCAACTGAATGAAATAATAGCCCCCAATTTATTATGCAGAAATAAAAATATAATACTTCAGTAATTTTAGTGGCACATTAATATAATACCTAAAATTAAAGAAATCTAAGTTATAACACTTCTCACTAATCCCTGAAAGAAACCCACAACCCCAAATAATACCCAATTGCAATAATATATATTAAATACACAATTGTAAACTGTACATTAAAGTTTGAGAAATATTAAATAATGCATATCTAAAGATATATCCATAACCACAAAAAACACAAAACATATAAATATTATAATAGAACTCAAGATACCTTTAAACATAAACTGTAACAGAAATATTACAATAATCTACGTAATATTAATATAATCTATATGAAAGATAACAATTCGTTTTCAGTACTATATTTTTAACATTGATATGATAGTAGATAGAGCAATGAAGAAAGTACACTTATCTTCAATATTATTTCCAACAATATTTTTGCTGTCACAATATTTTGTCCACAATATTATGATCAAATGATATTTTGTGGAATCTATTCCCCTCTCCAAAATCTTCTGCAATGGAAAATGTGGGATTACATTACACACTCTGACTAAATTAGTTTTATGATCCTCCCAGGATTATTCCTGGAAAACTGGCCCTGGCGCAGCTTTTCAGGTGTACTCCAGGGAATGTTTGTGAATGGAAGAAATAGGAAATTAATTAGAGGCATATACCTACGGCCATATTTTCTCAGTTTTTTGTGATTTGGGCCCTATGTATGTTATCAATCTCTTAGATTTTGCATCATTTTTAAGTCTCTGATGAATTCTGAAATATTGCTGCAAAGACATATTTCTTGAATAAGATAAATATTCCATTTGGCTAGCTTGCATTGTGTGGTTGCACGCACATGTTACATCCAACAGACTCTATTACTCTCCTATGGAGAGCTGTGAGGTGGCATTTAGGAGGTGGGCTAGTGCACAGAACAGGACCACGAGGCAGAGTGGTTCTTGAGTAATAAGGGTTATTTTCATATTATGAAGGGCACTGCAGGGGCCTGGTAACCCTCCGCATTTCTAGTGCCTCCAACTCATGCTACTTCATCACCCGGCTTTGCGTCCCTTCACTTTGGTATTCTTTCCCCTTTCAGTTTTAACTCAATTTTCGCTTTTGTTGGGGTATCTGTCCTTCTTGTTGTTTTATTTCTGCTGTGAGCCCTCTTGCCACTTTCAGAGAGCCTACGCCTGCTTAGCACTTGCTTCGCCTTTGTGTCCTGGGGCTCACATAAATATCCAGTTACATGAGTGGTCTCATCACCTCTGCTTCTGCCTCTGTGAACGGTAACCAGACACCCACTTTAATCCTGCTAATCTACCTATTATGTATAACACTATTCTCCGCTAATGTTAACCAAGTATATCCTGCCTCACCCTGTGGATCTTTTAAAAGATGCCATCATCTGGGCCGCCCCTGTGATTAACAATCTAAGCCATTAGCTCTCGGGACTTAGATCTCTGCTCAAAGCCATCAGGGACAAAAAAACTATCCAAGCCGTTTGCACTGCACTTCTCATGCCTCTTGCTTAAGAAAGATGTTAGAATAGGACATCCTCTGGGTCTGTTGTATTGTAGGGTGGTTATTAATTGAATATCTCGGCATAAACATACAGCACCAACTGTACAGCAGGATACTCAGCTCTGGAATGACAGATCTGCTAGAGGCAAACATCACCACATTCCAATGACATAGTTGAGTTCCAGACTTGACATGGCAAGCTTCTAACTTTACCCAAGATTACAACAAAAGACAATCAGGAAATAGTCTCAGTAATGTCCTTTTGCTGTCTGGACTGATGAGGGGTGCATTTTAGCAAAGCACTGCTGAAAAACCGAAAAGACTTGTAATCGTTGGTCAGAAATTGGTTCACGTCCCCTACAGCCCTTGCTGAATTCACCTTCCAATAGATGCTCCACAGTAGCGAAGGAGAATGGAAAAAAGGCTTCATCTGACCAACCTGGGTTCCTGTCCCTTACAACATTCACAGATCTCTACAACAGTCAAAGAGCTAGTGCGGATTGGGTGGCATTCCTAAGGCCTTTACTACTGAGGCTGGTCTAAGTTTGCATTTTGTCAGGCGGGATTATGGATCCTGCATTTAAAGCAAAATAAAGATATAACCATTACGTTTGAGAAAGTTCCAGAAGAAATCAAGGGCTTGGATGGAACCCTTTAACTTCGGGTCCAGTATTAAATGAAATGCTGCCTTTGGGGATAGTATTTCAAGATGGACATTTAGAGATATTTTATGTGATTGATATTCTGGCAATGCCCATACTTTTGAGCATCACCTGATGAAGAACACATAACCCGGAGATTAATTGGTAACACACATCACTTAAATTCTTAGTTCTTAGTTCTCTTGGTTCTAAGCCAACAAAGGCTATAGAATTGAATTGTTTTGCCCTCTACGCAGCACGCCCGAGTCCCCACAAGAAACTCAGCTGACTGAGCTGGCTAAGCGTGAGGTATATATGGAATTCTTATGTGTGTTCAGTAGGAAATGGCAGATGCCCTGCCACCCCAAGGTGGATTTTTCCTTAAAATAATTAAAAATGCTGAGACTCCTCAGAAAAGTAGGGAGAAATCCTGGGGTGGTCAGTTGTTGTAAGGGGTGCTGTCAGGATTCAGATATGGCAGACCTTAGGCGAAACCCTACACACACATGAGCATTTGTATTGGGGGCAGGAAATCACTATACAAGCAACATAATCCATTCCGCATTTTCATTTAGAGCAGGAACATCATGGAGACTATGGAGAAATGCGAGGTATGCTAGAGCGCAGAACAAGAAGCAGGTACTTCCGGCGTGATAAGGTGACTTCCAGGTCATGAGAGGCAATGCAGGTATAAAGCATCCTGCTATCATTTTATCAATGCCTGGAAATGCTTCACAGTGGTAGTGGCTCCCGTTCACCTCGTGTGTCAGCCTGTTTTGTATCCCTTCCCTTCACTCCCCTTAGTTTTTTTTGTTTTTTTTAAAATGTTTTGTTCCCACTACTGTCATGTATTCCTATAGGTTCTGAATCGATCCCCCTATTCCTGACCCTATTCTAGTTAAACAAACCAACAAGTTAACTAGCAGTCAGCCCATGAGGCAGAAATTCCCCATGATGCAGATACCGTTATCTGACGCAGTTACACTACGGCACAGGAACGTGTTATCTGATTAGGTCATAACGCTTGCGATCTAATTAGACAAGCGATATTCCTCCAGCCCCTGATAAGGCATACGGAGTTCTCATAACAAATCAAACCTATGACAACCTGGGCAAAACCCTGCGGCCATTGTTTTGATTTCACCGAGAACTTTAGTAAAAGAATGTGCTAACGAGCAAATCGTATGACATCTTTATTGACGTATCTATGTCCATCCTTACGTCAATCTCGGCACCTTAAAGGTATAAATATTACCGATCTTGCCATATGCAAAACACACGCGTGGTGACGAGACGGAGCAGCCATACTTGCCGAAGCCGAGAGCAGAGCAGACCCCGCTGGCAGCAGCCCCGCCTTTCTGACGCGCTGAGAGACGCGCTGCTTTCTCCTGCCGAGAATCCAGCCCCGGCGTTTCTGGGCAGCCCTCGCAGGCAGCCTGGAATATCGAGACCAGAGAAAGAGATACCATTCCTCATTCATCCTAACTTCCAGGTACAGAACTGAATAACCCCTCACAGAGAATTCCTTAGTTATTCACTTGGCAAAAACAAACTTAACTTAAACTGTAACTTTCTCTTCCCGCCCACGTATTAGGCTTAGGTCAGGTACACGGGGTAGGCGTATTTAGAAACACCAGTTGAGTACGTTTAGTCAAATGTATATGTGTATGTAAATATATTTTATTCATTTTAAACATCATATGGCTTAGAAACCATATCAATGTTTTTACAGTATTATTTTATACTATTGCTTTTAATGTATGCACTTTACTTAACTATAAGTATTGCAATAATATCGATCCATTTCTCTTGTATGAGAAAAGAGACTGATCAATAAATAACACCTTTTTATTGAACACGCCCGTCTCTTCCTTTTCTCTACATTCTGATGAGACTAAGAATGCACGTACTGACTGAGTAAAATAATTTGCCTTTTGTTCACACGACTCTCGAGATTGACTCTTGATTAGGGGAGAGCAAAGTTGTCATGTTCTATGGTTGTCAGAAACTAAATCCCTTCTTGTCTAATCAGGGAAGTTAATTCCTCCTTGAACATTCGAGAAAGTTTCTAGCGAACTCTGAGCTACGCTGGCAAACCCAAAACTTAAGTCTAGTATCGACAGTAGTAGACCTAGTTAACGTCTGGCCTAGGCCTTTACTGCTGTAGGTATTATTCCAATGCGCAGAGCCTATTGGGAAGATAGGAACTACACTACATGGCGCCCAACGCGTTTGGAAAGGGCGATAAAACTAACGTAAGACATTTAGAGTAACTCAGTCGTGCTTTCTCACTCAGACCCCTTTTCCCATAATACTCCAAAGACGTCTGGAGTGGGTGAAAGGTAATATCCTCCAAAACCTCGCAGGAGGGAACTCCTATGTATGGTTCTTGGTATAGTCAACGTTGAAGGATAAACAGTTCCAAAATATTGTGCATCTAATCTCTGTTTCCATAAGAAACCTGATCTGCAAACAAACAAAATAAGCTTCCTGTCGGTAAAATGGCAGAGAGTGATGATGAAAGAGAGGCAGTTAGATTAGCAACTGAACTCGCAGATGCTGATGCTACCATGCAAGCAGCAGACGCGGATATAATACTCATTCCGGTCATCAAAAGGAGATCTATAACTCTAAAACTTATAGAAAATGGACTGACACCTAGAGGTGGCACAGTCATATTCGTAATTGAGGCACACGAATATCGGCAGACAGAGGTATATTATTCATGGATACATTTTCCAGCAGCAAATGCTGTAACAAAGTACTTCCACTATTACAAAATAGAGGAACCTCCTAATGAGTACACTCCTTTCGAGGAGATGGAAGTACCACTCAAATTCCAAGAGCATTTGCTCTTATTTGATGGCGCCCTAAAACATAATAATCACATCACCAGGCTCGGTCCTTTAGGTAGACCAGGAGCAACGTGGCCGGTACTAGCCGGATACACACCACATCCAGACTTCGAAAGAATGCCTGCAGCAGATCTTTTAGTACAACTAAAACAATTAATAAAAATTCATAGACAATTAGTTCAGTATGTGATGCGGACATCAACAATTCAGCCAGCGATTAAACTTCCACAGCTGACCCCTCACCAGAGGAACACAAATAAAATTACACCACAGAACATCCAGTCTTGCCTAGGTAAAGTACCGGCTAAACGGGAACAAATACCATTCTGGTTGGCACAGAAAATTACCCAAATAGAGGCGGTGTTTCCTGACACCACCCCATTAGAAAAACACAGGATTCTGACTATCTGTCTTCCAATGGGAATCGCACCACACATTGAGGACTGTGACACTTGGGGTACAGTCTTTGCTTCCATCTACACAAAAACGCACGGTGTTCCATCCATTTCGGTAATACCAGATGTGCTAAAACTAATTCAAGACGAATATGGTCCAGAACCCGCTTTAACTCTTGGTATGAAATTACTAAAAGACTTCAAGCAGGTCTCGGCTATACTATTAGCCAACATAAAAGGTGAAGCAGCGAACGTGGCGATCCGCCAGAGGTTAAAAGAGACAGATATAGCAGACCAACCAGCTGAAATTGCCAGAATCATAGAAAAATCCTATGAGGAACTAGGTAGAGATAGTTTAGGTGGAATACCAGTAAGACCACAACTGACTGAAAGTCCAGAAAAAATATTTTTTAATAATAATTCACCGAAAAAGAACTGGGATGGAAACAAACAATCCAATCCAAAAGAAAAGAAATTCCAGTCCCGAGGAAGGTCTCCTAGGCGAAGGGAGAAATCTCCGAACCAGAGACACAGGTCACCCCAGAGTGACCCCTCTGGGAAAAGATATAACCTTAGAAATAGGGATAATATAAAAAAGCCTGATAGATATCAAGACATTGATACACGTCCCTCTCAATCTTTTCAGAATTCCTCGCAGAAATCGGAAAGAAGAGGACGATCAGAACAAAGAGAAGAGCACGCCAAGTCCAAAGACAAGGAACCTGCTCAGCTAAAAAAGAAATTACAATTTCCAAAAAAGAAGGTAGCCAGTATCAAGGTAGTTAACAATGCCGAGAATACTGAGGACACAACTGAAAAACGGAGAGTGGGCTCAGACAATGCTAGACAGCGCAGCAGAAGTGAGCATAGCTCGCAAAGTCCTTATGAATCATCTGGAGACAGTGGACACAAATGAATATCTTCAAGTGGAAACTGCAGACACCAGGGTTAGCAAACCTCACAAGATATACGAGATAACATTACGTATAGAGGGAGATAAGACTAGGAAAATAAGGGGACTATTTTGGGATAATCTCTCCAAGGGCTATGATATCCTTCTAGCTGAAAAAGACTGGCCACCAGAGTTTGTCAGGGAGTGCCCTCATGGCGAAGAAGTAATTATGCCTGCCTTCTCGAATCATATACCAATTCATAAAAAATACACACTTGCTAAAAAGTGGGCAGTGGCTCTAGCACCGGCTTTATATAAAAATCATGTAGGATGGGATGAGGACTCTCCTCCTCACAAAATCCAGTTAAAATCACAACCTACTGCACAAAGGCAGTACCCAATTAAGCAAGAAGCTAAAAAACAGGTAAAGGAAATACTAGATCAGCTAGAATACCAGGGGGTGATTGAAACTTGCACCTCACCAATGAACAATCCTTTGTTTCCGGTCTCCAAACCAGACAATTCATATTGTCTAGTTTTGGATTACCGACACCTTAACACATGTTGCAAAACTTTTGCAGTGCAAAACTCACACAGTGCTGCACTAATGAATAACATAGTGCGCAAAAAATACAAAACAACCTTGGACATCTCCAATGGATTCTTTTGTCAAAACATAGCACCAGAGAGCAGATATTTAACTGCATTCTCAGTAAATGGCACTCAAAAACAATTCTGTCGGTTAGCCCAGGGGTACAAGAACAGCCCGGGAGTATTCTCAGCGAGAGTAACAGAATTACTACAACTATATGATGATGAAGCATTATCTTATGTCGATGACATTTACTTAACAGATGATGACTTGGAGACTCACTTGAAAAGAGTGAACACCATAATACTTGGGTTCGCAGCAGAGGGTTACAAATTCAACTTTAAAAAGTCCAGAATTGCCCATCTGACGGTCCTGTTCTTAGGATATGAGTTATCAAGTGAAGGCAAAAGCCTGGCTGACAATTTCCTAGAGAAATGTGCCGTACTCCAAGCACCTAGAACACTAAAAAACTTATAGTCAATTCTAGGCTTCCTAAATTTCGGAAGAACATACATTGCAAATTACGCAGAAAGGGTCAAACCCCTTTATGATTTAATTAAACCAGATTTTAAAAGATCCAATTGGACTCAAATACACACAGAAATTTTGAGATCCTTACAAACAGACATGCTAATTAAAACAAAATTAGAAACACGTGATAACACACGCAATCTTGTGATTCGAGTCATCCCAGGGAGATGCGGATTCACATACCTGACCTCTAATGAGGGGGAAAAGGTACCAATTGCATTCAAATCACACTTGTACACAAAAGCTGAACAGAAATTCAGCAACAAAGAAAAAATTGTTCATGCAGTTCAAACCGCAATAGCTAGAGAAAAAGATCAAGCAGACGGTAGACATATCACAGTCAGAACAGCTGAATCAGCCTTTGAGGCATTAACAACACCGTGTAATTTACCAACAAAAACATTGGATCCAGAATGGTTACAATGGGTAAATTCAATCACAACGGACAAAGTATACTACTACTTTGATCCAGAACTAGAAGAAATGGAAAATCTAGAATATGAAAAAACATAACCTCTGCCAATCGACATTCTGCCTTTACGACATTACGCCTGTGTAATCTATACAGACGGACATGCTCAACCGTCCGTTTGGGGAGAACAAGCATACAACCCCACATGTGAGATTACAAAAGAAGTGTGGCGCGGAGGTAAACTAAAACCTCTATTAACAAAGACACACTCAGTAGAAAGTAATTCAGAACAACAAACTGAAATATTAGCTTTAAAAATGGCGCTAGATAATGCGGATCGCGAATTCCCGACACTTATAGTGTCAGATTCATATTACTGCGTCAAATCATATAACAGCGATTTGCAGACATGGATTCAAAACGGTTACAAAGATGACACAGATGCACCAATAAAGCAGAAACTGCTCTGGGAACAAATAGCTCTTTTACAAAAAGAACTACCAAAGACTCACGTGACTCACTCACTGAGTCATCAGCGTGATGGCGTTCACGTTGTAGGGAATTCATTGGCTGAAACAGCCGCAGCGGCAGCCACAAAATCGGCTCCCGTAGTTCGAAAAAAGCGTACATTAAAATACATTGACGGTGAAACAGTGCTGGCAGTGAAAACGTCATCAAAAAGCGACTGCTCAGCGTTACCGATCAACTATCCACTCAATTACACATACATAATCGATGCAAACTCCGTCCCTTTTGCTCGAATCCCTGGAGTGGGGGATAGAGTGATTCCAAACATGGACAGGAGAAACTTGTTAATCGCAGACGCACACATAGGCGAGGGTCTCAGACACCTTAAATTAAAAGATTCTCTGGAAGAATTACAATCACGGTACTGGTGGCCAGGCATGAGCCTGCGTCATACCATGTTTGTAAAAAACTGCCCAAACTGCAATAGAGATCGCAGTGGGGAGAGAAACAGTTTGATACCTCGTCGTATTACGGCAGATAATATTACCAGTAAAAAGAATGGCTTGCGATTAACATATACAGGCTAGTTCCACTTATAATGTAGATCACCAGCACTCGGCTGACGTCCGGACTGTTATACAAAGATTTGCGAGTCTAAATGGCATATACGCTAAGAGCATGCTACGTTCGACCATTGTTTTCACTCAGGCCCACCAGCCTGGGGGGAAACATGGCCGAATGAGCACAGTCCAGCGGGAATCTTCTCACTTCCTTCCTGAGGGTACGGGATGGTGTAAAGAAAAAACCAAGGCATAAAGCAATCTATAGCAGAAAGGATATTAGGTTCGGGAGCTGGGTGGGTCAAACATCTAATAAGTGTCCAACGTAGTCTAAATAACTTGCCAAGAAATTCTCTGAAGGGATTCAGTGCGTACGAATTATTATTTGGAACTAGGATGATGATCTCTGACATTGATAGTCAGACTTCAGTGGTGAAAGAAAAAAGCTTTGATATCAAAGACCGTTTGGCTATTTTGCAGGACTTAAACAAAACAAGAAAAGATCTGAGCAACATAAAGTTGAAACAACAGCCAACAACCACTGAAGAACCACCACCTGTCCCAGCAAGACCTGTCTGGATTCCAAAAGTCGGGGATCTAGTCAGGGAGAAGATCGCGGTAAAGAAGGAATTTGGGCCTTCTTAGAGAAAAGCAGTTCCTGGCTTGTCTGTCAACGGGACAAGATCAGTTGTACTACCGCCACTTGCTGGTAAAAAAGAGAACCGAGTTGTATCCATCGACCTGGTAAAACCACAACATGTGGCCGATAACAAACAGTAGGCCAAGTGGACTCCCAATAAGTAGCAGAACACCAAGGTTTGCTACCAGTACAGAGGTCCTAACGAAGAGGCTCATCACATTCGAAACGCCTACAGAAGAACAACAAGGACTATGCAACAAGGCAATAGAACTGAGACCTCTGAAAACCCAAATAAAAACATTTAGCAGAGACACACCAATCTATAATGAAGTACCAAGTGACAATGCAAGGAACAAAAATCCTGAACCAATTGGAACAATTGACAGAACTGCATCCGGCTACTTCATAAACTTCGATGATTCCTCTGAAGGCTTCAGTGAATCAAAGACACAGCCATCATCAAAATCTTTTAAAGACAAAGCTAAGGAACTTTTGAAACAACTGAAAGAAACATATCTGATTTCTCCATGGATTGAATTCTGGGTGGGTTTTGGTGCATTTATCCTCATACTTTGGCTCATCATGATACTAACATTGGGACGCTTCATTGAGGGAAAATATGCTAAAATGGACACAGCAAGTCAGAACATCAACTTGATCCTCAAACCACACACATCTTCACACGTCGAGAAAAGAGAACTTTCTTCAGCCAACTTCACAGCCAATCCGATACCTGGTGGGGTAGCCTGGGACAACACTGACTATGAAATTTATGGTCCGGTCGAGATCCTGAAATATCCACACCAAATTAAGATCTCATTGAGTGACTTTGCAAAACCAAACTCATTTGCTGATGATTGGGACTTCGAAAGCATTAATAACATGATGTCTGACTTAGTAATGTCTGCTAAATTTACCAAACATGATTATTTGCAGGGTTCTACAAATTATGACAGTATGTATTGCTATAACCACTATGGTAACCACTTTTTACATAGATCTGCACAACCTAGAAATGTTTTAAATTATAATCAATGGGAACATTGTGCAACACCTCCAAAAGGGAGCTCAAGAACCGTTTACGACAAATATTCATATTTTTCAGGTTTTAACACAAGTAATGCTGAAGCATTTTATTTTAAATTGTCAAACAAGACAGGAACCAAGATCATGATAACCAACACAAAATTGTTATATTCAGACTCATTCTTTGAAAAAATGAATACTTTTGGATTTGATTACTGGGACAAAAATGTTGAATTGAAAAGTGTTTGGGGTACAAAAGAATGGCAAGTACAGGGTATAGAAGCTTTGTTCAGAGCCTGCATGATCCCAGAACAAATGATATTTTTAAATGACACTGTTCAACAAACCACCTGTCTTGGCTTAGCCAAAATCAAAGATTTAATTAAACCGTCTATTCCAAAGCCAACAATGTTTAGCAATAACTCTGATACAGATAAAGAGATAGACGTAAACCATATATTAAACCAAAACAGAACACATCCTGATTGGAAACAGTGGTTGATCTGGCCCACAGATACTAATAACTGTCAAGACAGATTCCTGAACAAAACACAGGGGTTCAAAATGACCAGGCCAGACCCTAGATATCCTCAAAGACATCACCCAGGGATAATAACCACCTACAGTGTGGGCAAATTATGCCTTCAATGGCTACAAACTTCCACACTGGCAGAAATTAAGCAACACCTAACTTTACTTACTGATGGTGCTGACTTGCGTGATTTCACTTTGGGACCACGCAAACAGCGTCAAAAACGTTTCATAGCAGCCTCTGTATATGCAGCATACAATGAGGCCTGGAAGGTTACTCAAATTGAAACAGCAGAGAGAATACGGGAAATTGACCGTATTAATTTGGAAAAATCACTTTCTTTAGTGGACAATGGGTTAATGACTCTGTCCTCCAGAATTTTTTCTTTGGACAGCATTGTGTCGTCAGCAATCGATATATTATCGCAAGACTTACTGTTATTACAACATGGTCAGTCACAATTGCGTTCTATTGTACAGCCTGGCTGGACGTTACAAAATCTGCGTTCAGGCTATGTGCCTTGGCGTTTAATCAACACAACGTCACTATTCCAAATCTTTAACCTTACTGATAGACAAATCGGTATGGCGCAAAAGGGTGTTGATTATACAATCTTGAGCATTGAAAAACTAGAAAGATTACCAATGACAATGTCAGAACGACCTGTCAGTGAATGGATAATACACGGAATCATAAATATTCCAATCTCAACCTTCAGGTTTCAATACTGCCAAAAATATATACAGGCTGGCATGTACGAGAAATTGGGAAAGGGGTACCTTAAAACAACATGGAACCTGCCCTATTCACATGCATGTGTCAGTAATAAAGGACAGAAAGTGTTTCTTAGTGGCAACAATTGTGCGATGTCACTAAGCGGCACGCTTCTGTGTAACGGAATTAGTTTGCATGGAGCCTGTGAAGGGAATTCATACAACCTTTCATGTCACCAGCAAGGCGCACCTGCAACAGAAATAGAACCATTCTTTCAAAGACTCTATAATGGGAGTTACATTCTTATTGTAGACCGCAGATGCTGTAGTCTTATGCCCGGGACTCCTTATCTAGTTACTACGACTGCGAAGGTCAAGTGCTGTGGACGCTCATTGTTCCCCAGCTCCTTCCCAGACAGGGAGGCAAGGGCATGGCCCGATTTGAAAATTACTTCTATTCGAATAGATACTTTAAGCAGAATGAAAACAGTCCTTCTTCAGACGCCTACCAGGCTCTCGTCATCAAAAGAAACGTATGATCTACAAGTCGCAAGGACGACTGCAGAGATACATACATTATTATCAACTAATTCCCCCGTACATTTCGCGGAAATCCTGAATGAAATCTTAAATATTTCTGATACCAATGGGGTCTCAAAGGTATTTAAGACAGTATTTTCGATGGCATTAACACCATTCAAAGCCATACTGGGTATTTTTCCAGATTTCGTCCATTCGATTTTTGGCGGACTTCCCCTGATCCTGGGACTAATTGCAGGAATCCTATTCTTAGTCCTTATTTTTCGTTATGGCAACCCATGTCACAGACAAAACTCTTGCGACAAGGGAAGAAACAATCCTAGCCATTGGATACCGGGACCGGATATCAAAAATCCTGGGACTCTCCCGGCTTAGAGACCTGAACATGACTTGGTTTCTATCATTTCGACCAATGTGGCAAAGATGTGTTTTACCTGTATTGAGGTGTCTGCTATGCGGAGAAGAATGCGTGTTAGACACCTGTCTGACGCTACAATCGGATGCGCCGATGGATGCAGAAACATTGTTGAGCCCGATCAAGGTTCATGCTTTGTGCTGCCCTCAAAGGCTACCAATCCTGATGACGGCATTCGTGGAAGCTTCACCACTACGATTGATGGGTAGTGAAGTTCAAGATGAAAGCAGCATCGAACAGGTACGACCTTCTGTCAGTAATGCAAATCAGAATGTCAATGGAGACAATCATGCGCAAGAATGCATGATTACACCTATTTCCGAGTTAGTGGAACTTTCCCAGGAAGCTGTTGACAGTTTTTTCGAAAGACTAAATGATATGATGTTCTCACCCGAACAGAAATAGAGACTTTTGAGCAAGCTCGCACACGGCGTTCCCTGAATTCGGCCTTCAACTTTAAAAATAAAGTCACATGAACATTTTCGCTCCAGTTCACGGACAGCAGTTTTTCCAGCAGCCCCAAAATATTTTTGCATATTTTTCGGGACACTATCTTCTGCTTAAAGTAAGAACTATTCTTAGAGAACTAAGGTTTCTAAATTTTAGATAGCTTATAGACATTAGCTGCCCGCTGGCATGTTCATAAAGATATTTTATTCTGTGATGGAATGGTCTCGAAACTTTTTTCTGTCAGAAATCATTTCATGTGTAATTCTCATATACCAAATAAGCAATAATGTATACAAATGCAATTACTTTGGCATTTTTCTACAGCTTGAGTGCATACCATATATATATGTCTGCAATTTTTCCGTATATTTGAAAATTTCAAAATGCATTTATGTATTTTGGGGTGGTAAGGTATACACACTACTCTATAGTATGTTGTACTATGTTATACTATGCCTAGATTAGTAAATATGTCCATAGTTAGCGTGGAGTGGGTGTCATGTATTCCTATAGGTTCTGAATCGATGCCCCTATTCCTGACCCTATTCTAGTTAAACAAACCAACAAGTTAACTAGCAGTCAGCCCATGAGGCAGAAATTCCCCATGATGCTGATACCGTTATCTGACGCAGTCACACTACGGCACAGGAACGTGTTATCTGATTAGGTCATAACGCTTGCGATCTAATTAGACAAGCGATATTCCTCCAGCCCCTGATAAGGCATACGGAGTTCTCATAACAAATCAAACCTATGACAACCTGGGCAAAACCCTGCGGCCATTGTTTTGATTTCACCGAGAACTTTAGTAAAAGAATGTGCTAACGAGCAAATCGTATGACATCTTTATTGACGTATCTATGTCCATCCTTACGTCAATCTCGGCACCTTAAAGGTATAAATATTACGATCTTGCCATATGCAAAACACACGCGTGGTGACGAGACGGAGCAGCCATACTTGCCAAAGCCGAGAGCAGAGCAGACCCCGCTGGCAGCAGCCCCGCCTTTCTGACGCGCTGAGAGACGCGCTGCTTTCTCCTGCCGAGAATCCAGCCCCGGCGTTTCTGGGCAGCCCTCGCAGGCAGCCTGGAATATCGAGACCAGAGAAAGAGATACCATTCCTCATTCATCCTAACTTCCAGGTACAGAACTGAATAACCCCTCACAGAGAATTCCTTAGTTATTCACTTGGCAAAAACAAACTTAACTTAAACTGTAACTTTCTCTTCCCGCCCATGTATTAGGCTTAGGTCAGGTACACGGGGTAGGCGTATTTAGAAACACCAGTTGAGTACGTTTAGTCAAATGTATATGTGTATGTAAATATATTTTATTCATTTTAAACATCATATGGCTTAGAAACCATATCAATGTTTTTACAGTATTATTTTATACTATTGCTTTTAATGTATGCACTTTACTTAACTATAAGTATTGCAATAATATCGATCCATTTCTCTTGTATGAGAAAAGAGACTGATCAATAAATAACACCTTTTTATTGAACACGCCCGTCTCTTCCTTTTCTCTACATTCTGATGAGACTAAGAATGCACGTACTGACTGAGTAAAATAATTTGCCTTTTGTTCACACGACTCTCGAGATTGACTCTTGATTAGGGGAGAGCAAAGTTGTCATGTTCTATGGTTGTCAGAAACTAAATCCCTTCTTGTCTAATCAGGGAAGTTAATTCCTCCTTGAACATTCGAGAAAGTTTCTAGCGAACTCTGAGCTACGCTGGCAAACCCAAAACTTAAGTCTAGTATCGACAGTAGTAGACCTAGTTAACGTCTGGCCTAGGCCTTTACTGCTGTAGGTATTATTCCAATGCGCAGAGCCTATTGGGAAGATAGGAACTACACTACACTACTTGTTCGCTTTATTTAATGAGTTACCGGTCCTGCTTGAAGCTTGAATTCTTTTGTGCTCCCTCTTCCAATTTCAGAGAACTTTCACCTGCTCAGCATTTGTTTTGTCTTGATAGAGTGTATACTTTTGCACTCGTTGTAGAGACGCCCTAATGATGAACAGTACCGATGCCCTGAGAAGATGCCTGTGTTTTACCTTAACCCCATTTTCAAATAATTCCTGTGTGGGACCTCATATTCAGACTAGTGTCTCCAGAGCAGTTTTGGGAGGTTTGGGTCTCGCAGCTTTGTGACGCACCATGGTGTAGCAGAAAAGCATCTTTCGATTGAGCAAACTGTAATTAAACATTTATCTCTGCAGAACACCAGGAACATAACATCAAAATGTGTATCTTACATTATGGCGACTCTAAGCTATACAAGGCTGAACAAAAAGAACAACTCCAAGCCTTCTTTTCTATCCAATTATAAATCTTAAAACAGGAGCAATTTATTTGGCTCTTGAAATAATTCATGTGAATTACATTCAAATTATACATTTAACATTAAACATATAGGGGCAGATGTATCAACATTTCATTTTGCGAGTCCTTAATTGCGATTTTTTGCGAATCGCAATTTCGGAATCGCAAAATGGGATGTATGTAAATTTTTGCGATAAATTTCCAATTCCTTAAAAATCGCAGAATAATTATCAATTTTTCTGTGAATTCTTATTTAGCGAATTGCGCAAATTAAGAAATCGCTAAAACGGGAACATGCAATGCAGGAATAGCCTGATGACATCACAACCAGGAAGTTCCAGTGATTGCTTGCACCTGCTTCCCTGAGCCACACCCAGTGGCAGTTGGAAGAGTGTTGTGAGGCAGAGCAGACCTGTTTGGAGAGCAATGGAGTCACAGAAGGCACAGGAGGAAATGTTAGCTGAAAAGAGAAAAAGGAAGCAAAAATTTTCAGAAAAGGAGCAAGAAAACCTCATAGAAGAAATGGTTCTTAACCATGAGGATCTGTTTTGTGAAGAAAGCACTAAAAGTTCCTGACTCAAGAAAAAGGAAAATCTGGTTGGAGATCCAGGAAAAAGTGAATTCAGTAGGAGTTACCACTCGCTCCATTGGTGAAATTAAGAAGAGATGGTATGACATGCGACTAAGATCAAAAGAGAGACTTGCAGACAGAATTTAAGAGGCAAATAAAACAGGTGGTGGAACTTCATCTGTAGACAAACCAACACCCCATGAGGAATTAATAGAATCAACCCTGCTACCAGAGAGTGTGAGTGGAGTGGCTAGCATTGATAGCTCAGACCGTACAGCAACTGCACAAGGTAAGATGCATGCAAATTAGTTCTTAGAATGTGTGTAATGAATGTGTGTGTGTCCTGTGCTTATACTTTTTGGTAGATAAATAGAAGTCTAGTTAGACTGTGAAACCAGAAGTGAGCAATGCATCATGGGAGTTGTAGTGCAATTATGATTGTCACACTTTTCATCATATGAGCACATGATTTGTTTTTAAAGTAGTAATTTGTGATACTAAAACAGTGTAGTGCAAGCTATTGTCTGCTATGAAATCATTTTATTTTGAAGAAACACAAATTCATTTATCACACTCTACATCCACAGAACATTCAAGAGATTCCAGGGCAGAGAGTGATTTGGATAACTCTCCTCCACATGTTACGTCTGACACAGAAGAAGGAGTAACTGATGCCCCTGTCCAAAATAGAAACATCAACAGGAAGCGCAGACATGTTGCACCTCTGCCAGCAATGGAAGATGAGGAAAATTTAGATGGAGGTTCAGTACCCAATGAGACTGACACAGTGTCCCCTCTAGACTCAAAAGACCAACCACAAATACCAAGGAGGGCACGGTCATTCCATTTGGAGACATGTAGGAGCAGCAGTGGGCCCAGTGAAGGAGGCACTGTTTTTGCTGGCCTTGAGCAGGATATGCTGCATGTACAGCGCCTGCAACACAAGGCACTCAGGTCAATAAATAGACAGCTTTTGAAATCCAATAAAAATCAAGAAGGCATTGCTGCATCAATCGAGAAACTCTGCTTGACCCTTGCACAAACAGAAAGTGCTCGTAACAGGGCTGCACAGACTGCACATGTCAGGATGCATACTTACACTACGGCAATTAACAGGCTTTGTCTGTCACTAGCAATTTCACCAGGCGCAGCATTAACATGCAGCGTGAATTGAGTGACTGCACACGTGAAATGGCTAAAAGTGTGGACAAAATGACCTCGGTGTTAGAAACTATGCAAACCTCCAACTCTGGTGCAAGTGCTCTCCTAGGCTCTGCTGAAAGTGAGGACAACTCCAGTAGGAGCAGTAGAAACCCCACCCCAACAACCCAATTGACCCAACGCAGAAGTGGAAGGCGTGCTAGTGCAGGACCAGAACAAGAAGCCATGCATTCACAGGAGCAACCTGCTTCATGCCCCCAGCGCAAAAAGTAACATTTGGATTAGTAACCTATTCTGCATAACTGCATTGTGAAAGCTGTCTTTGTGTTCCACGTATGGATATTTTCTTTTCCAGCATTAGTAATTTAGGATTCACACACAATGCACTATAGTTTGTCTGTTGTGAATTAAAACAACAATTGCAAACTTGAGTCTGTAGTTTGTGTTTTCTTACCTAAAAATAATTTCGTGTAATCTCTGTCCTTCTTTGATGCCCAGCCATTGCTCCAACTCCTGCTACTGCCATTCTTGGTGGAGGGATGTCATCATCATCAGATGAGTCAGACTCACTCACTTCAATGTCTGTGCCTTTGCGCATGGCCATGTTATGCAGCATTGCAAATGCTGTAACAATTTTACAACATGTTTCAGGATTGTATTGCAAAGCTCCTCCACTTTTGTGTATGCATCTGAAACGGCTTTATAATATTCCAAATGTCCGTTCAATTACCCCACGTGTGGACCGGTGTGCCCTGTTGTACCACCTTTCACTTGCATTTGCAGGATTCAAGTATGGTGTTAGGATGAAATCACCCACTGCATAAGCACTATCACCTGCATGTGAGAGAAAAAATAGTATCCGTATGTTCCATTTTAAATAAATGGATGGATGGATGGATGTTTGCATGAGTGTTACTCACCTAGCAGGTATCTGTCTCCAAATTGACCAGCACTAATGCGTCTATGAATTGCGCTATGTCTGAAGATAAAGGAGTCATGTGTACTCCCTGGAAACTTTGCAACAATATCATTGATAATGTTTTTGGCATTGCATATCATCTGGATGTTGAGCGAGTGGTAGCTTTTTCTATTCCGAAATACATATTCTGTGGCTGCAGGAGGAGTGATAGCAATATGGGTTCCGTCAATGCATCCAATTACATGTGGAAATTGTGCTATTTGATAGAAATCCAACTTTGTTTCCTGTAAGTCTTGTTGTGTATTAGAGAAATATATATGATGTGGGAGTCTACTTAGCATTGCATCCAGGAATACATGGAAAAAGCATGATAGGGCACTTTGTGACACTCCACCAACCTCTGCAATGACACTTTGAAAAGACCCTGAAGCCAAAAGGTGCAGTGAGCACAATACCTGCACATGTGTGGGAATTGATTGTGTCCTGCCTGTAGGATGTTCCAAAAAAGGTTCCAATTCATTTATCAGGTCCAAAATGGTGTGGGGATGAAGTCTGTATTTGTCATAAATCTCCTCCTGAGTCTGCTGGAACAACGTAATGCGTATTCTGAATATTCTCTCCTGTCTTTGTCTTCTCTGGGCAAGAGCTTGAATGCGCAGCCTCCTGGCAATCAGGTACAGTCCCGCCATTTTGCAATTTGAAAAAATGCATTCTGGGTGACTTTTTATATTTTTTTCAAGTTACCACCTGCTTCTATTTGGTGTTAATTGCGATTTCTTATTTAGCGATGTTTGAAAATTCGCAATTTGCGATTTTTTCATACATCTTGATGCGATTTCTTAACTTGCGATTTCTATTTTTGCGAAAATCGCAAAAGTAAGAACATGCAAAATAAGGAATCGCAAGAAATTCCGCGGAAAACACTTCTTGCACATTAAGAATTCGCAAAAATTGTGAACTCTTAAAATGCGATGCGAATTGTTTCATACATGCCAGTTGCACTTTTTCTTGTCGCAAACGCTGCGAAATTGCGATTCGCAGCGTTTGCAACAAAAAAATTACTTGATACATCTGCCCCTTATTTATTTGAAAAAATAATAAAGAAAATATATATATTCAAACCAATTCTGAACTCCATACAGATCAGACACCGACACAGGGGTAGCGTCGCTATTCCATCCTCTCATTTATTTCCGATATTTCTTACTATGACGCGTTTCATACCTGCCTTGTTCACATTGCCAGTCGTTAAAAAACAGAATGCTATATATATATCAGCAATACACTTCCTTTACTGTTTTCTGTATTATTGCAGGACACATTCCATGTGCACAAATCTTCGACTGAGTTTAACATAACCTTGTGCTGTGCTCACAAAATATGAAGGCATTTCAATGGGGAAATTAAAACTATGTTATATCTCTTACATCTGTGCTTGCAGAAAACATCTAACTGCAGTGAAAAAATGAACAATTTGTCTAAAGTCATGAAGATCTTAACTGCCCACTACATTCACAAAAACTGTTGACCTGCTTTGTGTGAGAAAACAGGGCATTTTTGCAGCTGAGCCACCCATTTTTTTGCCCCCATTTTTGGCAGATACTGGTGTTTTCTGACTCTGATTGTGCCCTTGGTGCTGCTAACCAGGCCCAGGGCCAGTGCTCTGTGTTAAAGTTTTATGGTAATTAGGTGTAATTACAATTGGTACTGACAACCTACCTGTAAGTCCCTAGTATATGATAGGGAATGTAGGTTTAGAGTCCCAGTGGATTTAATGCTCTTAAGTTTGCACTGCTGTGGTGCATGCTGGCATGTTAAGGCCAGAACTGCCTTGCAGGCAGCTATTAGAATAAAACTTTGTCCAAATTCGACTTTGGAATTAAAGGTACTTCCAAAGTCATAACCTACTATATACATATTTACATATAGAACATTCCTGAGGTCTGTTCAAGGTGCCCCAGGGTAGGGCACTATGTTAATATAAACAGGGGGATTATAAAATAGGTTTTATGTGCCCTAGTGAGGGAAAAACTGCCAATTCCTTTTTCTTCCTATTGTAGTACATTATCTCCACAGACTAATATGGAAAGGCTTTATTTAACATTAATAAAGTCCATCTTGTGACGGGAGTGAGTGAAAAAAAAAGTCAAAGTGTCAAATGAATAGTTGCAATGAATCCAACAACTTGCAATGGTCAGACATAGTATAACTATTGAAGCGAATACATTATATAACCGTTTTCCTAAAGTTACCCAATTCAGCTCTGTAGAAGTCTCTTCTGATCGGCCAGCTTTTGACAGGCTGAGCCAAGTTGCCTTGATGAGGTGTGAAGTGGCCTGGGCTGAGACAGAGGAGACTGCCACTCCCAGTTCCTGGATCGTTAGACAGATTGAAGCAGCAGTAATTGAATCAGGAAAGGGGCTGGAAGGGGAGTTTAGGGGAAAGTTAGGCACACCTGTGGGTGGGCTTAGCCAGATCTGAAGCTTCAGGAGAGATTTTCTCCATTTTTATTTTTGTGGAACAGTTCTTTTTGGGACAAAAATATGCCACACTTAAATGGGAAGTGGTCATCACCTTGCACCCCGTTGTTCAGGGTTACCCCCCTTCTTGACAGCCCAGAAACCTGGATAAATAGGAAAGACCTTCCCGCAACTCAGATCCCCGCTTGGAAATATCAAGAGAAGAAGGACTGCCCTGTTGAACACCTGGCGGCAACAAGAAAAGTCTGCACTCTGAAGAACTGCACCTGCTGAACACTTTGGGCTCCACAAAGGAGGACTTGGCTTTAAAATAATTGTGGAATTGACTCCCTGGAAGCGACAGGTATGAAAGAGCTTCAAGAAGTCACCTGCATCAACTCCATCAGGACAATCCCAGTTGACAAGCTTCACCTGGACTTTAAAGGATTTGACCAAGTTCATAGTGGGAAGTGTAGTCCCAAACCTCACAGAGCCAAATGAGAGCTTTTGGACCCCTGACTGGTGTTGTGGACCATCAACAACTCAAAAGAAAAATTTGGAGAAAAAGGACTGTACCACTGGACCCTTGGACTGCACAAGACAGGACTGCTTTCCTAAGGACTGTACCTGCTGCACTCACAAGGCTTCACAACAAAAGTACTTTGCCTGTCTTAAAAAAAAATAAGGAGTGGACTTCCTGGTCAACAACAGGTAGGAAAGTACTGCAAGCGCAACCTGCACCAACAACAGCAAGGACAACTACAGCTGACAAGCTTCACATTGATTTTACTTGGATTGACCGGTTGCATAGTGAGAGTTGTAGTACCAGACCTTAAGAGGCAAACCAGAATTTCTTAACCCTTGGCTGGTGCAGTGGACCACTTTCCATCATCAAAAAACACTTCTAGAAGTAAGAATAAAAGTGTTACATAGCCGTCTGCCTGAACTCTTGATGTTGTCCTTGTGCAACTCAACCTTTTGTAACCTTTTGAGAGCTATTTGCTTCTAATTGCTAGTTTTACTTGTAATCTTTAAAAATTCATATCTTCGGTTCCCTACATTCGATCTGAGTCGTTTTGATGCCATTTTAATCATACAAAACATTTCCTATTTTTTTAAATTGTTTTTTGTTTTTTATTGTGTCTTGTGTCTTACTTATTCACTGTATTGGTGTTTTTAAATGCTTTACACACCTGCCTCACATGTTAAGCTTGTCTGCTCACAGCTAAGCTACCAAGGGTGGAGCAATTTGAATGGACCTTATTTGTGATTGTGGTGTTATTACTAATCGTACATACCTACCTGCCCTTACTAATAAACCCCCTTCCAACACTATTCATTCAAAGGAAGCATTTGTATGACATTGTGTTCCATTTTACATGCGTTCTTTAGGGTGAGGTGGTAAAAAATTACGAATTTCCAGTTTCATTATCAAAGTTTGGTAAGATAGTATTGAATCACCACAATGCTATAACTTCAGTTGGCACACATCTATAAAGCACTTTGTGCATAAGAATTGCAGCTGTAAAAATTGTGCATTGCATTCTTTGTTCTGATATTTAACTATTTAACTAAAAGGGTTGCAGGGACACTGATCAAAGAGCAACGCTCAACCTCTTCTAGGCCTATTTCCCCAGTCCTAGACATTTACAAAGCAAGGGGAGTTAGTGCAGCGCTCTATGGGGCCGAACTTTGGGGACTAGGTAATATTGACCATCTTTTAAAATCTGAAAACAAATTCTTACCTAATGTCCCTTCCCCAGAGCATCCCTATGCTCCCATTGTTGTTGGATATGGGTTGTCATTCAATAGGTGACCAGGCCAAATTGCGCCCACTTTTATTGTGGGCCCGACTATGGAGAGTTCCCGAACTCGCTAGCTACGCAGAGGGGCTAATGGAAATATTGTCAATGCCCGGGTGGTCTAGGATTGGGTGGCTTACCAATGTTAAATCACTGCTTGACAACTTGGGTCTCGGAGATGCTTGGGTATTTAGGAGCGCTCCCCCCAAACAAGTTCTTAAATCCATGTATTGCAGTGGGTAGCTAGCAAACTAGACTCGAATCTCAAACTCAGCAGAACATCCATTGAGTTCCTTAGGATTAAGGATGTCCCCCTATGCGAACCCTTCATGGACCTGATTTCCAAATCCTTCGACCGTGCACTGTATTTTAAATTCAGGATGGGCCTACTTCCTCTGAGAGAATTGACTGTCCGCTGGAACACTCCTGCACAAACCTCTCCTTTTTGTATATTTTGTTCCCTTAGAGTGGAGTCTGTGGCCCACTTTTTATTCGAATGCCCGGCCTATAACTCTCCTAGGTCATTGTGGCTCAAACCCGTATGTAGGGAGCTGGGTACCAGATACCACATTGTCGCATTGCGAATTTTATGGTCGGACACCCGGCCACTGTATGTTTGTGGAATGGCAAAACATTTAGGCTGGGCCTGGTCAATCAGATTTAATTGTGGTCATGTATCGGACCTTCTTATTTAACTTATTGGAAAGTGTTGCACTTTTACCTGATAGATATTGGATTTTAAGCAAAATGGTTTTATTGTAATGTTTTTATGTAATGCTTTTATGATACTTTTACTATCGAAATAAAGCTGATTGACTTGACTTGACTATGTATTTTCTGGATCTGAACACTACAGTGATCGCCCAACTTATTTCAGTAGGAAACAATAAATCCCTCTGTGCAGGTCAACAGTAGGTGGAATCAGGAACAGTCAGCTCAGCCAGAACAAGACCCACTGGACAGCACCATCACCAACACCACAGGCCTAGCAGTTAAATCTATGCTGACTGCAACCTGAAGATATTCCACATTTGATATGGACTGGAGAGATCCAGAACATTTCCCTATGCCTGAAATTTGGGACCTGACAGCTGGGTCACACCATTACATACTGAGAAATAATGATCCACCTCCTCTTCCTAATACCTGCCCTTGTGACAGCTACTTCGGCACTACTTGACATGTAGATTCTCCTCTTCTGATCTTTTCAACATCCACAGGTGAATGGTGCTTGGGGACATAAATTGCTTGAGAGAAAGAGACCTGTGAACATCAGTTACACTCATGAACAACAGTGTTTATTTTATTTAATCACATGCTGTGCATAATAGATGTGCAATTGAATGCCTGCCTCTTTGGTTTACAATTGCTTTCCACACATGACAACAGGCTCACAGTGCTAATCTGCATGCTGCAAGCAAACAGTTGGGTAATTTGTCCAAGTGGAGATGTAAGAGGCATGTTTGCAACAATGGTGCACAGATTAGTCACACTGTGTCCCAGGGTGCACTGACATGTGGAGATGGATATACTGAGAAATAGGTAGTTCAGTTTGGGGCAGAAGAGGGCATGGGATCGGAGAAATGAAAATAGAGGTACTTAAAACCAGGGCAACAGGGATAACTGGACACATGGCTACATGTATACATTTGAACAGTGGAACATTATAGAAGAGGATCAGGGATACATTGGCCAAGAGAACATTGGAAGAGAGGGGCAAGGGATCAGGAGAATTGTTGATGTAGACAGGTGGGCTAGGGTGATGATGGCACGGAGATGGGGCAAAAGAGGTATACTTGGACAAAAGAGTATGGGGATGGGTGAAAAGAGTACACAGATGCTGGGTTGCATTTGGGACGGGAAAGGGCTTGAAAAAGGGGCATGCAAAAGGAGACAGATTTCCATTGGAAAAAGTTGGCAGAGGTAGACACATATGGACACAGAAAGGGACACATGTTGACAGAGAGACTGGGTCAAATATATAACAAACCATGGTAGTTGGGGCTGTCACATAGGAGGTAGACAGATATGGGGACAGGGGCACTAGGAAATGGGTCCAGGGGAAATGGAAATTTATATCGGTGGAGAAGTGTGGCTCACTGGTTAGAGCAGGCAGACCCTGAAGCAGAGGTCAGACCCGGGACCAGGGTTCAATTCCCGACGCGGCAGGGTCTTGAGCTCAAATGTCCATGGACTTGATAATTCTCGCTTCGGTGCCTGACCTAATCATGGGTTCACACTCTGCAACTCTGGGCATTAAGCTTGCTTAATCTCCACAACGGCCCCCCTGCGGCGGGATGCCTGGCTTTCACCTTGGGGATGCCCTGTAGGGGCTATCTCACAGGGAAAAGCCAGGACGGGTTCCCAAGGCAAGCGCGGAGGTACCCCTTCAGGGGTCGATTCAGGCGCTATATAAGAAACATAATAATAATAATAATAATAATATGTATTTATAAATTGTGCCATAGGGGCAGGGATATTTCAGTACATGCATGCAGGGGTACATGGATATAGAGGAAATGGAGACTGATCAGGGAGACAGACGGAGCAATGGGACAAGGAGACAAGTGTACATATTCCTCAGTGCAGTTTAACATAAACAGAGGTGCACACAGGTATGCAACTTTATGCAGGTATGAGACTAGAGATGATGCTGAACTCTAATTATTTGAGTGGGTGTTCATTGCGTGAGTGATCCCCTGCCAACATCAGAGCCTCCTGTATCCTAGTGACATTTGTAAGACACATCGGTTTCTGTCAAGTTAGGACGCACTGAAGCCAAACAGAATCCGACGTCCTAGATGGGATGAGTACGATACAATTGTCAGATAGCATGTGCTCACCCTTTGATAGCTTGGCACAGAGCAGTCAGACTTATCCTCAGGGTCAAAGTGTAAAGTATTGGCACAGACTAGCCTACAACATATTGAGCACACTGCAAAAGGCCTACACATCATATGTACAAAACACTGGTCTTTGTATTGCACACACATTGAAATCAGAATTACTTACACATTTGATATATGCTCTACAGTTATATGCAATTGTTGAACTCTCCACTTAGCAGCAGAACAGCATTAACATATATTTACCCATCATAGGAATTCACTTGCTCCGTTATCCCCTCAGCCTCGAAAAAGTGACATAAACACATGTGCATACTTTCCTGAGGTATTCATCATCCAAGCTATCCCTCCCATATCAAAACAACAGAACATATATGCAAGCTTGTTCAGAGGTATTCCACTTTCCCACTATCACATTAGCATGAAACATGACATTCCCAGATATTGTATACCCCAAACAGCTTGTAATGTTCAAGAAATCACAGATTTTTACCAAGCCTTGTGACCCAGCCCCGCAGACACTCAAACTGCAACAGCCAATTATACATATTTCACCCGCTGGAGACACTTCGATTAGGCCGTCTTGACCACCTAAAGAGGAAGGAAACCATGACTTTGTTTTGTCCATCCAGATTAGGCCTCAAGGCACCCAGAAGCACAGTCAATAGTGCAGGAACACTATGCCCATAGGCAAAAGTTTATGACACTGAAAGTTGGTGCACTTTCACGTTGGAGAAATATTTCACCCCATGCAGAGGTGCGAGCCACCCATGCGGAGGTGCAAGCCACAGCTGCTCCAGGCAGCCAGCCGTGGGTACACACAAGGCCCAATGAGACTCCTCAGTTCCAGTCACAATGTTACCAACAACAGTGGGCCTTGTGGAGTCGGTCTGGGGAGAGCGAGCCGGTGACCTCGGACTGAGGCCACAATGTCAGGCACTGTCGTCCTTCCGATCTGGAGGCCAGAGAGAGTCTAGGCTTCTGACTCAGGTTCAGTGAATCAGCAAATGTCCCCCAACACCCCTCAGACACCACACACTATGAAGTGTGAGCTAGCACTGGTTTCCTGTCGTGAGCTCAGTTGCCTTGGACTCAGCTGACTTTCCCAGCACTCCTAAAAATCCCCACTTTACAGAATCCCAGGTGGGCCACTGATTTTACAAGCACCCTCCTCTGAACAGTGTGATTACAGCATATGTCAAGACGGTCCTGGGGTGATGTAATTAGCCCGAGGAAGGAGGGGTGGGGCCAGCCAACGTGGAGGCGTTCAAGCTCGTCAGTACGTTTTTGCAGTAGGTATTCAGCAGAAGCAGTGGACATTGTGGAGTCTCTTGCTGCCTTGATGAATTTTTGTTTTTTTGGTACACGAGCGTCAGGTTTCTGTCTCCAGGTGTTGAGGCATTTTGAGGCATTAGCACAGGATTTTGAGGTGCCTTTGGCTCTTGGGAAGACAGAAGGGCCTAGTGTTGTGTTGTAGTTCCCGGGCATTGAACTGGACTTGGTGCGGTAGATGGCTTGTCTGCTGAAGAAGAAAGTGGAGGAGATCCAGGTTTTTCTTTTGCACTTGATTGTGGAAAGGAAAATTAAGCTGAGGGTGGTACAGAAACTGTTGGGGTCCTGAAATTTCCATGCCAGGTGGTGAGAGCCGGGAGGATTTTTTGCAGGTGTATTAGCATAGCCATGTGAGGGGATGTTCTGCCGCACAATAGGGTTCAATTCTCTTTCGGGGCATGAGTGGACCTGTGTGTTTGGTGGACTTTCCTGGATGTATTAAATGGTGTGTCCTTGGACTTTTTGGATAAGAATACGGTGTGGCAGGTTCAGATATTCTTGGATGCGGCTGGGGTTCTAGGTTTTGGTCTTTTCTGGGGCGGGAGATGGTATGCTGAGAAGTGGCCGCAGCATTGGTTGAGTCAGGGTTGGAGTATTGCCTTTTTGAAGTTTTTCCTGCTCTTAATAGTTTTGGTTGTTTGGGATAGTGAGTTTAGAACAGGACTATGCTTTTCCATGTGGACAACATGTCAGTGGGGAATGTGGTAAACAGTCAGACAACAAGGGACTTGAGGGAGTTGTGACGGTTATGGAGGTTCATACTGGTGTACTTGAAGCTTATTGTGGTGTTCAGGGCAAAGCATGTTGTAGTATCCTCAGGTTGTAAATATGTTCATTTACTCCTCCCGATCTAGCTGCTCAGCCAGTGTGAGTGTACCGGTTAGAATGTTGGTGTGAGTGACATGAGTGGAATGCTTGGGTGCCTGGTGTATGAGTGTTGGCAGTTGAGGATGGGCTTTAAACTGTGTATAGTTTTTCTATTCATTGTTATTTTCTCTTTTGTTTTTCATTTCGAGAGGATGAGGATAATGTAGTATCCTCAGGTTGTAAATATGTTCATTTACTCCTCTGCATCTAGCTGCTCAGCCAGTGTGAGTGTTCCGGTTAGAATGTTGGTGTGAGTGACATGAGTGGAATGCTTGGGTGCCTGGTGTATGAGTGTTGGCAGTTGAGGATGGGCTGAGCAGCTAGGAGGCTGCTCCTGGTGGGGCTGCTTGTTCTAGACTTATAGTTCCTGTTATCCTATTTATGGCTGAATAAACCTTCTACATAACTCTATTACATCTGCCTCGGCTACATCATTATATGTATGTATGGACCAAGATACTACACATGTGCCAAGGGTTAGGTCAGCAATCATATAGCTGTTTCCTTGTTTCATTTGCAGTGGCATTTCCAGGAGCTGAAGAGTTCAAGACAGAATTGCCGACAGTCATCTGGGCCTGGGGGAGAGAGAGTTGTTGGACAGGTCGGGAAGTCATTTGCAGAGTCCACCAGTAGAATTTGCAGGCTGGCATGAAGTGAATTTGGGGATTTTTTGGGCCATTCTTCAGAGCTGATGCAGTTAGAGTGGCAGGACACTGAGCAGGGAGTTTTGAGTTTTGTTCTGTCTTACAAAGGTTTGTCCCACAACTGTTGCGGGCAAGTTGTCTGGAATTTCTTTCTATGGCAAGCTGTTTTTGTTTTTGACCCTGCCAAGAATGAGATTCTGAGAAAGATATTGAAGGGGTGGGGCAGAGAGAGGGGTCTGGGGAGGCTGGTATTGTGGGAAGCTTTTGCATCTGAACTGTTTCTGGATTTGTTGACAGTTTTTCCTCTGTGTTGTTATTATGATCCATTTGAGGTTGCGATGTTTTGGCGATGTATATGCTGGAAGTTTTTGGGTGTTTTGGAACTTTTGGGTACTGCTCCCCAAGAAGGGGTGAACAATAAGGTACTCTTAAAGCGGGGAGGTTGGGTATTTGGCTGAGGCCTTCTATGCCAGATCAGGCAGACAGGGCCAGGGACATGTGTGTGGCTGTGTAAGGGCTGTAGCAGTGAGGTCTGCCCGGTCCTGGAGTGGCATGGTTTCCTCTTGTTGCCAGGTAGATGTTTATTGGCCATCTTTTCTCATGCAGAGGGCAGCAGGGTCACTGCTTTTCAGTTGTTGGCAGTTTTGACAGGCTTAGTAGAAACCTGACTAATCATAATAATAATCTTTATTTGGATATAAAACAATATCCTTAAAAGCAGCACCGACAGCAATATACATTGTAAAAGCAAAACTGACATCAATAATCAACTTTAAATGGATGCAGTGTTATCACATTGCAATTTTCACCTCCCTGTTAAACAGTCCGGGTTGCGTTAAAAATAACTTTAAAAGTACGGAGGTTGTTGTACAGTAATTTACAGTATTAAACTTATTGGCCAACCCACCATTAAAAAATAGTTATAAAAGTTAAAAAAATATCAGATAAAAATAGCAACAGCAGATCAATAGCAGCAAATCATGATAGTGCGGTAATGGATGAGGTACTTTTAAAAAAACATTTTCATCAAGGTACAAATAATACGATTAGATTTAAGCTGTTCCCAACACGAGGGGAGCATGCAGAAAGTTGCGATATGCAAGGCGTATAAACAATGTAAGGCCAATATTTAAAGCTGTATTTTCTGGACATAGGGCCGCAATGATTGCCTGTCTGCAGGACCGGATTCCCAACCTATTCCACTCCACTTTCAGTTTGCGTCTGCGCTGTGCCATGAGTGCTGGGCAAATACAAACCACATGCTCCAGGGTTTCAGCCGTCCTGCCACACCCTCTGCACCATATTTCATCTGTCGTTCGACCTGACTAGGTTTCGTATGCATTCTTTCCAGATTTGGGTGGCGATGGCTGCGTCGCGCAAGGGATGGTCTTGGGGAAGGGTTTGTCAGATTGATTGGTGGAGGTCGAGGTGCTGCAAGCACTATGTATGAAAGTAGTAGGGTTTCTGTCTCTGTGGGTGGAATGGGGGCAATTTGCCTGAGTTAATTGCCTTTTATTTATATATTGCAGGGTGTGTGCAAGGCCCAGGGACCAAGATGGTTACCTGGATTGTGGAACATTCCTTTGTACCCCGGGCAGTGAAACATGCGGGCCAACAAGTTTATGGATGAAACCTTGGCTTGAGGAGCAGCCACCATGAGGGGTTTTGGTTGGGTAAATGGGGGATGCGTTGGGGTGTGTTGTTGCCTTGGCCTGACGAAGTTGGTTCTGCAGAGCTGCTGCCCGGACATGCTCCTGATTCATCCGGAGAAAAATGACTTGATTTGTTTGGGCTGACTTTGTTCCAACATATGCAGAGGGACTTTGAGGTGATCAAGCGGAATTTTTCAGCAAAATGTTGGTTTGTACTAATTTTGTGCTGCACAGGATTTGCAGGGCGGGTCTTTGAACATGCTGCGATTGTTAAGGCCCAGAGGAAGCTGAACAGGGCGTTGAGGGTTTTCTGCCAGGCTTGTGACATCAAGGTGATTGCGTATGTGAGGATGAACCTAGGTCATCTCAGGGATGATGAGGCGCAACTTTCACATTTGGGGAATGCTTATTACATGATGGAATTGCAGGATGTAGTGAGTGCCTTATAGAACAAGTCCATTTGGTGCCGTACGTTTTATAGCTAAGAGGTGAAAGGTGCACGTGGTTTCTGGTGAGGCAGGTAACTGCCCTATAGGGGATACCTGGTTGGTGATATTTTGGGGGGTGATGAGTCACATGTGGGCATATCCACCCCTCGGGGTGCATAGGGGACTGATGGCAGTGCACGGGATGAGACAAGCAAGGGAAGGGTATTCAAGGGAGGATGTTTGGTGGGCAGGTGAATGGGTGATTGGATATATGAATGAGATCAGTAAGTGAAAGGGAACGAATGAAGCATATATATGGCATTACTGGGGAAGTGGAGGCGGGTGAGGTGTGAATGGTGCAGGGAGAATGGAACTGTCTGGTTTATGTCAAGAGTCATAATTGTGAGATATTGTTAATGTTAATACAGTTCATTATTATGTTAGCAGCCTTGTCCTAATAAATGACCTTTTACTCTATTACAATAACATAGAGTGTGGTTATTGCACGATGCATCAATGTGATTGAATTTGTGATGTTAATACTTACCCTTTTAACTCTCTGAAGGTATGCAACATTCAGAGTGCATAAATCTACAAAGATACATCTTTGAAAGTAGAAGTGTGTATTTCAAAATTCTTAGTGTACGCAACAAGATCCTTAAGCCTACAACTGTTCAGCAAATGTACATTGTGCTGAACTTCTGATCAATTTTTGAGACTCAGGTCCATTATGAAAATCGTATGATAAAGCAGTTAGGTACCTACCATGGATAAGCTCACTTTGGTTGAGCAGGGAAGACAAATTCTGGCAATGTTGTTGTATGTGGTAAATTTGCATGGTGTGTCGGGAAGGGAAAACATTACATTTCTTTAACCCCTTCAGTGCTGCGCGAATTTCGCTGCAGTGCTGAAGGGTCATAAATCACATTGACTCATGACGGAAATGTTCCGTCATCAGCACCGGAGCACCGACGCTGATGACGGAACCGTTCCGTCATGAGCATGGAAGGGGTTAAATCTGCCCATTTCTTAAACAAAGCTCTGCGATTGTGGGCTGATTCACAAAGATTTTGTTGTGAGTTACTGTTGTAGTACTCATGGCTTTCTCCTGAATTCCAGGAGAAAGCCAGGAGTAAGCTTGGTGCATTTCTGGTTTACTCCTAGAATTTCAGAGTAAGTCAGGAGTACTCCAAAAGTAAGGGTGCTATTTAGAATTGCACACATGAAGACATACCCCACCAATGGACAGATATCCTTTCCAAGCTATACAGGGGTATACACCCCACCTTGGGTAGGCAGGATATCTGTCTCAGATATCCTGGATCTGCCAAACTCTAAATAATCACTTAAGTGGCTGATGGCAAGTCGGTGGAGCAGTTTCTATTAGTGGGACACCCCTCTTCCACAGCTGGACTTGTGGTCTCACACTTGGATTTCCCTGGTGTTGATACTCCAGACTGAATTTGGGACTGGGCTGTTAGAGCAGGTGGTACTGGTTCCTGATACCTGCCATGCCTCCTTTACATGATCCCTTTGGATAGGCTACATCTTTCCTTTTCTTTTGCACCTTCACCGTACATAATACACTCACCCACAACAGCCCAATTGCTCCCATGTACCACCTATTTAGAGCAGGTGGAAAATGGATTTATTAATTCCAAAAAATTGGGAATTCTGTGTTGAGGTCCATGCAGTTATTTTGCATTTCTTAGGATTAACTTGCAAATGCTGGGTTATGTAGGGGTGGGGGTACCAGCAGGAAAATGTATTCTTGGCTACATGGTCTCTCCATATAGCATTACTTGAAATCAGGATGAAAGTCACATCTATTTACTAGAAGAATCTTTGTGAATCAGCCCCCGTGGCTGTAGAATTTATTCAAAATGGAATAACCCTTTTTTTAAACACCAACCAACCATTCAATTGGGTACATGCACCATTTTAGTTTCAATGTATTTATTAACTAATTGCATGCGAACTAGTTAACACTTTTGATCCTACAAATTGGATTAGAGGTGAAAGGTTTAATTCTTCATCGAAAATCATCAAAACCTGCCACGTTTCTAATTAATTCCCAACCTTTGACAACACTTCAAAAAATGTGATGAATGTTTCCTGCAAAGATGTATATGTATTGACGGTGATTATTGGAATGTTATGCAGGGAGGTGATTGGTGGGAATTATTTACAAGACAACAAATACCAACAATTTGTTGTTTAGAAGAGTCTCTTTTATATAGCTCTACAGATCTACAACACTCTCACAAGAAAAGGCAATTTTAAACGTGTTTTGCATGCACATTTCTATCTGGGATAGAAAATATATTTAACTGTTGATTTGAACATAAGGACAATGAGTGTGGGAGTCCAAAGGTGTGAATACAAAAACATTTAAAAGTATCTTCACCCAAACCAGCTGAGTAAATTGTGACGTGGGTTGGCATATAAACCCACCAAACATCATATGGCATGCTGACATTTGAGCCAGTACAAACATGCAGTATTTTAAAATTATGGGGGATGTTGGGAACATGCAGTGCACTCACTAGAATAGCTACCAGAGCACTGCATAACACAGCGAGGAGAGAGCTAACATAGTGTGCCATGTTGCACAATTTCCACTTGGGACTTGATTCACATAGACCTTGATTTCCTAAAACAGACAGAAATGTTGACACGGTATGCGTGTTGAGGGTACTTAATAACCTTCCTTTCCCAAATAAGTGTCAATTATGCCTGTTTTTATGAACAGTACTGAGTGCATGGGTTTTACTACAAAAAGATGTCTGTGACTGCTTCCATAGCCCTAAATGTGTCTATTTTATGAATATGCATTAAAACTGCCACTTTAGAATTAAGAATTGTACCCATTTCGGAGCCAGCTAAAAAAAGACTTTAGTCTCTCACTATCATTCCTAACTGGTTCTTTCTTTCGCCACCCCCTTTGAATACTAAAGTAACTGGTGCTTTTTTGTCCATTTTTCTATAGCGCTTTGGGGCTGGATGTAATTGAAACACTGGGAGGATATTCTGCGCTGCGCCCTGCTGAAGGTCCAGGGCATATTAGGAAGCCTTCTGTCTAGGCCTGGGTGGAGTTTGTGTAGCCGGCAAGCGATTGGGTAGCCGTGCTACGCCAAACTTTGTGAAGTTGTAAAAATACTCTGCCATGCTAAGCGGAGTTCCAAGATAAGGAGTAGTTCCCTTGACCCTCTAGTTCGTGTGACATTTAAGTCATACATCAATGCCACTTGCGTTCTCGGGTGGAAATCTGGTGTGTACTGCACCATGCGGTGCACATGGGGGCGGCCATCTTTTTTCTCATTCTGTTTATGGTGCTGGGCCTCCTTTTTCATTCTTTCTTATTCTGTTCAATCCATTTCTTATAAAACTCTTTTCCCCTCATTTTTATTTATTATCTTACCTTTTGTCTTCGGGAGTGTGTATTTTACCTACCTTTTGTGTTTTTTGGTAAGTTTTGTACTTTTTTATTTTTTGTTTTACTTGTTTTTTTTGCGTTCCTTAGTTCTTTTTCAGGTTTCTTTTTTTCTCTCATATTGCTTGTTATTGCTGTTTTATTATATATGCCTGCAAGGGTGTACTGTTGACTTGTGAACAGTTGAACATACTATATTTAGCAGATACAGCAGGAGTTGAGTAATGGCCTCTTCTACCTGAAACTCAGCAGTCAAAGTTTCATAAAGACCTTTAACTATGATGGGGTGAAGGAAAAGGTTAAGAAGTGTGGAAGGAGAAAGGATGTGTGAAATATAATATGATTAGAAGAGAAGGATGCGTGGGTGAAAGGATGCATATAGGTGGCTGATAGGATGCATAGGTGGGTGAAGGATGGATGAAAGGATGTACGGGTGAAAGGAGGCCTGCCTGGGTGGGTGAAAGTGTATGGATGAAAGGATGCCTACCTGGGTGGGTGAAAGGAATCCTCTGGTGGGTTTGATGGGTGAAAAGATGCATGGATGAGTAAACGTATGTTGGTGAAAGGTTCATTGAGACGAAGAGCAATGTTTGGATGGATATATGGATGGATAGTTTTCAGTTGTGAAAACTGGATTGGGAGAATGTAAAATTTAAACGGGTATCAAAGCCAAGGGTGAAGAATAATAATACTAGAAGAACAATGCAATAATAAATGGAAAAATCCTTGGAATGAAGAAGATCAAGGGATTAGGGTGCTCCTCTAGAGTGATGTTATTCTCAATGACTTTACTTGCTTGGAATGGTTTTATCAAGGTTTTGATTCTAAGGATTGGGGTAGTGTTTCAGACTACCCCCTTGATTCACAGTCATTTTCAAGTGCAACATATTTTATGTATATTCCTACCTTCCCACCCATCATCAATCACCTCCCTCCCTCCTTACACAAGGCATTTCACCAGTGACACCTTGGTGATATAACGGCTGTATGGTTACATCGATGGCACTGCATTGCTGGCTGTACAATGTGCATCTGCCTCAGTTAATGTGTAGGCCCATTTACAAATTTCATGAGAATGCGAAAAATAGTTGTGCTTTACTTCACTCCAGGTGCCCACTCAGTCACTTCCTAGTACATAACTCCTTTTCTAAATTCCTTCTGTCCCAGACTGCTATAACATTTGAAAAAATCATTCTTTGCATGTGCCACAGTCCTCTGGCCAAGTGTTACATTTTAATATGGCCTACATAATGGATTACATCTGTTCACATTTTTCTCTTTCAACATTTGTTGAACAAAGTGACTCACTAATAGCAAAAGCTTCGGCACTTGGTGATGATGATAAGTGAAATGTCACCTAACTGGCATAATCCCCCTTATTTACCCGCAGTAGAGTAAGTTAATAATTATTTTCCTTACTGCCAAGTAAATCTATTTTGTTGGAAAAAATGTAATATCAAAGTGTTGTACGGGAGGGTGAGGTCAGGGAATAAAGCGGGACGATGACTATGTGCCTTTTGCATTTTGCGAATGGGAGAGTCTGTGATGAACATGCCAAATAAAATATCCTGTTCCTTGAGCCTTTCCCTGGATAGTAATGCATTGCTTTTTCCACCATCTACTTACGGACAGACAGGAAGATGTCTGTCTGCATGATTGATTTTATTATAGTAACTCATGGGACGTATAGCAGTCATAGTAACTATTCATGTGACTTTTAGTAGGGGTGAAATTGAAAGGCATTAATCAGAGGATGGCCATGATAGGAATAAGATAATTGTCTAGTACAGCTTTCCCACCTGCAGACACTAACAAAGTAACACAACTATGTCTAAGTCGACAGTTGAGCTAGCATGCCTCCATTAATTTAGCTCACAAGAGAGAGAAGAATACTTGGGTAGTCCATAGTGCATAATGTCTGAAACTCTAATCACATCAAAATCAAATGACCCGAGGGTAACAGCAAATGTACTGCTACTGTGACTCTAAATAATTGTACATGATTTGGTAAGAGCATTGTTTACAATTTGTCTTTTTTCTTTCTTGATATAGCGACTCCTGCTGATAAGACACCTAACAGGCAGGAGATAGCAGTCCGGACCCACCAGAGGAAACTCAAGGCCATCAGGGCCCAATACCAGCAGTTGGTCGTCCTGGAGGAGGGGGAGACAGCAGCAACAGCTGCAGATGCCCTGGGCCCGAGCCAGACTCCAGTGCCTCCAGTACACTGTTGCCGGAGTCCAATGGCAGCTGCCCATCACCATTCCACCACAGCTGCACCCCCTATTTCCGTGCATTCCAGCACCACTACATGTGGAACATTCCTTTGTACCCCGGGCAGTGAAACATGCGGGCCAACAAGTTTGTGGATGAAACCTTGGCTTGAGGAGCAGCCACCATGAGGGGTTTTGGTTGGGTAAAGGGGGGATGCGTTGGGGTGTGTTGTTGCCTTGGCCTGACGAAGTTAGTTCTGCAGAGCTGCTGCCCGGACATGCTCCTGATTCATCCGGAGAAAAATGACTTGATTTGTTTGGGCTGACTTTGTTCCAACATATGCAGAGGGACTTTGAGGTGATCAAGCGGAATTTTTCAGCAAAATGTTGGTTTGTACTAATTTTGTGCTGCACAGGATTTGCAGGGCGGGTCTTTGAACATGCTGCGATTGTTAAGGCCCAGAGGAAGCTGAACAGGGCGCTGAGGGTTTTCTGCCAGGCTTGTGATATCAAGGTGATTGCGTATGTGGGGATGAACCTAGGTCATCTCAGGGATGATGAGGCGCAACTTTCACATTTGGGGAATGCTTATTACATGATGGAATTGCAGGATGTAGTGAGTGCCTTATAGAACAAGTCCATTTGGTGCCGTACGTTTTATAGCTAAGAGGTGAAAAGTGCACGTGGTTTCTGGTGAGGCAGGTAACTGCCCTACAGGGGATACCTGGTTGGTGATATTTTGGGGGCTGATGAGTCACATGTGGGCATATCCACCCCTCGGGGGTGCATAGGGGACTGATGGCAGTGCACGGGATGAGACAAGCAAGGGAAGGGTATTCAAGGGAGGATGTTTGGTGGGCAGGTGAATGGGTGATTGGATATATGAATGAGATCAGTAAGTGAAAGGGAACGAATGAAGCATATAATATGGCATTACTGGGGAAGTGGAGGCGGGTGAGGTGTGAATGGTGCAGGGAGAATGGAACTGTCTGGTTTATGTCAAGAGTCATAATTGTGAGATATTGTTAATGTTAATACAGTTCATTATTATGTTGGCAGCCTTGTCCTAATAAATGGCCTTTTACTCTATTACAATAACATGGAGTGCGGTTATTGCACGATGCATCAATGTGATTGAATTTGTGATGTTAATACTTACCCTTTTAACTCTCTGAAGGTATGCAACATTCAGAGTGCATAAATCTACAAAGATACATCTTTGAAAGTAGAAGTGTGTATTTCAAAATTCTTAGTGTACGCAACAAGATCCTTAAGCCTACAACTGTTCAGCAAATGTACATTGTGCTGAACTTCTGATCAATTTTTGAGACTCAGGTCCATTATGAAAATCGTATGATAAAGCAGTTAGGTACCTACCATGGATAAGCTCACTTTGGTTGAGCAGGGAAGACAAATTCTGGCAATGTTGTTGTATGTGGTAAATTTGCATGGTGTGTCGGGAAGGGAAAACATTACATTTCTTTAAATCTGCCCATTTCTTAAACAAAGCTCTGCGATTGTGGGCTGATTCACAAAGATTATGTTGTGAGTTACTGTTGTAGTACTCATGGCTTTCTCCTGAATTCCAGGAGAAAGCCTGGAGTAAGCTTGGTGCATTTCTGGTTTACTCCTAGAATTTCAGAGTAAGTCAGGAGTACTCCAAAAGTAAGGGTGCTATTTAGAATTGCACACATGAAGACATACCCCACCAATGGACAGATATCCTTTCCAAGCTATACAGGGGTATACACCCCACCTTGGGTAGGCAGGATATCTGTCTCAGATATCCTGGATCTGCCAAACTCTAAATAATCACTTAAGTGGCTGATGGCAAGTCGGTGGAGCAGTTTCTATTAGTGGGACACCCCTCTTCCACAGCTGGACTTGTGGTCTCACACTTGGATTTCCCTGGTGTTGATACTCCAGACTGAATTTGGGACTGGGCTGTTAGAGCAGGTGGTACTGGTTCCTGATACCTGCCATGCCTCCTTTACATGATCCCTTTGGATAGGCTACATCTTTCCTTTTCTTTTGCACCTTCACCGTACATAATACACTCACCCACAAAAGCCCAATTGCTCCCATGTACCACCTATTCAGAGCAGGTGGAAAATGGATTTATTAATTCCAAAAAACTGGGAATTCTGTGTTGAGGTCCATGCAGTTAGTTTGCATTTCTTAGGATTAACTTGCAAATGCTGGGTTATGTAGGGGTGGGGGTACCAGCAGGAAAATGTATTCTTGGCTACATGGTCTCTCCATATAGCATTACTTGAAATCACAATGAAAGTCACATCTATTTACTAGAAGAATCTTTGTGAATCAGCCCCTGTGGCTGTAGAATTTATTCAAAATGGAATAACCCTTTTTTTTAAACACCAACCAACCATTCAATTGGGTACATGCACCATTTTAGTTTCAATGTATTTATTAACTAATTGCATGAGAACTAGTTAACACTTTTGATCCTGCAAATTGGATTAGAGGTGAAAGGTTTAATTCTTCATCGAAAATCATCAAAACCTGCCACGTTTCTAATTAATTCCCAACCTTTGACAACACTTCAAAAAATGTGATGAATGTTTCCTGCAAAGATGTATATGTATTCACGGTGATTATTGGAATGTTATGCAGGGAGGTGATTGGTGGGAATTATTTACAAGACAACAAATACCAACAATTTGTTGTTTAGAAGAGTCTCTTTTATATAGCTCTACAGATCTACAACACTCTCACAAGAAAAGGCAATTTTAAACGTGTTTTGCATTCACATTTCTATCTGGGATAGAAAATATATTTAACTGTTGATTTGAACATAAGGACAATGAGTGTGGGAGTCCAAAGGTGTGAATACAAAAACATTTAAAAGTATCTTCACCCAAACCAGCTGAGTAAATTGTGACGTGGGTTGGCATATAAACCCACCAAACATCATATGGCATGCTGACATTTGAGCCAGTACAAACATGCAATATTTAAAAATTATGGGGGATGTTGGGAACATGCAGTGCACTCACTAGAATAGCTACCAGAGCACTGAATAACACAGCGAGGAGAGAGCTAACATAGTGTGCCATGTTGCACAATTTCCACTTGGGACTTGATTCACATAGACCTTGATTTCCTAAAACAGACAGAAATGTTGACACGGTTGCGTATTGAGGGTACTTAATAACCTTCCTTTCCCAAATAAGTGTCAATTATGCCTGTTTTTATGAACAGTACTGAGTGCATGGGTTTTACTACAAAAAGATGTCTGTGACTGCTTCCATAGCCCTAAATGTGTGTATTTTATGAATATGCATTAAAACTGCCACTTTAGAATTAAGAATTGTACCCATTTTGGAGCCAGCTAAAAAAAGACTTTAGTCTCTCACTATCATTCCAAATAGGTTCTTTCTTTCGCCACCCCCTTTGAATACTAAAGTAACTGGTGCTTTTTTGTCCATTTTTCTATAGCGCTTTGGGGCTGGATGTAATTCAAACACTGGGAGGATATTCAGCGCTGCGCCCTGATGAAGGTCCAGGGCATATTAGGAAGCCTTCTGTCTAGGCCTGGGTGGAGTTTGCGTAGCCGGCAAGCGATTGGGTAGCCGTGCTACGCCAAACTTTGTGAAGTTGTAAAAATACTCTGCCATGCTAAGCGGAGTTCCAAGATAAGGAGTAGTTCCCTTGACCCTCTAGTTCGTGTGACATTTAAGTCATACATCAATGCCACTTGCGTTCTCAGGTGGAAATCTGGTGTGTACTGCACCATGCGGTGCACATAGGGGCGGCCATCTTTTTTCTCATTCTGTTTATGGTGCTGGGCCTCCTTTTTCATTCTTTCTTATTCTGTTCAATCCATTTCTTATAAAACTCTTTTCCTTCATTTTTATTTATTATCTTACCTTTTGTCTTCGAGAGTGTGTATTTTACCTACCTTTTGTATTTTTTTGTAAGTTTTGTACTTTTTTATTTTTTGTTTTACTTGGTTTTTTGTGCGTTCCTTAGTTCTTTTTCAGGTTTCTTTTTTTCTCTCATTTGCTTGCTTATTGCTGTTTTATTAAATATGCCTGCAAGGGTGTACTGTTGACTTGTGAACAGTTGAACATACTATATTTAGCAGATACAGCAGGAGTTGAGTAATGGCCTCTTCTACCTGAAACTCAGCAGTCAAAGTTTCATAAAGACCTTTAACTATGATGGGGTGATGGAAAAGGTTAAGAAGTGTGGAAGGAGAAAGGATGTGTGAAATATAATATGATTAGAAGAGAAGGATGCGTGGGTGAAAGGATGCATATAGGTGGCTGATAGGATGCATAGGTGGGTGAAGGATGGATGAAAGGATGTACGGGTGAAAGGAGGCCTGGCTGGGTGGGTGAAAATGTATGGATGAAAGGATGCCTACCTGGGTGGGTGAAAGGAATCCTCTGGTGGGTTTGATGGGTGAAAATATGCATGGATGAGTAAACGTATGTTGGTGAAAGGTTCATTGAGACTAAGAGCAATGTTTGGATGGATATATGGATGGATAGTTTTCAGTTGTGAAAACTGGATTGGGAGAATGTAAAATTTAAACGGGTATCAAAGCCAAGGGTGAAGAATAATAATACTAGAAGAACAATGCAATATTAAATGGAAAAATCCTTGGAATGAAGAAGAACAAGGGATTAGGGTGCTCCTCTAGAGTGATGTTGTTCTCAATGACTTTACTTGCTTGGAATGGTTTTATCAAGGTTTTGATTCTAAGGATTGGGGTAGTGTTTCAGACTACCCCCTTGATTCACAGTTGTTTTCAAGTGCAACATATTTTATGTATATTCCTACCTTCCCACCCATCATCAATCACCTCCCTCCCTCCTTACACAAGGCTTTACACCAGTGACACCCATGGTGATATAACGGCTGTATGGTTACATCGACGGCACTGCATTGCTGGCTGTACAATGTGCATCTGCCTCAGTTAATGTGTAGGCCCATTTACAAATTTCATGAGAATGCGAAAAATAGTTGTGCTTTACTTCACTCCAGGTGCCCACTCAGTCACTTCCTAGTACATAACTCCTTTTCTAAATTCCTTCTGTCCCAGACTCCTATAGCATTTGAAAAAATCATTCTTTGCATGTGCCACAGTCCTCTGGCCAAGTGTTACATTTTAATATGGCCTACATAATGGATTACATCTGTTCACATTTTTCTCTTTCAACATTTGTTGAACAAAGTGACTCACTAATAGCAAAAGCTTCGGCACTTGGTGATGATGATAAGTGAAACGTCACCTAACTGGCAAAATCCCCCTTATTTACCCGCAGTAGAGTAAGTTAATAATTATTTTCCTTACTGCCAAGTAAATCTATTTTGTTGGAAAAAATGTAATATCAAAGTGTTGTACGGGAGGGTGAGGTCAGGGAATAAAGTGGGACTATGAGTATGTGCCTTTTGCATTTTGCGAATGGGAGAGTCTGTGATGAACATGCCAAATAAAATATCTTGTTCCTTGAGCCTTTCCCTGGATAGTAATGCATTGCTTTTTCCACCATCTACTTACGGACAGACAGGAAGATGTCTTTCTGCATGATTGATTTTATTATAGTAACTCATGGGACGTATAGCGGTCATAGTAACTATTCATGTGACTTTTAGTAGGGGTGAAATTGAAAGGCATTAATCAGAGGATGGCCATGATAGGAATAAGATAATTGCCTAATACAGCTGTCCCACCTGCAGACACTAACAAAGTAACACAACTATGTCTAAGTCGACAGTTGAGCTAGCATGCCTCCATTAATTTAGCTCACAAGAGAGAGAAGAATACTTGGGTACTCCATAGTGCATAATGTCTGAAACTCTAATCACATCAAAATCAAATGACCCGAGGGTAACAGCAAATGTACTGCTACTGTGACTCTACATAATTGTACATGATTTGGTAAGAGCATTGTTTACAATTTGTCTTTTTTCTTTCTTGATATAGCGACTCCTGCTGATCAGACACCTAACAGGCAGGAGATAGCAGTCCGGACCCACCAGAGGAAACTCAAGGCCATCAGGGCCCAATAACAGCAGTTGGTCGTCCTGGAGGAGGGGGAGACAGCAGCAACAGCTGCAGATGCCCTGGGCCCGAGCCAGACTCCAGTGCCTCCAGTACACTGTTGCCGGAGTCCGATGGCAGCTGCCCATCACCATTCCACCACAGCTGCACCCCCTATTTCCGTGCATTTCAGCACCACTACATGCAGAGGCTGGCACGCATGGAAGCCAAACAGGAGGAACAAATGGAGAGGCGCACAAACACCATGAAGTAGCTCTATAACCTCCCATTAGTCCCCTCTTCTGACCCTTTTTTAATGTTTTTTTTGGGGTGAGTGGGACTTGTTGTGGGGAGAGGGTGGGAATGTGGGAGATGGGGCATTTTGATTTTCTTAATGGACAATTACGTTTTGGGACTTTACTTTGGACACTACTTGGGGAATTGGTTGGGGACAGGGAGAGGGGTGGGCCAGTTAGTTGATATTGCCAGGGGAATACATTTCATTTTTTATAGTTGTACATTAGGATTGTTTTTGGGGTGTTACTGTTTTACTTCGCACTGCAGCCCTTTTGCAGCCTAATAGCCTAATTTAATAATCTGCTGACAGTGTAACAACAAATTAGATATTCAATACCCTCCCTTGTCCTACTGCTCTCTCCTCCTAGTCTCTGCAGTCTGCAACTAAATTAACCCTAAAGACTCGGAGTGGGGGGTGAATTTCATTGTATATAGATTGCAATTCAACAATCAACCACAGTTCTCTTACCTGATTATATGAAGGGTTGGATGGTTCCCACTGTGCCATGGTGGTGGCATGTAAGCACACTATCAGTGAAGGCATCAGAAGTGAGGTCCCACTCTCTCCTAGGAGAACTCAAACTGTAGGATAAGGACTAGTCATAGCAGGGAACTAACTACATTGAAATAAAAACTGAGTTAAAGTTGTTATTATGTGCAAGCTTTAAACAAATTGAGACAGTCACCAGACTAGACTACTAATACAAGCGAAGAGAGACAATAGAGAAAATATGATAAGCAATGCTAAATTGAAACATTCAGATCAATGGTGAGCTAGTAAAAGTTAGGAAATGAAGTGGACTCGCACTACGAAGTGGACAAGGGTAATCTATAATGCAATACAGAGCCTTAATGTTAATGATGATGCTTGCAATGATGTTCATCTGAAAATATCGAACACTGTTTTTATGCTTGGATGGGCAAATAATAATATATGGCAGTGGGCTATACTTAGAAAATAGAGCAAAAAAAAACAACAACCAGCAAGAAGGCATGGCCACAAACCCAAAACACATGCAGGCCTGCGGCAAAATCACACTTACTGCCTACACAAAATGGTTGCTAGCCACATGGTCAGAACAACAATAACCAGCAAGAAGGCATGGCCACAACAACTAAGACATGCAGGTCTATGGCCAAAGCAAACTGGCTGGCTACACAAACTGGCCACCAGCCACATGGTCAAAAGCAACAAAAAACAGAAGGCCTGGAAAACAAAGAACACATGAAGACCTATGGCAAAAGCATACTGGATGCCTACACAAAATGATAACAAGAAAAATTCCCCTATGGCCCTACATTTTCATATTTGACATTGTTCAAAATACATTCATAATGAGAGAAAAAACTTCCAAATCAACACAGATACTATAATTGTAAATCTTTTTCCTTATCTCAAATGAGAACTGCGCAATGCTTGTAGATCAAGTTCAGAAAATGCTAGTGGTCTTCCTTGTATTAAAACAAAACCGGCATGACCTTATCGTTGTGATTGGGAACATATGATCATGTATTAATAGCTTTGCTAGACGTCTTCCCGGGTTTACAGGAGCGTTGTGACTTCTTCCAGTAGTAGTTTTTAGAATTATCTCTTTAGTTGTTGGGTAAACATTACCCTTGAGTCTTTGTTTCCACGTATATTTATTTGTGTGGATTACTGAAATTCCATATCGTCTAGGTATTCATCATACGAGTCGCCATGCTCTGAACCTGCCAGAAATAGCGAGACTCACTGTTTCCGGCAGGGTCAGAGCATAATAGATAATTTTAAAAACTACTAAACTAAAAGTATATTTATGATATTATGCAAATATTTAACAAAAAAGAAGAAAATAAGCCTTTTTGAAAAAAATCTGTGTTGATTTGGAAGTTTTTTCTCCCATTATGAATGTATTTTGAACAATGTCAAATATGAAATGTAGGGCCATAGGGGAATTTTTCTTGTTATTGTTGATACTGTCCTCTCTTTTCCCTGGCCGAAAGAATATTTTAGAGGGGGTCCCATTTATTTACTTGCCTACACAAAATGGTCACCGACCACTTGGTCTAACAGCAAGCAAGGAGGCATGACCACAACAGAAACACATGTTGGCCTATGGCAAAAGCACACTGGCGGCCAACCCAAAATGGCTGCCAGCCACATGGTCACAACAACGAGCACGAGGCCTGGAAAATAAAGAACACATGCAGGCCTATGGACACTGAATATACAAAATAGCCCTTAGCCACTTGGGGAACAAAGCCCAATGGCAGCCTTTGACAAACACACACACACAAGACAAAGGAGGCATTGGTAACACAGGAAACACAGCATTAATTCAGCAATGCCACAATGAAAACTAACAAGGCTAAAAATGTTTACAACAACACACATCCTCCAGAGGCATTACCCAACCTAAACACTGTTTGCAGAAAGAAAGAAATGTGTAATACCACACAAAAGAATACATTTTGCATTTTAATCCAAATTTCTCCATGGTCTTAATGATGTTTCAATCCAACAGACATCACAGAAAGAGTTGTTTCATGCACCCATGGCTAGCACTACACCTGCTGGATAGAAGGCCCTTTGGCAGACCAGGCCACATAGTGAACTAAATCAATATTGCAAATTTATTTAAAAAATATGGAGAAAATGTGCAAGAGTTTTTCTTTATAAAAGAGGAAAAATTACTTATAAACAAATAACTAGACCCCTATTGAAACTACAGGCCACCCATCACAATACATTTTAAAAATTGATTAAAAGTACAAATAAATCCAGGTGCATAGCCCTAATCAAACAAACAACCCCAGTATTTAAATCTAATGGTATTTGCAGCAGACACAAAGATTGATCCTTCCAGCTCCGAAAATCCAAATGAAAAGTGACCAGGAGATTGACAAAGCACTGGGAGGAGTCTGCTGGACAAGAACAGGAAGTTGGAGACTCTGGGGCACTTCCTTCCAGTTATAAAAAAGTTTTTTTTAAAAAGGACTTCTCGCATAAAAAAACAATGCCAAAAGTCCATTTGAGGTGGTATTTGACTCCAAATCGTGATTTTGGGAAGGTTTTCATGCTTCTTGGTGGCAGAATGTTCCCCAGAATGCAGCTGTGGTAGATCCTGAGTGCTCGGGATTGCGTACGGCAGAAAGCATCCACCGGGAGTTGCTGGCATGCCTGAATAACATGTTGGCAACTGCAAAATCTCGTGGTAGCATCCGGCCTGCTAGCAAATCTCGTGGTGCTTGGGAGTGGCTCTGAAAATCTCATAGGTGTTTGCCCGGCAAGTCGCTCCAACACGCAAAAGGAAATTTCGAGCACGCTAACAAAAAAAGTTTATCGGTAACTCTGCGCTCTCCGCAGAATTCAGAGTTACTGAACTCTGCAAACTCCATGAGCTGAGAAGAGTTTTACACCCAGACCTACTCCTGTCCCACACAAGACATCCTGGCTGACTTATTTTGAAAGGAGGGTTCTACAGACCTCCAATCTGGACCTCCATTGCCAGCTGGAAGGGCTTCAGGAACAGTATGAAGCTAGGTTTTTAAATTTATTTTTAAATTTATTTTTAACATTCAAGGTGTGTTGGGGGGATCATACACTCATCACAGAACACAATACCATATACAGTGTTACAACAGAGCAGCACAGCAACTGTGCAGAGAAATATGGCATATGACAAAATACCATGGGTTACGCCGCAAGACCGGCCTACCTTATCCCATGTGTGTCTCCACTGTGTTGTTGCTGCAGTTGCATGTGTCTCTGAAAGTGGACCAAGGTCTGTCTTGGCAGGGTTCAAGCACAATACCCAAGAGTCCTGCCCACTCCTTCATAATTTTATAGTGTTTTTGGAGGCACCCTTTTGCCAAGTATATCAGGCGCTCGAGTCCTATGCAGTGGTCCGCGCCCTTAGTCTATGTTTCCACCAGTGGGGACGATGTGTACGTCCAGACCCTTACAATATCCTGATTAGAAAAAAGCAAGCTCAGTCAAAGCAAAGCCCTCTGATATTGATTGCCCCCAAAGTCATTAGTGATATAAGTTTATGGTCATTGGGAATAGGCCAGCCCAGGACTCTCTTCAACTGTCCCAGGATCCCGTTCTAGAATTGAGAGAGTATGGGGCAGTGCCAGAACGTATGGAGTAGATCCTCCTGCAGGTCGTCACATCTCAAACAGTTCCCTGCAACTATCAGGCCCATGCGATGTAGACACGCCTTAGTGAGCTAGACCTGATGAGGCACTTTCAGCTGTATCATTCTAAAATGGGGAGGCTATAACCGCCTTCATGGGGCCTCCAAAACTTCCCTCCAGTCATCATCATCCAACTGACCGAGATCCTGATAGCAAGTTCTATAGTGTCAAAATAATGATGTTGTTATACATACTCACATTTGCCATTTCTTCTGGTTTCAAGCTACACAATACTTACTGGTTATTTGGTATACTCATGTATCCCTCTCGACCCCTAAGGGTCAAGCGAAAGAAGCGTCAGCTGTGTTGTTGGGGATTAGTATCAATTTGCCTATTGGTCTGAATCCATGCCTTAGCAAGAATCAGTTGAAGCATAGATTAATATTGCAAATAAGTATGAAACGTTCAACTATTTTTACTTTCAATGTCTGTGTTCACCAGGTACTTAATATCTAATTCAATTTGAAGCTGTTATGCCACCTATTTAGAATGTGGTACAAAAGATAATGTCGAAGTGGAGAACAGTCACAATACATAAAGAAAGCAAGAAATGGTCTATGTTATCTAATCAAAGTCGGACAACACCATTAACTCATTCCACCAATGGTTGTGATTTTATTTCATCACAATATTGAGGTGAATCATATTATAGGGTACAATGTATTTCACATTTAAATATTTGGAAAGGCAGGTTAATACAGGGTGAAGTGACAGTGCATGGGAGGGATTTGTGAAAAGTGATGTGAAGAGGGATGGTAGTACGCATATATACATCAGCAATAAATAATAACAAGCTATCCAACCAGATGCCTGGCTTATACATAAATGACAAATCATAACATAATTGAGTAGATGCAGATATACACTCTCTGTCATCTATGTTTGACAATAAAATAAAACACTGTCAACATTTCGACCCCAATATAAAACAGCAAACTTTGCGCCTTGGGGGTGGGGCCTTCATCAGGACCGAGGTGGGGAAGGTGGTGGGCACCTATGGACAATAGGATGAAGTTAATGAGGTGGTGCGTCAAGAATGAACGTATCAATCAGTCATACTATATAGGGTAATTTACCAATAGAAACCACCAAGAGAACTTCAGGCTGAGGATTTGGAAGCTGGGCCATATGGTCTCTTACGGGAGAAAGAGGAAACAAAGATGAAACCACTAGGATCTATATTCCAACTAGCAGAATGAGGAGTATAAAAACAGAGCAGATGCGCACAGAAACAGAATTATCGTAGATGAACGTAGTGATTGATATGCAGGCAAAGGTTGATCAGTGACCTATGGCTGAAGAGAAAGTATACACTGTGTCAGAATAAGCTTGCCATTTATACATCAGTATGTTAAGGCAAGCGAGATTAAGATAGTATCCTACATGATATTAGGAGTGAAATAACTGTGCATGAACAAGCCTGCAAAACATATGCATGGGGTGCCTCTATTGCACGCTGCATTTAGAAAGCATAAATCCAGACCGTGACTGAGAAATTTGTCAATAACAATCATTGTGCCTAACTAGTCAGCTTCTAGCCAAGGAAAATGAAAGATGCTAAACACGTGTCTAAAATTGAATGGCAGTGCCTTAACTGCAAAGTGTGAAAAGGTTCACCTGATATGTAAAAGGGAGATAACTACAGGACTGTGCAATAACAATGTACTAATCAGGGTGATTTGTGACTAAAGCATACGCCGTGTAAAAAAATATAAATTCAGGCAGTTACTTGGGAGCTTCATTGACTTACGATCAGTGTGTCTGAATTGTTACATAATAGCCACTGAAAACTAAACCTGCGTCTGAAATGAAAGCGCTTGTCAAAATGGGACGCTTCTTGAAGTACTGCAACTAGAGCTAAACAGAACAAGGCACAAAGTAAACAAAAATTCACTCACACCGGCCTCTCTGGGACCGAGGGTGGGAACATACCTGTGGGCGGCTGGGGAAACTGGTAAAACAGCTAACAACGTGGCTGTGTCACGGATAGAGCTTAAATAGCGGGAGTCGGTGTGCACGTTGTGCACGTTCATTGAGAGAGCCAGTGGATTTTACAACCTATTGCCTGCTGGATGTTGACAGGGGGAAGTTTTACTAAGCCCTCTTGGTGCCCACACCATGATGTGCTTTCTGCCCTGTCTGCAAAGTGTAGCACACAATTTAAAAAGGAGATAATGGGAACACAGAAGTCTCAGAAAGCATAATTACAATTGTAACAATATTGTGGCCACAGTAATAATAATACTAATTCGAGTACACACACATTTCCAATTATGGAATGATGGGGAAAGGAAAGAAGGGATGATCAGGATGTTAAAATCAATAATGCTGCCATTTTATATACAGTTACCAAGTTGGTACATATACTTAAGAGAACAAACAAAGATGTAACCCTAATATTCACCAACATAGTAAATATAAAGAAACCTCCATGTAGATGTGATTATGCTAAGCACGTATTCAATGCTATTTTGCAGGTATGTCAAAGCCACAATATATTGGCATATGGGTGTATTACAATGTGCTGTCCAGTTCCAATAACTGGCGAACAATCTGGGAATGCATATCCCATGTAGGATAAAGCATCATTCATGTCTGACAGAAGTTATCACATTCCTATTCGATTAGATTAGATTAGATATTTGGAGAGCACATGGCTGCCTCGGCAAAGAGGAGTCCCAGCGCTGAAGCAAGACTGTGCAGGGGACAAAACACAGAGAATTAAGGCTGGAAGAAGAGTAAGGGACAGGACAAAAGGAATTATACCTGGGAATAGAGCCAGGTCTTCACTAGACGTATGAAGACCTGATGGTCAGGATTGCTGCGAATGTGTAAGGGAAGAGAATTCCAGAGAATGGGAGCCAGGCGTCTAAAGGAACGGCCACCAGATCTAGCTTTGTGTATGTGAGGGATACATGCGAGGCTCTGGTTCGCCAAGCGTAGTGCACGTGAAGGTTAGTACAAGGTACAAAGATCACCTAAAATATCTGGGGCGCTTCCCGTCAGTATCTTATGCGTGATGCAAAGTGTATTGAAGCAAACATGCTGTTCAAAGGGCAGCCAATGGAGGCGGCGAAGAAGATTAGAAGCATGGCTAAATTTGGGAAGAGCAAAGATAGCTCGAGCTGCCGAATTCTGGACCCTCTGCAATCTACTAATCACAGACTTATTAGAGCCAAGGAAAAGCACATTGTAGTAGTCCAGGCGTGCCAGATGGAGGCTTGAATGATCAGTTGGCGTGTTTGGGCATCAAAGATGCCCAGAATTGGTCAAAGACTGCGCAACAGTCCAACGCATTTCCCAGCCACTGATTTAGCATGTGTTTCAAAATTAAGGTTTTTATCAACTAAGAAACCCACATTTTTCACCACAGGTTTAGGATCAGGAGGATCACCAAGTGCCTGGGGCCACCATTCATTAGTCCAGAGATGAGACTCTTTGCCAACCTAGAGAATCTCCAATTTGGTAGAGTTCAATTGTAGAAAGTTAGCTGTCATCCATTCTGCAATTGCTGAGATGTTTTCTTTAAATTTAATTGTATCTTGCTTAGGATCATTAGACAGGGCAATCACCAGTTGGGTGTCGTCGGCGTACGACACCAGGGAGATTCCTCGATCTTTGGCCATCTTTGGCCAGCCATATTAGTGTGTGTATGTTGATGGATAATAGAAGATGTATCCTCTCGTCCCCATTCAGTATAGACAGGTGGGCATAAGTTACATCCATTTAGTTAAGGCCAGTATGGACAGAGTTGAAATGGTCCATCCACTTACATTCACGAACATTCAAAATGGAGCTTAAGTCACCACCCCTTACTCCCAATCTGATTCTTCAATCACCAACCATTTGATGGATTCCTGGGGATATTCTAAAGTTTGAAAGTGTTCGACTAGAGGTACCCCTGTTGTTCCGCACCGTACCCTGCTGCAGTATTGCAGTATACAGGCATTGACCTTTTTTCCTGCCCGCTTGACCATTCACTAGGGGTATCCTCGTTCTACCAATCTATTGATGAAGTGATCAGATTCCATAAAGAAATCTTCTTTTTGTGTGCAGTTCCTCCTAATTCTGAGGAATTGCCCAAAGGGAAGGTTATCATGTAGTCCCCATGGATTGGTGGCTGCCATATCGCAATAGAGTGTTCCTTTCTGCGGGTTTCTGGGAAAGAATGGTGTACAGACAGTGGTTGGCAGCTTTCATTGATATATCCAGAAAATTGATGGTCCATTTATCCATGTGAATGGTAAATTGGATGTCAGTCGACCTTTCATTCAGCCAGCCAAAGAAAGAGAGGAGTTCTGAGTCACTTCCAGTACAGATATAGCGCTTCCAGTATGTAACCTGGTGTTTAAATGGGTTCAAATTGTTGTAGATGAATAGTTCTTCAAAATTGTCCATGTACAAGATTGCCAGATCAGCGGCAAATCTAGCCCTCTTGGCAACTCCCTTGGTCTGCACAAAATGGTCCCCCTGGAAGTAGAAGAAGTTTTGTGTCATAGCTATTTCCAGCAATTGTGGGATGAAATCCATCGGGACTCATGCAGGTAGAATCCTTTTGTCCAGGGATTTTTTATTACCTCTTGGGCACGGCATTTGGGGATGCTCATATACAAAGAAACTATATCCATTGTAACCAGACTTTGGGATTCAGGTTCAAAAGGTATGCCATCTACCACATTTATCACCTGCATGGTGTCAAGAAGGTAGGATACAGTCTTTTCCGCAAATGGCTTGCAGAGATGCTCAAGTACTAAGCCACAGCCGCATAGAATGGGCCGACCTGGTGGTTGTTCCAAGTTTTTATGGACCTTAGGCAAAGTGTAAACAGTTGGCAAACGGGGCTGCTTTTGGTTCAAGTATTGGAATTCTAAATCCGATAAGAAACAAGCCTCCTTGCCCCTTTCAGTAATCCATAGGATCATAGTGCTGATCTTCTTTGTCGGGTTGTTGTTCAGTCTTGCGTAGCTGACCCCGTCACTCAGTTAGGAGTAGATTTCTCTTTTGTAGGCATTCACATCTTGGACCACAATCACCCCACCCTTGTCGGCGGGTTTGATCACAATGGAATGGTTATTCTTAAGGTCATCAAGTGCCATGCGTTCCGCAGCCGTCACATTGTGTTTTACATATTTCTTGGTTCAGCATGTCTTGAGCGCCTCCTTTGAGACGATGCTTTTGTAAGTGAGGATTCGGTGAGACACCATCTTAGAGGTAGGGGTGAAAGTTGATGGAACCTGCAGTCCTCTGTGAGACGTTGTAGGCAAGGAATGTGAATGCCTAAAGTGGTATCTCAAACTGATCTTTCTGAAGAATGTCTCTTGGGACATTAAACTTATTCGGGTATGTAGTTGGCATGAAAGATAAACCTTTACTGAGGATCGTGTTCTCATTGTTGGTCAACTCATGTGTAGATAGATTGATGATCAGATCCTTCCGGCTTGCTACCATATGAATACCCGTAGTTTGGTCTGATCTCTCCATGCTGCTCCTGGGGGATCCTGACCTGTTTCTGGGTCTGGTTCTAACCCTGTTGTCTACCTCAGTCCCAGCCCTGGCCTTGTTTCTATTTATTTCTATTTTTAAAGTTTATAAAGCACTGGATTGCCGTGGCATCTTGGTGCTAGTGTGTGTAAGTCCGAATCCAGAAAACCATAACGTGTGCTAGCCTAGGTTACAAAAAGCAGCGTTTTCAGGCTCTTCCTAAACAGCCTCCTATTCGGTTGAAATCTCATATTCAGAGGTAGTCTATTCCACAGGTGTGCTCCCCATCTGGCCCGTTTAACCCTGAATGTCTTGAGGAGCCCTAGATTAGTAGATCTCCAAAAACGTGAGGGAGAGTAAGGCGTGAATAATTTAGAGACTTCATCGGCACCCCCTCCATAGAGTGCCTTATGAACCAAGCACGAAGCCTTAAAATCAACCTGCTGCTGTACTGGTAGCCAATGCAAAGATTTGATGCCTGTCGAGATTGAACAACCCCTGGGAATGTCCAGACTCGGCGGAGATGGGTAGGTGACTCCTCGCGGACACGGGCAGAGCAAGCCAAGTCTGAAGGCTTCCCCCGATGTACTGACCCGCCGATCACCCATGTGGTATTTAGCCCTTAACCCTTAGGCATAGGACTTCCCATGGAGGTAAACTGTATACCCATACCACACCATATACATGACACTGGCATGTTATTGAGTTAATTTTCTTCCTTCTTTTATTATTTTTCACTTTTTAAGGTCCTGATGAATCGCAGGATAGTATTCCGTTTGCGAGAAACATGTTGACCACTTGTTGTTTTCCAGAGCTCCACACAGGTCACTCTACCTAACGAGGTGACACTGAGTGAGCTTGCTTTCACAATTTTAACTGCAATAGGGGGACCACCAGAATAAAATTGTTTCCGGTACCTCTTACTGCATTTTAACTTTCACCTCAGGCTCAGTTGCCTCCCCGCCCACACACCCACACTTCACCATAGGGCAGTTGGATACAAAAGATCTCCGCCAAAGTGCCCCTCTTTGAGGTGTGCCCGTCGGGGATTGCACCGCCCCCCCGACGAGGAGCAACCGCCGATGATGAAGCATGAAATCCTTCGGGGTGTGTGAGGCAAATACATCCAACAAAAGGGATGCCCACAGGTGTTACATTTACACCTCTGGTCACGCCAGCGTGTGCATAGTCCACCTTAGTCTTCCCCCTCCCTTTTTCCCCCCCTCTTGCAGGAACAGTTCAGCTCCCCACTTTGATAATGCAGACCACCCGCGGACACATGCTGTAACTGGACCCTCCACTTCCCTAAGTGGTAACTAGTGTCCGTTGATCTATTGATCTCTCTCCCTCCTTTTGATAAAGAAAAAAATGTTCAGAAGCAGCCTGGCTGCCGCATTCTGCAGGGACTGGAGCTTTCCCATCACCAACAGTGATTTGTTGGGGTGGGCCTCGAGTTGTGCCCCTGTTCCAATTCGTGTTCCTGCCTCTCGGCGGTCGCCATTGGGCGTCCTCTAAAAAAGAAGGTCCTGGTTTAGGGTAGTACCAATTGTCCTGTTACTGATATCCGGAGCTGGTGCCTGGCTGGTCACCCTCACTTCCTGTAGAACCAAAAGATTCTGAGAAGGTTGTAAATCTCCGATTATCACTGGTGGCCGATGATTTGCAGTTACCAATCCCCCTATGACCTCCTTTAAGAAGGGCACATACATTTGAAACCATGTGGTCAGGTCATTCTTGGAGCCCCCACCTCAACCAACCATTCAATCTATGTGGCAACTTCTGTTGGTAGCGGGTCACCACAAGTGTGGGAACTGCAAAGCTTGCGGTCTGACAATTAAAACAAAACAGTTCAACCTCAACAATTGCTCAACTGATCTTAAAACCAACACCAACTGCAACACATCTAATGTAATCTACGCAACTCTCTGTTCTTGCAACAAAGTTTTTATAGGACAAGCAACCTAGAAGGTCAAGACCCGTATAATGCAACACTGCAGCAGGATTTGGTGCAGAACAACAGGGGCACCCCTAGTCGAACACTATCAAACTTTTGAACATCCCCCAGAATCCATCAAGTGGTTGGTGATTGAAGAAAGCAGATTGAGAGTAAGGGGTGGTGACTTAAGCTCCATTTTGAATGTTTGGGAATGTAAGTGGATGGACCGTTTTAACTCTGTCCATAATGGCCTTAAATAAATAGATGTAATCTATGCATAACTGTCTATACTGAATGGGGACTATAGGATACATCTTCTATCATCCATCAACATACAAACACTAATAGGAATGTGATAACTTCTGTCAGACATGAATGATGCTTTATCCTATATGGGATATGTATTTCCAGATTGTGTGCCAGTTATTGGAACTGGACAGCATCATGTTATACTTCCATATCCCAATGTATTGGGGCTTTGACATACCTGTGAACAAGCATTGAATACGTGTTTAGCATAATAACATCTACATGGAGTTTTGTTTTATATTCACTATGTTGGTGAATAATAGGGATACATCTTTGTGTGTTATCTTCAGTATATGTACCAACTTGGTAAATGTATATAAAATGGCAGCATTATTGATTTTAACATCCTGATCATCCCTTCTCTCCTTTATCCATAATTCCATAATTAGAAATGTGTGTGTACTCGAATTATTATTTGACGTTGCGGCCACATTATTGACACTATTGTAATTATGCTTTCTGAGACTTCTATGTTCCCATTATATCCTTTTTAAATTGTGCGCTGCACTTTGCAGACAGGGCAGAAAGCACTTGATGGTGTGGGCACAAAGACTGTAAGACTTCCCTCTGTCACCATCCGGCAGGCAATAGGTCGTAAAATCCACCGGCTCTCTCAACCAACGTACACAGCGTGCACGCTGACTCCCGCTTTTTAAGCTCTATCTGTGACTCGGCCACGTTGTTAGCTGTTTTACCAGTTTCCCTAGCAGCCCCAGGTATGTTTCCACCCTCCGTCCCAGCGAGCCCGGAGAGAGTGGATTTTTGTTTACCTTGTACCTTGTTCTTTTTAGCTCTAGTTGCAGTGCTTCAAGAAGCGGCCCATTTTGACATACGCTTTCATTTCAGACGCACGTTTAGTTTTCAGTGGCTATTATGTAACAATTCAGACACACTGATCATAAGTAAATGAAGCTCCCAAGTAACAACCTGAATTTATGGTTTTTAACGCGATTAGTAAATTAGTCCTGTGAACATTTTCACGCTTTGCAGTTAATGCGCTGTCATTCCATTTTAAATGCGCGTTTAGCGCAATGAGCGTTATTGACATATTTCCCAGTCACGGTCTGGATTTATACTTTATATATGCAACGTGCAGTGGAGGCACCCCATGCGTTTGTATTGCAGGCTTGTTCATACAAAGTTTTTTCACTCCTAATATTATGTAGGATGCTATCTTAATCTCTCTTTGCCTTGACCTACTGAAGTATAGGTGGCATGCTTATTCTGACACAGTATATACTTTCTTTTCAGCCATAGGTTACTGATCAACCTTGGCCTGCATATCACTCACTACAATCATCTGTGAAAAGTTTGAGTAAGTTCTGTGAGCTTCTGCTCTGTTTTTATACTCCTCATTCCGCTAGTTGGGATATGTATTCTGGTGATTTCGTCTTTGTCTCCTCGTTCTTCCGTAGGAGCCCACAAGGCCCAGCTTCCAAATCCACAGCCTGAAGTTCTCTTGATGTTTTCTATTGGTAAATTACCCTAAATAGTATGACTGAATGATATGTTCATTCTTGACACACACCCTCATTAACGTCATCCTATTGTCCATGGGTGCCCCCTACCTTCCCTCACCTCGGTCCTGATGAAGACCCCACCACCAAGGCGCAAAGTTTGCTGTTTTATATAGGGGTCAAAACGTCAAAAGTGTTTTGTTATATTGTCAAATATAGATGACAGAGAGTGTATATCTGTATCTACTCAATTATGTTCTGATTTGTAGTTTATGTATATGCCAGGCATCTGGTTGGATATGTTGTTATTATTGATTGCTGATGTATATATGTGCACTACCGTCCTCTTCACATAATTTTTCACAAATCCCTCCCATGCACCTGTCACTTCACCCTGTTTTCACCTGCTTTTCAAAATATTTAAATGTGAAATAGTTTGTACCTTGTAATTTGATTCACCTCAATATTGTGATGAAATAAAATCACAACCATTGGTGGAATGAGTTGATGGTGTTGCCCGACTTTGATTAGATAACATAGACCATTTCTTGCTTTCTCTATGTATTGTTACTGTTCTCCACTGTGACATTATCTTTTGTACCATAATTTACCCAGCTCCAGTGGCCTATCGGATTGCCCCATTAATTCATACACCTATTTAGAATAGGCAGGCCTATCACACTACAACTTCTATTTTACTAATGGCAGATTTTAACCCTCAAATCTTATTCAGGGCACACAATCAATTGGTCCTCTTGCACTGGATATAGCATGGGACTTTGCTTTGTCCCAGCTCTTTCTTTAGAGAGGAAATCTTAGAGGTTGATTACTAATAACATGGGCATGAAGCTTGAATGTAGCAATATTGAATGGGTTGGTGTTCTGGATAATCCAACATGGTCAAATAAAATGTGTTCATTAACCATTATGTATACTTATTATATGTAGGACTGGATTTAGCATCTATTTTATAAGTCGTGAGATCCAATTTGAGTGATGGCAATCCAATGCTGTTGAGTTTGCAGCTGTATAAACATCGTATTTTGTACATCAATACCAAATTCAAGTTAGATATAACCCTCGGTTGTGATGGAGCTGGCACCATGGCTACTATAAAATTGGCATGTAGCCATCACAGCCTTAACTATGGAACTAGGCAGGTTACAATCCTGAAAAAGTTTAGTTGATCCTCTAGACTTACATGTAGAGAGAAAAGCAAGTGCAGGAGAAAATTGCAAAGCTAGAAGGTGGCACTAGATATAATTGAAGTGAAACTTTATAAGTTACTCTACTGTATTTAGCACCTTGAAGCCGGCGTTTGGGGCTACTATTGCGCAGAAGGGGCTACAAGCCCCATTAAGCCTCAGATGCCATTGGGGTGGCTACAAATTGCACCACCTAAGTGTCTTACTGCACCTGCTGCACCGGTCCGTCTTTGGCCCTTCATTGATCAGCAGTGGCTGGGCTCCTCACGTCTCCCAGATTTCAAATTGGGCTGCCAGCAAGGTTCTGTTTCCTTGCAACTTGTTATTTGTAATATTATCGGTTAAACACTTTGTAGTGATCTATCCTTGATGTTACTGCTGTGTAAAATGCTCACGCTGTGGACATTCCTGTTGTGAGCGTTCCTCCTCGGAATATAGTAGTCTTGTATTTGAAATATTTAGCGAGTTGCTGTCCTACGAGTTTGAGTTTCAACATCTGTTAATAATAAAGCTCATCAACTGGAACTACACTTTGTTTGGTGTCTTACCTACTACACACTTTCAGTGTTTGGATGAGCCTCCATATTCAGCTTGCTAGGGAGCTAGCTCCCATGGGAAAACCGGGCTGTGCCAAGCGAGCAACGCTCTGAAAAATTCCTATGTGTATGCATTTATTACATGCACTGTGGGTGAGATAGACCAAGACACACAGCTAGCTGTAAGTAATCTGTCACTCACTTCATACACCTTAGATCCCATTCCTGCTATCACAGCACAATCCAACCTACCTGCACTAGCACCTGCGAGTAACTGTGTGTCTGATTTGGCTGGCATTCCTGTCATTATCAGCCTTTCTTGTCCAGTTAAGGATACATTCCTTGCTACCTAACCCCCTACAGGACTTGGCCCTGGCAGTGAAGCAGAATATGTAGGCAACTGACTGCAGGACTCTTGACAGTATTGAGGAGCCGACAGTCTACCAAAAGCCAATTATTACATCTATGTTGTATGATTTTAATCATGATTTCATCAAGCAGATTAGTGGCAAATTAAAAAGTGCTTGGATGCCTTCCTTCAGTCCCTGCATAAGTGTCTTGGAACGATTGAAAAACATTTATCCTCCCTGGGCCTAGATGGATCTCAGGTTAATACTAGGCCCGACCCCCAGCCAATGTTGTTGTGTTTAACATAGCCTATTAACCTGTATTATTGTCAATTTTAGAAACCCACTTGTTGCTAGGAATTTGATTCAATCTTCTTAGGCCGATCGAAAGTGCCATGTGCCCAGTACGTTTTAACCCCTGTGTTTTTTTAAAGACCCCTGAGATCACAGGGAAAGGTTCCAGTAAGTGACCAAGTCCTCACAAATGTCTTCCTTGTTTCTACGCCTATACCTACCCATGATAGACTTTTAGTCTTAAGCAACATGTCGCAGACTGACTAATGTCCAGGTCCTCTGTTGGAAATAGCCAGTCCCACTCCAGTAAATAACCAGCCCCTTATCTTCTTTGGTCCCTCTTATCCTTTGTGGACTAAGGGACTGTAGTTTTGTAATGCAGAGAGCTACTGGTGTTGTTAAAATAATAACAGGGGGCATATCATCCAACCAAGAAATTAAGTTGGAACATTGCTGGGGTGGCGAGTAAAACATGATTGCATCAAATCATATGACATTGTTCTGTTACAGGAAACTTGGGCTACAACCAATGTTTTCTTTTGAAAACTATGAGGTAGCACCAACCAAAGGTCTTTTTCCAAGGTATGACAATCGCACCTCTCTTAAGAATACAATATAATGGGTAAAGTATAATAAGCAAAAAGACCTTTGGTTGGTGCTTTCTTTGTATCATGCAACCTTTGCTCCCAACAGTACAAACAACAACAGACCATAAGAGTCCACTGTGTAAACTGAAAACAGTTAAAGCTTCCACAGCACTCAAAATAGAAGTCCGACAAGTTAAAGTCCACTAAGTAGGGTTATTGGACTTTAACTTGTCAAACTTCTCTTTTGAGTGCTGTGGTATCATTATCTGTTTTCAACTAATGTTTTTTGTGATGTTTGATTTGTTATTTGGCTCATGGAATTCCCTCACCCATGTGGTGGGTGCAAAGGGGTTTAGCATTGTGGTTTAAGACTACCTTAGAAAGAATCATTCAGTTAATTCCTACCAACAGTGATTTGTTTCAAGCCTTTCAGCTGATTTGGTGTAGTAATAGCTTTAGTAAGGTAATCATTAACTTTTGGGCTCACACTGGATACATTTACTGGTAGTGAGAGCCTAAATGGTTGCCTTTTATTTGATTTTATAGCCTAGCTTTGAAGGGGTTGTTATTTGATAACTTTTGATCATGGTAATGCATTCGAAAATCAAGTTCCCACCTTCCTGCTACAGCCAACTATGCCAGCGGCCTCTACCAATCTGTAATCAATAACATCTTTGTCTCCAGGCCATTGTTAAAACAAGTGTTTATTGAAGCTATTCAACTTAGCTTTTTCAGTGATCACAGCCCATTAATAATTGCTCTCAATACACTGGTGTTGAGATCGCAGTCGGTAGTAGCTGTGAATTTGGATCTTGAAACGAAAGAATATGGTGTAAGGCTTGCTTGGAAGTAGGCTGACATGGAGGATACTCAGCATTCTCTATGTGTTTTTCACCTTCCCCTGGTTGATGTTTGTCTATTATCTGATGTAAATAAGACTCAACTAACAAATCCTTGTAGATTGCAGAATGACAACCATCATTCCTGGTTTAGTAGCTCATGCAGATCAGTGAATACACAACTACGCAACACCATTCGTGCTTCCCCTTGAGACAGGCATCTTATTGCTATTTACAGTAGAGAACATAGGCCCACTTTAAGAGAGAGAAAATAGGAACTGCAGAGGAATGACTTGAATAAGCTGTTTCTTTCATATAGTACTAAGAACAATAGGCTGATCTGGGATACTGTTAACAAAGATAAACTAACTAACAGTCCTAGGAATAGGTTGGGCAGTAATATTGCACAGACCAATGGTTGATACATTTCCAACAAATATTTCCTTGGGGAGACCCGTTAGGTAATTCATGACCAATCGCTGTCTAGCTTTCCCCTTCATATTGAAGTTAAAAAGGCTATCCAGTTTAGGCTTCGCAATAAAGTGCCGAGACTTGATAGGGTCCCAATGGATCTGTTAAATCTAATCTTGATCTGTGGGCCCCACTTCTAACCAATTGTATTAATTATGCATGTAAGTATGGTTTTACCCCAATGTTGAGGAAAGCAATCATTGTGCTCGTCTTTAAAAAGGGAAGTTGCCACAACCACATGTACTATCTTTCAATCTCCCTCTTAGATGGTACTGTGAAGAGTTGGTTTAGCTAGGTTAACAGGGCAGTGGATCTTGCAGATGATGGCTTGTGGTGTAAAGACTGGTGTCAAGGATGCGTTGCGCAGTTCAGTGATACGTTATTTCTGAAGAGCTGCAAGGCTTCGATGCGGAGTCAGACATCCTTCACGAGTCTGCTGTGGATGAGGGATGCGAGGGCCAGCAGCAGTTCAGAAGATGCTATGTAGGTGATGAGGGACTTTGCAACCGATCTTGTTCATAAAACAGTGGTGAGGTGTTGGTTCTGCAGAGGTGAAGCGTTGGTTCCGCTCGGGCTACAAATGCTTGCAATGCACCTTAGGCCCATAAACAAGGGTCCAAAGACTGAGTTGGCACAACTTGGAAGGGTAGACTCACAGAAGGCAGAGTCCAGGTGCAGGGTTGTTGGAAGCCTGTTATATTCCTGGGGCCTCAGAACAGGAGGCCAACCAACTAGGTTTTGGAGTCACTCTGGAGTTCTGGGTTCAAGAGATGTAGGTCTAGTCCTCCTCACCCAGGCTACAGGGCAGCAGGCAGCAAGTTAGCACAGCAGGGCAGCACTCCCTTCAGGTCAGCAGTCCTGACATGTGGCAGTCCATTCAGCAGCACAGCAGTCCTTCTTCCTGGCAGATTATCCACAGGTCCAGAAGAGTTATATTTATACCTAGAGCCTACTTTAAAGTTTGAGAAGCTTCTACAGGTTTCTACCCAAATGAAGTGCCAGGCATACACTCCCTGTTCTGGCCCCAGCTGCCTTGGGTCACAATAGACTTTTGTGAGAGTGCTCAGGTAGGGCCTTAGTGATGTGCAAGCGTGGTAGGTGACAGCTCTTCCCACTCATTAACCCAGAGTGACCCATCCTGTCAAAACCCATCTCCCCTTTGTCTCAATGTCTGGAAACAATACCCAAATACCAACTTCCATATATACCTAGTCATGTGGCCCAGGTACAGGCTGTAGGCACCAAATTGTTCTGACAAGAAAATGCCAACATTCTAAAAAGATGTATATTCAGAATTGTGATAAAAAATCCAACTTTACCATTAGAACTTTTAGTTACAATTATTTAGATACCAAAATCACACTGTATACCTGGTACCAATTGAAAGTTACAGCTAAGTACATGTAATAAGGTAATTCCAATGTTATCTTATGGTAGAGGTAGGGCTTGCAGTAGTGAAAAATGACTTTAAGAGCTTTTCACCACCAGGACATGTAAAACCTAAAGGTGCATGTCCAACTTTTTAGATTCACTACACCATACCCTGTGGACTGTCGAGGGCATAGCCTAGGGTGACTTTTGCTTATTAAAAAGGAAGGTATGGGCCTGGCAAAAGGTTAATAAATACAACGAGACCCAAACTAGTCAACAAGTCAATTAGAAGAACCATACATATTACATTTAGAAGTTTTAGGTAAGTATAACTCCTAAATGCACCATGCGCCACTCGCAGTCATCCGGTCATGCTAAACCATGGGAAATTTCAGGTTGACCGCGATGGAGTGCAGGGACCAGGATAGTCCTGCTAAAAATGTTGCCTTCTCAAAGTCCAGCTAGGAGAAGGTAAAGCAAAGTGGATGGCTGTCAATGTAGTATGAAGAGCAGGCCTCGCATCATGAATGGTGTTCGCTGTAGCATGAAGATCTGGTTAGGGGTCAAGGACTTGACCCTTGGAGCCCTCATATTAGCCTAAGATGAAGGGAGCAGGTCAAGTCTTCCTTTCCAGAGAGCAATGCAGGCCGCAAGTTGCGGGTCAGTCCCCTGGGGAACAAGAGAGTCCTTATTCTGTAAAGTACATAGATTGAGTAGTGTACTGAAGAGTTGTTCCGAGGGTCCAATATTTATGCCTGGTGCCAGCCTGTGAAGTGGGGGAAATCATGTGCCACACCCTCATCAGGTCATGGAAAGTTCTTCCCTTCCCCTGCCAAGGCTCCAAGAAGTCTGGGGTGCAAACAAACTGGTGTCAGGTTCCATTAGGTTTGTTGGAGGCAAGCCCTTCGAAATGTAAGTGGGGCAGGGAGTATCTCTGCCCCCAGCCAGCTTGGTTTTGACGGGCGATCCTGATTTCACCCTTTCCCCTGTGTCTCACTGTCTGGCATTAATACACAAACCCGAACAGCAGAGCCATTCACAGCCATGTGACCCAGGACATTGGCAGCAAGCACTAAATTGTTAGGGCAAGAAAAAGGCCAACTTCTACAAATGGCATTTTTGGAATTAGGATTTAAAATCTGACTTTACCATTAAGGAGGATTTTTTATTATAATTATTGGAGCCTGCACATAACATTCCTACTTGCTCCCAATTAAGCATTGGCACTTATGAAATGTAATAAGGTAACTCAATTTTATCCCAAGGAAGATGCAGGCCTTAAAGTAATGAAAACACATTTAGTAGTTCACATGTACTACTTTTAAAATGCAATGCACCCTACCCTGTGGGCCGTTAGGGCCTACGTTAGGGGTGACTTACATGTCTTTCTTGTAAAGGAAGGTTTAGGCCTAGCAAGATAAACCTTGAAATTATAGTTTAACTATGAACTGCAGGCTGCAATGGGAGGCCTGAGGCAGATTTTAAAAGGCTACTGTAGTGGTTGGCACAATGAGTGGTGCTTCTCACTATTGGCATTTAATTTACAGGCCAACGGTACACGTAAATGTGCCAATTAAGTGTAAGATAAATTTACCATGTTTTAAGGAGAGAGCACATGCACTTTAGCACTGGTTAGCAGTGTTACAGTGCACTGAGTCCGAAAGCCAACAAAAACAAATTCAGCAAACAGGAGGGGTGAATGCAAAAGGTTTGTGGGAATAGTATGGCAAGGATGTCAGATCTAACACCATTGCCTTTCTGTTCCTAATTTACTCTGAGTATTTCTTCCACAGAGTGCTTCTCAATTATGTCAATCAATGCACGTACTCGAAATCTATGACTAGAAGACAATTTTTTCAGAACATGTTGCTACACCTTTTCCAGACGTTATGAACTTTTATTATCTAGTTACCTTCAACCCAATCACATGCCCATACAGAGAAACCGGTGAAGACCATCAGATCCATTTAGTGTCTATTAACTTTCTTCTGTATTACCATGTGCTCTCCAGTTCATCTTTTGCCCTTACACTGAAAATATTAATAAAATCTATATATTGTCTGCCCTGAATGCTATCGATTGTGACACTGTGATCATTTACGGTGACAAGTGTGATATTTCCCTTTCCAATGTCTCTTGCAGACTGCACAGATTTAAATGCTTGTGTCTTTTTAGAAGATTTCTAATGCAGTCCTTGCTCTATTTTGGTGGGTTTGCTCTGTACTGTTACTCTATTTTCTCTGATTGTGTTTTGAGCCATTGCTAGGGGTAGGTATAAGCCAAGTAAATCTGTGTAGCGTAATCATGTTGAATTACTTAAGAATTCCTGGAGATTTTCCGGAGATTATGATTGAATTACGCTAGCAGAGTAAATCTGTATTTAGCCCTATTTATTAGCGCAAAAATGCCCCTTGCATCTAAAAGGGACATAAAGATGCATGTTGCGCAAAATGGAACAGAACATGATTAGCAAGTTTGAGCAGCCACTTGCACTCGCTAAATGTGCCCTGGGCCTTTCCCCCCAGAACTACTACAGAATTTTAGTATTATTTTTTTGCATTAAAATACACCCTAGTATCCAAAATGGGCGTGAGGATGCATTTTGTTCTAAGAAAGAGCACAAAGGGCCACATGTATGAAAGTTTGAAATAGCAAGTTCCTAATTGAGATTTCCTGCAAGTCAAAATTAGGAAATTGCTATTTCAAATGTAACTCTTTTGAGTTTCATATGCGATTCCCAGCAGCTCGCAAATAGACCTACCTCATAAATATTAATGTAATAGGTCTCAGTTTGCGACCCACTGGGAATCGCTAAAATAACAGGGATGGTGGACTAGTGGAGTCAGCAGACCACCATGTCTATAATTGATTTTAAATAAATAAATCTTTTTTTTTTAAATGTAGCTCGTTTTCCTTAAAGGAAAACAATATGCGTTTCAAAAACAAATATGAAACGTTTTCTTTAAAAAAATGCTATTACAAACATTCACAAAGGGGAAGGGGTCCCTTTGGGACCCATTCTCATTTGCTGATCGGTTACCACCTAATTAAAGTAGGTGGTAAAATGCAAATGTTTTGGTCACAAAATATTCCTACATACCCATGCACTTCCATATATGGAAGGGACGCCCTAAACACGCCCCTTCCTAACAGTGTTTCGCTAATATATTTTGCGGTTCGGTAATAGGTTACTGGAACACAATATAGGGTTTGGAACATTGGAAAAGCCTTTTTACGGTAGCAAACGGCCTGATTCTGAGAAACAGGCCATTTTTGACCCTAAAAAAGGTACATACATTCTGGTTTTGAAAAAAAAAAAAGGTACATACATGTGCCCTAAATACAGCAGAACATGAATAGCAAGTACAAGTGGCCACTCACGCTCGCTAAATGTGCTCTCACAATAGGATCTTTCCCCCAAATTATTCTTAAATGCATGAGTAGAAGTAATTGTGTAATTATTGGTAATTTCACATCAAAGAGTAATGTGGAATTACAAAAATATCTCTAATTATTCTGGAGGAATTGAAATTCTGCCAAGGTTTAGCTAGTGCCTCTAGAAATAGGCAATACACTCTAGTCTCCAGTACACTGTAGTCTCCAGTTGTTGTCACTTCTGCATTGTCTTACCTCAAGGTATTGATTTGATTTGGAAATTTGTGAAGCGCACAATTGCCCTAAGGTGTCTAGGCGCTGGGCGGTGAGGTACCAGAAAGAGAATGGGAAAATTAGTTAGTGAACAGCCAGGTTTTTAGTGCCTTTCTGAAAGAAAGCAAAGTTGGGCTATTCCTTATATCGGTCGGGAAAGAGTTCCACAATTTGACTGTCCCCAAAATAAAGCCTCTTTCACCCCAACACGCCTTGAGTGAGTTTGATTTCACCTAGATAAAAGAAACTTATAATCTGTCCATTAAGGTCTGCAGCATTTGACTTCTAGACTATTTTCATCTCAAATGCACTATATTGCAATATATTGCATATATGTGTTTTAAGGGCCTTGTTATGAGTTTGACGGTCCAACCCCTGCAGGACTGTGTCCAACTCCACCACCAGCCCACTTCGCTGGTGGTCCAAAGATAGCTTTATTACAATTTGACCACAGGACCGGCAGTGTGGAGGCAGGGATCTTGCAGCGGTGGTGAGTACTTTTCACAAATATATGTTCTGGTGTGAACATGGGCTACTATTGGAATTCTCAAGGGAATATTATCAAGCCCATTATAGCCGCTTTAGCGTCAGTTTCCTGCCGCTAAAGCAGCGATAATTTTAATACCGTTCTTGATAATATGCCCCTATGGGTTTTGTAGCTTGCTAGGTGGATGTATTTTTTGAGAACTTTTAAAGATCTTGCATAAAAATGGCTCATGGCACACTATACAAAACAAATAAAACTATTCAAAAGAAAAATAAACTTGCCATGTTACTGAAACAATGGGTTATTGGATGTATTTGATCCCAACATTTCAATTCCACACTATAAATTGCAGTTATGCATTATCAACTAAATGGCTCTCTTGAACGATCTAATACATGGAATATACATTTTCTGAGACGCATAAAAGAACAGTTTAGAAAGTGGCAAAGCAAGTTGAAAAAAATATCTGATGAAGAAAGTTTAGGGACCTCGGAAAGCATGAGAGAATCTCACAAACAGTTATATCACAATAAACATGTCACTGTTATAACAAGAACTTTAGATCACATGTGTTTAGCACACTGTCAGGCCATATCCTCCCTGAACAGGAACACAAGCAACCCAGCAGCCCAGTACTGGGTTCACTCTAGTTAGGGTTCATTAGCCAGGCATAGCTTGGTTCCACACACAGATTGCACGAATCTACCTCTTGGAATACTGGTCACACTAAGGGTGACACACTAAAGTGTACAACAAATAAACTAAGCAACTAGGGCAAAACCAGTGATGGGTTGCTTGTGCTGTGCTTCACGGAGGACCTGATTTATCATTTTGCGCTAGACTGTTTCCATTGGAACAGAGTCAAAACGGATTTGCATATGGTTGGGTCCAAACTCAGGTGGCATGATGAGCAAAATAACAATGGACTGGGGCGAGACCTGAGTAGTTACCAATGCCTAAGAGTAATTCAAGCATCCCTTTCATCCAATTTTTTGTATACTTTAGTGTGTTGCCTTAAGTGGGACAGCATTTATGCCCAGACGTTGAAGAGGATGCTCTTTGGCCATGTGTTGTGGCATCTGTTTTCCAACTAGTGATGTTTTTCCCACCTTCAGAGGTATTGCTTAAAAGATGACATTTTAATGGTTTTAAAGAACAAACAAAAGTGTTTAGAGCACTTGGAAGAGGTATTTGGATTGATGGGAAAACAGGGATTGACACTGAAGGAGGGCAAATGTAAGTTTTTTCAGGAGTCGGAGAAATATTTGGGACACACATTGTCTAATTAAGGCTTTGTACCAAAGAAATCATTGGTGGATGCCATTGTCAACACACCTGCACCAAACAATGAGGAGAAGTTTCTCTGATTTGCAGGCCTCTGTGAGCACTATCTAATACTTTGCGACTAAAATGGAACCGTTGAGGAAGCTTACCAGGAGAAATGTGCTGTTTGTGTGGTCACATAGACAACAGCAGGCCTTCAAATTGGTAAAATCCAAGATTGTGGGAGCACCTTCCCGAAAACTCTTTTATGTACAGAGAGTGTATAATAACTATGTAAGGCAGCATGTTGTCACAAAGTTGTGGTGTTGAAGAATTAAATGTGGCATTTGCTTCTCGCGCCCTGAATGTAGCAGAAAGAAGATATGCCTTTACTGAGAAGGAGTTACTGGCATGTCTGTGGGCAGTGGAGCATTTCTGAAATTACATGTGGGGGTCTCGTTTCACCCTTAAAACTGATAACAAACCACTGGTTGGTGTTTTGTCCCCTGGAGAGGTTGACGTGCAGGCTCCAGGAATACAATTTCAAGGTGGAACACATGTTTGGGAAGAGTAATGTCACTGCTGATTGTTTGTCAAAGCTCCTGTGTGAATATAAGGATGGGGGTGCAAGGGAGTCAGAGGTTATAGCTAACATAACAATTGTGATGCCCAAAGAGTTTGAAGGTGTTGATGAAAAGAAGTGGATAAGGGATGAGGAGGAGGATATGTTAGGATGTTCTGGAATGCGTGAGAGAAGAGTGGCCAAGGAGGAAGGAAATGTTAGCTGAGTTATTTCTGTATAGGATGGTGTCTTGGGAACTGGAAATTAAAGGAGGAATGCATGATCCTATTTTGTCTTTGATGCGTAAGGGACATATAGCATTGTCATCCATGAAGAGGTTGATGAGGACTGGATTTTGGTGGCATGTTCTTGATAGACTAGTGGATAGGGCTGTGCAAGCATACAAAGTATGTGTGAACAGTGTGATAATGCTTAGAGTGGTTCTGCAACTTTGTGTCCTGTAAAATGGCCATAATTTCTGTGTCAGAAAGTAGGTTTCAATATTTCACTAGTTAAGCTTGTGCCCAATGTTTCCACGGTGGTGGTTATTGAGTTTTTCAAGTAACTGTTTGCTCAGGAAGACTACCCTGAGATTCTCTTCACAGATAATAGGGTGCAGCTCAGGTCGCATGAAATGTAGAGTTTTCCCAGGTATTGCAACATTCATCATGTAACCACAGAGTTGTATGATTGGTGGAAAAATTGACAGATGGAGAGGCTCAACTGTGTGTTGAAGGAGAACATTTTGTGGGCACGTATCATTGGGGAGAATGGAATGACAAACTATGGGAGAAGTTGTGATTGTAGCAGATCACATCGCATACTACCTCTAAGGTAATCCATTTGGGATGCTCAAGGGTAGGGATCCTGTGTTAAAGCTATGTCCCTGGTGGTTCAAGAGAAAGCAGTTTGAGAAGAGTGTGGATAAAGTGAAGGGAGAAGGGCCACTAGAGTGGAAGAGAAGCAGGGGAAGATTGAGAATGCCTATGACACCAAGTGGAAAGTTTTAGAACTTGATTTTATTGTAGGAGATAGGGTCAAGATTTGCAAACCAGCGGTTGTGCCGAAAGTGAATCCAGCTGTGGTAAGGCTATGAGGGTTGTTTAAGTCAATAGGAATAGTGTGGTCAGAAGGGTGGCCAGATGCGAATATGGTGATGAGGGTGCCCTGTTTTATGTTCCGGGTGTAAGGGACCTGCTGGAGAGCGTGGCTTCAATGATTAAGCATAGTGAACCTGACCACAAGCCACCTTGTAGATTTCTATAATATGTGTAGGGTAAGGATTTTGTCTGTCTCTGGTTGTTATTTGTCTACTCTGTGTGGTCCTGTTGTGTGGGTGCTCTGTTACTCTCAGTGGGTTCCTGGTGTGTGTGTGTGTTTGTTTGTAAGCATAAAGGTGTGTTGCATAATTACATTTGTATTTATACCTCTTCAGTGTGTTATGGGCTATTCTTGGAATCTTCGCTAACTTCAATCCAGTGGTAGGTTGAGTGACAGTCCAGCATAGAAAAAAAGCAGCACCCTCCAAAAAACTCACCACCGTATAAATATTTGGTAACAGATGGCAGTCCACAGCTATGTTAAGATTTAGAGGAATATCTGACAAAATATAGAAAGACATAATATCGAAGTACAAAAATATCCCAGCATTAATATTGATGTCAACAATATCGACATCCTATCTACAACAAGGTAAGTACAACAATATCGAGAGAAAAAATATTGATGTCAAAAATATTGTTTTTAAAAAAATATTGTTTTTTTAAATAAAAAAAGTAAAATAAATAAAATAATAATTACAAATATAATAAACATAGTTACAAATATTTTATAATATTTAAAATTAATAATTAATATACATAATTTAATTAAAAAAATAATTTGACATATACACATAATATATAATATTTATATATATCTTTACTTAATAATAATTTTTAATAATTATTGTAATAAATTATGAATAACTAAAACTATTTTAAATTACAAATTCATCTATACACAGAAAATATTAACATAAATAAAAAATAAATATTTATGCAAAACAAATTTAAAAAAAGAAATTTACGTTTAATGTTTTTGTTAATTAATTATATACTTCATTAGCTAAAACTATACAAAATATATTAAAGAACAGGGTAAATAAAATACTATTATAATTCCCAAAAAATCAACAGTAAGTAAAATGTTGGATAGCGTAGAGGTAAAAATTACTATTCCCACTCCAAAGAGTGCAACAGTAGGGAAATGTTGGATAGCGTAGGGGTAAAAATTACTATTCCCACTCCAGAGAGTGCAACAGTAGGGAAAGTGTTGGATAGCGTAGGGGTAAAAATTACTATTCCCACTCCAAAGAGTGCAACAGTAGGAAAAGTGTTGGATAGTGCAGAGGTAAAAATTACTATTCCCACTCCAAAGAGTGCAACAGTGGGGAAAGTGTTGGATAGCATAGGGGTAAAAATTACTATTCCCACTCCACAGAGTGCAACAGTAGGGAAAATGTTGTATAGTGTAGGGGTAAAAATTACTATTCCCACTCCAGAGAGTGCAACACTAGGGAAAGTGTTGGATAGCTTAGGGGTAGAAATGACTACTCCCACTACAGAGAGTGAAACAGTATAGAAAGTGTTGGATAGCGTAGGGGTAAAAATTACTATTCCCACTCCGGAGAGTGCAACAGTAGGGAAAGTGTTGGATAGCGTAGGGGTAAAATTACTATTCCCACTCCAGAGCTGCAAGAGTAGGGAAGGTGTTGGATAGCGTAGGGGTAAAAATTACTATTCCCACTCCAGAGAGTGCAACAGTAGGGAAAGTGTTGGATAGCGTAGGGGTAAAAATTACTATTCCCACTCCAGCGAGTGCAACAAAAGGGAAAGTGTTAGATAGCGTACAAGTTAAAAATACCATACTTAAAAATAAAATAATATTGTAAAATATTTAAAAAAGTAATTCTTAAATAAATCTAAACTATTTACAGAAATGTATTACCAATTCATTAAAATTAATTTATAATTTATAAAAATTAATAATTAATTTAGTATAATTAAATTACTTCTCACCCTATTCCCCAATAAACCCACAACCCGCTACAGAACATAATTACCAATTAATCAATTAATTATGATACTAAAATACAAAATGTAAAAAAATTACATTAAAAAAAGAAATACATATTAAATACATAATAATATACATAAATATCATAAACAATCGATATTAGTAACCTCGATATTACTAACATCAATATTACTAACATTGATATTAGTAACATCGATATTACTAACATCGATATTACAAATTTCAATATTACTTACCTTCTATATTCTGTCCCTTCGATATTTAAATGTGAACATTATTGTATGTCGATATTTAAAAATCGATATTTTGTCTGCCTAGACTAAGTTGAACACACAACCTCAAAGATGTATCAGTCTTGCACACTAAAACTATTGGACACACCAATTTGGAAGATTCCACCTCTTCAATGATCCCTTTTCTCAACATGTCATCCAGAATACACTTGAGTTCATCTTTCACATTGATGGGTACACCTCTCACTTTCGGTTTCACTGGTACTGCTCCACCCTTGAGTACCCCTGCAATTTGCGCAACCCCCCAGTGAACACATCTGAAAACCGAGTGTTAGACCTGGCACCATTGGCCTGGGGCTCCCTTCCATCTTTTTTGTTGCCTCATGTATTTTTGCTGATGATATATGCTTTGGGCACTGTGCCACTGCTATTCAGTGCCACAGTGCAAGTGCTCCCTATTGTAAATTGATGTACTAATCAGTGGTTCCATGTTTGACTATTTGGTTTATTTGTCAGACCTTAGTCTAGTGCACCGAGTGTGCCCAGGGTGTGTAAATCCAAATGCTACTGGTGGGCCTGCAGCACTGGTTGTGCCACCCACAGAAACAGCCTTGTAAAATGTGTCTAAGGTCTGCCACTGCAGAGCCTGCGTGCAGTCTGGTACTGTCATGCTGACTGGGCAAGTGCACCCACTTCCCAGTCCCTAATCCTTTCCTTTTCTTCATATCAGTCACCCCTACGGTAGGCCCAAGGGCAGTGTGCATTGTAAGTATAAGGTAGAACAAGCCCTGATGTGTGTGGCATGTCCTAATATTGAATTACAGCCATTTTCGTTTTTCACTATTGCAAGGCTACCTGTTCTCCATAGGCCAGGATGGGCTATTAGAGTTATTAAATTTTATAATCCTAAGTGGCGCAGAGAACATGGTAGAAATTCGAGTTTAGTATGCCTGAACTGAGAATAATAAAATATATCTTTTAGTGAAATTTATTTTAATATTCTGTGTTTGCAAATACCACTTTTAGAAAGTAGGTATTTGTTTGTCTAACCATTCAAACCTGCCTCTGCTAGGTTGTGTATTCCTATGTCTGGTTCTGAGAGTGACAGGGCTGGGGAATTCCAGGAGACAGGCTGAGTCACCCAGTGGTGAATAGAGAGGTCTGCATCTAGATGGGAGGGAGGAGTTGCACCTGAACCTTGAATAGGGCTGTACCTGCCTTCCACAATGCTGGCTCCAATTCCTGGGGAGCGGCTGATGTCTCTGCCCTGCACACTGAAAGAGAGAAGGAGTCCTGTAAACAAAGTGCTCCAGGACTGTACTTGCCTTCCACAATGCTGGCTCCACCTCCTTGGGGGGCGTCTGATGTGCATGCCCTGCACTGTGAAAGGAAAGGAGAAGTCTGGTAAACAGAGTACTTCAGAACTGTTTTGGACTGGGCAAAGGCCCCCCTCCCCTCAGAGAACAAAGGATTTTGGGGTATAAATATTGGGACCCTGATCCCAAGAAATTAGATCACTTTGGACTACAAGAAGAAACCTTTACTGAGGAGAGGAACCTGAAGAAACTGAGGTGAGACTATTCCCAAGCTGAAGTGCTGCTTGGGGGATTGGCCTGCAGTGGTTCCTTACTGCCAAAGGAAGGAGAAAGGAACTTGTGAAGGATCTCCAAGGGCTTATAAAAGAACTTGCCTCCTGCTGAAATCTCAGGGACAACAGACTTCACCCCGCACAGCTCCCCAGAGTTCTTGTGGAAGTGCCTGCTGCTGTTTTGGGCCTTCTGAGGAACTGCGTGTCGCAAGGAGCTGGAAGCGCGACTCAACGAGAAGAAGCGTGTCGCTGTCGCTGTGCCTGCCGTCGTAACCCTGAAGGTGGGTGTCAACGCTGGAACTGTCGCACTACACCGCATCGGAGAGAAGCGTGCCGCAATGAAGAGGAAGCGTGTCACCGTCGCAACTCCGAAGAAGGAGGGTGTCATTGCTGTAGTTGTCGCATTGCACCGCATCAGGAGAAGAATCTCATAACGAGGTTGGAACGTGTCGCCGTCGCTTTGCCTGCCATCGCAACTCCGAGGGAGGGTGTCGCCGCTAAAACTGTCGCACTGCACCGCATCGATCAAGAGCACCTTGCATCCCCGGGAAGCGCACCGCCATCAGAGATGCTGCCGTCGCATCTTGGATGTCGCCGCTGTAGTTGTCGCATTGAGCGGAAGCATCACGCATTGTGGAGAAGAGCGTAGCTGCTGGAGCTGTTGCCGTCGCATCATAAGGGCGTCGCCGCTGCAGTCCATGCATCGCACTGAGGACTTCTCGCATCCCCGAAAGCGTGCCACATCTGGAAGATCTTCACATCTTATTTCGTTGTATCTGAACTTTGCCGCATTTCACATTGCTGCAACAGTGCTTGTCGTGGAAGCGCAACGCAATTTATGGTACATTGACACAGAGTGTCGTATCTAAGAACTGAACTGAACTAAGCCTCAATCTACCATCTTAAAGTAATCATAGTGTGTATTTTTGGCGTTTATGGTCTTGTGGTAACTCTATATAAAGTCTACTTATTTTTTATATAAAACCTGTGTGGTGTCCATTTGTAGTGTTGTCACTGGGCTACTGTATGTGGTCACAACTGCTTAACTTACAACGCCTCTCAAATAAGCCTTGACTGCTCGTGCCACCCAACTAAGAGGGTGAGCAGGGGTTATTCTAGGAGTGTAATCCCCCTTGTCCTGATTAGAGGAGAGGCTCCCTATTTGTCACAAGTACCTACCTGTGCCCACTAGAGACCCCCAAATCTAACACCGAGAAACAATCCAGGTAAAATCCTCAGGATCATTGACTTCTAAAACAGGCTCCTATCTGCGCTGATTTAAAATAATGGTCAGCTTCCATTGGTCTTTCCATCCCAACACATTTACTCCTTTCACCACCACATACAACTTAATGTGTGCCTCTTTCTCCTTGAAAGTAACACCCACCTCTGAAGAACTTTTCATTTCAATGGCTGGCCTATCAAAACATTGTGCCACAACATCAGACACATTCAAATCTTCTAGCGTCATGATGTCCCCAAACTTCTCTTCAAAATAAATACCTTATTCCTAATATTCACTATAACTTGATCCCTAATCATTTAATCAGTAATCCCCCCAAATTACAGTACATTGAAAGCCCCCACAAAGCTGTAAGGAAGTCATAGAGAGATCCCCTTTCATTTTGAACTCTGGTGTCAACCTTGAACCTGTTCAATGCAACGCTAGAAGTAGATTTAAACTTTAGTTCTATCCGTAATAGGGCCTCCGCAACACATTATGATCTCCTTTTACTTGTGGAGGAACCTGTGGAAAAGTTCCAAAAGTCAACTGACCTTTTAAACCTAAGCAGTGGAGTAATTTATTATTTTTCCTTTCCGCACCCATTCTATCCCCATTAATTTCCTTCATATACATAAAGAATTCCTCTTTCCATCTAGCCCAGGGTATGGGAGGATCCACTTTGTTTTATAGAAACTTTACAGGAGGCTCAAATTGCCTTGTCACTAACACAATGTGGATGACACACAAAAACAGACTCTCGTCCAAACGTATTTGTAGGCTACCTTGAACAGTACTCCAAATTTTCTGCAGCCAGAAACAAGTACCAGAACAATATAACCTTGTCAATAGCTGTACACATCAGTGCTGCAATCAAATATATGGGAATCCACTGACAAGCAATCCACAACTTACTTCTCACAGCAGTATATCATCTGTTAAAAGCTGTGCGCATCAGCGCTGCTGACCAATTAAATGGAGATGCACCACTGAAAAACAATCAACAACTCATTCCTCACAACCGTGCGCATTGGCAAAGGAAGCAAGAATACCACCTCCAACAGCTGTATAACTGAGGTTCACCCCAAAACAGAAACAGCTCATAACTCATTCCAAGATGGCGCAGCTGTTGTCATCATGTGGGTACGCTACGTAGGAGTAAGTCCTCGCTCCTCTATTGATTCAGACTGCTTGCATTGCTTGGAAACGTCACACAGGAGCACATCACGCTCCTCAGGAAATACGTTGCTAGGAGTCATGATGTGAAGCATCTCCACACCCACAAAGCCGAAGACAAAAAGGCAGGAATGTTGATTACTGGCATCATTGGTTACCAGCTGGTTCCTCGCTCCACAGCGTACGTTGAAGAGCATGGACGACTCAAAAAATGCCACACCACGGTAAGCCGCAAATAGACTAAAATTGGTGCTCCGCCTGTACCATGGTCTTGAAGGAAGGGCAAAAGGTATCCAAAAGATCCAAGAATGCAGGAAAAGAAGGAAGAAATAATCCAATATAATCCCTATACATGACAAATAGAAATAAACAAATAAATCCAAATAATACCAAGAAGACAGCACCACTCCTGTGTTGTGTGAAAGTATAAAGTGCCTCTTCAACTGAATAACCAGTGGTGGAAAATGAAAAGGCCCATATAAGTAAAAGTTGTTGAAGATTTCTTATGAGAACAGCCCAGTACTTGCAGCACAACCAGGCAGTGAACTCCCAACTCAGCTTATCATTCTAGAGCCAGAGCAGACCGGGCAACTGGCAGTAGAAGTGCATTGTAAAGATAACAATAGTCTTAAAGCACTACACAGAGATACAGGGAGGGTGCCTTAACCCCTTGCCTACTTATGACGGAACCACGCCGTCATGAGCCACAGGTGGCATGTGGTCATGACGGTGTGGTTCCGTCATGCTGCGGCCTCCACCCTCGCGTCATTAATTCCGCGCCTGTGCTGGCGAATTCATGAGCGAACGGGGCCGTGACGGAACCACGCCATCATAAGCACACACCGCTCGTGGTTCATGACGGTGTGGTTCCGTCACGAGCATGGCAGCGCCACGCTCACCACCCCCCCAGCGCCACGGCGGAATTCGCACCGCGGCCAAGGGGTTAAAGCAATAGCTGATAACATACAGAAATGATATAATTATTGACCACCATCCGACTAAAGGAGACACATTAAAGTATACAAAAAAAAGCTAAGTAACTAGTGCAAAACCAATGATGAGTTGCTTGTGCACTGATTTAGGGAGGACCTGAGCCCACAGTTTTGGCTGGACTGTTCCCATTGGACCAGGGTCAAGACTGATTTGTATATGGCTGGGTCCAAACTGAGGTGGCATGTTGAGCAAAATACCGATGGACTAGGATGCGGCCCGAGTAAGTACCAGTGGTTAGATTCATTCACTTTTTTGTATACTTTAGTGTGTCATCTTAAGTGGTACAGCAGGTATGCCCAGACGGAGGTTGCTGTGCACACTATTTCATTTAAACCAAGCTATGCCTGGATAATGAGCCCTAATTAGGGAAAAACCGGTCCTGTGTTACTTGTATTCTGGTTAAATGAGGACCTCGCCTGGTAATTCGGCCTGGACTACTCCCACTGGAACAGAGTCAAGACTGAATTGCATATGGCTGAGTCCAAACTGAGGTGGATGGTGTGCAAAATAACAAGGAATGGGTCCCTAAGTCATTACCTGTGGCTGAGATTAATTCATGAATTCCATCCATCACATGTTGTATACTTTAGTGGGAAGGAGAGGGTACATGTTAGAGCAACAAATGGTGCTGTGCAAGGGGGCAACGTTCGAAAGTGCCATGAATTCTGTTACTTTTGGGCTGATTTACTACTTTTTTGTGCTGAATTTGCATAAAAAAAGCCACACAAACTGGTGCCAAATGGTTATTTGGTAACTACTTTTGTGAGCCAAATGTTATGTGCTGGAAAGATAACTGAAAGTAATACAAAGGAGTGCTTTGCTCTGCTTTGCATAGGCGGTCTCATTGAAACAACCATAGTCTTTTGATGCAATGGCCTATATAATAACTTTAGTAGACAGAGCTTGGTGCCTAAAAAACAACGCTTCTTTGAGGCACCCCTTAAGAAGAGGAAATGTTTTGTTTCTCTAAACGTTTCTGATTTTAAATGTGTGCTGAACTGCTGCAAAGTTGTGACAGTTTTTAAAGTTTGTTTAGGAATATTATTTTGTACTGGAGGGATATCATCCTAGTAAAAAAAACTACGCTAGAGATCACACAGACAAATGTGCAGTATAGTGCAAAGGTGTGTTCATGGCACAAGGAGCACCCCTCCTCTACCGAAAGAGAGCAGGACAGTACCATATGTTAGTAGATATGGAGCTGTCCTGCTCTCCTATTCTCATGCAACACAGCACAGCAACTTTAATTTCTGTGCTGCGTAAATTGTTCATAAATCTACCCCTTTGATTGTCGGAAATATGGGTGTCAATTAACAAAGGACGTGGTGCCCGTGCAAGAGCCAATCATAAAGAAACATTGTCCATCTAAAAATGGCTCAGTAGACAAGTTGCGAACTCGCCCTGTACACTTCTGGAAAGAAAATATGCTGAAATATTGGCAAATTCTGAATTCACATTGAAGAAACCGTCCATTATTAACTCTAACCTTGCTTCATTCCAAATTACATTAACAAAGCCACAATAAAGATGTCGGACAGTTTCAGTCAGCTTTAACTAGAAATCAGTTTCTTCGATGCTTATAAGCTATTCCTGTTGAAAGAATGTATTGTTTTGTGTGTTAAAGACTTGTTGAGAACTGCCAATTTAAAGTACAGTCCCTCCGATCCGGACTCTCAAGACAAGTCGAAACTTGTAAATGAGAGAAGACGTCCTAATATCGGCCTCCAAGGAGCTACGCCAATAAGCATATAAATGAATGAAACCGCCATCATTTTCATGGTTTAAACTAATGTATAATAATTGAAATTAAATTGCAGCTGTGCTAATCTGCAGAAGGGACCGTGAGCTATTATTAGTCAGGAACATTTCCACTACTATGGGAAATAATGTTTATATATTTTCAGAATTTGCTGAATATGGATCGATTTCTTCTCCTGTAGCATAAAACTATATATGCAACCTGGTGCACCACATTGTTGTGTCTAGGGCTGTGCGTGATTAGTAAACAAATCCGAAGTGTCACGCATTTCATGCACAGATAGGCTGAAGAGCTCACTTGTACAACCACTTTGCAACAAGCAGCACTTCACCGAGCCTTTCAAATGAAATGTATGCCTGTCAAAACATGAATGCAATTCACAGTCCTCAATTAGCTTTAGCAGCTGTGTAACCCTGTGATCAGCTCCTAAGAGGAGCACATATTTAAAGTGCTCTTTTATGTGAAAGAATACTTACAAGAGAAGTATTTTTAATGAAGATCAACCACGGGCTCAATGGAGACTGCTGTTCATTACAGTTGGGATTCATTTAAGGCTTAATTTGTGGTTGTTACATTCAATGTCTGAAATCAGAAGAGCTGCCGAATAGGAAATGTATTTTCCAACCAGTGAGTGAAAATACTAGGACCATCTCTGGCTTACAAATGTTTTACATGTGATCGTGGAATGCAACTATTACTGAATACCGTAGATGAGGACATCCCGCACCCTAAAGCCAATGGTGGCTCCTCCGCTATGGCCAAGAAGCGTTGCTCCACTGCTTTGGAGCAGTGGAAAGGAAATTAAATATAAAATTATCATAACTTTAAGTTATGATCATTTTATGTTTCCTTTGCGGGCGGGCGGGTGGGTGGGGCTGCTATGCTTTCGGAGCAGGGGAGGAGTGGTTTGCTCACTCCTAAGGGTGCAATTACTGCCCAATGACTGCCCAAACAAGTCATGCCTACTTTCCCCTTCTCAATGCAGGCTGCATTAAAGCCTGCATGGAGAACATGACCACCCCTACATCCCCTGGCTGAGCACCGTGTCACAGCGCTCAGACCAATCACAATGCTGCATTGCAGCATTGTGGTTGGCTTAGGGGAGGGAGCCTGGCTGCCTGCTTCCTGTTCCTAAGAGTGGAAGCAGGAGAGCAGGAGCAAAGACATGGGAACCGGCGGAAAAGTGTTATTTTTCAAAAAATGTTATGCTCCCTCCCGCAATCGTGACCATCCCCAGGCACTAAGCCCCCCCACCCGCGAGCCACTGCCCAAATCTCTTCAGTTTCTATAGCACTCCTTTGGAGTGCATGGTTTATAGTTGTACTTGTTGTAATTAGGCTTATATGAGAGTTTAACAGCAGGTCTAGAAAACTTAACATGGTGTGGCATGCCACAAACTGTGCAAATGCATGTGAGAATAGATGCAGTGATTCATGGAGATACCTATCCAGTTTTGTCTCTTTTTTAAGTGTTGCCTGTTTCATCCTTTGTTGTGTTATGTTTTAGGAAGAACCGGAAATATAGAGCTCTCTGGGATGTTGTGAATAATTTTTATTAACTCACAGATCGCAACTTTCAAGTAACTTTTACTTTTGTCCGAAATTGATAAGGCATACGAGTAGATACTAGTGCCGGATTTAGCGTAGACATCGCCCGGTGAGAAAATGTTTGTTGGTACCCTCCCACTGACCACCTACACAATGAATTCCTTCATTACCACCCTTTAACAGTGCCACTCAAGTCTCCATAACCACTCTCTCGCAGATATATTTAATTCGTTTTATATTTTCCTCATACCAGTGTTTGGTCTCAGAGCATTTTACATCACACACACATTACACACAGACAATCAATCATAACCTGTAAATCAGTGTATAGGACATGTTACATCAGACAGAGGACTACAAGATGTAGCAGGAGTCATGTCATCTATACTGGTAGGCAGTATAGTCTAAGAGTGCTTGGTCGAGAGATGCACAAACTAAGGGCCTTATTTATGAGTCCCTCATGCCGCTGTTGTATCACTTTTTGTGATACTGCGGCGGCGTAAATAATGCAACACACTGTGCCATATTTACATAGTGAAATATCAAGGCAGATGCATCCCTTTGTAAACCCCTGCACTATATTATACCTACGACAGGTATAATATATGCATGTTGGGCGTTCCGGCACAGAAAAGGCTCGTAGAAGTGTCCCAGTTAAATCTATGAGATTTCCCAGCAACACTTCTACAGCCTCACTGCATTAAATCCTTACGTCTGCTTGAAGCAGGCATAAGGGGTGATGCAGGCCTTTTCACATGGGACTTGCCACATGTAAAAAGACACATTACTTGAGTTTCATCAGTTTCCAGACACACTCCAGCAATGTGCCATTTTTGCACCGACAGATACATCAGTATTCCTGACGTATCTGTCAATCCCTCTGACCTGGAACGCTGTACAGTAAATACGGCGCATCCATGGTGTTGCAAGGGGGGCACACTGAAAAGTGTTGTATCACTGTTTAATAGCAACAATGCAACACTTTTCATAAATGAGGTCCTAAGAATTTAAAATGTAACACCATGGTTGGGGGTACTCTTTAATAATAAAAAATCATTCTACCCAAATTAAGCCTTTTTGCAACATTGGATAATAAAAGACTGGGTAAAAAATCATACACTCTAATCTATACCTTGCAGGTTTGCATGCAGCTCTTTGATCACAGTTCATAGCTCACTGCTCTATATTAGGATGTTAAATTATAAAATGTAAGTAACAAAACGATCTCTCTGACAAAAGCAGTAACGCACTGACCTATTTACATTAAATGCACTTTGTGATCTGCATTTTACACATTTTTTGCAGCAGACATATAGTTTACCATGAATTAAAACTCTCCAGGAAGAACATTAATCACTGGAGTTATCTTGACATTTTTATTGTTGCCTCAAAAATGCTGGAGGCAAGGAACAGGGCAGCAGGTGTTTTTAAAACCATAATATACTTGCAAACAGGGTGCACCCACCCAAAGTCAGCAACCGGTAGGGTGGCACCGGTCTCATCACCCTAAAGCCAGCCCTGGTGAATACTCACTAGGTACTAATCAAACATTGCTGAAGGCACCAATGTGCTCAATTCAGCTACATCTATGAATTCAAAATGCACAAGACATCAGCCAAAATGGTGGGAAAAAAGTGAATGGGATTGGATTACATCACAAGAGTCTCAAAAAGATCTATGCAAGGATTGTATAGACTCCCAAAGTAGTCAAAAAAGTTTTTCAGGAAAAATTGCCAGTGTAGTACGGCTGGGGTCTAGGGGGATCTAAAGTGAGGTGTCAAAAGGACTGTCAATCAAAAAATCAACCAGTAAAGAAATTATGTAGGAATAAATGACCTGTTAAAAGGGTGCATACCTGGTAATGTGAGCAGGGCAAAGTGGGCCGCTTCTAGAATGTAAACAAACCGCCTGATGAATAGAGCAAAATCTTCCTGGACAGCAGACAATACTGTTTGAAAGAAGAGCTGAGTGAAGTCGGCTGGGTGTGCTCAAAAAGAAGGAAGGACTGTCTTAAATATAGAAAAACGGGTCTTTGAAATAGGGGAAGGGCAGCAAAGAGTACACAAAATGAGACCCTGTGTCTAGTGGCCACCATCTTGGAAAAGAGGCTAAAAGTAAGGAAGATATTCAGAAAACATATATATAAATGGTGAAAGAGAAAGATAATGGTACTATTCAGAAAAATAACATACCTGGATTTGTACATTTGAGACCCATACTATGGCTTCTCTACCCTAACCCCTATCCATTCTGTGCTCTTTTTCAGTCCTCTATTTTTCTCTGGTTCATGTATTTATAGAGTCCTGATGATGATCCTTCTATCTCTGTAAAGGATCGAAACGGCGATGACTAGTTGTACGGACCCAATATGATTGCACATAAGAATAAAATAGGCCATGTTTTCCTACTTGATACACACTCTTGATCATGTATTGTGACATGTGTGTATCATTTGTATGAGAGCACTGATCTTGTTTCTCACTACACACCCACTGAGCCATCACATTGTTTTGAATGTTTTCTTGTATACAATTGAATAAATTGATGATTTGATGTATTTGTACATTGATTGTGATATTTATGGTCTTGGGACCACGTTCTTTATGCATAAACTTACTCAAGGTCCCACACGACACTAAGGATCCCTTGTTACCTACTGGAAAAAATAGGTCTATAGAATGTCCGTTTCGATGTGTTGACGAGAACATCAATTGTTTCAATGCTAGGGCTGATAAAGGGTACTCCAAACCTAACCTCCCAACCCTGCATTATTCCAATTTGTAACAAACTTCAAAAATACACAAAGCATGTCAGAGCTCACAGAGTTTGAAACAATTAGATCAGCTAGTGCTAATGCTCGCCGAGCATCCTGGGGGAAGATAAAAAAGAAGAAACAACAACCTAGGTTTCAGACAAATGTTATTGTAAGCAGAAGAATTTCTGCCAGTGTAAACTGTGGTAGGCCCAATTTTCCTGGGATGTTTACTTTGTATATTACCACCAGACCCCAGATCGGCGGCTGGTGGATTTTGAAAGTGGTGGGGCGGAAAGTTGTACCCCAATGTAACAAGTGAGCGAGTGAAGCGAGCGAGCCCGAACTGTAAAAGGAGGGTGCGGGGGGGTTCTCCCCCCGCAAGAAAATTTTGAAAACAATTGATTATAATGGTGGGTTTTACACCACATATTTACTGCAAATTGTTGAAAAAAGGGGGATCCAAATATAGCATTTTGAAGCACAAGTGTGAAGAAAACATTAGAATCAAATCAAAAATTTGCCCAATCCTCAAACTGATCTGCTTGCAAAATGACCACCAAGCCAAGCACATACAACCAACGGAAACAGGCCCTCTAAGTGTTTCCCACCTGTAACACATCTGTGAACCACCTGGTTTTCATTGTATATAATAAATAAGAACAAACTGCAGCATTTTCATTATCTTATGCAACTTACAACCATTGACAAAGCCTATAGTCCGGGCTGGTTGTAGGTTTAGTGTCACTCGTATCATATATCTGGAGGCAATGACAGAAGAAGCACAATACCAGTGGGGCAGCACACTATGCTAAGTACAGATTTTTTGCTTAATAGTTTTAAGCCACGCTCATAATTACATTGGCTGCCCCTACGAGAGACCCCCTCCGAGTTTTTTCATCCCACTTAAAGCGCTGCACAAATACTTTGCTTACACTTTTCGTGAGAGCCCTGGGAAACTGGGACGCACAGGTTACTCACACATAAATCAGAAACATAAACACCAAGCTCCCTGGAAGACAAAGCCTAACATTTGACCTCTGTCTTTGATTGCACAGCAAATGTGACAAGATAAGAACAAGATTTAAAAGCTTGTTTACAGAAAGCGAGTTTGTGGAAAAACACAGAATACAAGATTTTGGCAATGGAAGGGCCAAACCAGACAGCCTAAAACAAGGCCAGCAACCAGAAAATGTCAGTTACAAACCACACAGCTAATGGTAAGCAATGGGCGGAATACATTCCTGGGTCAACTTTCTGAATGTCTCCAATCTCTTTATCAAACCAGACCGCTACAGGGTTTGGTAGGCTGAGACGTAAAAAAAGTAGTTATATGAATGTGAGCAGTGGAAGGATAGATGTCATCCAGTCAAAGGGATTTTAAAGAAGCTATTTTCCAGGGGAATGACAAACACGAGAGGAAAAAAAGACATTAAGTAAGAATCAAGCGACTAGATAGGCAACCAATGATTAGCAATGGGCTGGCACAAAGTCCACTGGGAGTTTTTCATATGGTTCACAGAATGTCTTTAAAGCACAGGCAGCTAAAAGGCGTCTGTAGGCAAGATCTAAAAATAGCAGATTAAATGTTCCTTGCATTGAGGGAATGGGACTATTGGGCTACTAAGGGTTTGGCCGGCTGAAAAGAGAGGGTGCAAATGCATGCGTGTGAGCGAGTGCATAGCTGGAAAGATGAAAGCATGTGTGCATGGATGAAAAGATGAATGTGTGAAAAGATGGATGCTTGCCGTTATCTCCCCATTTTGAGGGCAGAGGAAACAAATTCTTCCCCAGCTCCATGAAACAGAGACATCTGGGGAGAGGTTGCATTGTCATGGCTATGCTGGGACCAGGGTAAGCCAAAGTTCAAGTCCCATAACATTATGCAATTTTGTTTCGAGTGAAAGTCTGGTGCATTGAGGAAAGTATGGCCACAACACAATGGGGCCACAGACGGTGCACGGACACACACTGGTGAATGTATTGATGCACCAGTGTCTGTAACGATGCGTCAATAGATGCCTTAGAGTGGGATCGTACATGGATGGCTAAATAGGTATGGATAAGTGCCTGGGTGTAACTGGATTGATAAAGGAAGATGCAAATGTGGGGGAAGTCAAGAGCTGGACTCCATGGCGTCTGCATCAGAAGTGAATACCAGCGGAAGGCACATAGGTCCCAGGAACTCCACAAGAGACGCAAGCGGTACACCAGCTGCCATCTTCCTTCTCCTTGGCCCCTCCTTTTCTACGTACACATGACTTTTATCCTCCAAAACGACAGAACCTTGGTTGCTTGCAGTTACACAACCTCTGGCTTACCCGAAAGATGAGAAATTCCCTGAATCCACCCTGGTTTACTGAACTGCAAGATTGAAATCGGACACTCCAAAGTGGTAGAGTTGTTAGGTGCTCGAGATTTGAGGTGGGTCTTGGTGAGGCCTTTGGGGTATTTTACAAATACATGTCTACAGTTTATGTTTTCCATATGTTACCTATTTAATTGTTTTAATTTTTATTTATGGTAAATAGAGGTGGGTGAACCAACAAATTAACAGGAAGAGCCAACCTAGAGTCGAGCCAGGGGTCAGTCTGGGCTCAAAGAGACCAAGCACAAGCAAAGCCAGCAAAACATTTGTTAAGTAAATCGTGCAACAATCATCTTGTAAGCACAGAATAAAAAGTTTCACATTTCAAAAAAGTTTTCTTGGTAAGGTGGGAGTGTTTCAATCTAGTACGTTGTTTTTTTTTATACAGATGAACTGATAGTCATTTGCTAGTAGTGGTAATTGCTTAAGATGAGCTTAGAAACATGAATGCTACCTCCTGCCTTGCCCTAACGATGATGTCAGTATAGAACCAACTGAGTGAGTGAGTGAGTGAGTGAGTAAAACTTATATTGCGCAGACAATAACCCGAAGGTATCAAGGCGCCTAACAACTAATATCATAAGCAGGAGCTTATCACCATTACATATAGGCCTGCGCAAAAAGGTGGGTCTTCAAGGCTCTTCTGAATGCCTGGAGAGTGGGAAGGGATCTTAGTTCCAAAGGGAGTGAGTTCCACAATTTGGGCGCCAAGGTGGAGAAAGCCCTACCCCCCCATTTAGTTCTCCTGAAACGGGGGGCTGACAGAAGAAGTCTACTCAAAGAGCGTAGGTTCCTAATAGGAGTGTAGCGAAACAAGATGGATCCTAAACCCGTAAGACTGTTTTTAGCTAGTGCCCTATAGGTCATGCACAGGGTCTTAAAGCGGATACGATCCTCCACAGGAAGCCAATGTAATAGCTTTCTAGCCGCTGTGGCTGAGGCCCGTTTGGGAAGGTCCAGGACAAACCTGGCAGCAGCGTTCTGGACTACCTGCAAGCGCTGCAGTAGACTTTTGTTCAGTCCCACATACAGCGCATTGCAGTAGTCCAGCCTGGAGCCAATCAAAGCAACTGTAAGCTGTTTCCTTGCCTGCAATGATAGGTAATGTCTAATCCTTCTGAGGATGTAGATGATGCCCCAACAGGTAGAGATGGTTCTGTTAACCTGTTTGTCCAGGTTGAGGGCGGGATCGATCATGACCCCTAGATTTTTAGCAGAGGAGGTAGGGGTGGGGCAGGCTCCTAATGAGTCTGGCCACCAACTAGATGACCAAACATCCTCTTTCCCTCCAAACACCATCACCTCCGTCTTCTCTCCATTCAGTTTTAATGAATTGTAAATCATCCATTTCCCGACTGCCTCCATACAAGATCTAAAATTGGAGGCAGTCGGGACAGCTGACTGGGAGAGAGAGACGAGGATCTGGGTGTCATCCGCATAGGATACTATCTCCATCCCATAAGATCTAATAAGCCTGGCAAGTGGGGTCACATAGATGTTGAATAGGGTCGGACTCAAAGCCGACCCCTGAGGGACCCCACATTGCACAGGCAGGGATGGAGATAGGAACTCCCCCAACTTCACTCTTTGCACTCGATGGTTGAGGAAAGAGGTAAGTAGATCCAGGGCTGCCCCCTGAACCCCAACCTCCCTCAGCCTAGATGTTAATACTGAGGGAGAAAGGGTGTCGAAGGCCGCCGTCAGATCTAAAAGGATCAGGAGGGTGGTCGGGCCTCCATCAACACGCGTGCGGATATTATCCAGCACGATGGTGAGGGCAGACTCCGTGCTATGTTCCCTCCTGAATCCATGTTGGGAGGAGTCAAGACAACCTGAGTTCTCTATATATGCAGCAAGATGCTTGTTAAGATGTGCTTCAAGCATTTTTGCAGGGGCCGGGAGGAGAGAAATGGGCCGAAAATTTTTCAGGACCGCCGGGTCCAAAGAGGCTTTTTTTAGTAGGGGTTTTACCACCGCATTTTTCCATTGGGTGGGAAAAAGTCCATCTCTCATTGCTTTAATTGGCAATTCAGAAGGCCTTTGCCTTCTATATGTAGCTCACTTGCAAGCAAGGACTATATACAGAGCATATCCAGAACGGATGTAGCTCAAGGTGCTGTTAAATGTGCTGATGAAAGCAAAATTGTCACAGTAAAATAAAATAATTACCTAGCATCACACAGTTTGTTCAACTGAAGTGAGGTAGCTGACATTGATCACAGGTTTCCTGAATTAACACGGCACAATTCAGCCATTAATCTTACATGACAGTGCCTGCACTGAGAAAGCGTTCTTCTTAATACATTTTCCCTTCGGAGTGGATAGGCTTGAACAATGAGGTAAGAGGGCGGGCAGGAAAGCAAAAATCATGAGAAGGCTCGGCTCGTTTTGAGATTGAGGTTCTAAGAGTACCTCCAATGAGCCAGCCATTTGGCTCTAGCCTTTTAACTTTAGGCCTCTGCTGATAGTTCACACCAAGTGTCCTGCCATGCATGGGCAAGGTAGGTGGCACTGGAACCTGTTATCTACTGAGAAAATACAGTATGCATTTGCCCCAAAACGATTTCACTACGATTGGGCACATCAGTGACCCATACCAGTTGCAGACTATCAGAGGTTCTAGACAATAAAATACAAAAAAGCAAGAAGTGATACTCGATTCTTACATTTCATAATAATAATGAAAAACATACATCCATTTAAAAAGCAAATGTGTGCGCCTTGAGACTGATGTCTGTAGTGTCCACTCTGTAATTAATAAAAATAAACCCTAAGTACATTTCACCTTCTCTTGGGCTTGGTTCTACTTTATCTGCAGCTCTTCCACTCGGCCCTGGATTACTAGGACCCCTGTTGTTCCGTGCCTGTTTTCATCTGATCTCTTTTCCCCCAGACCTGGTGACTCACACTAACTAAAAGGGTCGACTGGCCTGTTGGGCAATCAAGCTGTGCCCGAAGGGCTGGTCTGACAGGTCAGCGTTTGATAACCCCACATCAATATATCTCTCTTTTGGGGGCTCTTCAACCACAACTGCCTTAACATGAGAATCAGTTTGAACTAGAACTACACCTGCGGTATCTCTGCTGGTACTCGACATTCCCAGTCATTGCAATCTCAGATGGGGCACTTGCCATTTTACTCACAACCATCACAACAATGGCATTTTGCACAGAAATGTGGCTTAATTCAAGCACATTAATAAAAACCTTTTTTTGCATCATAGAAAGTTCATTTAATTTGCGATTATGTTAATATCTCTCTACATATGCAAATCCATATACATTTCATAGAAATCATTATTAGTCAATGCACAAAATGCAAACCCCAAAAACTTTTCCGCCCTGGCATGCAGGACATTGTTGCCATTGATACAGGCCTGCCTACTCATGCCTGTGTAGGCACACTGCTAAGGCCTACCCACAGCTCGGAAGGAAGAAGGCGGTGGACTGAAGGTCAATGTTTAACGAGCATTAAGGCCTACCAACATTCCATGAGTTTGGTGCAGATATACTATGTGGTCTGTACCTGCCGGGCCCATCCTTATGTTTACGTTTACCAGCTCAATACCAAAACAAACGCGTTCTGACTGAAAGACTAGGCCAGTGTCTGATCCATACAATCACACTTTGCTTCTCAAACTCCAGGGAAGAGGGGTGTTTTTGTAGAAAGGGCCAATATCCAAGCTGTTCCTGCAGAGAGAACAGCTAAGAGTCAATTTATGATTCCATGCTACACAACCTCTGCAGTCTTTGAGTCACACAGAGGTCGTCATTGGTTGATGCATTGCTTCACTTTCTGTTTTGTTACACAGACTACAATTGTGAGGCTCATCAGACATTTTGTGTATTTGTAAAGCACACGTTTACCCAGAAGGGTATTTTGGTGCTGAATAACAGATGCTTATTGTTAACCAACTCGTTGCTACTCATTTTATCGACCTCAGAAGGAGGTGGACCCATCGGGATATGAACCTGTTGTCAAACACAGAGCCCCTACAGTGGACGCATTAGTCCACTAAGCCACCAGGCTTGGCTGTGTCTCTCCTCTAACATGATTACTTCGACTTTCCTCTCTAATGAAAGTAATTTAACTGGGTGGAAGAACTTTATTGAATTTTTGATGCCGTTTCGCTATGTGGAAAGCCTAGCAGAAGTCCGGGATTATGGAATGCTAAAAGTGAGATTGTGGTACAAGGTAAGCTGATTGATTCTGTTATAAATGTGTCCTTTTAAAACACTCATTTGAGGGGACTCTCAAGTCAGCTGAACACAGTTCCTGCAGAGACCAGAGGTCTCCTTTACTGATTTGAACTCCCATTTGTCTTTATGTGAGAGTTTCACATAAAGACAACAGTGAGAGTAACTTTTGTATGCTGCTAAAATCCATGCAACCATCGCACAGTCAAAGCCAGTGCCCCATGCTACCACAATGAAAGAAACGTAAAAAAAAAAAAAGAATGATCATACGAACTCGGAACTCCTGAAATGAAAAAACTTGCCTGTTCATTACAGCCCTAGAGACAAGGCATGGGTCCGACCACGAATTGGTTTCAGGCTGCTCTGAAATGAACCCACAAGTGACGCTCTGGAGTTTCAAAGAGGGAAGCAGGCAGCCATCTCGAGTCTGCGCAGACTCGATTTCTCGACTTCCAGACTGTTTGCAGCCTCTACCCCACCCTTTCCCAACTCGTCACAGTGACGAGTTGGGAAAGGGCGGGGTGACCAATTCTCCACTCCCTGATTGATGTGAAGCCCCGGCGCTACAGGGTTTCACTGTAAAACGCCCAGGGCTGATTCTATCTCCACGGCATCAGGGGGTGGAGACTGGTCTGCAATTCAATGCTTTTGCCGAGCTGATGACATCACAGGCCCCAGGGCTGTGAGATCGTCAGCCGGGCAAAAGCTGAAGACCTTGTCACTCAGCGTTCGCCTCACTGCAGACTGCAGTAACATCGCATCGTAGGTAGCAGGCAGTGTTTGGCAGCCCCGGTCGGTCCTGAAAAGAAAAACCTAATGAGTATTTTTCATGTTTAGGCTGTGTGAAAACAAAACAGTAAAGCACAACACTTTAGTTTTATATTGGCAGACCAGTGCCAGCTAAAGTAAAGGGGGCGGAGCCCCGACGCCCTCAAAGAGAAACCGCCACTGATGCCCATTCTTCTATCTCTCCTGATTATGCTATACCCCATGGACTAGCCTTAAATAAATATGGCCCAGACTCCTCAGTTGGCCATGTTTCTGTTAAATATAATGAGCCAGAATCACAAAGGCAATCTGAGACAAAAGTTTTACTTTATGACTTCTGGTATTCACAGAGGTCATTTACGAGTTGTATCTTTATGTCTGCAGTCGGGCCGGAATCTCCGCACCCGGGCCGTACTCTCTGCACACGGGCCGTACTCTCCAGCTGGGGCCACACTATCCATCTCATGCTGTACTCTCCAGCTTGGGCCAGATGAAGTGTAATCAATTGGCCTGAATACAACTTTTTACAAAAAGGAATATTAGAAAAGTGTGATAAATGGTGTAGGAGAGTCATGAAAATTAGTTTGTACAGGGGAAAGGGTATGGCCAGACACTGCATCATATCCCAGAAAAGTTTGCTCTTGGTACATGCAGTCCATGATTTTCCCTCCCCTCAGTGTTGAGCAGTCCATGATTTGCACCCCCCACAGTGTTGACTGTAGACTGATTCTACACCTCACTGTGAGAGGAGCGCAAATCATGGACTACATGCACCATGATGCAAAGGAGCAAACTTTTCCGGGATATGATGTAGTATCTGGCCACACCCTTTTCCGTACCCAAACTGAGCGGAGGTTTACCTTGGGGGCATGGAAGGAGATTCGGTCATTGAGGTATTGGTGTCTGATGTTGTGAATGGCCTTGTAGGCATGTGCAAGGAGCTTGATCGTAATCCTTCTTTTGATGGGCAGCCAGTGGAGGTAGCAGAGGTGTTGCGTGATGTTGTCGTGTTGTGGTATATTGAGGATAAGTCTGACTGTGGCGTTCTGGGCGGTCTGGAGTTTGCAGGGGAGTTTTTTTGCTAATTATGGCATAGAGGTCATTGTCGTAGTCCAGGCTGCTGGGGATGAGTGCGTGGGTGATGGTTTTCCTTGAGTTAGTGGGATCCACTTGAATGTCTTGCGCAGTGGGTATCAGAGCGCTGTGGGAGAAAAAGAACAAAGAATATCAGGAACATATTAATATATTAGCGGGCGACACTGAAGTCGTAGCAAATTCCAGGTAGCGTATTAAACAGCAAAACAAGATAGAAGACAAAAGGAGCTAAACTTCTAGTTCAGTGCAGTGTTCAACAGTAAGGCTTTTACTTCCCTTTTCAAGGCAAATGTTGAGGGAATCAGTCTTATTTCCACAGGTAGGGAGTTCCATATTCTCAGGGCAATTCCAGAGAATGTATGATTGTAGGTTTTCATTTTTTTTTTATTTCTTTCGGCTTGAGTAGAAGTGTACTGGTGCTCCTAGAGGGCCTAGAGGCTCCCGATAGTTTGAGCTTATTTGCCAGGTAAAGGGACCTGCTGTAGTGTAGCGCACTATGAGACATACATGCAATTTGTAACTGGATCATGATTCAAACGGGAGCCAGTTGAGCAATTTTTGATCTGGAGAGATGTGGTTGGTTTTGTTAAAGTCAATGATGAGTCTAGTTGCCGCATTCAGCGATGCTCTAATGGGGGCTAAACTGAGTTTCGGAAGCCCGAATAGAGTAGCACTGCTGTATTCTAGTCTGGAGATGACTAGTGCTAGCACCGCAGAATTGAAGTCATCTTGGGGAAGGTAGTGTTTGAGTTTGTTTTCTTAGGATGCACAGTTGGTAGCTCCTTTGGTAGATGCTCTGATGTGATCCTGCATGTTTAGGTTCTTATCGAGCACAATTCCTAGTGATTTCGTGGAATCAATGATGTGAGGTGTGCAGTTCAGAGCTGAGAGTTTTTAAAGATATTTCCCAACAATGGAGGTTTGCCTAGAAGGAGAAATTAGGAGAAATTTCATTTTAAGGGCGTTTAGTTTCATGTGGTTAGAAGTTAGCCAAATAAGAGTTTTGTGCAGGGTTCTGTTGAGTGACTTGATATCTTCAAAGGAGGTGATTTTCATGTACAGTCGGGTATCGTCCACATACATTTGATACTGGATGTTTGAGGCTTTAACCCCTTGCATGCTGATGATGGCCCCCGCCGTCATGCACTACAGTGCTCGAGTGCTGATGACGGCTGGGGGCCGTCATGACCGCACCCGCGCTAAAATCTTCAGCACAGGAGCAGAATCGCGGCAGCATGGAAGGGGTTAAGGAATACAGTGATTGGTTCCATGAAGAGGTTGAGGAGCATGGGGGAGAGTGAGGACCCTTGGAGCACACCCAGTGAGCTGGGACTGGAGTTGGATAGGTTTTGATTGGATATGATTCTCTGAGTTCTATTGTTGAGAAAAGAGGCAAACCATTTTAGAACAATGCCTGAGAGCCTCATCCTACAGTCCAATAGACTAAGTAGATTGTCATGTTTGACAGTGTCAAATGCTGATGAGAGACTAAGTAGTATGAGTAGGCAAGACTCGTTATGGTCAAGCAGGATGAGCGCGTCGTCCACTATTTGAGTGATGGCCATTTCAGTGCTGTGGCCTGGACGGAAGCCAGATTGGAATTGGTCAAGCAGTTGGAATTTCTCAATGTGTTTGCACAGTTGTTCTTGTACACATTTCACAAGTAGTTTTGCCAAGGTAGGGATGTTTGTGATTGGCCAATAATTATTCAAGTCTTCAGGGTCTGCAGTGGGTTTTTTGAGAATGGGGACAACTTGGCCCTTATTTAGGCAGTCAGGGATCACACCTTGCAGGAGACACAAATTGATGATCTTGGACAAGAGTGGGACTAGTGATCCTATCATTTCTTTAAAGAAGTATTATGCAGACGTTGCGTGTGTGGTCTGTTGGAGTAAGTGGGTGGGTTTCTGAAGGCAGGGGGCCACCAGGGGTTGTCCCATGTGGAGGGGCTGGAGCTGAGGATGAGGACTTCTGTTTTCTCCGAGTTGAGCTTCAGCCAACTGTTGTCATCCAGGTCGCGATGGCTTCCATCACTTCCTGGAAGTTGCGCCTGGTGAGACCAGGTTCCTTGGTGAGGGAGAGGATGACTTCATACTCATCAATTCTGGACCCAGTCGTGACTGGACCTCCACCATCTTTATCTTCTGTCAGCTGCCACAAATCTTTTTGTAGTGTCAGAAAATATTGGGCCTAATTCACAAAGGTAACTTACTCTTTTAAGTAACCATTGGAACTGCAACACGGTCCCATGGAATATAATGAAGTTATGGACTTAAAATAGGACCCTATAGGAAATAATATTAAATTAAAGTAATTATGTAAAATAATGAAAAATAGAAAATAAATATAAATTAATGATGATAAATATGAAAATAGTATATGGGCATTATTTGCTGTAAAATATTTCAGTACGCTATTTTGAATCAAAGTATAAACACATTCATATTATTAAATTAATTCAAATTAATTTTGTACATCACTTTTAATATTTATAAGTGCAATTAAAGAAATTAGTTTTTCTATGGCCATAAACCTACTTTTAAATTAAAACTTTGCAAAAAGTTTACATTTCTTGAATATATTTCCATTAATTAAAATTGTAATTTGAGATTAATTTAATAGTGCTGTAGCATTTTTAAAATGGGTTCTATATTTAAAGTAAATAGTCAAATCAATTTACTTACATTTTTAACATAACATTTTTTAAATATTTATTTTCAAATTAAATACATTATTTTGAATTGTTCCCTTTTCTTTGCCATGCTGAGATCCTTGATGTCATCAATGATGTCATTTAAAATGTCATGAGTGGTGTAATATGCGAGGTTGTAAGCAGTGCATGGCGGGTGCAATTCAAAGTTAGCTCAGTAAATTATAACTGGTGAATGTCAGTGTTTTTTTAATTCGGAAATATGAGTCTTTATCTTATCACAAATACTTAATTACAGCTACACTTTAACTTTTGCTTTTTTTTCAGTTAATGTCTATGTTCTTTTTTAAACATAAGCTAATGTCAGTTTAAACTTTATTTTTTTTCAATCAATATCGTTTTTTTAATCAAATTTCACCAAAATTTGCCACTAAGCATACATTTTCTTACTGAGTCGTAGGGTGTTAGAGTCAGGGTCTGTCCTGCAGCGAGGACCCGCGCCCAACCCCCATGGGAGGGCCACGCAGAGTTTCATGGAATACTGCATTTCCCGCAGGACAAGTTAGTGTTTATTTTGCCCTCTGAGGGGCCCCTCTGCGCCCCCACCACAAGGACCAGTGGGTTAGAGTATCCCCACCCTACCCCCTTTATTTTGTTTTATAGAGTGCTTGAGTCTTGAAGTGGTGGCCACATAATTTCTGTTGATGGTGCATCCAGCCAATCAGACTGCTTGGTCCTGCGAGACCAATACCTTCCCCAGGGTACTGAAGAGGCTGACAGGCAAAAATAATGGTGTGTGAAATTTGTTTTCACGTGACTTTGCAAAAGTTTATCAAAATGATGAGAAATTACGTGTAACTGCAATAATTTAAATCATTTGTTTTGCTCTGTATTTTACAGCGAAATGCATCCTCTTGTCAATTTTTGGCATGAGGATGCCTTTAAATAAAGCATTGCAGACAATAGCTGCTAGTAGTCAGTCGTCCTTGTACACATATGATACATATTTACAGCGAATTGCTCATTTTGTAGTACATTTTCATCACAAACAGTATATATGTTTGTGAAGAGACATAGCTGTGTAATTTCTAAAATTTTGCATGGTAACCCTAACACAAAATGTCCTCATATTACGTGAATTACACCAGCATATTACAAATTTCACCCAGGCAGAGTACAAACGTGCTATAAACCAATCAGAGTAGTTTATTCTTTTAGTTTGTGGTACCACAGCAGTATTGTTGTACCAACCATCCAGAATACATTGTATTTTGATCTTTAATTTCTCATAAATGACTGAGCGAATTTACACCAAATCACAAAAAACATGTTTAGTAGAGGTCTAACTTTCTTTCAAATTTGATGTCATTCAGTTCCGTACATTTTTCTGTATTGCTCCCAAATCCTTATGGGATATTGAATGGGAAAAATGCATTTTTGACACTCCCCCCTTTTCATTCACCCTGCTTGATGGATCACCTCAGAACATTCCAGGGAGGAGCTGAGGTGGATGAATGCACCAACAACTCTTGAAAAATGACCTAAAGAGCCCTTGTGAATGAATAGTAAATCTGAACTCCCTCTCCCACTGTTGTATGTATTTTCAGCAATGTTTGTTAGATTGCAGATAACGTAGTAAATCTGACCTCCCCTCAAGTGTGTTTTCTTTGGGGATGCACAAAAATTGCATAGTTTGCTGTAGTATAATTCTGTGAAATTACTGCAAAAGCAAGCAAAATTATGCGTAATTACGAAAAATGCATCTTGCGATCCAAAAATGACCCAAACTATCAGTTCAAGAAGAAATTCAACTCGAAAATGTGATTTTGAGTTAATTTCAGGTAGCTCATTTTCAAAACACTGCTGCATGCTTTTGAATTTTTAGTTTGACCATAAAAACGTACACATATGAACTACATAGGTAAAAACTCCCCTCTCCCCCTAAAATGTTTGGTGAACGCCCATTTTAAAGGAACTGCAGCTCATGTTCAAAACACTACTTGTCATGTTTGAAGTTATAGATTTACCCTCTAAAACTATCCAAATTATCTGCTTAGGTGGAAAATCTACTTGAAATGGTGCTCCCCAAAACGTGATGTAAATATGCATAAATTTCATTACACAAAATTACCAAAATGATACCAATTACATTGGCATTATAAAATTTCACCCAAGCATTATTTTTCATTCCCCAATGGTTGTTTGAAATTCGAACAGTAAATCTGCCCCCTACCCCAATCGTGCAGTTTCCTCAATGTTTGTTACACTGGAGTTAGAATAATAGTTCTGACCTCTCAAACGTATGCACTTTTCCCAATTTTTGATAGATCGGAGTTGGAATAATTAACTGAGCACACCTATGCATGGATTTTTCCAAGTGTTTGTTAGACTTGACTTGGAAAAGTAAACCTGCCCATGCCAAAGTGTGCACTTTTCAAAGTTTTTGTTAGATTGGAGTTAGAATAGTAAAGCTTGCCCCTCCAAAGTATGCATCGTGCCCAATGTTTGTTTGGCAAGAGTTACCTCAGTATATCTGACCTATTCATAAATTGCACTTTCTTCAAAGTTTGCACTTACAGTATTGTATTGGACACCCTATACCAGTGCTGCAATATGCTGATGATGCAGTACTTTTAGCACGAACTCCGGTGGGCCTACAGAGATTGATGAGTGCCTTTGGCCAATTCATGTCCTTTAAGAAAATGGTCATTATTAAAACAAAAACATTCACCATGGTCTGTGGCCCAATGCAGAAGCCATGTAGAATTTTTTTTCATTAATAACACCCTAATAGTTTCAGTAAATTTTTTCTCCTATATGGGGATTTCATTTGCGGGTAATGGCTCATGGACACAGCATGTATTGTAGATTCTAACAAATGTGTGTTTATGAGGTCTCAGGTGCTCATATACTTATCCCATATAGTTTTAAATGAACAAGATCAGGGTCCATGGTGCTCTTAAAGATGGGAAGATACACCCTACTCCCCTAATTATCAATCCTAGGACTATCCTTGGTTACACATATGAGGCACACACACTTCTTGTCATCATATTCAATCAATTTTGTACATTACAATGAACACAGTGATATTCTTGTCTTGATTTTGGGGTTTATTTTCCGGCTTTTTCTTTATGCCGAAAGACTTCCTTTAGTCAACACGTGTCGTCTCAGGGAGATATCCCTACGACTTCCTCAGGGCTATTGTGTTTGAAGTAGAACTAAGGTTCATCCCCCTTCTTGGCGTGTCAGTCCCAGCCAGAATATGTCAGTTAATGTGATACTAACAGATAAAATCCTTCAACATGACTTGGAACCAATCAGCCCAGACTCCATAGACACAGGTTCCTGTAAAGGAACTACACTCCCACAGGTCCCATTATCACTCATATACAGAAGGATGCTACCATTCTCTTTAAACTAACAGTATTAGACATAATACTGGGGATCACACGGTGATCCTTAATAGGGAGAACATCCGAGCATTTACTACAAATATCACGTGTACCTCAAGTTGAAGGATTTTATTTTTTGGCGTGTGCCTCATATGTGTAAATAGCATGTATTGTACACCAGAGCCAAAATGAGTAGGGTCTGTCAGGGGATTTTCAAATTTTCCTTTAAATTGGGCAGTCGACTCAATAAAGAAATGATTGCTATATATAAAGCAAAAAGAGTGTCCACTGCCTCTTATGGGGCAGGCCTCTGGGGTCATGTTAATAGTCCTGCTCTGCAAATAGAAAAAAAACAGATTTATAAAACGGCTTTTATGCCTACCATCTTTTGCTTCAAATACAAATATACACAATGAGGTAGACCTGCAGTTCTTTGAAGACCACCCTTTGGTGAGACCTTCGTTATTATTGGTTTCACAATGGGCAAAGGAAGAAACCAGCTTCATCAGAACTATTATCATGGACTGTTTAGCCTTGGATGATGTTTGAAGTATTCCTTGGCTTTTCTATATTAATTCTCTTCTTGGTAGGTTGTTTAATCTTTCAATTTGGTCAGACCCCATCCATGTTATATTATTAACTGAGAGTAGGATTAAAGACACCTTCCTACAAAATAAATTGATCAAGTGTGGGGTAGATGAAAGTAAAAAACATCAATAGCCGTCTACAAGTCCCTGCAGCAGCAGGAGAGGGGCTATAAATACTTACTACATGTGTCAAATTTGCAGCACCAATTTGTGCTAGTTTGATTGAAATGTGGAATTGTGCACCACCTAGTTGCCTTTCCTAACATGAAGACTTTCTCCCCTGACACAGGCTTCTGCCCCTGAGATGGCCAAATTAAGCAAAGCACTGCACTTTTTAGTGTTCTGTAGTTTTTATCAGAATTTTAGGTTTTTTATTTGAAACTTATGTTTGTTGCCCAGAACATTAGATCGCATAAAGTAGCTATGAAATTCCTGGTGACACTGAGCTACACTTCTGTGTGTTATAATGTTGCCCTTTTTATAATGAATGCCATTAATATAAAGAAAAACATTTTGTAATAGCTAAGCAAACAGAGCACTATTCACTTTGTATTGTTTCATAGATTTTATCGGGACTTCAGTTGTTTTACCTAAATTGATGGTTGTTGCATAGAATATTATATCATGAATTTTTAGCTGACTCTGACTGTACCTTTTGTATGTTATAATGTCGCAAAAGGGCAGTGACTGAATAACACTACTGATGTTTTAATGTATTGTATGAAATGGGGGTTTTATAATATGACAATGGGGCATTATGTTATTGTATTTATATGCCTGAGTTATTACTCTGCACTTTTATGACTGTTTTTTTTCTCAGCCGAATAAAGTTTCATTAATTGAATTGAATAGTGTATTGGGATGTATTTTTTTTTAAATGTTCATGCATTGGATTTTGTTTATTGTTTTAATTAAATATATTTTAAAAGTATACAAACTAAAAAGTATAAAACATTTTAAATTGTGTTTTGTTTTTTAAAAGTATTGTTCATGTATTTTAGTTCTTGACATTTATTATGTTATTTATAAAATATATTTTAATGGTATACTAAACATAAGGTGTGTTTTTAAATGTTTAATATAATGTATACTTCATATTTCTTATTGAGTATTGATATTATTTTGATATTTACAAATTACATTTATTTATTCAATATATGGATTTTATGTCTTACTTTCATAATGTATTCATATTATATTTACAGCTATATTAAGGATTCATGCATGTGTAGGATTTTTTTAAAAGCTAGTTATTTAATTGTGTATTATGTATAGTTTTTAAATGCATTATTTTATTTGAAAGAATAACTATTTGTTAAGTTGTTACAATATAAATATTTTGTCATTTACAGTCTTGAAATGTACATAACATGTATATAAATCTGATATTTTTACCTCAATATTTTTATATATTATTTGTTATCACACTTTTTTGTGGTTAAAATTCTCTACTTGAAGTTGGTTAATTGATTCCAAGCTAGAGAGGACACCTGCAGTGATGGAGAGTTCAGGAATATCAAAGTAGGTTTTGAAGTCTCCCAGAATGAAAAGGTTAGATTGTTTTAATGTGATCTTGGAGCCAGTAAATATAAAACATTGGAAGACTTGAGATTCAAATTCTTGAGGGTAGACCTTGTCTTCCTGTTATAAGGAATTTCTCTGCTTTGAGACGTCATCCATTGAACCCTGTTCCTAGTATTGTATAGTATGACTTGTTTCACCCAGATAGTGCATTTAATTCTCCAATAAGGCCATTTTAATTTAGTGAAGAAAGTGTGTCACACAATTGAGCTATTGTTTACATGTATTAGATAAGTTACCCCGAAAGTGTTGTGGTTTCGGGTTCTATCAGGCCTACATACTCTGCATAAACTTTCGAACACCATAGAAAAGAAGTTGGCACGGAAACTGGGAAATGCAAAAGACAAGTTTATTAGGACCCCATGGGGTGGTGGTACATTCCTACAGCACCCTTCGGCAATGCAAGAAGTATCACACCGAACATCGGTGCGCGACCTCTTTTATACAAGTTAACAGCAATAAAAAGGTAGGCGGCATACATTTGAACAGTTTTAGGTACATATAAGGGCATTTTTGGAACACAGCCAGCATGTGGGAGGGGCTTAATACCACTGGTCAGTTTGGGGAACATTCCTAAGGAGTGACCACTCGTTAGTCCAGAGATCAGATGTACGCATGCGCGAGACTGACCATTGCTAAAAAAGGCCTGTTGCTGGGCAGGGTAAAGGTTCACTGGCATGGAGGAAGGACGAAAGGGCACGCTGACCACGAGGCCGCATGTTCATACAAAATGGAAGCCACCAGATACAAAATGGCCCCCGCACGTTTGGTCAAGTTAACAGTAAAAGCTCGTGTAGCTGAGCTAAATGCTAACTCAGGTACTGCCAAATTACGACAGACGGCCCTTTTAGCGTTTAGCTGAAGCTACCTCATAATGGAAGTAATCCGGATGTTCATCATCAATGTCAATCATCATTATTTTCATTACTTCGACATTACTCATCTGTACATTTTTAGCAATAGCTGGTTTGGATGGGATACAGGCTGTAATACATACAGAGCATAAAGTAGGGCCACATTGGATACATAAACAACAAAAGAAGAATATCCCAATAATCACGCATAGAACCGTTAACAGTTTCCAACCCCATGTACTGAGCAGAGTCCAAAACCAGCCAGAAAAAGTCCAAGTACCATTATCAGGGTGAATTTCAGCAGCAATTTTGTGCAATTTAGAAATGGCATCATACACAGATGGTGAATTATCAGGGACATAAACACAACAACTACTTCCGATCATGCGGCATGCACCCCCACGATCAGCTAATACTACGTCCAGAACCATCCGGTTCTGAAGCATAACAATTCTCGTAATCTGGAGCTCCTCAGTTATATTCCCTAGAGCAGAGGCAGTTTCATTAGCAACTGCTTCCACAACACGTGTCAGCCACCTTATTTTCCTGCTGTTTAAAGCAGCACCAACAAAAGAGAACAGGCCTAAATTAAAATCCACATATTGTTGTAGTGAGGTATCAGTTTGGTCAACATCATCAAGGTCCAATGTTCTCTTAACTCTATTCAATATAAAATCGTGATACAATACAAAATCATTATGGTACATAGGCGGGGCAATAAACACAGGGGGTAGTACAAAAGATATATAACATGTGCCTAACCATCCAAGAGGAAGACAATGATAACCTTTATTACCGCAAATAAAGTAAGTGTTTCGTGAGGCCACAAAAGTAATACCATTTGGTGTATCAAATGTGAGAGTAGTATTACATTCAGTCCTCCCTACCGGAATTGTTCCTTTATTTCTAATGCAAAGATCTGCTTTTGTATCAATAACTGTAATCACATGTAAACTAGACATATTTGTAAGTCTCTGATTAGTGAAGATACGAGGTGTAGATACATTGTCCGGTCGATATTCTTCCCACTCGAATTTAGTTCCTTCTGCTTGTGGATAGCCATCACGATCGTTGTAACAGACCTTGTTTAATCGGAAAAGTAGTCCACCTTTTGTTGGCCATCTTAAGGTAAAGAGAAGAGTGTACCAAGCATTACACGAACTATTGTGAGAAAAAGGAAGAGGAATAAGAGGAGTTCCTCCTCTCTTCTGATGTCCAGGCAACATCCCACACACCCAACAATTGGAGGTATTTGTCATTTTGTGTGTATGGTGTAGAATCTGAATGAAACTGTTATTCAAGTAAGTCTGTCTATGTCTCTCTTCATGATAGGGCAAAGTAAAATGGAAATGTTTGGATGGAATTGGAGTGGTAGGCAGTAAATATTCCCGTGCAGGAAACAGTCTTTCTATAGTCCAAGCTATTACTGCTATTACCACTATTGTCGTAGCAAAAAGAACTGCACCCAAAATTCTTCTATTTCTCAATGTCATAGGTGCCATAGTACAAAGAACAAAGTCTCAAAAACCAAACAAAAAAATAAAAATATAGTGCTGAGAACCGAGGCTGCCGCTGGTTTCTTCTCCGAGATTCAAGACGGGTGTCGCTACACTGGGCAGAACTGATCCCCCCCTTGATATTCCCGGCTTCCGTTTTCACAAACCTCGTAACGGTTACTAACCAGTCACGAAAAATACAAAAAATATTATTTCCTTGGCCGCAGATTGTACTTCACTCCACCAGAAACAGTGTGGTCTGGGAAGGCTCCCTCCGACTCGTGAGGCGTAACAGCTGGGCTCCTCTCCGCATCCAAGATGTCTCGGTAGTCAGACAACGCAGTAGGATTCACCAGATACGGAGAGGCACGTTGGCAGTGCGTTGAATGTATCCACCGCTTCTTATTCGTGACGCGCACAGCCGTTCGCGTTGCCAGCAGTACCTGTTCAGGGCCACGCCACCTCGGCTCCAAACTGCTGGATCTCTCGAACGCTCGGATCATGACATGATCGCCAGGACGAAGATTGTGAGCCTCTCTAATGGAATTGTCGGGGAGCGCTTCTCGAACCTGTTGATGAATAGAAAGTAAACGATTAGTTAATCGTGCCAAATAATCGTTCATCATTATACAAGGCACATCATGTATCAAACGAGGCTTTGGAACTCCCCAAATATTCATGGGCCTTCCGAACACCACTTCATAGGGTGTGAGGCCAGATCGGGAATGTGGCACTGATCTAATAGACAGCAATGGAAAAGGCAAAGCGTCCGGCCATTTCAAGGACGTGGATGCCACGATCTTTGCTAGCTTCTGCTTCAGAGTCGCATTGTACCTCTCTACTAGACCTGCTGACTGCGGGTGGAATACAGCGTGAAACTTTTGCTTAATTCCCAATCCTTTCAGGACATGCTCCACTACTTTCCCAATGAAATGAGGACCATTATCATTCCACAAAAATTTACAAACACCATAACGCGGGAAGTACTCTTTGAGTAACACCTTAGCTGTTGTCAATGCTGTATTATCCTTCGTAGGGTAGGCCTCAATCCATTTACTGAAGGCACACACCACCACTAGGACATATTTGAGGTTATTACAGCGCTCAAGCTGGATGTAATCCATTTGCAGTACTTCGAATGGTGCAGTAGGTGGAACAAACCCTCCTTTAGGAGTATAGGTCCCTTTAGCAGGATTGTACTGTAGGCATATCAGACAGGTCTGCACTACTCTCTTAGCCGTGCTGGCAATCTCAGGATGCTCCCAAACTCGTGTAAGCAATTTAGTAATTGCAAGAGCTCCAACATGTGCCAGCCCATGTGTCATTTGAACCATTGCTTGCAAGTAAGCAGCAGGCAATTTCCATTTCTCCATGTCTTTGCTTCTCCAACAACCCTCATCATCCAGTACTCCCTCTGTTGCCCAGTTTGCGAGTTCTGCTTCAGATGCTGACTTCTGTATGTCTAGAATTTCTTCTCTAGCATCATGCCATCGCTCAGCTTGTGATCTCACCACATACATAAGGGAGTCATTTTGTAACATGGCAGTCTCTCTCGCTATGCGGTCTGCAAAAGCATTTCCTTGTCCTATTTTGTCTGTCACTTTCTTATGTGCACTACATTTGATTATCGCAACCTTCTTTGGACATAACAGTGCATTCAGGAGGTCACATACCAACTCTCCGTACATGATGTGTGTTCCGTGTGAGGTCATAAACCCTCGTTCCTTCCAGAGTAGGCCGAAATCGTGCACTACTCCAAAAGCGTAACGGCTATCAGTATAGATATTCACACATAAACCAGCACTTCACTCACATGCTTTCGTTAAGGCTATCAATTCAGCTGCTTGGGCAGATTTGTGCGGTATTCGTGCTGTTTCTACCACTGTTTTAAGTGTCATGATCGCATAGGCTGCGGAAGCCGTACCATCTGGCAACCTCACACACGATCCATCAACCCACAGTTCCCTGTCTACATCTGGAAGTGGCGCGTCCTGTAAATCGACACGCCCTTTGTTTGTTCGCCAGTCAGAAAAACACAGTCATGTTGTTCTTTCTCCTGGGTCTCAGTAACAGGATATGGCAATAAAGTAGCAGGGTTCAGAGTGGCGCACCTCTTCAGTGTAATGTGTGGCGCCAACAGTGTTAACTCGTATCCTGTTAAACGGGCACTGGTTAGATGCTGCGTTTTTGTTTGGTTCAATAGAGCATCTACCGCATGGGGAACTAACACCAAAAATGTATGCGACAAGACTATTCCCTCACTCTGCCGTATAGCTACTGCTGTTGCTGCAACTGCTCGGAGGCATCCAGGCAGTCCTCGAGCCACCGGTTCGAGTACCACTGAAAAATATGCGCAAGGCTTCTGTTTGTCTCCGTGTAACTGTACTAAGACTGACAATGCGCACCCATCCTTCTCATGTACATACAATGTAAAGAGTTTTGTATAATCTGGTGTACCTAACACTGGTGCGGAACAAAGAGCTTGTCTCAATTGCTCAAAAGCATTCTGACATTCATCTGTCCATTCAAGGAGGATTGGTGCAGTTTTGGACAGCAATGCTAACAAAGGTTTTATAATGTACGAAAATCCTAGTATCCATTGCCTACAAAAGGACGTCAACCCTATAAAAGCACGAACATCCTTCTGAGTGCAAGGGACTGGTGTATCTAAAATTGCTTGAATTCGATCTGATGTCAATGCACGTCCCTCCTTAGACAAAAGATGACCGAGGTAGGTCACCTTTGGTCTACAATATTGTAACTTTTTTCGTGAAACCTTGTGATTGTGTTTAGCAAGGAAAGAAAGTAGGGAGAGTGTACTCTCCTCGCATTGCTCCTGTGTGTCTGCCGCGAGCAAAATGTCGTCAACATATTGGATAATCGCCACCCCAGACTGCAAATCAAAAGAATCAAGCTGTCTTTTTAAAGCCTGGCTGTAAATGCTATGACTTTCTGTGTAACCTTGAAGAACTCGACAAAATCTATAAGATTTATTATTTAGTGTAAAACCGAACAAATATCGGCTGTCAGGATGAATGGGGATCGAAAAGAAAGCATTTTTCAAATCGACCACCGTAAATGTAGTAGATGTGGGTGGAACCAAAGTGAGTAAAGTGGTGATATCAGACACTACCGGATACTGGGGTACAACTATCTTATTAATTTCCCTCAAATCAATAATGAAACGATAGATCTTAGTATCTGTATCTTTCTTTAGGATCGGAAGAATTGGACTGTTGCAAACATTGTAGGGAACTTCCTCCACCACCCCTGCCATTATCAAATCATTCACAATGTGTGTCAAAGCTATTTCGCCTTCTCTGGAGATCTTGTACTGAGGAACGCGAGGCAAAGTCGCTCCCTCCTTTACAGTAATATGTACAGGAGGAATAATCATTTGACCCACATCAGTATCGGAAGTAGCCCATAAAGTGCTAGGAAGGGAAGCTAACGCATCGGCTTCCTGCATGAGGCACGATCTTTCAATTTCTGGGTAGTTCTCATTTAAAATAACCCGCACCCCTTCAGGGGCACAGCGTATTGTTGCACGAAAATGCTTTAGCATATCAAGGCCCATAATATTATCTGGTGTATTTGGAGATAATAGAAACGGACATGGGGCAATGAATTTATCAACGTGAAATGTAAGGGGTTGAGACAATGGGCTTAGAGAAGGTGTTCCATCGAACCCTATTGCAGTAATTGTTTCGCCAGACAGGGGAGCCCTTGGAACCAAGTGTTTGGACAGAGGGCTACGAGTAGCTCCTGTGTCAACCAGAAACTGATCAGTAGAACCCAAAACATGTGCTGATATATATGGACCCCTTTGATCGACTGGTACTTCAACCGATTCCACACCCCATCCTACGCAATCCTATGCATATCGATTATCCTGAGACTCAGTATTCTCTCCTTCAGCTATCTGATATTGATTCCGCCGATCAAAAGTATTATGTTCAGCCTGACCACGAACCCTCTCCTCAAACCTACCACGATCATTCGCTCCACCTCTCGGTCCTGAATAACTATTCCGTGACCTTCCACTTCCTCGACCCCTCTGACTACGCTGTTCACGAAGTACCAGACAATCTGCAATCCAATGTCCAAACTGCTTACAGTATGCACACTGATCCTCAGAAATGTCAGAACGAGGGGGAGACGCAACATACGATCCTCGTCTACCCCTATCATTCCCTCTCGATTGCGTAGCATAAACCTGAGCCAACATCACCTTCGTCTTTAAGTCCTTCGTTTTTTTATCACTACTTTCTTTAGCCTCCAATTCCTGTCGTTCATAATACTGAGCCATAGTTAATAAAGAAGCGGGTGTTGCAGTGGTCCATGAACTTTCGCTAGCCTTTAACCGTTTTGCAATCTCCGGTAGGAGATTAGCCACATACTTATCTACGAACAAATGCCTGCCTGTGTCCTCTGTTAATAATTGACCACTGTAATCATGGAATGCTTCCTCAAAACGGGAAAAGAAATCAGAGACCAATTCGTCCGCCTTCTGTTTACAGGACGCCAATACTGTCCAATCAATTTTCTTAGGGGGAACAAGCGTTTTTAATTTATTCAAAATAGCCGTCGGTAAATCTAAAATCAATTGACACGGCTTACATGCAGGTTCCCTAGCCAAATCAGCTCGAGCTATGTCCTTCCATTCTGCACCTAAAATCGCTCGATCATCAAACTTACGAATCGCCCTCCACATATCAGGAGGCAATATCAATCCAAAAAAGAGATCAATATCAACTAATGTCATAATGCACGAAGAAATAGCGCCCTCCACACCTTCATAAAAAGCTGCTGGATTTTTACGGGGGTCAGGCAAAGCATTCTTAAGTGCCATAACATCTGCTCTATTCCATGGCGTATAAACCCAATTATATATGAAATAACCCTTCGCATCTACAGACGTCTTATCTTCATCCGTGCCTGCCCCTTTAGGAGGGACATACAAAGGCGCAGCTTCTCGCATAGGCATAACATTAACTGCAACACTCTTATCTGATCCATAGATAGGGCTCTCTCTGGAAACTTTCGTCGTTCCAGACACTGATGGATCCGATGCCTTTTTCGCCGCTCGCAATCGTGTCGCCTCATCCCGTAGCTGAATCAAATGCTGAAAAAATTCATCCGCATCTGAAAGAGCAAAAAGACCTTTACGAAAATTCTCACGACCAACTGATATATCTTTAGGTTCCAACTCAAGAGAATTCTTCTAAACTGCTCAACAACTTCACTTGCAAAATGATCTAGAAAATACAATCGTTCCTTTTCAGACCACTTACTCATAAGACCATCAACCTCTGAAACAGTTATAGTATTTATATTAAGTTTGCGAGCAACCGAGCGCAATTCCGCTATTCGCTCGGTAGTTAACCTGGTACGCTGTTTATCCTGATTATCCTCGTCCGATTCCTCATCCGGAGCCGTAGGCGGAACATACGGAGGCGGGCAACGATCTAACAATGAAAAATCATCTAATTCATTAGTAAGGACAGGATAAAGAGGATGTCGAATAGGAAACTAACCATTAACTTGTAAATTACGTTCTCGACTCTCTTTCTCTTTCTGTTCCTGCAATTCCTTCTCCTGCAGCTGTAAAGCTTTATCCTGAGCAGCCTTTCGCTGCTCTTTGTCCGCCAAGGCTTCTTCACGCTTCATTCGTTCACGCACTGCTTTCTCCCACATACGCACACAATCGAACATATCCTGTCTAGACCTGCGCTGAAACAAACATTGTTCCACATACTGAACTTTTCGTAAGTCAAACGACCCATGTAGTGGCCATTGCAATCCACGATCAGTTTTGGTGTATTTGTGCCATAATGTGCTATACATAATGGGAGGAAGGCCAAATTTAGGGGCTCATTAGGATTGCGGATTTCCCGCAACCTCCGGGCCGGCGGAAGCCACCGCCAGCCCGGAGGATGCGGGAAAACCGCTGCGGACTGAAAAAGACCCCACGCCAGATTAGGATGGCTGGGGGATCGTTTTTCAGTCCGCAGCTTTTCCGCCGCGGTCGCCTTCCGACCGCGGCGGAAAAGCAATAACATGGCTGGCGTTGTCTATCAGACACCGCCAGCCATATTATGATCGCGTAGGAAGTATGCTTTTCCACGGCGGCTTTTCCGCCGTGGAAAAGCATACGGAGATTGCCTTCGGGGGCCCGTTGCGGGCCCCCTGGGTGAAGGGGGGCGTGGGGGGTGCACATGGGGGGTACCATAGCATTTGCGTGAACAAAGCGGCAGGCACCGCGCGGTGCCTGCCGCTTTGTGCACGCAAATGCTGTGCATGCATTTTTAACATTGCGGCGGGTGCAGCTTGAAGCTCCACCTGCCGCAATGTTAAAAATAGAGGATGTGACCGCCACCCTGGCGGTCACATCCTAATCTGTATGGAGGGACCGCCGCTGCCCCTGCGGACGGTCCCTCCTACTCTATGGTGGCGGACGGACTCAAGTCCGTCCGCCATCATAATCGGCCCCTTAATGTACATTTCGCGATTAGGAGTTCCCTCTGGGGGAGCCGGCTGAGATTCATTTAATCGATAATTGGTACCATTTCCAAAGCAGCACATTCCTCGGAGTGTGCTTGGAACAGGCATGTTCAAAATATCACGAAAACGCGATATTACAACAAATGGCACTAAAATGTACTTTACGCACGGTGTGCCGTTCAAACAAATTCAAAATCAGAGAAATATCCCTACATGCCTGCCTATGTGAGGTGCACTCCACATATAATTCAAATCATAGGTCCAAACTTTAGCTAACTCATACAAATTCAAATTCAAATTCAAAAAGCCACAGTAAGTGTCAGTAGACTACCTTACCAAACATAAGCTTACCAAATATTTTCAAAAGTATCCAGATTCCAACTGCCAAGTTCCGTAACCGAATCAGCCAAACGGGCACTACACGACAATCCAAACGATCAGGATCTCAGTCGAGGACCGGCGCCACCTGGAAGGTTAGATCAGAAGGAAAGGAAAAAACACCGTGGGTACCAAGACTCATGTCACTCAGTGGCAGCGTACAAGTCCATAGCGAGTTTCCAATCCTTCGTCGCGACCTCTCCTTCGGGCATCCGAGTCGCCGATGAGTCCCTTCGTGGTCGCCAATTGTGGTGTCGGGTTCTATCAGGCCTACATACTCTGCAAAAACTCTCGAACACCATAGAAAAGAAGTTGGCACGGAAACTGGAAAATGCAAAAGTTTATTAGGACCCCATGGGGTGGTGGTACATTCCTACAGCACCCTTCGGCAATGCAAGAAGTATCACACCGAACATCGGTGCGCGACCTCTTTTATACAAGTTAACAGCAATAAAAAGGTAGGCGGTATACATTTGAACAGTTTTAGGTACATATAAGGGCATTTTTGGAACACAGCCAGCATGTGGGAGGGGCTTAATACCACTGGTCAGTTTGGGGAACATTCCTAAGGAGTGACCACTCGTTAGTCCAGAGATCAGATGTACGCATGCGCGAGACTGACCATTGCTAAAAAAGGCCTGTTGCTGGGCAGGGTAAAGGTTCACTGGCATGGAGGAAGGACGAAAGGGCACGCTGACCACGAGGCCGCATGTTCATACAAAATGGAAGCCACCAGATACAAAATGGCCCCCGCACGTTTGGTCAAGTTAACAGTAAAAGCTTGTGTAGCTGAGCTAAATGCTAACTCAGGTACTGCCAAATTACGACAGTGTCCCTTGCAAGCCCACAGGGCTGGGTTCCTATTATATACACCTGTGATATGTTACACATTGGTAATAATATAGCCTCACAGAGAACAGTTGACCAAAAACTGTTTAATCTGTGTAAGTAAAGCTTAATTTTCGAGGAAGAGGCCTAGATGGAAATTAAATCATTTTATGGCTTTTCCTGGGAAAATAATAAAGTGATAATTAAAATGTATTTTCTTATTATTTCCAAAAATAAATTCAATCGGGAAAGTAGACTTTCAATACCTTCCGAACCAGTTTGAGTCTCAGCCTTACTCTAGAGGACCAATACACATAGATCGCTGGTTGTCAATGACCATATTCTTAGAAAACAATTGATCTGCCTTTGGGGTAAATTGTTGTCAGCAAGTGGTTGGTTAACCGTGATTAGCCATCTGGGATAGGGATAGGAACAGTAGGCAGAATAAAGGACAATCTTAATAGTTCCTCCTTTTACTTGACAAATAGGGATGCCAATAACTGCTACCATTCATTCCAAGAGCCCTCACAGACTTTCTAGCTCCAACCACATGAGTAGAGAGATCAAGATTTGGCCCTGACAGAGGGGAGGATAGATAATCATTTTAGAAATAGTGGCTGTGAAAGGACATGTGCTCTTCCAGGTGGAAGTTGACAGGAGCCACCTTGCTTGGGATGGTGGAAGATTCACATCATTTAAGTCACAAGACAAGATCTGCAACCAAACACAGGGAAATTGTAAAACAATATTTAGGACGGGGTGGAGGAAATTCTCCAATCACTGGCTAGTGTGGAGGATAGGACTGACTCCTCAAAGCCACATTCTCAGACCTCTCCTGTACCTCAGATCTAAATATATATATGTATATATATATATTTTTTTTTTAAGAAGAGTATGCCTCACTACTGGAAAACAAGACCCCAGCATTCCTAACTCCTGCTGGTACTAAGGGACCAGACCTACTCTCCAAGGGTCAAGTGGTTGACTTCCTATTTTCATCTCCTGGAACATAAAAACCATAAGCCTCCATTCCCAAGGTAGCCCACTGAGGATTAGACCCTCCAGGAGTCCTGGCTGGAGAGAGGCCTGTGGCCTAGAAGATTACCAAGAGGACCTGGGGGCTCTAGGACTGACCTGGAGGAACATCTCAGTAGTTTAAGGAAAGTGAACTTAGTAAATATTTCCCTTTTCAGCTTACTGAAACAATGTCCTGAGGCTTTCCTAGGGACAACACACGCTCCATGGGTAAGAAAAATAGTTTTGTCATATTTGACTGCAGGGAAACATGTTTCAGCTGGATTTCATTTTACAGGTATCTGGCTTTGTGCAGGCCTGGCCAGCAACATCTTCCAGCCTTACATTAATGGGGAATTTTGAGAAAAAAATAGTGGAGGTAAGGCATTGAACAGGGGTGGGGCGGTCCATCCATTCCGTTGTTGAAGCCACCCTGGCATCTAAAAAATGCAGCTGGCTGAATCAAAACCATGGCTTCAGCAGGAGTTTGACAACAATCTATCGATCTTAATGACCCTTACCAGCCTTAGCTTTGAACTTTGCCCAACTGAAAGATTTTTGGCTTAAAATGTAACTAATTTCTAAGGTAAAACCTTAAACCGGTGCGACTTGCTTGATATAGCCAACCTCCAATCCATCCTCTTTCACCTGAAATCTTATCTTTGGTCCTGTTCAGCAGTGAACTGATACTTTACATTGTCACCTTACTTTTTCTATGTATGTTCTATCTTAAAACATTGAAAAAATATTGCTCCCTGTTTGCCTTTTAGGATTTTGATCATTTCATTCTCTATTTGCTCATTACATGTTTCTCTATTATTCTAAATAGTTTTGGATATTTTATTGTGTTTATTTTTTATTGTGTTCATTTGTTATTGTGTCTAGTTCTTAACTTTAAAACTATTGGTACTGTATGAATGAAACAGATATTTCTCAAGGGAAATGCCTGCCAGTTGTGCCACATCTTCCAGGGGTTCAACAAAGATTCTTTAAGAACTGGGTTTTAGCTTAACAAGACTGTGTTTATTAAGATGGTGAGGGTGCCACTTTCGCAAATTAAGAAGTTAGGGGCATATTATCAAGGACAGCGTTAAAATTATCGCCGGTTTAGCGGCAGAAAACTGCCGCTAAAGTGGTGACAATGGGCTTGATAATATGTCCCAGAGAATTCCAATAGAAGCCCATGTTCACACCAGAACGTGGACTTCTATTGGAATTCTCAAGGGCATATTATCAAGCCCATTATCTCCGCTTTAGCGGCAGTTTTCTGCCGCTAAACCGGCGATAATTTTTAACGCTGTTCTTGATAATATGGCCCTAAGTTTCTGAAACAGTGGTTGTGTGGGAATAGAAAGATGAGGTAGTGGTAGTAGAAGAAAATCTTTATTCGGTTTCAATTTACATTAAAAACCATAAAAGACATTATACAATACATCATTTAAAATTCATTTTAACAGTGCTAAGACAGAGTTTATATATTTACAAAGGGGGATACCCTTCTTCTATGCCCCTGATAATCAAGCATTACCACATCAAAGATTTACTCTATGTTTAAAAATGCATTTTAAAAAGGTGCTCACAATTTTACATATCAATTCAGAGCTTAAAAATTGCAGGCACAACATAGCGGGACGGCATCTTCTAAGGCCCAGATTTCTCAAAAGGGGAGATAGCCACAGCTTGCGATGTGCAGAATAAAATTTGCAGAACATTACCGTATGGATTGTTGACTGTTCAGACGTTTCATCACACGGGCAGACCATTAAGCTTTCGTCCCAACTATTTCTGTTAGGAAAGGCTACGACCCTATGGAAAATGTTCAGCCTAAATCTAGCAAGTAAAAATCGCTCAAAGTGTGACTCAACATAGGTTAAATAGGGTTCTATTTCTAGCGTGGTCATGACTGTCAGAGAGTGTTGGACTGAAAGTTTATTTGTCTCTATGCTGATACGTAGTTCTTCTACATGACTCAAAGCCCTTTTTTTTAGATCTTTCCTCGGAATTTCAATAATTGATTCAGGGTTGGAATAATATTCTGCCATTCCAAGTCAGTAAGACAGTTTTTTACGTATCTCAGCCATTCTATTTTTTCCACGTAGTCCAATGACATACAGTCTGCCACAATCTCCTTTGTAAAAGTATTTTTTGTTGACGCCCAAATACGGCGCCAGAGGAGTATGGGTTCGATCTTTGCCAAGTCCTCGATATGGGGCATTCCTAGCTCTGCATGGCAGGCAAAAGTAGATACTCGTTTCGGGACCGCCAAAAGGAATCTCATGAAGGTATTCTCTGCTACCTGTAGGTCTTTTGTGTTTTTGTGTCCCCACAGACCCGCCCCATAGAGTGCGATGGAATGACACTTTGCTTTATAAATGCGTAATAACTCTACTGGTGGCCTTTTTCCTAATTTCTGTGCGAATTTTATGAGGGCGGCAATTGCTCAGAGAAGTTGGTGTTTGCGGGCTTCTATAGCTGCTTTCCAATTTAGCTTCTCATCCATCATAATCCCCAAGTAAGGGTATTGGGTAGTTGGTTCTATTTTTTCATTATCGAGAAAAATTCTCTTCCCCTGTTTTTTTCCTTGTCCTGCCACCATGACATATGTCTTCTTTATATTTATGTGGAGGTCCAAGTTGGCCATGAATTGTGCGTACCTATTTAGTGCTTTCTGTAGCTCCCGTGGGGTGCGTGCTAATATCACAGCATCGTCTGCGTATAGGAGCGCAGGCACCAGGCGATTTTTCACTCGGGGTAAGTCCTGGCCCCCCCCCAACATCTCTACCTCGAGGCCGTTAGTATGTTATGTTATGTTATGTTATGTTAAATTAAGTTTATATAGCGCACGGCTACTCTAAAAGAGTGTCCCGGCGCTTTCCACAGGCAGCTCGAAGTAGAATAACACAACACGAAATAAACAGATACAAAGAAGAAGAAAAAAAAAACCACCAGAGGAACGCCTAAAGATTAAAAAGCCAGGTCTTCAGGCTCTTCCTGAACTGAAGCAGATTGGAGGTGCTGCGGAGCGCCAGCGGGAGCGAATTCCACAGCTGGGGGGCCTTATAGCTGAAAGAGCGCCCCCCAGTGCGGGCCTTCCTCACACGCGGAACCACAGCCTTAAAAAGAGATTCGGACCGCAGTGAGCGGGCTGGGCGATAAAGGGAGAAGAGAAAGGGGGCCAAGACACACCCCTGCCTGACGCCGCGCTCCACCGCAAACGGCTCCGATAGTTCGCCCCTCACCCCAAAACGCACCCTGGAGGAAGCGTTGGAATACAGTTCTCTAAGGAAGGTTACCAGGACTGGATCCATGCCCATGTTGATAAGGACTACCCACAGTTTTGCATGGGAGACACAGTCAAAAGCTGCGGATAGGTCGACGTAGACCATATAAAATTGTACCCGCTTAGCCGACACATACTTTCCCATCATTAGGGCCAAGTTCAGGGCTTGTTCTGTAGTCCCGAAACCCTCACGGAAGCCAAACTAGATATTCGAAAGGGTCCCGGTATCGTCCGCCCACTCCTGTAGACGCTGGAGAACCACTCTGCCCAGTACTTTCCCCAGTGAGTCCAGGAGCGAGATCGGACGGTAACAGGACACATCCTCTCTGTTTCCCTTTTTAAATATAGGTACCAAAATTGATTGGGTCCAAGATGCAATTAGCCCACGCTTCATGGTAGCGTCAAACACCCTTTTTATAATTGGGGCCCACAGATCTAGTTTAAATTTAAAAAAGTCAACTGGTACCCCATCTGGGCCAGGAGCTTTTCCGCATTTGCTCGCTTTAACTGCATTAATTACTTCATAGAGTTCGACCTCCAATGCAATTGGAAATGGGGTATCCTGATTTTCCTGGTCGTTTCCCTCAGTTAAAACTACTTTAGAAGGGTTACCAAAGATTTTCGAGAAATGGTTTACCCATGTTTTTCCCTCGATTGCAACTTCTACTTTGGGGTGGTTATTTATATCTGTCAAAAAAGGGGCTTTCACCACCTTCCAGAACAGTTCATCGTTTCTATTTAGTGAACTCTCATGGAGTTGGTTCCATAGGGCTTTCTTTAGTTCCTCTTTTCTAACTTTACATGCCATCCTGTAAGCCCTTCTCAGGATCCTAATCTCCTCTTGATCTCTGTTAGTTTTTGTTAATGCTCTTTTTAAAGTTTTATGTGCCACTGTGCAGTTGTGGTTGAACCATCCTTTTTTTCCTTCCTTTGTACCTTTTTGGTTCCTTGTCAGGGATTCATTTACCTTTTCTAAGATCACCATGAAGTTGTCTAGAACTTCCTCTTCTTTTACATTAGTGTCTAGGCATTTCAGTATTGCAGGGTATGCCACAGTTACGCCAGGATACCCGTGGGGTGACAGTAAGCGCTATATAAGTTTTAAAATCAATCAATCAAAATCAATCAATCAACTACCTTATTTGTTAATTCTACGGGATCTATCTTCCCCCAACCTAAGGTATAACCGTTTATTTTTTTAGGTGTATGTTATTCTGGGCGAGTGTGGTCATTAGAGCCTGTGCTGATAAATTCCCCTGATCTATAAATAGGTCAAAGGCTAGCGCAGCATGGTCACTCAAAGTATTTATTATCACATTAAATCTCTGGACCTTATTTCCGAGGGTCGCGGTGGTCAATATGTAGTCAATTGTTGACTCACTGCCCCTTCCGAGGTAGGTTGGGTCCAATTTCCCACAGGAGGTTTTTACTTCATTTAATATCACAAGGTCCAGATTAGATAGGGTTTCATTTAAGAAATCTCCCACCACTGAGTGGCTAAAGTGGGTTATTTGTTCATCTATTCCATGCCCCATACCACAAATGTTGCTGTTGTTCCTTTCACAAGGGTGGTGATTAAAATCGCCACCCCAGACGATGCTTGGGGGTTCTAGGCCTTGTGTTTGTTTTGAACAGGTAAGGAGTTTCTTACGGAGAGCTCCGAGTGTTTTTACTCTCTCGCTTTCTAGTAGGTTGTCGTACATATTTACGAGTAGAAATACCCTCCTTGTCTGGAAAGACAATCTCAGTATCTGATAGGTTGGTTCTGTGCTGCGGACAGTAGTTTCTAGTCCTGGTATGGTATTCGCTATGTAAATTATCAGCCCACCCTTTGCCCTGCCATAAGTGCCAGGGATAGCTGGAGAAAAAGACGTTTTGTACCCTGTTAGATGCATTTCGGTAGTAAGCCAAGTCTCCTGGAGGGCTACTATCTGATAGTCTTTGACAAAGTCCAAGGCACTTCCGTCCATAATTTTTGTGCGAAGACCCGCAATGTTCCAAAACATGATTTTTATTTTTATTCCTTTCATACCAGGGGCTAATCTCTCATTCGTGACAATACCCTTATTTAAAGCAGGTGTCCCCAAAACCAACTGCCTTTCCTCTCTTATTAAGTCTTTTATGTCATTTGATGTGTTCCCCGGGACTAGATTTGCTCCCTCCCTTGCAGATTTCATGTTCAGTAGGGCCTGCTGGTTTTCGCCTTCTGATTTGGAACTTTCTACCGAATCTTTCAAAAAGGTATCACCCTGCGGGTTTGTGGATTCTGTCAAAATGTGTCTTCCCGGAGAGGGTTGTTCCCTGTCAAGTCAATCTATTTCGTCCAACCCAAACAGCGTTGAAAAAGGGTTAAAGGTAGGTATGTTAAATTCTGAGAGAGGTTGATAAGTATTATTTTGGTTCCCCCACTGTGGGTATGGGTATACTGGTTGGAAGGATTGATTACGAATTTTTTTCTGAGATGGTTGATAACCTCCTTCTCTCCAGTCTGGGTAAAACCTGTTTGTTGGATTCTGTTTTAAGTTTGTTATCAGTTCTCGTGGGTAAAAATAACTAACATAGTGTGTAGAAATGTTATCTCCCCCTACGACTTCGTACCAGTCTCCAATGCACCTCACTGCTCTATGATCCTTAAAGTTTATGATTATAACGTCCCCCCTCTTATCTTTTGGTCTTGGTCCCACCCAGACTGCTCACCTTACTGTTAGAATTTCCCCGTTTATGTGTGCGGGGAGGGGTCTTTTTTGCTTCAGCCAATAGATAGTTTTATTTTTTAGGGCATGATAATTCTCTCTAACCCCCTCTGCTAATTCCGGCACCCCAGTCATAATTATTGTATACGGGGCCGATTCTGGCGGTAGATCCACTGTCCTAGATATCGCTCTATTTAGGCGCTGGGGTAAATGTTCCCCCTTCTCCCTTTCTAGTCTAATTTTCATGGGTAAATTATTTTTTGCAGGAGGGGGGTTTGTTATTACTCCTCTTTTCTCTCCCTCCTTTTTTCCGCTGTCACTTTGGGGCGGTCCGTTTTTTGTTTGATTATTTACGGGAGGCTTAAGTTTTTCTGTAGTTGTTCTATCCTTTGATGACTTAGCTGATGCTTTTATCCCCTGCGTAATACTAGGTCCTGGGGGTACACTACTAGTTGAAGGTTGTTCTGGCAGTGGAGCAGTGGGGGCAACAGAATTTGTAGTATAATTTTTTGGCTGTGGGATTGACATATTCATTATGGCCGAGGTATTCCCTTCTATTTGCTTACCCAATTTGTCTAGATGTGCACTTATTAATCTGGTTCTCTCCAAAAGAGGAAGTAGAAGGGACTTCACGATAGTCTCTATTTTAGAGAGAAGTTCGCTTTCGGAATTTTGATCAGGCAGTATGCCTGATATACTAACCGTTTTAGGGGGATTAATTGGTTTTGGTGACCGTGTAAATAAGGATGTTGAGGGCGAAGTGTTAACTTTGTCTTTTCTAGCTGGGCTTGAGGTAGAGCCTTGTCTCTTTCTTTTTTTTAAGTGGTTTCCTGCTTGTTCTGGAGTCGCTAGAGAGGATACAAATAATTTGGGTGAGCTAGATAACCTTGTTGCATTGGGACTTACTGAGAGATCGGGGGGGATGTATGACCACTTATACTAGTCCTGTTATTTCCCTCGTCCCCTACAGCTCCAGGGAGAGTGGATGAAGTGATCTCAATAAGGGGGGCATTATTACTCAGAGGATCTAAGACTATCACTTCAGGTGAAAGTGCATTCCTAATTTGTCCCAGAGAGGAACGCTTGCCAGTTAACAGGTCCAGGGATAAACGTTTTTCTGTATCAGCAAGTTCCTTCTCTAGGACAGTGGTAACCCGCTTGAAAAATTGGTCAATTGTGCCTATTACTGCCCCCTTGGATGTATTGACAGTTATATTCCTTGATTTCCCTGGCTCTACAGACATAATAATGCAAGCAAGGGACCTTCAATATATAAACACAGCAGGACAAAACCAGAATCTTAAAGTTCGATGAGGATTATACTAATGTCCGGCGGGTGCTGATAGGGGGGTGGTTCTCTTACCGGGAAGCAAATGTAAGAGGGGTTGCCCGTCCCGTCCTTTATCGACCTTTGACGGCCTTAGACGGCCCGCCCTTGTCCCGGGCTTCTCCCGCGCAGCGGGGATAGCTAATTTAATTTATGTGGAACGGTGTGAGTGGGGAGGAGCATGCAGGGAGAGCGGCCCAGGTGCAGGCAATTGGGTCTGGCGGGCGCTCCTGGGACTTGAAGTCCTGCGCCCGCCCTCGCTCGCAGCCCCGCGCTATGCAGTCACCCACAGTCGCTGCCTCCAGTAAAGGGCAGCAAACTCCAGAGTCCAACCTCACTGATGGTAATTAAAGTCCCCACACGAATAGAAAGATGAGGCGAAAGAGCATTGGTATGGTGCAGACTTGGTGGGTAAGAGATTGAAGGATGAGGGGCTGCAGGGATATTTCACTGGCATGAGAACACATGGTGCATGCACAAGTGTGAGAGAAGTTGGGAGTTAGAGAAGGGAAGGGAGGGTATCAGGCAAGAATGGTGGGAGGAAAGATCAAAGGGTGTAGAAGAGATCAAAAGAAGGTATTGGGGAGAATGGTGTTGCATACTGAAGGCAGAAGAAGAGGCAATAGGATGATTAAAAAGGGGGCTGGTGGAAACAGAAGGTTAAGAGTTTTCAAAAGCAGAGGACAAAATAGAGTGGGGGTTGAAAAGGGCATATATGGTGATGAGGGATATTGGTGGAGTAGTAGTGGTAGGTAGGAAATGAAGTTGGGATATGTAGGGAAGAATGGGCAAGAGATGTTTAAGGTTGGTTTTATGTTTGTCTAGGTTGGAGTCTAATTGCTTTTTTTAGTGCTACGCTGTTGGCCTATGGATGCAGAACTTCAACTTCCAGGTCCACTTGATTTGCTGTTTTAGGTGAATCCAAATGTATATTTGAATTTCCAATGCAGGTTTAACACTGGAGTGGCTAATGTCCAGTTCACATGGTATCTTGGATTACTGACTTTATGCCTTTCCAGAGAAATTTGTAAATTGTTATTTAGTATTGTAATGTTAACGCCATTAAAGGGATCTTTGTTTCCAAATTTCACTAGACTATGGAATAAATAGAAAGGCATGGGAGAAAGCTGCGGGCCATAAAAAGGCCCTTATAAGGAGAGAAGTATCCTCCATATGCCAATTGGTATGACCCGGCTATGACTTATCCTCATTCCACCTATGATGACCGTCTCAACTGGCCAGTTACAAAATGAACAAGGTGCAGAGAGAGGACTTTATGAGACTAACACACTTTTTCCCCAATAATGCTCAATTAGAAACTGTGTCATTATCAATGACATCAGAATGGATTTAATATTATTTCTTTGTTTGGATATGTTTTGTTATTTAATTGTTATGTTAATAAGTTCTAATAACTATTGGTATAAATATTGTGAGGACTTGTGGATTTTATTTTGAATGTGGTTTGTGGATGGATATATATGTTTTAGGCTCACTGGCTTGTGGGAAACATACCTTAAGAAGGTACTAATAAATGTCTCCAATCTGGTATATTTGAACTCAAATCTGAGTTTCTCGTTGCTCTTTAAAACCTTCCTCTCAACAGCCATGCCATGAACTGTATCTTCTGACACACAGTTAGAGGAAGAAAGGGGCATGGAGCAGACACTCATCTACCATAAAGATCCACTCTGATATTTTGGACCTCATTCTGAGTAACAGAAACCAATTCATTCTGAACAAAGGGGTGCTGCCAACACCAGATGCACCTCCTCTCGTGGATGAAGCTGCCTTGTGATACTCCAGGTTTACTATGCCACGCAGGTGCCAGGGTTTGCGTTGCCTTGGTTCGCCTTGCATGGGGCAGGGGCAAGGGCAACGCAAGCTCTTGATAAATCAGGGCCTTGCTATGTTTGCCAGTGTTGGACTACATTTTGAAGCAGTCTGGCCCAATGTGCTTGGTAGACAGAGCCAGTGTGTGGGACATTTCTTTAGGCCTCGAGGGCCATAATGAGACCAAAAAATGCCTGCGCACTTTACGTTTTAGTCTGGCCCATCTGGCAGCGCCAGACTGCCATAATGCCTAAAATTCCAGTAATCACCCAGCACAAAAGCCCATCCACTAAATATGTCAATTTTATATTCCGAAGAAATAACCCACATCTATTCCAGTAAAAGCCTGCAACAGATGTAACGCCTAAAAAAAAGATGAGGCGAAAGAGCATTGGTATGGTGCAGACTTGGTGGGTAAGAGATTGAAGGATGAGGGGCTGCAGGGATATTTCACTGGCATGAGAACACATGGTGCATGCACAAGTGTGAGAGAAGTTGGGAGTTAGAGAAGGGAAGGGAGGGTATCAGGCAAGAATGGTGGGAGGAAAGATCAAAGGGTGTAGAAGAGATCAAAAGATGGTATTGGGGAGAATGGTGTTGCATACTGAAGGCAGAAGAAGAGGCAATAGGATGATTAAAAAGGGGGCTGGTGGAAACAGAAGGTTAAGAGTTTTCAAAAGCAGAGGACAAAATAGAGTGGGGGTTGAAAAGGGCATATATGGTGATGAGGGATATTGGTGGAGTAGTAGTGGTAGGTAGGAAATGAAGTTGGGATATGTAGGGAAGAATGGGCAAGAGATGTTTAAGGTTGGTTTTATGTTTGTCTAGGTTGGAGTCTAATTGCTTTTTTTAGTGCTACGCTGTTGGCCTATGGATGCAGAACTTCAACTTCCAGGTCCACTTGATTTGCTGTTTTAGGTGAATCCAAATGTATATTTGAATTTCCAATGCAGGTTTAACACTGGAGTGGCTAATGTCCAGTTCACATGGTATCTTGGATTACTGACTTTATGCCTTTCCAGAGAAATTTGTAAATTGTTATTTAGTATTGTAATGTTAACGCCATTAAAGGGATCTTTGTTTCCAAATTTCACTAGACTATGGAATAAATAGAAAGGCATGGGAGAAAGCTGCGGGCCATAAAAAGGCCCTTATAAGGAGAGAAGTATCCTCCATATGCCAATTGGTATGACCCGGCTATGACTTATCCTCATTCCACCTATGATGACCGTCTCAACTGGCCAGTTACAAAATGAACAAGGTGCAGAGAGAGGACTTTATGAGACTAACACACTTTTTCCCCAATAATGCTCAATTAGAAACTGTGTCATTATCAATGACATCAGAATGGATTTAATATTATTTCTTTGTTTGGATATGTTTTGTTATTTAATTGTTATGTTAATAAGTTCTAATAACTATTGGTATAAATATTGTGAGGACTTGTGGATTTTATTTTGAATGTGGTTTGTGGATGGATATATATGTTTTAGGCTCACTGGCTTGTGGGAAACATACCTTAAGAAGGTACTAATAAATGTCTCCAATCTGGTATATTTGAACTCAAATCTGAGTTTCTCGTTGCTCTTTAAAACCTTCCTCTCAACAGCCATGCCATGAACTGTATCTTCTGACACACAGTTAGAGGAAGAAAGGGGCATGGAGCAGACACTCATCTACCATAAAGATCCACTCTGATATTTTGGACCTCATTCTGAGTAACAGAAACCAATTCATTCTGAACAAAGGGGTGCTGCCAACACCAGATGTACCTCCTCTCGTGGATGAAGCTGCCTTGTGATACTCCAGGTTTACTATGCCACGCAGGTGCCAGGGTTTGCGTTGCCTTGGTTCGCCTTGCATGGGGCAGGGGCAAGGGCAACGCAAGCTCTTGATAAATCAGGGCCTTGCTATGTTTGCCAGTGTTGGACTACATTTTGAAGCAGTCTGGCCCAATGTGCTTGGTAGACAGAGCCAGTGTGTGGGACATTTCTTTAGGCCTCGAGGGCCATAATGAGACCAAAAAATGCCTGCGCACTTTACGTTTTAGTCTGGCCCATCTGGCAGCGCCAGACTGCCATAATGCCTAAAATTCCAGTAATCACCCAGCACAAAAGCCCATCCACTAAATATGTCAATTTTATATTCCGAAGAAATAACCCACATCTATTCCAGTAAAAGCCTGCAACAGATGTAACGCCTAAAAAAAAATAAGTATTAAAATACTATTCACATCACTCTTGTGCATCTCCTATTTTTTTTAAACCAATCAAGAAAAAAATAGGGGGGGGGGGCAGTTTGTGAATACAGCCTTGTTTACGAAAACAGTGCCCATTGTTTTTTGCTAAGGATATGTGTGGCATCTGAGACATATTTTGCTTCAGATGTCAAGGTACCATAGCAACACATTGCATTAAACCCATGGTTCTGCTCTACCTCTGTTGCCTAGGTTTTGGAATGTCTACATTCAGATTATGGTGAGCAGTTGCCTGGGCTGGCTGTGGTTTGGATGGGTTCCTTCATCCTTTGGAATGTATGACTTCGGAAAGCCATAGTAGTACACAATTTCCGGACTGAATGTCTAATATCTTACCGACTAGTCCACTAGTATCTCCCCTTCCTGAGAATGGATCCTCATAAGGAGAATAAATGCTGCTGATACATAGTTGCAGCACGTCCCTGCAGAACACATTGCTGGGGGATAAACATATGTCTAAGGACCACATCGAAGGCGATAGCCAACCAGATCCCCCCATCAATCAGAAAAAAGCACAGTTGTAAGAAATGGAGCCAGGCCCGTGGGTCTTAAAGCACTGAACTTCATGGCCATCCTAGGTCGTTTCTCTCGCAGGCTGCAGCCATGGGGGCATGGCCTGCAGGTGCACTCAGCTAACCCTCTGCCCCCCTCCGGACCTCACATGCACCATCCCTAGAGTGGCAGCGGTGTGGTCGCGGATCAGGGTCAAACTAGGAGCGTCTTCAAAAGAAAACAAAATAATGTGACACCTCCATTGCAGGGTGAGAAGCAGAGGTTCGGCCATGGGTCCCAGCAACAAGGCCCCGCGACCCTCCTCTCAATTCCACCTAACACTGACTTTCCCTCCCTAACAGTAGCAAGAACCGTGACCAAGCTACAAACCTATCAGGGAGGAAGAACAATTCCTGTCCATAACAAAAAAGCCAATTTAAGGAAGAGCATCCTTCCAAAATACGTCTGGCCAAGGTGTGTTCAGCCACAACCACTCCTAGCAGGCGGCCCAGCACACCTGTTCTCACCATGGGGTTACTGCGGGAAGCCTGGGACTTACACCAGAGAGCCTACAACTTCAGACCTTACCTTGAGTTACCACCACGTTGGGTCTTTGAATCCTTACCATTTCGCTCACGTGATGACTGCCTGCAGTCTACAGAAGAAACGAACAGGAAGTGTACAGGGTGTCTTCCCTAATAATTGCTCAGCTGAAATGAGGCGCAATGTAAGAGAAGAGGGAGGTTTGGGGTAGAATTTTAGCTTATTAGGCTGGGTCACGTGTCCCTGGATGGGAGGTGGGACACTTCATTTAGTAAGTAGTTGTATGCAAAATTGTTTGATGAGGTAATGATCGGCCATCTTTCGTTTTCATGTAGGCACTGCTTTTAAATACACGATCCAGAAAAATAGCCCCATGGAATTTCATTGACAGGCCCAAGAACCTAGTTGAGACCCTTTTCAGGTAGAGATAATTTGCAAAGTCTGCAGGGAAAGTAGCATTGTCTGGGTCCCCGCAATAAAAAGTAAAAGCTCACCTTAAGGAAACAAATAATTAATTAAAACATTTTTTAAACATGTTCTACAATGTTAACATTTTTCCACTATTGAACACATATCCAAGCATCTGGGCAGTTTAAAATTGCGTGAAAGAAAGAGTAAATATTAGGATACTTCCAAATACAAAGAATTGAACTTTAACCAAATAGTTTTTGAAATTCGGCAAGAATGACATAAACCGGTTGGTGCACTTTTGATCAATCATTAACCACTGTCAAAATTATGGTCTGCTGTAATTCTAACTCAGTGATTCAAAACTGGTCTAATTTGTTCACAAATCTCTACAATGTTTTGAAAAACAGTGCACCATATTGCCACCGGATGGCACTCCAACGATGCAAAAGGGATTAAATAGATTTATACTCTCCTCTTCATGCTTCAAGGATGAATATACCACTCAAATTCTTCGAAAATACTGTGAACAAAACTCATTTGACAATACATGTCTATTTAGTGCATGCGAGAACTTCTAATTCGCAAAATATGTCAAAGTTTGAATGATAAAGACGGCAGGGATTTTGCATTCCAGGAATCACTGTAATGTTTGCTTTTCAGTGATATAATGCAGGACACATTTGTCATTTTTTGCATGCAAAATTCATTTATTCGACAATGTGCTAATTGTGTGAAAGAGGAGCAAACATTCTAGAGATATGTAATTGTAATATTAAATATATTTTTGAATTGGTGGTGGTGGGACTACATAATAAAACATTATGGTAAGACTAATTTATTTTGATGGGAAAGCAAATTTCATATAGGCAGGTATGATTGGTATTTTATTTTTGAGGCGGGCAAGCAGTCTGCCTGAAGACTAGGGGGTCCATTAGGATGGGGCGGGGGTCCCGACATTGGCATTCCTCAAGTTAACATTGTGGCGGGCGGTGCTCAGTGCACCGCCCGCCACAATGTCAAAAACAAATGCACGCATTTGCATAATCGAAGCGGCAGGCACCTGCCGCTGCGATTATGCAAATGCAGGGGGGTACCACAGGTACCCCCCGTGTGCCACCCCCCTTTGGCCGTCACTCTGGGGGCCCACAGGGGGCCCCCGCGTCAATCACCGCCTGCCTTTCCGTGGTGGCATTGCCGCCGTGGAAAGGCCCCTGATTTCAGCCATCGTAATATGGCAGGCGGTGTCCATTCCAGACCGCCACCATATTATTCCATCACCGCGGCGGTAAATCGGCGGACGGTCTTTCCGTCCGCCGCTGTCCCCCCTGCCATCCTAATATGGCGGGGGGGATCCAGGCATTGGTGTCGGGCGGATTGCCTCCGCCAGGCCGGCGGTGGCCACCGCCAGCCTGGCGGAGGCAATCCGCCCAACATCATAATGGGCCCCTTGGTCTTTTGAACGAAAGCCAGCAAGTGTTTCATCAAAAGTATCAGCTCTTGTGCTTAATATCCATTTTCTTGCTAGTGCTGGAATACACTTTGAGTCACTTAGGCACATATTTTTGACTGAATAGTTAATATCGAGTCTTTGTGCAGCTATTCAATATTCGAATATGACAATCATGGCACCCTCTCTTTTTCAAATAGGCAATAATGCACTCATGTTCCTATATAACTAGCACTATTTTTGATACCTAGGCCCCCTAACAAAATCATGTCACTTCGGTACAGCGTCACAGACAAAAGTGACAGGTGAGTAGCCCAGCAGGTGCAGTGGCACCAGGGCCCAGACTTTGATGGGTCCACTTCATCAACATTTAGTGGATGTTTTTACTACCAATTTAGCGGAGAGGTGACCCTATTTTCCTGCTTGTATTAGAGCCAAAGGTGCCCTCCGTACGTCAAGAAGATGGCACCCCTATTACTTCTAGTGCATGTGCTATGTAGGCTTGTCTCTTTCCGCGTGCAGTGAAGAGGTATTTATACTATGGACTTTTCGCCTCTACTTTCCGGTGATTTTAGAGGCACAGGAGACCCAAAACCACCTTAACAATGTTCGGGATCTTCTCGATTCAGAGTAAAGATTAGAAGTAAAGAATGCCCCCCCATTCCCCCCCTCCGTGCCCCCACCCACACACACACACCTTAGGGGGGTGCTCCGGTTCAGTAAGGAGCGGGAGCTCATATGACGGATGCCTGTTCGCCCTGTCCTGGATGACAAACATTATTTTGGGAGGCGCAAAATACTAGCTTAACAAAATAACATGAACATTTTCACTGCACTTAGTACGGGTTATTGCTATCTACAGATACCTGCCCAGTGCCTTAGATTCACTGCTACTATTTACATTTAATATATCTAAATCTTGAAAGTGCTCTGTACAAGAACACAACCTTCTTTAAGAACTCAGGGGCATATTATCAAGGACCGGAGTTAAAATTATCGCCGTTTTATCGGCAGTTTCCTGCCCATAAAACGGCGATAATTTTAACACCGGTCCTTGATAATATGCCCCTCCGTGTCCCTGACCTGGAGTTCTCACTGATGTCATATTCACAAACTTGAAAAAAGGATCCTGGTGATGTTACGAAATATCCTATTTTTGAGAGATGTGAGCGCTGCCTAGTTTTCCCTTCAGTTCATCTGTCTCCCTAGGGCTCTTTCATAAGATTTTACGGTCACTGGTCTCTCATTCTTGGTCTAGTGATGTAGTATGTGTTCTCTTCATGGTCATCTCTTTCAGGTTGTGAATAGATCACAATATGGTCGATCTCTTGGTAGCATCAATATTGCTCCCTCCTGTAGTGATGCCCGCACATGGAAGTCACTAGGACCTGCCCGAGGTGGGACGAGGGTGGGCGGAAAGGGAGGAGTCGGGGACCAGGGACGGCTGTAGCCGTTAGCCCACGACGAAGAAGGAACACAATAAAGGAGGTCTGATCCATGATCCTGTGTCTGTGCATTTATTCTACCCCAGACACTACAACTGGCGACAAAGGTAACTCGACCCCAGGCATGACGATGGCTACCGCAGCAACCCGGCGGTAACTGACCGGCCCGGAGCTCGCCCCACGTGTGGAGGCTGGAGCGCGCTGCACCAAAGCGCCCACCGGGAGTCCACCCTGGCGACTGAAGGAGCGCAGCTCGCCCCACGTGTGGGAGCTGGAGCGTGTCGCCCAAAGTGCCCACCGGGAGCCCACCCCGGCGGCAGAAGGAACGTAGCTCGCCCCACGTGTGGGGGCTGGAGCGCGTCGCCCAAAGTGCCCACCGGGAGCCCACCCCGGCGGCAAAAGGCAAAGAAAGCGGCCCTACCTGCAGCGGTGACTCTGGCGGTGGATCCTGACCGTAACCGGCAAGCGGTGAGTGGGGAATGGAAGCGCCGAGCAACTGAGTGGCTCCGGTAGAAGAAACGAAGAAAAACGGCCAAAATCTCGCCGAAAACGGGATTCCCGCGCAGCCATCTTGGAGTCAGGCAGCCCTGTCCAATCCCCTGCGAGGAACCATTGGCGGCCATCTTGAAGTCAGGCAGAAGACCTGAAACTGCAGACAAGCACTGGCGAGTGTAATAGATTCAACAAACAAGCACTGGCGAGTGCAATAGACCTAATAAACAAGCACGGGCAAGTGCAACGCAAACAGTAAACAAGCACTGGCGAGTGCAACGAAAATAGTAAACAAGCACTGGTGAGTGCAATGAAGATAGTAAACAAGCACTGGCGAGTGCAACAAAGATAGTAAACAAGCACTGGCGAGTGCAACGAAGATAGCAAACAAGCACTGGCGAGTGCAACAAACACCGTAAACAAGCACCAGCGAGCGCAACGAAGAGCGAGAAAGAGCCCGCAAGAGCAGTCAAGAACAACGAAAGGGAACAATGGTTGAACAAACTCCCATGGGGATGTACGGGGCCTCGTTTTTGCGACGCCCAGAGCCTCTCGCTCTTGAATATGGTGGGGGCATGGGCCTGCGATGGCAAGAATGGATGGAGGACTTCACGGACTTTATGAAAGCGTCAAAAGTAACGGACAAAGAAGAGCGACTGTTTGCTCTCAAGAACCTAGTTGGGAAAGAAGTTGGTCAAATATAAAAGAATTTCCCACAGAGTCTGCGGATTCGTATGATAAAGTATGTGAAGCACTCGATCGCAAGTTTGCACACAAGAAGAACGTAGACTATGAGCGGTACACATTCAATCTCGCCATGCAAGAGCGAGGGGAACAAATAAGCGTATTTGTCACGCGCCTGAGACGGCTGGCGAGATACTGTGACTTTGATAAGTTCTCCACTGAAGATGCCCTTCGACTGCGAATCATAGAAGGCTGTACCTCAGAGACACTGAGACGCAAGCTGCTCAAGAAGAGCTACTCGCTGGAAGACATTGAAGAAATGACCAGAGTCGACGAGCAAGCTGATGAACATGCAAAGAAAATGGAAGCTGGGAGAGGAGAGAGACGAGAACAAGCATTCAGGATGCAATTTCGACCAGCGCATGGACGATCGCCGCCTCAAGGGCGGTCTCACAGATCGAAGAAACACTACTCACAATCCTCCAAGAGACACACCAGCACGAGCCACAACAAGAGACACTCAGACAAACAACTCAAATGCTATAGGTGCGGTTACGACTTCCCGCATGCGGACGCCTGCCCAGCACTAGGACAATGATGCCGGAAGTGTGGCCGAGATGATCACTTTGAAAGTATGTGTGGAACAGGGCACAAGAGAGACCAGCGAGGACCACCCCGACAACACCATTACTCAAGCAGTCGTCATCACGTCAGAGCAGTTCAGGATAGATGAGACTCATCCACTGGGTCGTCACAATCCAGCGGCCACTCCTGCCGGACATATAAGTCACGACGGTCATCATCCAGGGAGTCCAGATCGGTCTCTCCCGTCCCAAGAGTCCGAAATGAGCGCATTTACTATGTGACGGACCCTGACCGGCTGAAGGAATATCCGAGGTTAGACATCAGAATTGGTTCTCATCCTGCCAAGTTCGTGATGGACAGTGGGGCGTCACTGAACTACCTACCCGTAGCGGAATACCAACGCATGAGACCGCCACGCTCACATACGAGTCTATAGATGGATGTCCAAGAAAACACTAACGTGTCTGGGGAAGTTCGCAACTGACCTGTCATACCAAGATCGCACCATACAGGCCTACATCCACGTCATCGAAGGGCCCGAGGCAGACTGCCTCCTAAGTCTAGCCACTGCCGAGCGACTGAGATTGGTTGATGTCTTGTTCAAAGTGGATGACAAACCAACCGTCACCCAACAGTTCCCCAAGCTCTTCCAAGGCCTCGGAAAAATGAAGAACTGCCAAATAAGACTGCATATCAAAGAACAAACCCCACCGGTAGCCCAGCACCACCGGAAGATCCCTTTTCACCTGCAAGAAGCCGTTGAGAAAGAGCTACACGAACTTCTAGAAGCTGACATCATAGAAAGGACAGATGGACCGACACCATGGGTCTCGCCAGTGGTCGTAGTCCCAAAGAAAGGAGACACTAGCCGAGTCCGTCTATGTGTGGACATGAGAGCCCCCAACACAGCAATAGAGAGGGAGAGACATCCAGGCCCTCACATTAGTGACATGATCACGTCACTAAATGGCGCGAAAGTATTTTCAAAACTAGATCTCAACACAGGATATCACCAGCTTGAGCTTCACGAGCGGTCAAGAGACAACACAACTTTCTCGATGCATCTGGGGCTATTCAGATATAAAAGACTAAGATTTGGAGTGTCCTCAGCAGCGGAAATATTCCAAGAAGGCATCAGAAGAACAATCCATCACATCCCTCATGTATTAAACTACGGTGACGACATCATAGTCTACGGAGCAACCACTCACGTACACGACAGAGCACTGGATCAGGTCTGTCATGCCCTACTGGAAGCCAACCTCACACTGAACCAGGCAAAATGTGAGTTTCACAAGCCAACGTTGAAATTTTTTGGGCACATATTCTCTGGAAATGGCATGAAACCAGACCCCGAAAAGGTAGCAGCGCTGAACGACACGCCGAGCCCAGATGACGTTGGTGACGTCCGCTCATTCCTAGGCATGGCCAGCTACTGCTCCCGCTACATACCTGACTACGCCACAATAAGTCACCCATTGAGAACACTCACCAAACAAGGACAGCCATTTCAGTGGTCCACCGAATGTGAAGAAGCGTTCAGAGAGATCAAGAGAACGGTAGAGTCAGCCAAAAATCTGGCTTACTTCAACCCGAAGAAGAAAACGGAAATAACAGTGGATGCTAGCCCCGTAGGACTAGGAGCCATTCTGGCACAATACAACATGGAAGAAGACCAACGACACATAGTGGCATGCGCCAGCAGGAGTCTAACAGACACAGAGAGAGCATACTCCCAGCCAGAAAAAGAAAGCCTGGCTGTGGTATGGGCGTGCGAACACTTCCACATATTTATCTTTGGAAAACGCTTCACCTTAGTAACCGACCATCAAGCACTAATCACGATTTTTAGAAACCCTTGAGCGAAAATGCCACCAAGGATAGAGCGATGGGGCCTCAGGCTACAAGAGTATACCTATACCATCATACACAAGCCAGGAAAAGCTGCAAATCCTGCAGACTACATGTCCAGACACCCCACCAAATCCAGCCAATCAGAGCAATCGATCACAGACGAATACATTCACTTTGTCGTAGATCAAGCAAGACCCCCAGCTGTCCTGCTGGAGGCCATCTGCGAAGCGACTGAAGCTGATGTCACACTACAAGAAGTAAAACGTCGGATCCAAACGAACAGTTGGCGACACCCACAAGCCAGTGAACCACAAGACCAAGACATGACAGCATTCAAGCACGTCCATGACGAACTATCAATAGCACCAAATGGACTCATCCTACGAGACACCAGAATTGTAGTCCCACGAGAACTCAGACAAGGAGTCATAAACCTGGCACACGAAGGACATCGGGCCATAGTAGCCACTAAAAGAGCACTCTGCGAAAGAGTCTGGTTCCCAACGCTGGACTTGATGGTCGAAACGACACTAAAAGACTGCCCACAATGCCAACTGGTAAGCCGTCCAGATCCACCTGCTCCGCTACAAATTTCTCCACTACCGGAGGGCGTCTGGCAACAAATCGCCCTCGACTTCTATGGGCCAGTCAAATCAGGCCAATATGTTTTGGTCCTCATGGATGAATACTCCAGATTCCCCATCGCACATCTGTGCACGTCCACGAAAGCATCCAGCACCATACCAATCCTAGAGGAGGTATTCGCCGCATGGGGCATCCCCCAAGTGGTGAAGTCCGACAAGGGGCCCCCATTCAACAGTCATGACTTTGCCGAGTTCGCCCGACACCTCAATTTCAAACACCGGAAGATCACGCCACTATGGCCCCAGGCGAACGGAATGATCGAACATTTCATGACCACAATCAAGAAAGCCATTCAGCAAGCGGAGCTCACCCGAAAAGACATCCCGACAGCACTAAACGAAGTACTAAGAGCCTATCGAAACACGCCCCACTCCACCACAGGCAAATGCCCAGCCACCCTCATGCTGAGGTGACCAGTGCGCACGAGGCTACCAATGATGAACAATGCAGAAAGTGAACGGTATCCCGACTCGGACCACGAAGAGATAGTGGCCACGGACAAAATAAAGAAAGAGAAAATGAAGGACTATGCGGACGAACGACGACATGCAGTCCCCACCCAAATCCGCGAAGGTGACTAGGTACTGGCGCAGCAAAACAACGCCGAAAGACTGACTACAGATATCACAAGACGCCACTGAAGGTGATACAACAAAAGGGAACAATGATCACGGCGGAAAACGATGGAAAACGCATGACCAGGAATGCGACGTATTTGAAAAGATGCAGTCCTGAGGTCAAAGAACTGTTGACAGAACATAAAACGGAGAGAAGAGAACCAGAGACATTGACCAGTCACGGTCAGGCACTCAAGGAGACCCCTGACGAGCATGAACTGAGCAGTCCTGAACCCGAGTCACGCCCCAGACGGGTCATCACAAAACCGTCTTGCCTGATTGAAGAAGTGTAAACAGTTGTGTGTGAATATAATGCTGTGTTCCTGTTGCTTTTTTTTTCTTTTACAGAGGGGGGAGATGTAGTGATGCTCGCACATGGCAGTCACTAGGACCTGCCCGAGGTGGGACGAGGGTGGGCGGGAAGGAAGGAGTCGGGGACCAGGCACGGCAGTAGCCGTTAGCCCACGACCAGGAAGGAACACAATAAAGGAGGTCTGATCCATGATCCTGTGTCTGTGCATTTATTCTACGCCAGACACTACACCGCCTCCATTGCTTACTTTACTTGGCTCCTCAACTGTGCATTGCCCAATACACTCAAAACACCTGTGTGTTGTTTCCTTCCCTTTCAGCATCCTCGTAGGGACGCTCTCTCTCACCGACAGGTGTATGCGGGAAGCAAGGAGCAGACACTGGGACATGTCCATCTGCCTGCAACTCTGTGCTTGGGTATCTTCCTGGCCAAATATTCCGGTAGTCGCAGCAGCAGAGCAACTCTCTGATTAGAAGCCTACATTCCCATTTGAATAGTGCTCTATTTTCGACCCGCGCCTCGCTTTCTGCTCATCCTCATCCGGTGTTCTCATTAGGGCCCCCACTGGCTGACAGCTGTGTGCATTCCCACTCACTGACAATTGTGGGCCTGATTCACAAAGGTAAACGTACACTTTTCTGTATGTTTACACACTTTTTGGTATTTAAATACTACGCATTTTATTGTTGTACTAATTTTACGACTACGAAGTCTCCGCAGTCGCAGCAGAGGGTCAGCACATACAAACATAGGATAGGCATTTCTTGTTATGTGCAGTCTTTCTGTACTCATAAGATAACTATTATTCAAATTAAACTTGTAGTATGGACCACCAAAAACATAGTAATGTTGCCCAAAAATGTAAGTTTACCTTCGTGAATCAACCCTGGGTGTCAGTGGGACGAAGTAACAGCCCTTTGCTTAATGATGCCCTACACGGAATACTTTTTCTGACCTTGGTAGCTCTTTCTTCCATTCCTGTGTCTTCTTTTTAGAAGGCAAACTTACTGATGGTTGTGAGCTGGAAGCTGCGTGAAAAATAATTGAGCTGGGGCTAACACCTAATTCACTTGTGGGTGAGAGCGCTCCCATACACACTGCTATGTGTGCCAGGCCCAGGGTGAGCTGACGTGGTCATTTTGGAAGGGTTTGTGGCCATTGTGTAGAATATTCACAATTAAATAGCATGTGCATAAAAAATTCATTTAAAAAAGCATTTCACTTTAACCAGTAGCACAAATCGTCGCAGAGTAACAGAGAGATACTTTTCTGAACGAAGTGTAGCAACTCAAGTGGTGGCTGTGTGTGGTAGTAGCTTTGAACTCTTTCTAGCAGTGGGCTCCGACTTTGCATTGCACTTTTGCCTGTCACAAGCCTACTTGCAAGCACTATGTGTGTACCTTCCCATTTGAATTAACTGGACAATGATATTGCTAATCGTATCATGCAATTGAAAGGAAACGACTTTCTTGAGGATTTTACTTATGGATGGTAGGGGTGATTGGGCAGTAGTTGGCTAGAACATCTGTGTTCCCAGCAGCCTTTTCCAGCAGGAGAACAATGTGCTTTGCTTCAAAGCTTTTGGTAAGGTCCCTTGACTAAACAAGATGTTAACAATTTTAAGGACAGTTGTGAGAGCTGGATGGATGAAGGTAGAAATGTGTCTTCATTAGTGGTGGCCTTAAGAGCATTGAGGGTGGCTATAAGTTTAGTGTCCGATAGAAGGTTGAGAATGGTACACTTGCGGGCAAATAAGGGGCCTGGAGTTAGTGTGTTTCCTCTTTAATGATGTTGTTGTGGGCTCTGATTTTATCTTTCTAGGGAACAATTGCTTGATGGCATCAAACAGGGCAGTTAAATTGCTGGGTAAGTGGATAGACTTGTTTATGAAGGGGTTAATGCAGTGCTTGACTGCCTTGAACAGGGCTGATGAGCTTCAGTTGCTTGGCTCACTATTATTGGTCTTGAGAAAGGTGGTTTTGTTTGTGGGGTGGAGGTATCTGTGTGGGGACCTGAGTGCTTTGACTTGGGAGAGATTACAAGTGGCGTTAGTTTGTCTCTATTTCTTTTCTGGTCTTGGATGTAACACTGGTTCTTATACACAGCTGCGATAATCGGCCTTCAGGTGAAGTCCTCCCTTTTTTGAAGTGGTCTTGATTGTCAGTAGGGGAACTGAAAGGTTCTCTCAAGTTTGATGAAATATCATTAATGTGTGCCTCATATGGTTTCGCAAGATGAAGGTCGATCATGTACAAGCAAGCTCTGCTCTTAAAGAAATGCACATTCCACCAGAAGTGGGGTTCAAATCAGACCAAAAAACATCTGGACAGTGCTTATGCTGGTTTCTGTTTGTAATCAAATGTAACAGATTAAAGAAGGGATTCCTGTTTTGTGCATTTATTGATTAATCTGTGTCCTGCTGTTGGCAAAATCAATGGACCGTATATTGGGAAGTTATGTAAAGACGTGAGAGGCATTTTTGTTTGGGCAACTTCTTTCTTGCCATCGACCAGGAATTTTTTACCCAAGTGCTCCTTGGTATTAATAGTGCTATAAAAAATTATTTTGTAGTAAGTCTGTGTGTTCGAAACAAGTGCATGCTAGTTCCTACTCTGCTCAACTTACTTCTAAGCAATCTACCTGACGTGATAGCATTTAAGGCCAATTCTCCATGTGTTTACCAGCATTCTGTGCGAATTTTGCTTTAGGAGGACAATTCAATATTGGTAGCCCACCTTGAATGCCATGCTTAATGATTTTGATGAATTATGCCAGGTAAAGAACCTATATAATCACCAATAAACCCTAGGTTTGATCATAAGTACAGGACAATTGAAAATGTTTTAATTGGAGAGAAACCCTTGGAGATTATCTAACAATTGGACCAAAGAGGCATAAAGGCCATGTTCTTCTACTCCTTATTCAATCAAAAGTTCTCATCAAAAGTTGTAGTGCTGTATTGCACGAAGGATACAAAAACAGCCCTGCACCAGATAAACAAGAGTCAACTTTAAAGGCATGACTCTCTGCCATGGCCCTCTTGTCTCCCCTCTGCTAATTGCTATGAAAGCAAAATTACTGCCTACAATAACATACGGGAGTATTTTGCATCATGGGAAAAGTGCTGTCCTCCGGGATAAAATACAAATTAAAGCTTATAAACGGGTATTCTCTCTACCGAACAACTCTTCCCCAGCTCAAGTTAGACTTGAATTTGGACTACAATCTCAAGTTTTACTAAAATAATATGAGGCCATCAAATTTTGGTACAATGTCTGGAGGAACAAGGAGAATAAGATGAATGGTGCACTCTGGGGAGCGATTCAGACAAGCCCGAACTCTGAGCATTTAAAATACCTAAAGTCCTCACTAGAGGCAACTGAGCTCGGGGCATTATGGGAAACAAAACTGCCAGTTCCCTCGTTTAACCAGGCAGTTAAAAGGATTGCCAAGAAACATTCGTTCCTCAATGACAAAATAATTTTTAGCTATCGGACTCATGCCTGGATGACTATTAGATCATACACAAGGCCTGCACCAGCCCTTTATCTAGATACGGCATTCTCGCTGAACATTAAACGCAAATTTCTCCACTTAAGGTTGGGTATTTTACCTACAAGATTAGACCAACCTAGATGGAGACCACAAGCAACAACAGAATGCGACCTTTGCGGTGCAGACAAACAAGACTTTATACATGTAGTCTGTATTTGTCCAGCTATGTACCACGGACGGAGGCGCTGGCTCAAGGACAAACTCAATGAGCTAGGAGTACGCACTTGCCGATCCACGATAGTCCAGACCTTATGCTCAGCGGACGCCCAACTGATCTGTAGATTAGTAAAATTCCTGGCCAGTTTCATGGAAAAAACAAGGCATGCTGCTACTTGCCGGATCCCCACCGAGACTTAGAACATTGTTGAAAGATAATCCTGTGCTTTAGAAAAGTTCACTTAAACTGGTTAGACTCTTCACAACACAGCCCTAACACTTTTCTTTTATTTCCTCTCCTTTCCCCTTTTCTTATTTATTTCCTAGTCATAGTCCAAAGTTTGTTTTAAATATTGTAGAATGTCATAAATTGTAATGGTTTTAAATTAACCGAACAATAAAGATTTACTTACTTACTGACTCTCTGCCTTGTGCTTTGGTGCAAAAGCAAGCCTGCCGGTTCTAGCGTAGAAGTTGTACTCAAGGTACTTCCTCCAGTGTGTAAAAGATGTGTTTTCATGTAACACACACCTTACTTCTAGTTATATAAAGTGATATGCTGCTTGCCCCCCTGCGGTTTCACTTGGAGTTAGGATTTGGTGCAAAGCCAGAACACACTACTGTAGTCCATTTGGCGTTTTAGTCAAAATGTGATTTGCGAGCTGTTTTGCTGCAGACGTAGTTCAGTTGCATAAATGAACAGGGTATTGACACAAAGCGATTTCCCTGCTGTTTGACACTCATCTTTCCACACAAAATAGCCTTTGTGCACAAAAGTTGATCTGGCTGCCCTGGGCGCTGCTTTGTGTCCCTGTCTAATCTTTTAGTTCATGAATATTACAGATGAATCATATTGCCAAGTCTGATGTAAAAACTAAAGATGTGTCATCAAAATCTCAAACAATTTTGGTACTGTCGGTTTCAGCTTAAGGCCTGTATTGCTATGATAGTTTTTTATATTCTGTACAGAGCTAAACTGGGGCTTTGGAAACTGTAGATCAGACTTCATTGCTGAGAATGTATTAGTGATCTGGCTTTTGAATGAAAAACATTATAGCTTACAACTACTAAAAAACATTGTTTCATTAAGCACGTGTGCCACTCACATGCATATTTTTGTGGATTCGGCTCTTGGCAAATACTCATGCTAGGGTTTTTTGTCTAATCGCAGATAGGAACAAGCAGTGATTCGAAAAGTCGCATTATCATGGTTATACCTTCTCCTTTAATGAAAGCTACATTTTCTCATATGCCAGTTCTTCTTATTGAAATGTGTTTTATAATGTTTTTTTGTATGCCAACCACTCAAAAACGGATACAGAAAGTCAAACAGCCACTCACATATTATGTGTTAGAAATAGCATCACTGATTAGTTGTACAGAAAGTATATTGGTTTAACTTTGGTAGTACCTTGGTTTATATGCTTAACACTTTTTTAACACTCACCCTCACTGGATGATGTCATCTGGGATTTCTTTTTATTATTGGACAAGAGCAAGAGCATGTATATATTACAACAAAATCGACCCATTCATACATCCTACAAGAATAGAAGGGAACCATTAAAGTGCAAAAATATATAGCAGCGATCTAAGTACTAAATGTTCTTACAAAAGACCTAGAAACATCCTAAACTAATCATCACAAGTAGCAGCACAAAAGGTAAAGTGCAAAAGTGCAAAAAGTGCTATTGCGGCAAACATTACTTATCAGATCACCTAAATACATCACAACCTTCTGATTACTAGTTAATCTGACATAAAACCATAGAAAACTTGACTAGATCTAAAAGATTAGCAGCATAATTATTTGGATGCCTAAAGCTATTTATGCTAAGGAACCAAAATGCAATCTAGGACAAACAGTACTCAACTTATTACAGTAAAATAAGAACTGGTTAATTAAAAAAAAGTGATGGAAAACTTGACCATATTGCCCTGAATCCTTTAGTGGCACTAACCCTCTTCACATAAGCCTCCTCAAATCTGTATGTCGTACACAATTTACTGATCCAGTCGCCAATCGTTGGTTGAATAGTTGTTATCCAATTCTGTAAAATAAGTGATCTTGCTGTTATCAATATCAGTATAAAATACTGTTGATATTTCCGTAAACATTTTGTCTTGCCAGAAGAACCAAGTAAGACCAACATACAAGATAGAGCAATTGTGATGGGCATCAGTGGCGGCTCCTTGAGGGAGGGCTGCAGGGCAGTGGGGCAGTTGGGCGGGGCGGGGGAGGGACAGGTTGGAGGGTATAAACTCAGGCATAGGGCCAAACAGAGTTAAGTAAATAAATAAAACAAATTACATTGCACGTGCTGCATCGCCATTTGGCATTGTAGCGTGCACAATGTAATTCATGTTATTTATTTATTTATTTACTTAACTCTGTTCGGCCGTACGCCTGAGTTTACTAACCTCCTGGATGATCCGGAGAGCTTCTCTGATATTTCAAAGAAAGAGCTTAAGTGCTCCTATCTACATAAGAAAGGCCAAGTGCGTAGAGACTCTACTATGTTGTCAACTATCCCTCAGTACTACTACTCCAATAGGGACTCATCTGGCTTTTTCAAATATTTAAAGGATGTCACCAGACCATCTCATCGTTTTGTCCTTATTAGACTAAGACTCGGAATTGTCCACCATTTGGTGGCGTTCCCAGTTATGAAAAACTATCCCTCTATACCATGCCCATGCGACGGGGTCACCAAACAGAGTACTGTGCAATTTTTATTTCTGTGTGACCTTTATAAACATCTTCGCGTTGCCTATTTAAAACCATTATTTATAAAATGGGCAATTACAACGGTAAATTCAGCAATGAGGTTGCTGTTCTCCTTAGATGATCCTGATATCTGTTTTTACACAGCCATGTTTATCCTGAAATCTATGGCTGCAAGGAAAAGTATGGTCTTTTAACCATTTAGTTTCATTGTATCATCGAGCTGCTTCAAACTTGTAATTTTTTAACTCCTAGGGCTAGATGTAGGTAATTCCCATTTACAGACTCTTAAATACCGAATTTTACCGATTTGGTATTTAAGAGTCTGTAAATGGGAAGTGGGCAGATGTAGGTAATTCCGAATTCAGGAATACCGAATCTGTAAGATTCGGTATTTACCGAATCGGTAAATACAGAATCGGTATTGCCTATTGATTCCTATGGGCCTTGAAGCCCATAGGAATCAATGGGCAATACCGATTCTGCAAGGATGCAGGGGGTGTCACTTTGACACCCTCTAGCACCCCAAGTACAGGCTTGTGTGACATGTGGCATACATACATGCCCTAAGGGCATGTCTGTGTGTCACATTGCACAGGTGTGCATGCACAGATGTGCATGCACACCTGAATTCGGTATTTTACCACACAATAGGATTGTGTGGTAAAATACCGACTCTTAAGGGCCTGTGGCACTGTAAACTGTGCCACCTACATTTGGAATTACCGAATCGGTATATTTACCGATTCGGTAATTTACCGAATCGGTAATTTTACCGATTCGGTAAATATACTGATTCTGTAATTTTCAGCCCCCTACATCTGAAAACCCTAATACCGGTCGGAAACGGCCGAAATCGTCCGTTTCCGACCGGTATTAGGGCTCTTGCATCTGGCCCCTAATGACTTATTTTGTGAATCTTTTTTATGGGGTAATCCCCTCAGAGCTTAATAATATGATTGTATATGTATATATATTGTATGCTTTTATGATTGTTTTTTTTAATAATCGAATAAAGCTTTGAAACTTGAAACTTGAACTACCCCCACCCTACCCCGCAGCACTCCCTCGAACAGCCGCCACTGATGGGCATACATTGAGCAATACTTATAAACACTTCTTTTCAAAATTGCTGTAAATCATTACACTAAAAAATATATGTACCCTATCATCTGTGTCCATGGTTTTTACATCTCAAACACTGATTACGTATCGTTGGATACATCTTATGTTATCTTGAAGGCGTATAATACATCACCAGCCATCGGGACACAAAATTCATTCTCTTAAAATCGGCACCCCGAAGCCATTTATGACTCATCTCGCTAAGCTGCACCCAATCTTTTATATTAAATTTGCAGCATGTCTCGGAATGAATTTTCTGAAGTCTACCCAGAGTAGCCTTTTCCCATCTTATGCTCTAGTGCAGCAGGCGATACCATATGCCTACACCCATTGTCTTGATTGCCATCTGCCTAGCGATCTGACATGCTGTTTCCCTCAAGTTGCCATTGTTATTTTTTTTAAACTGGCTACTTGATGGAAGCTGACACACAGCACTGTACTTTGATTACGAGATTCTGTCTGTACGATTTCCCATGTGATTAATCTATTTAAATTATAAAAACTCCCAAGTCGGACAAAACCCAATTCTTGCCATAGGTCTAAAAGCCCTTTAGATAGCATTAAACCATCTTCTGCACAGTCTTGAATAGGGGTATAGGCATGGTAAGCAGGAATATCCTGAGATTTTAAAAACAGCTGAATTCCTCCTAATACTGCCATAAAACCATAAATATGCTTTTCTTTGGGAGTTTTGCCACTCGTAAAAATCTTGGTAATTTAATTACACTCTCCTTTGTAATATGCTTTAAAAAAAATGTGCATAGTCTGTGTTTGGCTCACCTACTTCTGTTATCAGATTAACCAAAGAGGTACTGCAAAACCCCAATGTGCTATATCCAATTGCAATGTATCTAACTTTGCATAGGGTTGCTTATCAATTCAAACAAACTTACAACTCATTGCATCCAATTCTTTAAAATAGGAGTTGGGGATTTTTAAAGGAAGAAATATTCAAAAGAAATAGGAACAGTGGGAGTACCAACATATATTTATATATATTTTTATTTTCACTGAAAAAAACTAAAGGTTACAGGGGCGTTATAGTTAGACTGACATTTCACTCGCACAAAACCAGTGAAATTCAGCAGTTATAGTTAGCTGATCTAACTATAACTCTCCCCATGCAATGCACTGCTTATGTCCTCACGTATTACATCACTTATGACATGCTGTTCAGTGGCATCACTGTTGACATCACTGATGACTTCTCAAATTACATCACAGATGACATTATTCAGTGACTGTGAGTGTTTCTAAAAAGCTTATGAGACTTAGACACTAGGAATTACAGTCAGACAATAGGCCACATGAACAGAGGCACCTCACTTCTTATGAAAGATGGCTTATAACAAGGACATCGGTTAAAATATTAATTTCGGAAGTATACAAGATCTTACTCACTTGACATACACACGCATACAATGCAAGACGCATACGCTGGGAGAGAGACCTGGGATGAGAACTTACCAGTAAAGAATGGGAAGGTGTGTACTACAGGGCACGGCACACAGCAAGCAATATGGGACTGACTGAAACACTAACAAAAATATTCACCTGCTGATACTACAATCCAGATCGCATTCACAGGGCAGACCCCAAGCAATGACCAGATTGCTTGCGAGGGTGTGAGAAAAGAGGAATGCTGGTCCACCTCCTGTGGGAATGTGAACACATACAACAATATTGGTCTCAGATATTAGATGAAGTTGACAAACACCTAGATACTCAACTGCCAAGATTCCCAGCCTAGACTCTTCTAGTTGTACGAAATCCCTTAACATACCTCCTCAAGTCCAGAAGAGATCGACAGATAGCTATAGCCTTGGGAACAGCTACTCAAAACATCATGATCCACTGCAAAACCTCCTGTATTGCCACACACACGGGCTGGCTCCAACACTTATGGCATGTACTGGGAATAGAGAAGATAACCCTTACACTGGCAAGAAAGGGCTCGACCATTGGGGATCTCTGGTAACCGTTTCTGGCCCTACTCACACCATAGTTTCAAGAACTTACATGCCCTAGGTACCTTCATCTCTTGCGCCTTCCTGAAACCAACACCATTGCTAACCAAGACAAGAATCAGCAGGTAAATACTACAGGCCTAAAATACGATACCAAGTCGCAGTGAACGGGGCGGGGGTGGGAGTGTGGGGAGGGGGGTTGACTGTTTATTTTGTCCTGTTCTCTCCCATTTCTTGTTCGACTCTCCAGTAAGTGAATGAAAGGGCTCTGTGTAGCCCATGATCTGGCATCTTTTTCAAAGCGAGAGGATTTGTTTGTTGATAAATATCAATAAAAAGATGTAAATCTAAAAAGCTTATGAGTATTCAATACATGTACACCAAGGTGTATTGATGAATCTGTGGGTGTATGAGTGCCCGTATGGATGATTTAGTGTATGTGTGACTGACTGTATAAGTGAGTGATTATATGTGTCTCAGTAAATGTATGGGAGAGTGACAAAGTTGTGTGAATGTCTGTATCAGTCTGTCAGTTGGTGTGTAAGTGGCTGTATGGGGTGGTGAGTAGGGTACATAAATGGGTGTCTGAGTGGCTGATTGGTTGTCTTAGTACCTGTATGTGTGTTTGAGTGTCTGTGAGGGTGGGCGAGGGTGTGTGTGACTTCCGGCATGGATGAGTGAGTGGATGAGTCAGTGGCTGTAGGGGTATGTGAGCGCTTCAGTGAGGGGCTGAATGGGTGAATGTTTGTGTGCATGAATGTGTCAGTGAGTGAATGAATGTGTCAGTGGTACATGGGCGAGTAACTGCATATGTCACTAATGTGTGAGTGAGAGATTGTAAGAGTGGCTACATGGGTGAATGTGTGCTTGTGTCAGTGACTGTATAGGAGAGTGAGTATGTGTTATTATCTGTGTGAATAAGTGAATTGGTGTGTGTATAACTGAAATAGGTGAATAAGTGGCTGTGTGATTGACTTTCTGGGTGAGTGAGCAGGTGTATGTGTAGCTCTATGGGTGACTGACAGTGCGTGAGTGGCTATACAGGTTTATGAGTGGCTATATCAGGGGCTGTATTAGTGAGTAAGGTGGTGTATGAGTGGCTATATGGGTGACTGTATGTGTTTGTAGACCTATGAATCAGTAAGTGACTGGGTATGTACTTGTATGGTTGAATCAATGGTTTTGACAATGGCAGTGTGGAAGTTGCAGTGGGAGAATGAATGTTTGTATTGGGGTGTGAGTGGGTGTGTGAGAGATTCTGTGGATGATGTTATCAGTGATGTCATTTGGGATATCATCAGTCATATCCTCAGTGATGTCACTGACCATGTCATGAGGGATGTAATATGTGAGGCCATAAGCAGTGCATTGCTGGGATGCAAGTTATAATTTGTTCAGCTAACTATAACCGCTGAATTTCTTTTATTTTTTATTCTAACCATAACATCCCTGTAACCTTTGATTATTTTCACTGAAATTCTAAGGTTTTTTAACTAGTAGCTGGTTGCACAGTGGTGGCTAAAGGGGCTGGGACTATGAGCAATTCTCAGGAATCCCACTTTGTAGGACTTACAGGAGATACCAGGAAGGCTTCTTGGTCCCCAAGGTCCCTAAGGTCCCTCAGGAGTAAAATTGACTTCATGCCGATCCATTATTATACCATGAACCACGTTTGTAAAGTGGTGGAGAAAGGTGGCATGGTCTCCAAAGACCTCTTAGCAATCCTGCTATGTGGGACTTACTGGAAATAACAGGAGGGCCACCTAGCCCCCTATTAACTCCAGTAAGTCTGATACAGCAGGATTGCTGAGATTTGATAGCAGGTCACACTCCCTTTCTCCAACACTCTTCAAACATGCATCCTGGTACACTACTAATAGGGGGAGACCTCCCCTTGATTATTGAGGGACCTTGGGGGCCAGCTACCACCAGCAAATCCCACACAGTGGGTTTGCTGAGAGGTTTTCAGTGGCCATGCCCTCTTTCACCACCACTCTGCAAACACTTCTCTTGGAGCACTACTATTTGGGGGATGAAGTCCCCTTGGCTTTTGAGGGTCCTTGGTGGCCAACTAGCCCTCCTGTTACCTCGAGTGAGGCACAGGCAGATAGATTGATGATAGGTGGTCAGAGGTCATGCCGCCTTTCTCCATCACTCTTCAAACATGCATCTGGGCACACTGCTGCTTTGAGGAAGAAGTCCACTTTAGTCCTCCGGCCCTAATGTATATCCTCGTACCCTTAAATGTGTGCTTACCCCAGGTTCTAGGGTACCAGCGTCAGTAGTAGCTTACGGAGGGGGCCCGAATGCCACCTCCGCTCTAAACAGAGTTGGGCCATGGACGATGGGGTCCTTGAGGCCTGTATTGGCTCAGGGGGAGTCTATGCTCCCCCATATAAATGTATGACAGTCCCTGGAGATGAGGTCCCTTGACCCAGTATTGGCTCCGGGGAGGAAGACACGCACCCCCTGCAATAATTTCCCCCGAGGAGGGGGTCCCCAGGGCCAACAATGGCTCAGGAGGGGAAGAGATATTTATTTATCTTTTACTACTACTAGTAAGGAGCAAGCCATAATGCTCTAGGACATTTCCACCCAACATATATTGTTGCTGGACAGGAGCACCACCAGAATGTTTTTTGTAATGTTGTGGGGGCTGCAGGGAGTGCAGCAGCCCCCAGGAGTATTAAAAAACAGTAAGTCATCTGGGTCATTAAGTCCATAAAAAAAGGAGAGTTTACAAGATTTTTTAAAAGCACTCTGAGCTAGAGCTGTATGCTGTTCAGTGGGGGGTGGAGAACTCCAGTGAATGATTCTATAGTTGCGTGGAAAAATGTCAAAAGAAAGACTTAGAAAAAAGTTTATTCAAGATATTTGACAATATGTCATTATTAATCATTGCAATTTGTATATTTATGAAATGCACCTGTTATATTTTTATTGATGACTTTTTACAAAGCCATTATGTTTGTCTTGTTTTATACCGTTACACATAGGTTATGTGAGCATGCTTGCGGGGTGTGGGCACAATGCCTTTCCCTGCATCCAACCCCATGAAGCACATGGCCAAAGGATGTGTACAGCAGTGCACTCACAGGGGTGTAGAATGCCCACAAGGATGTTGGGTGCCTTGCACCCAACCACACGCTGGACACGCCAATCAACATCTTACTCTACGTTACAATAAACATAGAAATTCACTGAAGAAAACAAAGGTTAAAATGATCTTATAGTTATGTATGCTAATAATATCATACTGTCAGTGGTTTTGTTCATTTAAAATGATATGTTTCAAATGACATTTTCACCTAACTATATCATGCTTTTCACCTTTCCTTTCTTCAGGGAATATATATGTAGCTGAAGTTTAGATAACTTGCTCACTTGCCATGAACATTGATGACATTAATACAGAGGTCTTCTTACATTTTTTTTCTCTGAGGCCCCCCAAAAAATATTTGACAGTTGGGCCTTTTTCAAACTCCATGGCTAGGAATGGGGTGCGGAGGGACAGGGCTGAGCGCAGGGGGTCAAGGCTTATGAGATCATGGATACTGTTTCAGTAGCTCATAATCCCAAATAAATCTGAAACCTAAAAAGAGCAAATTTATCACACAAAAACAGAAATTGACCAACCAATTTTGCTCCCCATAATTGGTGTGTTGGGTTCACCTTGCACACCTGCACTAATGCAACTACACCTTTTGCACTAGTGATAGATAGCTGAATCCCTGAGTAGAAGTACATCTCCGCTGTCTCCTACACTTCTCTCCCAACAATGCGTGATAATCAGTACAGTCTTGAAACAGGCTCTGTATCTTTCGTGGGTGTTCTATTCACCGCAAACTTGGCCCCAGGGCATTGAAGAGCTCCTTTACATGAGCACCAGTTACATTACACAGGGTCAGATTTTTCGTTTTTAGGCACATAGATATGCTGATTTGCTCTCGGGATATTGATTCAACATCGTAAGCCAGTATAGGCTTGAACTAATGGAGCCGCCTGTGGCTACACAAAGGTTTTTTGTTATTGAGAGAAAATGTGAGGGTGTTACCAGCTGAGTTCTTGAGTTCTTCTTTGCAATGAGCACTCATCAAAATGTTTCTAGGTGTATTCTGATTACCTATTACTAATATTTATAGATACAAATTATGACTTACATATGCACAGTGTCACGCTCTACAGAGGCTAATTGATGATGAAGAAACACATTTGTTGACTTGCTGGTGCAAAACACCTGTATTTGCTCAGCAAAATGTTTCATCTGTCCAACACATTTCAAGCACAGAGGGCCTTGATAATCGTTGTAACTTCATTACTGCTATGACAATAGAGTGCGAAGAAATAAGGATGAATCATGTACTTCTGAAACAAACATACACACTGTCTAGTCTTGATGTACGTTATATGTAGTGTGGTCATATTTGTGGAGTGGAGAAAGTAATTATGAAGTTAATTTCAACTATTCTCAAAGAGGTTTGTCAAATATATGTAATTTCAATTACATTAATTATTCATTATGCTGTAACATATGCTTACTTGTAAGCAATATTTTGGTTAAAATATCCCACAACAAAAAAGTTACATATCTCATTTAATCGGGTCGCAATAACTCATATCAAAGTAAAAAACATAATTTGAAATAAGTTAACTCATTTGTTCTTGTGCATGTTTTTTGTAACCAGTATACAAGCGTTCATGTTTACTGGCATAATCCATGTTCATAAATGTGTATTTGCATATGTACTCAGCTCTAGTGGGTAACACATCACAACCACAAAGTTAATAGATATGGACATAAATGCTAGATTGTCCCACAATCCTTCATTAGGGTAATATGAAGGATTACATGCCATTGTCTATGTATCTATGTTTATCCAGCCGAATTGGACAAGTTAGTTCAACAATAGAATAGGCTCAATATATTTAGTAATTACAATCTTTCATGGACAAAAAAAAATATTTGCAATTGGACATATACATCTTCAATGTGCCATCATATCTTTTGTCACAAAGCAAAACTTAATCCATCATGCCATGCTGGTGATTTTTTTAAAAGCTAAAATCTTTATACCATAACACATATATAAAGATTAAAAACAGATTAATTCCACAGATGATTGGAAACGCCTACTTTCAGATATTTAAGGATGTATTTTCATTTTACCCTTTATAATATTACCACCAGGAATTTTGGTTTGTAAGTCAACCATCTTTTTTCAGCATTTTAGTACTAATCACCTGTTACTTCCACGTTGCCTTGTTATATTCATATTTATTTATTAATTTATTTTGTTTTATACAGAACAAACATGACCATCATGATATCAGAGTGCTGTACAATAAGTGATCTGAAGAGGGTTGCGTTACATTAAGACAATTGTTACATATGGCAGTCTGCACAAAATTCAGGTTAAGGTATAAAACAATAGCATACAAATATAAAATAAGGAACTCTGTACATTCATAGCGGCAAGTATACACCAAAAGAATACCGTATATATTAGGATGAATAACAGTTTAAAAAATCATCCTCTTGAGGCACAAGTTTTTTCTAGTAGTCTGGCTTTAACTTCGTCCTTGAAAAGCCTGAGTGAGGCAATTGCTCTCGCTGAGAGAGGTAGTGAGTTCCATATATTTGGAGCAGATCCAGCGAAAGTGCATCCTTGAGATTTCCTATTTTTAAATCTGGGTGGTTCTAGTATTAGGGATTTAGCACTTCGCGAATCCATTCAGCCTCCTGAGTGCTTGAACTTATTCACCATGTATGAAGGACCAGGCTTATGAAGGGCTTTGTGTGTTATGCAAGCCACCTTCAGTTGGATCCTAGCTTTATCTAGAAGCCAGTTGAGGGTTCTGAGTGATGGTGAGAGTTGGTCATACTGATTTGTACCTGTTAACAATCTGGCATCGGCATTTATTGTTGTTTTCATTAGGGCTAGGCTGGCTTTCTGTAGACCTATGAATGTGACATTCCCATAATCTAGTCTTGAAAGCACTAGCAATTGACCTGCAGTTTTTAGTTCAGCTAACAGTATGAAGGGTTTTAGTTTTCTTAGTAGGTGGAGATGTAGGTTAGTGCTGTTCATTGCAGCTTGTATATGGGCTTGCATGTTTAAATTAGAGTCTAGTGTGATGCCTAGTGATTTTACAGATTTGCAGATTGTTGGGGTGCAGTTTAGTAAATTGAGATTAGGAGATCAAACTTGCTTTTGAGGGGATTTAAGGGGAGGGGAGAATAGAATTAATTCAAATTGTATTGGGTTGCATTTTAGATGGTTGTGAGCCAGCCATTCCTGTCTATTATTCATGGTGTCATCCAGACTCAGGATATCTTCATGGGAGTAGCTGTTGATGTATAGCTGAGTTTCATCAGCATACATGTGGCATGAGATTTCTGATTGTTTACAGATTTCAGTGAGTGGTTCCATGTATAAATTGAAGAGTATTGGTGAGATTGTAGATCCTGTGGAACGCCTCTGTCAATGTCTTCTACATCAGATAGGGTGGTGCAGATTTAGGCTCTCTGTTGTCAGTGCTGCAAGAAGTAGATGAGCCAGTTAAGCACGGCTCCTGACAATCCCATTCTGATTTCAAGTTTTTCTCTAAGGCATTTGTTGGTTGCAGCGTCGAATGACAGTGATAAATCTAGAAGTTTGGGGAGACAGGATCTGTTTTGGTCCAGAGAAGTTTGCATATCATTTAGGATGTTAAGAGTGGGAACCTCGGTATTGCGTGCAGTTCTGAAACCCAATCAGTGTTTTTCCAAGAGGTCAAAATGTGTGATATGATCAAATAGCTGATTGTGGGCACATTATTCTACCAATTTCGGAGACTGGAAGGAAGACTGGATACTGGTTGAAAGGTATTTAAGTCAGTTTGATCTGTGCCCAGTTTATTTAGCAGAGGGGATACTTGGCCTATCTTCAGGCATTCTGGAAGGGATCCATGTTGGAAAGATATGTTTACAATTTGTGTCCATAAGGAAGTGACTAATTGATGTATCTCTTTTAGTAGGTGAGAGGGAATGGGATCTTCAAAATGTGCGGTAGGTTTCATTAACAGCATTGTTCTCAGGATTTCCTCCTCAGATAAAGATCTGAAGCTGTTCCACCAGGCTCAGTTTTTACCTAGGACCATTGGTGAGAGTCATAATTCTTGCTGTGTGCTGAGAGAGTGGAGTTGAGAGGTTCTCCAGGTTGGGTACTAGCTAGGCCAAAGATAGAGTTGCTTATGGATGTGATTTTTTGTTTACAGAAAGTGAAAATGGCATTGCAGATGTCCGTAGAGTTGTTAGTAGATGTGGGTTCATCAAGTTTTCCTGGTTGTTGTTTTATTATATCATGCAGTTGTCTGGGCTTGTTCTTTGCTCTCTCTAGTTGAGATCTGATTGCTGATGTTTTGGAAATAAACATAGCCTTCTTAAATGTAGTTTGGTGCCTTCTCAACTGTTTGAGATGAGTGGTGTTTGGGTCCTTCCTCCAAATTATTTCCAAATTTTTAAATTTTCTTCTTTCATTGTTTCTGTTTTGGTTGAACCACGGTACAGCAGGTTTATTTTTTGACTTTTTGTACTGGACTATGAAAGTCAAACTGCTGTTGTGGAGGTGTGTCAGTTCACGAACCGATGTTTCATAAGTCCTAGGTTTCAAAGAGATTTGGCATAGTCTTACCGGTTCTGTTCTGTTTATGCTGCTGTAGTCCCTCATCCATGTTTTCTACCTTCTAGTTTGACCCTTGATTTTAGTTTCATGTGTGTATATTTGGAAAGTAATATGATGGTGGTCATACCAGTCAGTTGGGATGATGTCTAGAAGATTTACTGAACATGATTTGTGGATGAGGGAGTCAAGTGTGGCGCCTGTGTTGTGAGATGGTCCATTGCATGCTTGAATCATGTTGAGATCCTATCTATAGCAAACAACCTAAGTAAATCACCCTTTCCATTATTTCATTATGTTGTGCATGACAATGTCTAGCCACTGAGTTCTGTTTGTCAATATGATTTATGGCTTTAACATGTTTCAATATGTAAGGTTCTTTAGAGATATGTTGTGCTACTGAAATACTGTTTTACTTGATCAAGTAGATGGTCTCTAGTTTGGGGAGGGTGTCCATAATCCTTGTTTTCAGCTAGAATTGGAGGACCATGGAGAGGTAGCATGGTGACTCTTTGGACACAGTGTTGTGCAATAGACAATGACTTGAAAAGGGAGCTCTATTTTGTACTTCAGTCACTTCAAAGTCTCCAATGTAAGATCCAACTGTTAAGTTTGTCCCAGTCTGGTGAGTTTAAGATGGTCATCAATTGAATCTGTAATAGTGGTCTGTTTGGGATTTTACCAATACAGTTACTCATGTGATTGCATGAGTAATTTAAGTGTCTAGAATGAAGTATGCATGTGTGTATGTATTTGGCAAATGTAGTGAAAATCTAGATTCAAAGCAATAAAGTGAAATATAAGATGGATATTTCAAAGTGACAATTGCAGAAGAAAAAGGATCAGTGACAGAATATATTGTGTCAAACATTTCGAGGACAAGAATATTGACAAGGTTAGTGCTAATAGGTAGAGTATAAATATACTATTCTTAACTACAGATCTATGTACTTTAAAGAAATATATCGTCAAGGTACATATATAGTAAAACTTTTCTTACCCATAGAAAATAACCTACACAATATTCTTGTCTTAGATATTTTTGATGTGATATTCTGTCCTATGATATTTGTGTTTCCAATATTTTATCCAAACACGGAAGAAGAAAGAGAGAAAAGAGGGAGCATTTGCGCAGCACCACAGGCAGCGGTTTACCATCAAGTGGCAAAGTGTTCTGGGCTGAATATAATAGCTGAGGTTTTGTCAGCAGAAGGTGTGGCAGGATTGTAGGTGAGGTATTTAGGTGGGAGTGATTGGAAAGGGAGCTCATAAGGGATGGATACATTTTGTTGAGGGGTTGCCAAAAGAGATATGTCAAGCATGGTTAGGTAAGAAGGATTGTTCAGACTGTAAGGCCATGCAATGACACTAAAGATAAGAGACCAAACAAAAAGAACATAGGGCCAGATTTATATATTGGTGATATAGGCACTCTGTGCCAACCGTGATGGAGTACCTATATCACCATGATAAAGGTACGCCCAACAGATTTTTTTCAATCATCGGTTTGACTCCAGGTGTGACTATTCCGTGACTACGTTAGCCAAACGTTTCTGACGGCCCAACAGAGAGATCATTGGAGAAATGGCAATATGCCTGCCTGCTTAATTAGGATGGTTGACATACAGCTAATTCTTTACTGACCATCACCACCTGGCAAATGCTGACAGTGAGGGACAGAAAAATGCCTCCCATGGTGATGGGTTTATTTTATTTTTTATTTTGTGTGGGTAAACGGGTCATTAGTTGTGTGGCCTGCAAAAGTAATGGGTACCCACTAGTCCTCCACTGAGAACCAAACACACTATTGTAGTGCTTGACTCTCATAGAATGGCATTGCAGAGCAGTCCAAGGCCTACTTCAGGGAGATGGTGTGGGCTAGTAATCACCATTCACAGATACCCAATAATAACACTCAACATATGATTTTCCAGTCTGTGCTTTTTTATTAAAAGAAAGAAAAGCACATTCATTACACAAGAGCTACTCTCAATACTATGCAGCAATTTACAAATATGCATAAGCTAATGGAATTACTTCTTGGGGCTATTGCATAATCGCTTCCACCCCTCCCAAAGGAGGGGGGCCTAGTACCACAACTCACATGTTTAAACATTATCTTGTCTCTAAATGCCAAGGGCTGAACATATATGGGAGTGAGCGCACCTATTACCGGCACCAAAGCAAGGGGCTGTGCACGAATTTCATTTTAGGAATAAATGCAATCATTACAAATAACCATGACTGAGAGCCCTGAATACTGACACAGTATTCAAACATTGGATCACAAGCAGCAGTCAATCTCGTTATTGAAATAATGTATAAGCAAGAGTAAACGTTAAAGCATAACTAGAAGTGCATTGTACCCATCACAACTGTCAACATGAACAGCGTAATTTACCACATTTATAACTACAAAAATGGGCAAATATAATTATTATTATTATATATCCTTTATTTCGATAAAATATCATAAAAGGTGCAGATAAAATAAACATTTCATTTTACATAGTCCATTGTAGGTAGCTGTATGGGTAAGTATCTTTAAGAGGCAGGACATGTGATATTAAAATTAATAGATAAAAACAGATAAAATCAATTTCCATAAAATCAGCAGTAACTTCCAGTGTCATTTACATTTTTTCACCCGCTTTTCTCCTAATAAAGTATACGGCAAGCAGGTACCTACTAATACAAAAGACTATAGCTTGTCGTGTGTCAGTTGTAAACATTCTTTCTGCAACTCTGTTCATCCTAACACCAATGTTCAAACAGAGAGGTTTGATCCATTTTTTTCCTGGCTGCCAAATATGCGGGACAAAAGAATAGCATGTGTGCAATGTCCTCCTTCATACCTTCACTACACATGCCACAGTTATCGTTGCCGTTTGTACTCCACTTTGCTGTGCGACTTTTTAGCATCAATGATCCATATCTAAGCTTTAGGTATAGGGTTTTTGCTAGAGGGGGATTTACTTCATTCAGAAAGTGCTCAAAACATGGCTCTATCTTGAACAATTAAAATTCTTTTGTCAAGGAACCATTAGATAGGTCACTGGTTCTCCTTTCATTCATGTAAGCCCAAAAGGAGATTTTTAGAATCCTTTTTGAACATGAAGTTAGTGCAGTTGGATTTGTCCGAAAATGGGCTAGTCCAACCCTCTCCAACCATGCTCTTATATGGGCATACCATGTGATGCGGTTAAAAGTATCCAGTTCCTTTATCTCCACTAGAGCTATTCTATAATGTATCAGCTCAGGTATGGTCCATAGCCTAACCCATAACATTAATGGTCTTAATATGGCATGATGATCTGTCCGCTTCATATTTAGATACAACAAACTAATTGATCGGAGGGTCCAAGGGCAAGTTTAACGACCCGTACTAGGTACATACCCCAAACAACATAACTTATAACAAAAAGGAATACCTAGGGGTCAAAAACATAGATGTCACTCGAATATGAGTCCATATACCAACACCCAACATGTGACAGTGTAGCAGGAACAAACAATGAAGTATAGCTAAGTGGAGAAGAAGCCCAAGAGCAAATGGGAATTAATCCCATCAGAGGCCACACTATACCGCCCTCTCTTGCATCATTTGAGTATCCCTTAGCTCATGAGGCAGAGGAAACGGTCTCATGATGTTGTCATGACTGTATAGAAATGTGCACAGTCTGTGTTCATAGAGGGAAGGTATTTATAGAGTAAAAAGGTGTGCCTACTGAAAAAGCAGTGTGAAATTAAGTGAGAATATAAAATTGGATAGGCTGAGTAGATCTCAACAGTTTATTACAATCCCTCAGTCTCCCAAGTGTAAAACAAATCGTGAAAGCACAGATTTAACAAAATATCCGTGACAAGTAGTGGTCAACATGTTTCAGCATTAATGAAAGTTCTCCAATGCATTCGTCAGGACCAGATTATAATTAACTACTGCTTTAATAAAAAAGTGGAAAAATATCACCTGCGACGTTCAGGTTGTCCAACCACATACTACCACCGCATCGTATTGGTAATACAGCACCCACAGGAACAACATGAAAAATAGATGACATAATTATGTCATAACTATGGAAAGGTATCTCTAACAATGTGTTACATCCTTTCTATATCCAATAAATAGCAATATATTAAATATGACCACTCACCCATTAGTTGTGGCTGTAGTGCCTCACCCCACCTGGCTGCAGCTCAGGTTAGGAGGAGCACCGCTCTAAATCAAAAGACAATAGGGGATTTGTGTTTGACAATCATGGTTGATCACTCCTTAAGTGCGCATCAAAAAGGCAAGTTTGTAATTACTTCCCTTCTATGCACATATTTCTCATATTTCGACACCAGTATACTTCTACTGTCACACAGCATGACCAACTTTTTTATATAGTCGAATGCCGAACAGTTTGGAAGTTATGTGTAAAAATCCATTAATGTTATATGCAGTCGCTCCTTTTGAGATTCAAAACGTTCTTAACTTCTAAAATACAATAACTACTGTGTCTTAAACAGGTAGCGTGTCCCTGCTGTTATATATACCACACTACGCGCCAGTGTTAAAATAACATGACTCGCACAGTGAAGCAGAGTAAACAAGAGCTCCGGACTAACAGAGCCGAACCGACCGCTCTGAGCAGGGGATCTCAGTGTTCCGCATGCCCCTGCTGCTGTATATACCACACTACGCGCCAATGTTAAAATAACATGACTCGCACAGTGAAGCGGAGTAAACTCGAGCTCCGGACTAACAGAGCCTAACCGACCGCTCTGAGCAGGGGATCTCAGTGTTCCGCATGCCTTACCTGTCCGTCGGTGTCTCCCGGCAGTCATCCGAACTGTCTGGGGGGGGCACCGAACCGACAAGAGGCACCATTTTTGTTACTGTCGGTCAGCGCGTGACTACGAGCACGTGACTTTCAGGCGAGTCGGGAATTGTAGTTCCGACTCCCGTATTTTTGTAGTTCATTATTTCGAAAGGCCGTGTACAAAAATGTATATCAGAAAGGCAGTTCACTTAACTTAGCTTCTTCTCCACTTAGCTATACTTCATTGTTTGTTCCTGCTACACTGTCACATGTTGGGTGTTGGTATATGGACTCATATTCGAGTGACATCTATGTTTTTGACCCCTAGGTATTCCTTTTTGTTATAAGTACGCTTCATATTTAGGTCAAGAAGCATTGGTATTATTGGGGTATTTACTGGTAATTTCAGGAGTGCTCTATAAAATTCGGTCTCCTTAACCTCGAAATATTTTTTACAAAGGGGTCCCCACAGCTCGGCCCCGTATATTGCTGCCAATTGTGCTTTAGCCCAATAAATTTCGAGTGCCGGCAGCACAGCTTTGTTCCAGCTGTCCCTATGCCTTTTTAGTATGGGGCGACTATTCTGTGTTAACACTAACTTACTTTTTTCTATTTGTGATTTCCACAGCATTATGGAATCAAAGGATACACCCAAGTATATAAAAGTTTTAACGTGTTCCAGCTTTTGATTATCTAAAACCAAGTTTCCCTTGAAGGAACTGTGTGGATTTATTGCCATGTACTTGGTTTTGCTGGTGTTTATTTCAAGACCCTTTGTATTACAGTATGAGTGGAAAGTATTAAGTAGTGTTTGCAACCCTCTAGACGTTTGGGACATCAGGATGGTATCATCCGCAAATAACAGGGAAGGCACAATTTCACCCCGTATCTTTGGTGAGTCATTTTTGCACTTGCCTAGGAAGGTGGGCATATCGTTAACAAACAGGGAAAAAAGAGTTGGGGCAAGGACACAGCCCTGGCGAACCCCCCTTTGTATTGGAATCTCTTTGGTGAGCTCGCCATCTGGTCCCCATCTCACTTTCGCAAAATTGTTGTGATGCAGTCTTTGTACCTGCTCCAAAATATTTCTTGGTAAACCCTGTTTGGCTAGCGCCTTCCATAACAAGTGTCTGGGGATGAGGTCGAATGCGGCCCTAAAATCAACGAATGCCACATACAAATGGCCCCTCTGCAAATTTACGTATTTCCAGCTTAGGCAGCAGAACCTGAATAGCTGGTCTATAGTGCTTACTCTTGCCCTGAAGCCCGCTTGGTATTTGCTAAGGACATCTCCTTCATCAATCCATTCGTTGATCCGATTTAAGAGGTGCCTGGCATACATTTTTTGCTCTATGTCTATTAAGCTTATCGGGCGATAATTTGCGGGATCGCTCCTGTCGCCCTTTTTAAAAATACAGATGATTACCGCTCCCCTCCAAGTATCAGGCATACTAGCACCCACAGCTATATGATTGCACAAATGGTTAAGAAATGGTCCCCAGATTTTGACATCGTGCTTGAACAGGTCTCCTGGAATGGAGTCGAGTCCCGGGGCTTTGCCTGATTTTACACAGTTAATGGCTATGTCAGTTTCCTTAGGGGTGAATTTTAAAATAGGCTCGAGTGAGTTTAGTGATGTTGCAGGATCCAATTCGATCCCTGGGTCAAATGATGCATATAGGTTTGTAAAGTGGGCAACCCAGGCCTCTTCTTCCAAAAACACATCTCTAATAGATTTCGCCTCCCTATTCTTATTTGCAACAATTTTCCAGAAGCGAAAGGAATCCTTGCTCTTTACTGCACTCAGCATATCTGCCCATATTGCCTCGTCCCAGTTTTTCTTAGCAGTCACAAGTGTGGTTTTATACTTCTGCCGTGCTTCCCTCACCTTAGAGCTATGGCATTTGGTTTTAATTGCTATTACTAGCTCAGTTTTAGCACAGCGACAAGCCTTGTCGTACCTAAGTTTCCCCATTATTTTTTTATTCTTGTTTGCAGAGTCGGGTCTAAGTAGCTTAGTTATTAGTGGGGTTATTTCTAATATGAATCTTTTATGTAGTTCTAAAAATTGATTCCCCTCAAATTCTATTTCTGCTACTATATAAGTAGTGAAGATGTTTGCAAAAGTATCATATATTTTTGCAAGCTTCGTGTTGTTATCCAATGTGTGTGCCCATTTAACGGCACGACGATTATTGGTCACAATTATGTTGTCACTAATATCTAGGGCAGGAGATTTATGATCCAAAGAACTAGATATAAGATGTCTTTTTAGTGTTAATTCGAGTGGCCGATGGTCACTTTCTACCCTTTTCTTGACTTTAAAGTCTACTACATATTGCCAGAGGTCTAGAGACAGGACTACATAATCTATCTTGCTTTCCATGTCCTTCTTAAAGAATGTGGGTACCCTCGGGGTATCAGAAGTATGTCGACCATTACATGCTCTTAACCCATGCATGGTCATTAGACTTGTTATTTCAAGCGCCAGAGTTGTGCATGCAACCTGCTTCACGCTAGATAACTCAGGGATCTCGTTTACCACATCCTCATCCTCGTGGATACAGTCCAACCCTTTTATTGGTTCATACTCACAGTTGAAATCTCCCCCTAAAATTAAGCCTGTGCCTGTAGGTGTTTTGCTTATGATCCGCTCCAATTGGGCGAACACCTGTGATTCCTTAGACGCCAAACCAGGGCGATTGTATATATTATAAATAATCAAGACTCTATTGTCGCTGGTCACTATTTGTATCTCTAATAAAAGAGAGAGGGACCCAAAACCAAATGGATGGGGTACCAAAACTGACTATATGTCAAATATGAATTCCCTTTGGGCAATTATAAGTTTAGAGACACCAATTCTTTCAACTACAACATATATAATTCACTCATAGAGACATTATAACTAAAGCAATGCACAGTATAACACAACAATTCCATAAACAAATTAGATCCAGTTTACACAATTTATTAAATGTATTAAAAACAATTTAAAAAGACATGATACAATAATTAAAATAGTTAAAATAATTGGGAACACAGATAATATACAGAAGGAACAAGAATTTCACAAAAATTCATCATAAACATTTCCTATGACTACAAAGGAGGTACAAAATAAGGATTAATATTCTACAGCAGTCGGAATATTCCTAATCAATTTGTATTGTACTTCTCCCTCTGTTTCTTTCAACGCGTTTCAACGGACAGTTAAGATATAGCCGCCTTCATCAGGAATATATTAGCTGTCTTCCCAAACACTTCTGAAATGTAAACAAAATTTATTTTAGCATCTAACAATAATACATTTAACATTCTAAAACAAATTTAAAACCATGTACATTGAATCTAAACATAGGTTGAAAGAAGAATCGCCGTTATCTTAGCATTGCTCACACCTTGACATATCACAAAATACTTCATTAATGCATCACCAATATAACAATTCATAGACATCCATCTAACATCAACATATAAAACAACATAAAAAATGATTTTTTCACTAGGTTGATTCAGGTAGATATTCTCTGATTCAGGTAGATATTCTCTGTACTCTGAGTCTTTGAATCATACATCTATTCCACAGATTATTGTATTTGTTAAATAACAGATGTACCTGGCAATAATAGCAATTTCACCTGGTTCAAACTGACCATTGGCACACCAAAGCACGAGCAGTAAGGCCATACAATTATGTGGGCCATCACCATTAAACTCCACATACCTGTGACTAAAAGCTGCCTTGAAGGATGGGGAAAGGATCTCCTTCCTTATTCAAAAAGTCCGCGTTTAACGAGACGATTGTTATCTAAATGAACAACACGACAATGTAGTATTAGGATTCCATCATTCATTGATCCTAATATTATCAACATCCAGAAATACATGCGATATTCTCCATGCGTACTAGTAGTCACAAATCACAAAAGAATCAGTAGCCAAAACGGTAAGGCTATCTAGTTATGTGGGCCATGACCAATAAACTCCACATACCTAAACATAAAGAGCCACACGACAATGTAATGATGGGATTCCAATATTCCTTGAACCTAATATGATACACACCAAAAAATGTGTGCGATATTCCCCATAATTACTGATGGTTAAATCACAGTAGAAAAATCGGACGCAATAAGTACCTCTGGTTGAATGACCAAAGATATGGTACTTACATCTAGTTCAAGTAAAACTCCTTATAGTGAAAATCCGGAGTGTAGTGTTTATTTTCCCAATATCTATGCAGACACAGATCACTCCTATAAAAGAAAGGGTAAAAATACCCCTTAGTAATCCAGCAACGTCTACGTATAGTCGCATAATTTGAACGACATTCGATCGTTATACTCACTTCATGACGTGCAAATTACATTAGTATTGTACACGCGGTACGTTAGCCATATCCTCATAAGATAGGCGCATGGAATCCAATTGCTCAGAATAAACGTTTCAATAGAGCCTAAGGGTACAAACATAGACACCCATAAGTATCGAGTTTAGAAGTATTCTCCGATACCATAGAAGTAGAAACGAGTTTCTATACTTACATTAAAGTTTGGCTTTTATATTTAAGAGACTCGGGGCATTTGTAGCTATATCCAATTTTTCTTGGTTTAAATATACAGCCTCTGCGAAAAAGGTTAAATCACAGGCTGTAGTTAGAAAGGGTATATATACACACAAACAAAAAGTCTGCACCGTAATAAACCATTTCCCTTGAACGTAACGTTACCTCGAGTCGAACTTCGCCAGCGTCCCGCGTGTAAACCCGATATTTTCATCAAATGGAACGAATAACATACCGAAAAAGGAGACTTATATACTAAAGGTCCGGTCACGCCCCAACCTCTCACAAAACGCAGCATCAGGCGTTTTCATAAACATCAAAGACGGACAAAAATCATCTGCATCGAAAGGGGACTACCGGATCAAATATACATAGCGTACCCACTACATCGATGAAAAACTAACTCTGTTCAGTAAGCGGCAACCAACTATAAAGGCTCCTACTCAAAGGTTTAGAAAACACAGCTAGCAAGTGCCACAAGTAGCTCCTAGCTGACTTCAGACAGATACAAAAAACACATACATCAAAATAAGACAGAATAAGATGTCGGTTAACATCACGCATCTATTCTCATTATCTGCGTGGGCATATAAGACAAGCCCAGGTATTTATCATGATCATTGATTCTGATCAATAAAATATTTATAGCATTCTGTTCCCATAGCTCATATGTTACCATGGGTATAGAGAAATTGCACATATCGGTCATATGCCAATAGAACCCCACCAAAAGGAGTCCAAGTAATGAGGTTCAATTAATCATGCTCATGGCTGTGTAAAAAAATCACACACTAAGGCTATCTCTCTACAGTCTAATGAAGACTGATCGAGTGGAAGGTAAGAGGGTTTGTTACCACAGAAGTTCCTTAAATATACCTCCATCTAGAACAGGGAAAGTATTGCAAGAAGGGTCCAAACAGATAAAAACACCTAATTGCCACCGATAATACGTTCCCACTCTTCTCGCGAATTAAGTCCATTTCGCACTGTATTTAAGTAGGAAATGTACCACTGTTCTCTGTTCTTACGAACGCTGACAATATTTCCGCCTCTCTTTCCTATCCTGATCCTCTCCAGAATGAACCATTTGAAATCGCATTCACCATGTTTCATCTCCAAAAAGTGAGCAACAATAGGAGCAGTTACTTTTTTAGTTTTAATGGCTGACCTATGCTCCTGAAACCTAATGCGTGCTTCTCATCCTGTTTCACCAACATAACAGAGCCCACAGGGGCACACAAGGAGATAGATGAAATTTTTACTCCTACAGTTGTTATGGGTTTTGCATTTTACAGTCATGTTGTTACAGGTGAATTCAGTTGACACTACACATTGATCACAGATATTACACATTCCACATTTCGTTGTACCAACTATTCTGGTGTTGTCAAGTGTCCTTTGCTGATCAACCACATCATCTTTGTATGTGTGCACTAACAAGTCACGCACGTTCTTGTTCTTTTTAAACGCAAAGAGAGGTTTTTCAAGAGTAGTTTCCTCATCATGATTTAGAATGTGCCAATGTTTATTGACCACATTTTTAATTTGATTGCTAATGTGGTTCAATTTACTCACAAACACCACTTTGTTAAGTGGGCTTTTCTCTTTTTTGGTTTTTTGGATCAGAGCATCTCGGTCATAGAATCTAGCCCTCTTCAATGAGTGAGACAACAATTTTTTCGGATATCCTCTATCTTTCAGCTTCTTTTTGAGTGTCTCAGCATGTTTGTAGTAATCATTGATATCAGAGCAATTTCTCCGGAGCCGAAGAAATTGGCTGAAAGGGATGCTCTCCCTTTGGGATTTCGGGTGAAAACTTGAGAAATGAAGAAGGGTGTTCTTTGCCATAGGTTTTGTGAATAATTCCACCGAAAGAACACCCTCTGAATTTCTAATGGAAATATCAAGAAAATTACTTACTTTAAATTAATTACTTACTGCTCGTGCTTTGGTGTGCCAATGGTCAGTTTGAACCAGGTGAAATTGCTATTATTGCCAGGTACATCTGTTATTTAACAAATACAATAATCTGTGGAATAGATGTATGATTCAAAGACTCAGAGTACAGAGAATATCTACCTGAATCAACCTAGTGAAAAAATCATTTTTTATGTTGTTTTATATGTTGATGTTAGATGGATGTCTATGAATTGTTATATTGGTGATGCATTAATGAAGTATTTTGTGATATGTCAAGGTGTGAGCAATGCTAAGATAACGGCGATTCTTCTTTCAACCTATGTTTAGATTCAATGTACATGGTTTTTAATTTGTTTTAGAATGTTAAATGTATTATTGTTAGATGCTAAAATAAATTTTGTTTAAATTTCAGAAGTGTTTGGGAAGACAGCTAATATATTCCTGATGACGGCGGCTATATCTTAACTGTCCGTTGAAACGCATTGAAAGAAACAGAGGGAGAAGTACAATACAAATTGATTAGGAATATTCTGACTGCTGTAGAATATTAATCCTTATTTTGTACCTCCTTTGTAGTCATAGGAAATGTTTATGATGAAATTTTGTGAAATTCTTGTTCCTTCTGTATATTATCTGTGTTCCCAATTATTTTAACTATTTTAATTATTGTATCATGTCTTTTTAAATTGTTTTTAATACATTTAATAAATTGTGTAAACTGGATCTAATTTGTTTATGGAATTGTTGTGTTATACTGTGCATTGCTTTAGTTATAAGGTCTCTATGAGTGAATTATATATGTTGTAGTTGAAAGAATTGGTGTCTCTAAACTTATAATTGCCCAAAGGGAATTCATATTTGACATATAGTCAGTTTTGGTACCCCATCCCTTTGGTTTTGGGTCCCTCTCTCTTTTATTAGGGATTCTGTGTACGGTCCTGGTGGCTAGATAGTTCGCTCTGTCTAAGTATTTAGACAATTATCAAGATTATATAGTGTTATGGATCAGATTAAGACCTTTGGGTTTAGTGATGACCAGTTACATCGAATTATCAATACCAAAAGTGGGAATAAAATCACTGCTGTATCAGGGAAAGGAGAACATTGGGGTAAATTGCTAAATCTAAAAAAGAAGCTCATCCGGACAGAAGCTCACGCAGACTTCTTAGTCGAGTATGTCAAATCGGGCACTATTCCCATTGGCTTACAAGTCCGGAATGAACCTAGTTTATTCACAGAAAATAGAAAATTCCTAGAAACATGGGCACTGATCTCGAATAGATGTAGCAGAGACTGGATGCTCCTAATTATCGGAACTGCTCAAGGACTTATTATACTTGAGCAGGAAGAGATTGATAAACTAGAAACAGAGCTCATAAATTGTCCTGCACTGGAGGAGGCAAAAAAGAAATTAGCTGATATAAACAAAGATGTGGAAGGATACAGTGACTACCTACTTAATAAGAAAACAAATAAATTAAAGAGGGATATTGAACGCTTCTCTGAACAAAATGCGTATCCCTACTTAAGAGAGAATTACTATCAAAACAAAAATGATGGTAACTGGGATAGACCACAAAATCGACAAATCTATTCTAGAGGTGGCAATAAGCAGGTCACTTTTTCTGGTACATCGGGTTCTGGCAGTGAAGAGGAGGACTGCCACAATAATGAATCTGGGAGGAATGGTCATGACCAAGGCCTTTTTTTAGAATCACGCCCGAGGAGGGCCCAGAGATACAACGGGAACCAAGGGCGGGGCCAATTCAATCGTGGCCGGCAACAACAGTTCAACCGGACACCTCCTCAGCAGGAATATATGAGCACGCGGAGCAAACAGTATTGGAGACCAGCCAACTACCAGTGATTAACCTATAAAGTAAGAATCTGAGTAGTGTAGAGATAGGTATTCTGAGTAGAGGCTTTAGTTTTGTGCCTTCCACTACTCTAGACAAATTTCAATTGGAAAAAGATCTTCGGTCTTTTTTCAGAAAGATCAGGCTTAGACGTTTCTTTGAAAACAGAGAGAGTAGGGTTAATGAAAACATTTCTGGGTTGAAATCCAAATCAACATTTACACCCACTTTGGGCATGGTGGGTAAACATATTGAGGCATTTGAGATCGCGGTAGAAAGTGGAATACATAGACTTCTTGATAATGATAGGAAACCACTCTCCTTTAATATCTCTAAGGCTGAGAGGGAAGCATTGGGGAAATTAAAAAGTGACAATTCGCTTACTGTGAAACCTGCAGATAAGGGTGGAGGAGTTGTTGTCTTTGACACTGCTGACTATGAGGATAGGATGCTTAAACTGCTAGAGGTAAAGGAACATTATGTTCGCACAAATGCCAGCTGCCTCACAAGAATATCACGAGAATGTTTGACCATCCTAACTAATGCTAGTGATGATGGCTATATATGTGAGGAGGAGTTCAAATTTCTTAATAATTTGGAACCAAAAACTCCGGCCATCTATGGCCTTACAAAGGTACATAAACATGAATTAGATCCCCCTATGAGGCCAATAGTCAGTAGTATTAACTCCTTGCTCAAACCAGTTAGCAAATATGTAGATCATTTCTTAAGGCCTTTGGTTTGCAAACTGAAATCATATGTGAGAGACTCTGCCCACATTATCTCTATGGTGGAGGGACTCCCGTTCTGTGAAGAGACTCAGTGGCTAGTTACCCTGGACATTGAGTCTCTTTGCACAAACATTCCCCAGGCAGACACAGTTAGGGTCATTGATGACCTTCTATCTAATCAAGACTTGGGAGGTGCAAACAAAGATTTTATTGTTGACTGTGTGCGACTCATTCTTACTAATAATCTTTTCCTTTTCAAGAATGAATACTTTAAACAACTTAAAGGGACCAGCATGGGGGCTACATGCGCCCCAAGTCTGACTTGTCTTTATGTAGGGGACTTCGAGACAAGGCATATAGACAATGAGATGGCCCCTTTCTTTGAGAATGTAGCGGGCTGGTACCGCTACATAGATGACATCTTTTTTATTTGGGAAGGGTCCATTGAATTGCTGGAGGATTTCCTTAGCTGGATTAACCTTGGAGACCCCAATCTCAGATTCACTTCCTCCTACAGCACTACCAAAGTGGATTTTCTTGATATTTCCATTAGAAATTCAGAGGGTGTTCTTTCGGTGGAATTATTCACAAAACCTATGGCAAAGAACACCCTTCTTCATTTCTCAAGTTTTCACCCGAAATCCCAAAGGGAGAGCATCCCTTTCAGCCAATTTCTTCGGCTCCGGAGAAATTGCTCTGATATCAATGATTACTACAAACATGCTGAGACACTCAAAAAGAAGCTGAAAGATAGACGATATCCCAAAAAATTGTTGTCTCACTCATTGAAGAGGGCTAGATTCTATGACGGAGATGCTCTGATCCAAAAAACCAAAAAAGAGAAAAGCCCACTTAACAAAGTGGTGTTTGTGAGTAAATTTTCCCACATTAGCAATCAAATTAAAAATGTGGTCAATAAACATTGGCACATTCTAAATCATGATGAGGAAACTACTCTTGAAAAACCTCTCTTTGCGTTTAAAAAGAACAAGAACTTGCGTGACTTGTTAGTGCACTCATACAAAGATGATGTGGTTGATCAGCAAAGGACACTTGACAACACCAGAATAGTTGGTACAACGAAATGTGGAATGTGTAATATCTGTGATCAATGTGTAGTGTCAACTGAATTCACCTGTAACAACATGACTGTAAAATGCAAAACCCATAACAACTGTAGGAGTAAAAATGTCATCTATCTCCTTGTGTGCCCCTGTGGGCTCTGTTATGTTGGTGACACAGGACAAGAAGCACGCATTAGGTTTCAGGAGCATAGGTCAGCCATTAAAACTAAAAAAGTAACTGCTCCTATTGTTGCTCACTTTTTGGAGATGAAACATGGTGAATGCGATTTCAAATGGTTCATTCTGGAGAGGATCAGGATAGGAAAGAGAGGCGGAAATATTGTCAGCGTTCGTAAGAACAGAGAACAGTGGTACATTTCCTACTTAAATACAGTGCGAAATGGACTTAATTCGCGAGAAGAGTGGGAACGTATTATCGGTGGCAATTAGGTGTTTTTATCTGTTTGGACCCTTCTTGCAATACTTTCCGTGTTCTAGATGGAGGTATATTTAAGGAACTTCTGTGGTAACAAACCCTCTTACCTTCCACTCGATCAGTCTTCATTAGACTGTAGAGAGATAGCCTTAGTGTGTGATGATTTTTTTTACACAACCATGAGCATGATTAATTGAACCTCATTACTTGGACTCCTTTTGGTGGGGTTCTATTGGCATATGACCGATATGTGCAATTTCTCTATACCCATGGTAACATATGAGCTATGGGAACAGAATGCTATAAATATTTTATTGATCAGAATCAATGATCATGATAAATACCTCGGCTTGTCTTATATGCCCACGCAGATAATGAGAATAGACGTGTGATGTTAACCGACATCTTATTCTGTCTTATTTTGACGTATGTGTTTTTTGTATCTGTCTGAAGTCAGCTAGGAGCTACTTGTGGCACTTGCTAGATGTGTTTTCTAAACCTTTGGGTAGGAGCCTTTATAGTTGGTTGCCGCTTACTGAACAGAGTTAGTTTTTCATCGATGTAGTGGGTACGCTATGTATATTTGATCCGGTAGTCCCCTTTCGATGCAGGTGATTTTTTTCCGTCTTTGATGTTTATGAAAACGCCTGATGCTGCGTTTTGTGAGAGGTTGGGGCGTTACTGGACCTTTAGTATATAAGTCTCCTTTTTCGGTATGTTATTCGTTACATTTGATGAAAATATCGGGTTTACACGCGGGACGCTGGCGAAGTTCGACTCGAGGTAACGTTACGTTCAAGGGAAATGGTTTATTACGGTGCAGACTTTTTGTTTGTGTGTATATATACCCTTTCTAACTACAGCCTGTGATTTAACCTTTTTCGCAGAGGCTGTATATTTAAACCAAGAAAAATTGGATATAGCTACAAATGGCCCGAGTCTCTTAAATATAAAAGCCAAACTTTAATGTAAGTATAGAAACTCGTTTCTACTTCTATGGTATCGGAGAATACTTCTAAACTCGATACTTATGGGTGTCTATGTTTGTACCCTTAGGCTCTATTGAAACGTTTATTCTGAGCAATTGGATTCCATGCGCCTATCTTATGAGGATATGGCTAACGTACCGCGTGTACAATACTAATGTAATTTGCACGTCATTTGAAGTGAGTATAACGATCGAATGTCGTTCAAATTATGCGACTATACGTAGACGTTGCTGGATTACTAAGGGGTATTTTTACCCTTTCTTTTATAGGAGTGATCTGTGTCTGCATAGATATTGGGAAAATAAACACTACACTCCGGATTTTCACTATAAGGAGTTTTACTTGAACTAGATGTAAGTACCATATCTTTGGTCATTCAACCAGAGGTACTTATTGCGTCTGATTTTTCTACTGTGATTTAACCATCAGTAATTATGGGGAATATCGCACACATTTTTGGTGTGTATCATATTAGGTTCAAGGAATATTGGAATCCTATCATTACATTGTCGTGTGGCTCTTTATTTTTAGGTATGTGGAGTTTATTGGTCATGGCCCACATAACTAGATAGCCTTACCGTTTTGGCTACTGATTCTTTTGTGATTTGTGACTACTAGTACGTATGGAGAATATCGCATGTATTTCTGGATGTTGATAATATTAGGATCAACGAATGATGGAATCCTAATACTACATTGTCGTGTTGTTCATTTAGATAACAATCGTCTCTTTAAACGCGGACTTTTTGAATAAGGAAGGAGGTCCTTTCCCCATCCTTCAAGGCAGCTTTTAGTCACAGGTATGTGGAGTTTAATGGTGATGGCCCACATAATCGGATGGCCTTACTGCTCGTGCTTTGGTGTGCCAATGGTCAGTTTGAACCAGGTGAAATTGCTATTATTGCTAGGTACATCTGTTATTTAACAAATACAATAATCTGTGGAATAGATGTATGATTCAAAGACTCAGAGTACAGAGAATATCTACCTGAATCAACCTAGTGAAAAAATCATTTTTTATGTTGTTTTATATGTTGATGTTAGATGGATGTCTATGAATTGTTATATTGGTGATGCATTAATGAAGTATTTTGTGATATGTCAAGGTGTGAGCAATGCTAAGATAACGGCGATTCTTCTTTCAACCTATGTTTAGATTCAATGTACATGGTTTTAAATTTGTTTTAGAATGTTAAATGTATTATTGTAAGATGCTAAAATAAATTTTGTTTAAATTTCAGAAGTGTTTGGGAAGACAGCTAATATATTCCTGATGAAGGCGGCTATATCTTAACTGTCCGTTGAAACGCGTTGAAAGAAACAGAGGGAGAAGTACAATACAAATTGATTAGGAATATTCTGACTGCTGTAGAATATTAATCCTTATTTTGTACCTCCTTTGTAGTCATAGGAAATGTTTATGATGACATTTTGTGAAATTCTTGTTCCTTCTGTATATTATCTGTGTTCCCAATTATTTTAACTATTTTAATTATTGTATCATGTCTTTTTAAATTGTTTTTAATACATTTAATAAATTGTGTAAACTGGATCTAATTTGTTTATGGAATTGTTGTGTTATACTGTGCATTGCTTTAGTTATAAGGTCTCTATGAGTGAATTATATATGTTGTAGTTGAAAGAATTGGTGTCTCTAAACTTATAATTGCCCAAAGGGAATTCATATTTGACATATAGTCACTATTTGTATGCCTACTATATCAGGGGAGTTTGTCTCTACTTGTTTTATAGTGCCATTGATGGTGACTTTTACCCAGATTAGTAGGCCCCCTGATGGCCTTCCTTTTTTGGACGCAATTGCACCGATACAGAAGGTTTTATATCCTGCTCGGTGAATCGTTTTGGTGGCCCAGGTTTCCTGTAATAAACATATGTCGCTGTTATTGACATATTCATTCCACCCCGGGTCTTTTGTGTTCTTTATCAACCCTGCAATGTTCCACGAGATTATTTTTAAACTTGCACTATCTTTTACATAATCACGTGGTCCTTTAGTCCCACTTGGGAAAGTGACCAGGGCATTTGTAGGCGCAGCATCTCCACGAACATTACAACCAGTTTGTTCCCTATTGCTACTTGTATTTTCAGATGTTTTGTAATTTGACCCTGTGTCTTCTCCTCCCTTCTCCTTCGGTGGGCTTTTCTGTTTGAGAGGCAGGGGCAGTCAATCCACTCCATCTAGCTGTGACAGCTCCTGAAATCTATTTTGTGTCACTACTGAAAATGACGTAATGACGCTATTACCTCTTGGCACAAGACGATCATTTAGGGGCTGCTGAGATCGATTTCTATAAAAATATCCCAGCGATCTAAGTGTCATACCTTGATCATCCTGGGGCAGGGAGGCAGCTCTTAGCAGTGCAGTATTGGCAAGGTGTTGGTTTTTAAAATTAATAATAACGCAGTCGCCTTTAATATTTTTGTGGGATCTGCCTATCCAGGAGACTCTTCTAGTGGTTAGGATCTGATGTGATAAGGCCACTGGATACCCACACTCTTGGTTAAGCCACGACACAGTTTTATTTTTCAAAGAGTTGTGTGATTCTAACTTACTTGGGTGACCGGTCAGTCTTACTGGTGGTACATTAGTTAAGACTGCCACGAACGGTGCACATTCTGGTGGTAAGTCTGGTTTTGAGGTAACCTGGCAGATATCACTTGCAAGTACTGCACCTTGTTTTTTCTCTGAGCTAGTTGTTTGTAATGGGTTCTTACGCGCGGGTTTTGGGACCGCTGATACTACGGGTACTGTTGGTTCTACTGTGCGCGATCCCCCATTCAAGGACTTAAGAGTCCCGTCATTGTCCCCAGAACCCTTTGCTGCAGTGTTAGCACTACTTGTTGTATCAATTTGTGGGCCCAAAAGTGCTCCTAGTCTCACTACTTCCGCAGAGATTAGGTCTAGTTTGACCATTAGCGGCTTCACTATCTTGGCAATTTTTGTATCTATAATGCCAATCAGGAGTTCCAGTTGTTCCTCATCTATTTTAACTACAGCATTGTTAGCAACTAGCTCGATATCCTTTCCAGTACTAGCAGGAGGTGATTCTGCTCTCTTATTATTACGACCACCACCCCGTTTGATTTGTGTGTTCTTGCGAGTTCTCAATACTCTCTGTGTCCTCGGGGCCGGGGACGAGGTGCACTGTGCTGGAGGGTCAGGGGAAACAGCTATTTTTTCCTGGTTAGATGGAGATACTGTTAGTGAGGGGGTTAAATCTTCCATATTTATTACGACCGAGTGATCTAGGTCGCAGCTATTGTCCAGTGTAGAAACTGGTACCAAAATAGGTGATGTAGGTGGTGAGGCGGAAGGAACCCCCCGGCCTAGCGATTTACGCCGTTCACTATTTATTTTGCTCACAACTCTCACAAGATAGTTGTCTAAGGTGGCTGGTGCAGAGGATGATTTGGGAACTTTAGCTTTCGATATTTTGTAAATGGCAAGGACTTCTAAGTGTGTCACTTATAACAACAAAGACCGTTACAGGAACCAAACTACCGTGTAATAAGCTTCACTTGCCTATTTGACCTGTGACCTTATGAATTACACATTTATACGAGCATACATTAAGAAATGAGAGAGTCTCACTGTGTCAGGGGCCCAGCTGGAATGTTCAACGGCCAAGGGCTATAGCCCTGCCCTGTCTCGATCTGTCCCAGACTGTCCGCCCTTTGTCCGGACTTCGTCCGGCACGGGGGCTGACTGCAGTTAAGTGCGCCTCCAGGCGCAGAAATGGCGTGTGCTTCTGCCGCTAAGGATCCTGGGAGTGGTAGTCCCCTTCCCCTTCCTCCGCTCGGCGGCCGCGAAGAATGGAGCTGCGGCGGCGGGAGGGGGGAGCAAGAAGACCAGCGAGCACAGTGGAGGGCAGGTATGTTTGGCAGCTTCCCCCCAAAAGTTTTGTTCAGTTCTCTCTTTTGTTTTCTCCCGCTTCCAGATTCTTCTATATAGTTCCAGAAGTTTTTATATTTATATTTTTCCTTTATAGGTCCTTAGCCAACAATGGCAGGTCCCAAAAAAGGCATTGTATCAAAATTATATCGATTGCCCAGCCCTCACACCTTATAATTATTCACCTAGTAGGTGCTAGCAGCATGGTCCATAAAGGACATCTCTGTGGTCAACATACATAGGTATAATTGCCACCTTTTACCCCTAGAGGGTGTTTCTCACCAAGAGAACTCATGTTAAACACTTTCAGGCCATAACTGGCTGTAGGCATAATCTTCACCAATCTTAGCAGTTTCCGGCATAGCTGACGAGAACGAGGAGACGGGATTCGGGTGCTTAACGAAGAGGAAGAGATTGCAAGATAACCCAAGCAAGACTGAGTTCTCACAACATGGCGCCTCCCCATAAGTGAGCAATAGAGCGCAAGAAAATGTCTGTGATTTCACGTTTTCAAACGCGGCGTCTTTTTAATCCACCCGACCCAAGGACGAACTTAATGCAATTTTAGGAACGGAATAGCAGGGAACATTGTCACCTACAGAAACTCCATGTTTGAAAGTTGAGGAGAAGGTTAAAATTCAAGATAATACCGCAGCCAACAATAAGGGGGGTATATTTCCCTATTTTAATTGGACAACAGTGAGATAAGAACCACCAGAAAACAAGAAAACTGATTTTAATGATAGTTTGCGGTGAAATTATGCAAAAATCAGAAAATAGAACTCAACCTTTTGACCACAAATCGAATATGGAATAAGGATTTATCCATATAGGCAACCATCCAGTGCCTTTATAGGAGAGACCAAAAATGTATAAGTCTTGAAAAAAATGGCATACGAATAAATAAAAGCCATCGAAACGCGTCGACGCTTATTGTGGCACAATCCTACTACCCAACTCACCCCAAGAACAAAAAGGAAAGCCAAGTCTTGGATCGAGTTTAAACAAGGGTTATGATGTGCATTTCCGAATGACAAATTGTTGATGTCTTTGTATGTCTCTCTCCTCTTGTTTGTCTTTTGACATATAGAAAAGGTTTTTTTAATCATTTGTTGAATTACAGTATAAGTATTTGTTTATGTATACGAACTGTGAATGAGTTTTTGTGATCAATGCAAAGGGTCTTTTTTATGAAATAATAATGTTTTTAATATGTTTTTACTGTGTGTTTGAATAAAATCTGTATATTTTATATATAAAATGGTTTTTGTTTATGTTTTTGCTTAGTGAAGCTTTGTGTCCAAGACCAATATTTGGGCATACGTACTCAGTTACTCACTCAAGGGAAATTGTTCACTCTACGGCATAATCTTCACCCACAGAGAGCATAGCCTCCCCTACTCTAAAACAAAATGTTCTAGCTAGGAGACGCTTAGTCAACACTTGGAACCCTTGAGTAGTTATCCTTCATAGAGTCCCACAAAATTTAGAATGAGAACTCTGGTGCTTTCTTTGGGGGGAGGCTGAGCTGTAACTCCAGATTTCTTGGGTCACCAAAGGCCACAAACGTATAATTTTTCCTTTGTAATGCAAGCGGAACTGACAAGCCCTTCAGAGCACTATGGGGCTCTCCCAATGAGCTGAGTAGAGCTGTGCCAGTTTCCTTTTCTTTTCTTTTGAGGTGGCCTCATGCCTTGTGCCATGCTTTGGTTTTTTTTGGGGTCCCCAATCCCACCAGGGAACCCCGCACAATTCTGCATCATTGGAGAGCAGCTCAGGAAGCTCACCCCTGACTGCTCTTGCCAGCACTCCGCACGATCAGCACCCTTGTGTGCTGCCACAGAAGCTGGAACGTCCTTCTGGTCTTCCTTCTTCTGCAGGCAGATGCATTCTGGGTGACCGGGTGAGCTGGCGGCATGGGTGAGCATGGCGATGGTTTCCCTCCTCACTGGGGTTGTCGGGGTCCAGGTAAGTGGTCCTGGGCCCCCTGGCAGTCTTGCGGGGGCACAATGGGGCTCCCCACCTCCATCTCTTTGCAGGGTGCCATGGATGGGGTCCGGGACCCCCGTGCATCTTTGCAGTGGTTCAACACCCCTCCCCATCTTTGTCTTTTTTGCTGGGGAACACATGACAGCCCTCCCCAGCAGGTCTCCCTCTTGGGGGCAACCCACCTGGGCCGTAGCCTAACCCTGGAGCAAGGCTGCAATCAGCGGCAGAGCCCCACACACTTCGTTGCCAGTCCTTCAAAGAGTCAAGGTTTACAGAGGAATGTTTCGGACTCTGTTGTTCTGATTTGCATAGTATTTGACTCCATTTGCTTTGGGTGAAAAGCCCTAGCCACCAGGAGCATTTCACCATGCTTCCTGGCATAAAAGGGTAACAAACTTTTCAGGGGGACGGTTTCATTGGCTCTCTGCACCAGCCTTTCACTTTGCTCTCCTTCTTTACCTCTTTCCTACTTGCGCAGAAGCCCAATTTTTCTCCCAATGGTCCTAAGGTTAATCAGAGTCCTGAGTCCTTGGGAGAGTCAGAGGGTTCCTTTTTCGAATTGCCCATGGTGTCAGCCTCCCGTCCCAGTGTTCCTCAGAAAAAGCACATCGAAGAGAGAGCTATCCACCCAGCAAGACCTTTTAATGGGGCAAAGCGTGCCAGCAGGAATGCACCTCTGGCCTATCCTGAGGTGCCACACATCACCTCTCAGCCCCTATTTCAACCTTCCTGAACAGGCTTCCGGGATACTTCAAAATGGCATCACAGTGGAGTCACATACCACATCTGCTCTAGGGAACTCCCCCTTCGCTGACATCACTGCCACGGCCTTCCCTCAGCAAAACTTCAAAGTCGACCCCCATAGTCTGTCTCCAAAGGTCTGAACTTCCTCCTTTATGGAGTGGTCTGGGCAGGCACTCTCTCTGACACAGGATGACAGTGAGCTGATTGATACAGAGCAATTTCACCCATTCCAGTCCTCTATGATACTTGATCTAAGAACTCCCAGTTGCTTTCTTGGAGGGGTGAGGCCTTCATTTCTGCAGCTGGGGAGAATAGCAAAACCCAGTCTAGCAGGGTCACAAAAAGTCTGGGGTCTGATCCTGAGTTAAGCCAGAGAAACATTACATGTATGGATGACCCATAAGCTGTACAGATATGCTTTTGGATTTTACAGAATTGTTCTTTACACACAGGTATTCAGTGTACATTGGTGCTACTCTGTAGTTTGTGTACCCAAGGGAGTTGCAGCTGCTCCCTAAGGCAGCCATTCCCATTGAAGTATAATGGAGTGTTACTACATTTAAGACAGTAAAGCACGCTGGTTTCACTACATGTGCCTCACCCCATTATATGGCCTATTCAAGGTCACTACCCAACTCTGCATAGTCCCTTTTGTGCCACAACAGAAGTCTCCCACACACAGTCCTCTTGCATGTGTGCACACATGTCCACATGTAACTAGACCAGTGACCCATATCCTGACTGTGTCTCAGCAGCCTTATCTCACAAGGCGTACACTGTCAGTAAACATGCGCAGTCCATTTTACCATGAGTTTACGGTAGGTGAGTCTCACGTTATGGGGCTCTCCCACAGTAAATAGTCAAAAATTAGGTGATTGAAAAGCAAAAAATGCAGGTGGATTTGATGGTCTGTACTGCCTTCTCACATTTTGAAAACAAAAAAATGCAACTGTCTGGTTCACAGGTTTTTCCTGTAATGCATTATAAATGACCACCAGCTTGGTGAGGGAGACCTCCACCAAGGGGACAGAGTAATTTACTCCTTCTCCCTGTGGAACAATGAGCCGTCCACTCAATTTTAAACCAGGCGTATACTCAACAAGTGTCATTGCAAAAGAGAATTATAGATGAAAAGACGTGAGTTGAGAAGATGGAATGATAGTGTGTTGAAAAAAAATTGGACTTTGAATTTAAAAAGGACAGACATGAAAGTCAGTTAACATTAATCTAGGTGAATTTGTAAATGTGAATTCGAGTAAGTTGGGAATCTGCCATTTGCAAAATAGGGCAAAGCTTCTCAACTTTTCCAGCCAAATGTTTGAGCTCGCTCTGCCATTGTAGGTCCAGTTGTTGTGTGGCTAAAACCACGCTCCACATCAGACACTTTCCTACAGCAAGCAGTCCCATTCAAGAACAGTAGATATTTCAATGGCAGTGAATTACTCAGTGTACTGCATCATCTGCTCCCTGAGGTGTCTTTCAAGCTGCGGAACTGATGCAATTTACTCACTACTGCAAAGGACTGACCTTTGTCCTGATGCCCAAGGGTGCTGCTTGACAGCCATGTTCCGGCATATCCCTTCCCAAATGTGGCCGACATGGCTCGCCGGTGGGGGGCCAGGGGGTATAGCACGGGGGGAGCATAATATAAAAATATATAAAATAATTTACCTTTAGGCTGGGTCCTGCATCCCTGCTACTGCTCTCTTGTCTCCGATTTCAGGAACAGGGAGCAGGCAGCCAGGCTCCCTCCCCTGGGCCAATCACAACGATGCAATGCAGCATTGTGATTGGTCTGAGTGGCGTAACACAGCAGTCAGCCAGGGGCTGGAGGGGTGGGCATGTTCTCCATGCTGGCTGTAATGCAGCCTGCATGGAGAAAGAAAAGCTGCGGTTTGGGTGGCACAAGAGTGCCGACCAACCAGTCATTGTGCACTTAGGAGTGGGCAAACCACTCCTCCCTTGCCCTGCTCTGTTAGCAGAGCAGCCTCCCCACCTGCCTGCCCGCAAAGGAAACATAAAATGGTAATATCTAAAAGTTATTACCATGTTAAATTTTTGCTTCTCACACTGCAAGAAAGCAGTGGGGCGACTCTCTTCTGCCATAGCAGGGATGCCACCACTGTCCCTGCCACTGCCACTGAAAGTAAAAAGCGCTTTGTGGGAGGGACTTCTAGAGGAGAGGAACTGGAGTGAGCCGTGCTTGGGAATAGTGTCAATATATGGTGAACATATTGCTGATACTGCTCAAGGGTGCAAAATCGGACCTCTTTCCTCTAATTTGTCTTTAAACTTCACAAGTAAAATGCTTGAGTAGTTTAACTTTGAGACAAAAATCTAGCACACTGGTATATGGTCAGTAGAAGGGAACTATTCCGAATAAAGCAGTTGGAACGTGTTTAATAACAATCTAAATGTTTATTATTCAGAAAGTACCTTTCCGTTGTATGTATCTCTTGCCCATTCACTGGTTAGAAACTCACAAGAATGAAAGATTTTCCAATGCATAAATAATGCTTTGTTTGCACCTGACTATACTGTTGCATATGAGGAAGAAACTGGGACCTTTCGTTCGTAAAGTAACTTGTTCTCGTTGCAGTCAGTTTTTTCCGTATTTAAAGGGCAGCATCTGGTGTTACAATTCCTGTGACAGCTGCACTCACTACTAGGCAGCAGTTAATGGACTATAGCCAAGGAGTGGAAGAGACAGTAATGTACTCTGACTCCATCTGACAGGAATTCATTTACACTAATAATTTAACTTTACTACACCCTTCCTCTCTAATCTCAGAAGCTACAGTAGATGTTTGATATGACATTTATTTCAGCAGTGATTACGTTTCTCGCAGTTTAGTGTGACTTTTTCTGTGTCCATAGAATACTAATCACAGAATTGTTTTGCAAAGCTGTGAGGCGAATGCAGGTCTTTAAAAAAACACTATCACGGGAAAAAAAACTGGTTTTGAAAGGCGTCCTACATTAATTTGTCAGAAAATTGAGGCTGTTTCACCTTACATTAACTATGTTTTACAGCTGATGGGGTAAATCACTGCAGTTTCAGGGGGTCTATTGCTACCTTTGAACAGACTACATTTTAAGAATACAAATATCCAATAGTTTCGAATTACAATGTTAGCCATTAAAATATTCATTTATGTTTTAGCTTTGGGAAATACTGTTGAGCATCCACATTCATTAAAAGACTGTAAACTCAGCATCCATGCTATAACCACTTTTTTGAATAGGCTCTGAAATTTTAACATACTTCAATATTGGTTTTGCTGTCGTAGTATTTGGCAGGTAACATGTTAATAAATTAGTAAATGCTCACATAAGTCTTTGAGAACATAACATTTCCTGTCAATTCTATAAAAGGGAAAGAAATATAGAGTCACCCTTTGACCAAAAGGAACTGGGCAGGTCACAATAATTAAACAAAATTGTTTCCTTGGTAGATCCTTATTCGTCTGATCTAGACATTTTTATAACCACAAATAGTTTCACTCCCCTGATCACTCACTCCTGTTAACACCACACCATCATCATACTACCGACTTTCCTTACCCCCTTGCTATAAGTAGAACCACAAAGGTACTTAACCCACTGAAAAAATATTGTTCTCAATGCCAATTATACAAAATATTCCAATTTATTAAAACAATTACATTTTTTTTTGTGTAAACCGAAATATTTGCTTCTCTATTAGTAGCAAAACAACAAATGTCCACAGTCCGAAAGGACAATTGCTACATAGTCACACTTAGCAATACACACTGGAGCTCAGTAGTGCAATGGTGCTGAGAAATAGCGTGCATTGAAGAAATTTGCAGACCTACCATTCTGGTTAACAGTTATAGAGAGGCCCGACCCTTCCTCAGGGTCCTCCTCAGTTCTCTCCTGATAACCGCCATCTTCTTTGGGGGACGCATAAGCTTTGTTAGATCAAGTCTACCACGAAAGTCAAAAAGATTTAACCTTTCAGTTGATTTAATTTTGCATGTCTCCCTGTTAAAGTCGAAGCCTTATCCCTGTAGAAGAGACACCATGGAGCCTATCTCCTCACGAAGATGGTCTTGCTACTGATTTATAAGGAGAATGACGTCTAGATAACCAGATAAACTATGACCTTGAGGCATCTGAACAATAACAAATCAATATCTGGTTTCAGAACCTTAGTGAGGCACCACAGAGAAGAAAAGAGACAGACAGTGAGGGCTTTGTTTTCGAACAGTTAACTTCTTCATGAGAATTAGAGGAATCATTTGTGGGGTTCAAAAATAAAAAAGTATGCATCCATCAGGTCCAGTGTGGCCTTTCAATGATTTGACCTCAGAATGTCACTTCGCAGGTGCATTCATTCCATTTTGAAGTGGCAGGAAATGAACCAACAATTACATTCTTTTTTGTATACTACTGGATGGTGACCTCTTTTTTTTCATCTGAGCCAAATGTTGTTGCTTAAGAACACTTTTGGGTGTAAAAAGGTCACAATCGGCTCACCCTTCTGTATCAATGAGTTCACCTCCTTGTTTTGGAGAGATACCTCCTTCTCTGAAAGCAGGAGTGGTTTGGGTCTACTTTCTTGAATCTGGGTTACATTAAATTCAATTTGGAAACCTGTAAGACCCATGCAACTAAAACATGTTGGGGCAGAAGCAAGGGTCATAGGACCATTACATCCTAAACACCCGTTTGTATATATTTTAACCTTTCGTCCCCCTCCATTACTAAACAACAATCCTTGTCTGGGTAAGGCACAAGCAAACCTCAAATTAACCTGTTCTCACCCCCTTGGTAGCTTGGCATAGAGAAGTCAGGCTTAACTCAGAGGTAATGTGTAAAGTATCTGTGCAACACTTCAAGCAGTAAAGCAAAAATAACACACCACAAAAGGAGCCCACAACGGGGTTAAGAAAAATAGAGTACTTTTTAATAATTCATCATCATCAGAACTTTATTCGAATAAAACATATCCATAAAAGAAAGAACAAATTATACAATAATAAAACATGCAATAGATTAGGAAATGAAAGTGCATAAAAATGTTCAGTGCATTACAGAGCTATTAAGTGGTGCAATCATACAGTATAGGACGAAAAAATTAATTTTTTAATTTAATTAATTTAATTAATTTTTTCGACTAGCCAGGGAATTTTTAACATTTTTACACCCCTTTTCACATATATAGGTCCCTACACCCCTATCACCTATCACTGTCCTCACTATTTGGCAAAAATCAAACTCTATCATAGAGCAGTTTGCAAAACACGCGCAGCTTTCTATGCCATGGAATTCAGCTCCAGTCCTAACCCCACCAAATGTATCTTCAAAATTCTTAAAGATCTCAGGAGCAGGAAAGCCAGTACCCCGGTTGTTCCATCCACATTTTTATGTGATGAATTGGCGATCTTTTTTGTTAACAAAGTACGGAACATCTACTGTTCTTTTCCGGACCCCTGTACCTTGCCGGCCTGCGAGAGACCTAGGGCGGCACCCAGGGCCTCCTTACTATCAATTCCGCCCCTATCAGAAACCAAATTTACCCGGCTTAGTGGGAAAATTAGGTTGGGCTCTCCTTTAGACCCCTTGCAGCCATCACAGTTTAAGGAATCATGCTACATCTTCAGAGAGCCCCTGTGTAACATCATTAATAGCTCCCTTTCAGCAGGGACTGTCCCGGCATCTTGGAAGCATGCCTGGGTGTCCCCTATCCTGAAAAAGCCTAACTCGGATCCCACTAAACCGGAGAATTTCCGCCCAATTTCCCTCCTGCCTTGGGTAGCAAAAATCGATGAAGCCCACGTCAATTGCGTACTAACCCAGTTTGTGAACGATAATAACATCTTGGATCCCTCCCAGAAGGGGTTCCGACCGGGCCATAGTACAGAGACCGCCCTTCTGGCTACCACCGAGCAAATGCGATCTCTCATGGACAAAGGTCAAAGTGCGGCGCTGATCTTGCTCGATCTCAGCGCCGCCTTTGACACGGTGTCCCATGAGATTTTGCTCCGGAGGCTTGAGGAGGCAGGGATTGAGGGCTCAGCGTTGGACTGGCTCCGCTCATTCCTGACAAATAGATCCTTCCGTGTATCAGTACCCCCTTACTCCTCTCAGACTCACACTATTGATCAGGGTGTGCCTCAGGGCTCGTCCCTGAGCCCACTGCTCTTTAATTTATACGTCCAGCCCCTAGCTGCGGTCGCCAAGCTATGGGACCTTGCGATAGTCTCTTATGCTGACGACACGCAGCTAGTAGTCACCTTGGCGGACGGTTCTTCCCCCTCTGCCTCCAGATTCAAAAACGGTATGACGGCAGTGGCCGATTGGATGGCAGCCAATCGCCTACAATTAAATGCCGGGAAAACTGAGGTTCTGTTGGTAGGCAAGAACGCCAATCTATGGACTGAGCAGTGGTGGCCGTCAGCCCTGGGAGCAATTCCCTCCCCTAAAAACGTAGTCAAGAACCTTGGTGTCATGATGGACTCCTCCCTTTCCTTTCAGGCTCACACTAAACAATTAGCCGCCTCGTGCTTTGGCACCCTGCGTGGTCTGAGACCCATTTTAAAATATTTTGTCCCCTCTGTTCGCCAACTCATTGTACAAGCTACCGTCCTCTCACGCCTCGATTACTCGAGCTCCCTTCTCCTAGGGGCAAATAAGGCGGAAATACTGAGAATTCAGCGCATTCAAAACGCTGCCACCAGAGCACTGGTGGGCTTGCCGCTTTTCTGCTCAGTTGCTAGTACCATCCGTAAGCTACACTGGCTTCCTGTGGATAAACGTATCCTTTTTAAAACACTCTGTCTCTCTTTTAAAATCCTGAAGTGCACGAGTCCTGTCCTTTTGGGCGGCCTGATCTCCCACTATGTCCCTCCCCGCCCTCTCCGTTCGGCAGAGTCCCATTTGGCAGTGGTGCCTAGAATTAGACTCTCCAGGTCGGGCGGCCATGCTTTCCGGTACCTTGCCCCCAAACTATGGAATTCCCTTCCCATCCATATCCGCGCCATGGACTCTTTGCCATCTTTCAGGAAGGCTATCAAAACCTTCCTGTTCCAGGTACCTTAGGTCTCTTCCTGCTGTCTTTCTTGTTAGGCCGGTCTACATAGTTCTTGTGTCCTCCCGTGGTCAGCGCCGGGACGCCCCTATGCTGGGGCAGCTGCGCGCTTTACAAAATGGATAACATAACATAACATAACATAACATTACACATAGCCTATCGTCAAAAACTGAAGTGCTCCCGCGTAGTCTGTAGGTCGTAGCACGCCCCGCCCCGTAGAGGGACAGGAAGACCCCTATGATGAAGCATGACACTATGGGATTCATAGTGTGTGAGGGGTATTCTAAAAGCACATAGTGCTCTCTATCTGCCATCTGCAGAGAGGGCTTCTCTCACCCCAAAGACAGTAGGTCTTTATTTTTAATAATTGAAAAATACAAATAAAATAATCACATCTACCACATTGATAGAATCTCATTGTTTATATACAGCGTATAGGAGGGTGATTCTATCACTACTGCCTCTGCACTTCCTCATTTGTTTTTTGCCAATCATACAGTATTCATCGGGTCATGAGCTCAGACGGCACTTTTCAAAACAGCATCCACACAAATTATCAATGCATCCTCACCTAATTTAAGAAGAGTCCAATATATTTCTCTGTAATCTACATACAAACGCCCCCTAAAAAAGGGGAGTAAAAAGAGCTTTATATATCTCATGTAATACTAAATAAGAAATGTAATAGGGATTGTCCGGAGCGTCCATCACAAGGGCAGGAAGAGGAATCAAGGTTAGCACAAAAACCCAAAGGGAAGCATTGTAAATACTTGACAGCGGCCCATGGGTTTGATCAGATATTCAGCCAGTAAGTGGTTGTTCTCAATGTTCAAAAACAAGGGGGGCGTGGCCAGCAGCATGGCCGACTAGACGTGCCTTGCCGGAGCTCCGGCCGAGCTGCACAATTATCCGACAGTTTCGATCCCCCATGGTCCCAAACAGACGCCAAAAGAAAGTAACGTCACCCTAACTCTGGAGGAATGCCTCAGTGACAGCGCAGAGCTGTCTCAGCCGAGTATCGGGCACTTACGGCCCCAGAGGCTCCCCGGCGGCCATGATGAAGATCGCGGCGCTCGGTGAAGCGCGGCGCTCCTAGCGGCCCACCTTCGATCCTGCCACATAGTGCCCAGCTGACAGGGGCACCACGACCCCCCTGGCTGCCAAGCGGGACCTGGATATCGCCGCTGGAGGAAAGACAACACTCCGAGGCGGACGCGGACGACCGGCCGCCTACACCAAGATGGTGGCCGGCGATGTGTAGGGCGGACAGTGCTGACGGGACCCCCCACTGCAGCCCTCCCCAGGTCGCGGAAGGACTGGGAGACACCTACGGGACAAAACGGAGGTGAGCCTGGGGCAAAGGAGCCGGGAGCCTACCACACAAGCGCCGGGGGGCAGACACTGACTTGCACTCGGCGCCCGCCTTCACCAACATGGCGGCCGAGCTGCCGAGACTCCCGGTTTGACAGGCACTAATGAGGGAGTGTACCTGAGGGACGAGTACCACGAGGGTAGTGAAGGCCTGGATCCCCCCCCCCCTGTGAGGACGCAGTTTGGTGGGACCCGGGGATGAGACCTGGACACACGACCCCTACCTGCAGCAAAGAAGGCCGAAAAGCAGGACACGGTGAGAGGCTGGGAGGAGCTCAGAGCTGAGGCGGGAGAAGTGCCAAGGAGACCGCTGGCGCGACACTGCGGACAGGGGCACCCGGAGAGATTTTACTGCCACTCGCGCCACATAGAACGGAGACCTACGCAGGGACCTCCCGGCGTACGGACGATATCAGCATGGGGAAAAGTGACCAGGCGCACAGATCCACGAGGCGGGGCCCCATGGACGACTTCACTGCAACGCGGTCCGGGGCGGCACAGCAGTCTCAACAGCCCGACGCGCGCCACGACACGGCTATGCTACTGGAGGCCATCCAAGCGTCCAGGACCGATATACAGGCATCCCGGACGGCCCTGGAAACAAAAATTGGAGAGGTGGGATCCGAGGTGACGCTACTACGGCAGGACTTCCGCAATCTAACGGAAAGGGTTACGGTGACCGAATCTAGATTGACCGATAATGAGGAGGCGATCACAACGCTCAAGAAGGACATGGCGGAACTACAGGCCTCTCACCGTCAACTGCTGTGGAAGGTGGATGATGCCGAAAATAGGTCCAGACGCAACAACCTTCTCTTTGTGGGCTTTAGAGAAGGGATTGAGGGAAGGAACATGTCCGCCTTTCTCCTAGCGTGGCTGAAAAATACCTTCCCAACTGCACAATTCTCCCAGTGCTTCATCATCGAAAGGGCACATAGGGTGCTCCTAGCCAAACCTCCGGAAGGAGCGCGACCGAGACCAGTCATAGCGTGCTTCTTGAACTATGCGGACAGAGACGTGATCCTGCGGGAAGCCAGGAAATTGGGGGAGATCCGCCTGGAGAATACCACCATCATGATCTTTCCAGATTACAGTCAGGAGGTCTCGAAGCAACGCCGCTCGTTTGACTCGGTTAAGGCAAAGCTGAGGTCTTTGAACATTACTTACATGCTCCTCTTCCCTGCCAAACTCAGGGTAATTTATAAAGACAAATCCATCTTCTTTGCTCACCCGGAGGATGTGTGGCAATGGCTCGAAGAGAGACCCATTCTGAATAGTAGAGAGGCGGCGGGCCGAGCCGCGCTGGACAAGACAGTACGAGAGGGCCGCTCTGGGAGATGCCGAAACCACAGCAAAGGGGTTTGCGGAGGACGCAGAAGAAAGGTCCGGCAACACCGTACAGATCACGAGACAAGGAGGGTGAGAGAGGGAACAGGTCGGCGTCCCCGGGCAATGACTCGGTGGCGGGCTCGAGATTCAGCTGCCTGAGGAATGGAATCCGCTCAGAAGGCGATGAGGTGGAGGACTCGGAGGACCGCATGTCCGGAGGAGAGGAAGACGAAACAATGGACAACTCGGTACATCCGCTGGTCACAGTAATCCAGCAATTGGAACAGGATTCTTCAGGCCAAGGGATGAATATGGACACTCAGGACTCACATTCGTGAACATGGCTGAATAGGGAACGGAGGAGATAGCGGCTCGGCGACACGGAGCACGCAAGTTGACACACACCCCCTTTCGTTCTTTAAGTTCTTAGTGTTGGTTCTTGTTTAGCGTGGGGAGGGATGTGTGGGAGGGCAACAGACCTTCTCCCTTGGATGGTTCAGGCCCAGGTTGGGATGCAACTGGAAGGGGAGGGTGGTGGGGAGGGGGGCGCGAGGGAAGTTGGTTCTTGTATTGCCTCCTGTTGGGGTCTACAAAGGTTATGGGGGGGAGAGGGGAACCCGTTAAGGAACAGCAGAGACATGCCATCCCACAGCTGGTGACGTCCCTACGTCAAGGTCCCACCCGGGGAAGACTCAGAGCAACACGATGGCAAGTACATTAGACGCCCCACGCATGGGTGACACAGGAGTCACGGTGCTAACATGGAATGTGAACGGCCTGGGGTCCAAAATTAAAAGAGGTTTAGTTAGTGAGTACCTCAAACGACTGACACCGGACATCGTCCTCCTCCAGGAAACACACCTTAGAGGGAATCAGTGCGCATTTATTGCGCGAGGACAATATACTGTCCTGGCACATGCAGGATACACGGCGGACTCCAGGGGGGTGGCGATCCTTATAAAAAAATCGACGCCATTCACAGTTACACACACTTGGTTAGACCCGCAGGGCACGTATGCGGGAGTCCAGGGGTTGTGGAGAAGACGTAGGTTCACGATACTATCAGTGTATGCCCCACCCAAGTTACAGTCTCGCACAGTGAAGGCAGTTGCTACTATCCTCCTAGACACAGTCGACACGACTCAGGTAGTGGGGGGGGACTTTAATGATGTCATGTGCACCACACAAGATAGATCGGGGACTCCCCGTTCAGTAGGGTCCACGACAGCCCTAGCCTGGCAAATGAATACCATCGGCCTCACTGATGTATGGAGATGGCTCCATCCAACGCACGAAGCGTATTCCTTTTACTCGGGGGCACACAAAGTCTTCTCCAGGTTAGATTATATTTTTGTGTCCAGACAGGAAATCGCGGTCGGAGACCTAGCAGAATACAAGGCACGGGGGATCTCCGATCACTCCCCGCTATTAGTAGAGCTGGGACGAGGGAAAAGGGAGAGGCAGACGCAATGGCGACTAGCGGCATGGGACATCCAAACACCGGAAATACTTAAGGGCATGCGTGCGGACATACGGGTCTACATGGCCGAAAATGAGGGATCGGTGGACTCCGGAGTTACCCTCTGGGAGGCAATGAAACCAGTCCTGAGAGACCGCATTCAGAGTAGGCTGGGAGACGCTAGGCGGACTCGTCAGGGTCAGATAGCGAGTGAAGAGATATCCATCTTAAATTTAGAAGCGGAGTACCACCAACAGAAGGGTGAGGTCCGACTCAGGAAACTGATTGACGCACAGAGACAATACAGGGAATTAGTCACGGGTGAGGCGCGCACTCAGGCATTGGCAACATTGCACCGGTTATACGATGTAGGTGACAAGTCGGGCAAACTTTTAGCCTGGCTGAGTAGGAGGGAGAGAGCAGCGCGATGGGTGGATCAGATCACGTCAACGGGGAACAGACGGGTAAACACAGATGGAGACATAGCAGAGGCCTTCGCGGCCTACTACGAGGACTTCTATAGGGCCAGGGACCTGGGCGACAGTGAGGACGCCCAACGCTACTTATGTGATATGGAGTTGCCGACATTGTCCGCGGAGGCCTATGCAGCCCTGGAGGCGGATTTGACGTTGGAGGAAATCTCTGAAGCTGTAACGGCGTTGAAACCGGGGAAGACTCCCGGGCCCAATGGCTTCCCGGCGGAGTTTTTTAAACGAACGGCGGATCTGTTGCAGCGACACATGAAGACCCTATTCACAGACGCGTACCAAGCGGGGAGTCTCCCGACAGATCTAGCCTTGGCCACTATCATCCCAATCTACAAAGAGGGAAAACCCAGGGACGACTGCTCCTCCTACCGCCCAATCTCCCTCCTAAATACGGAGACGAAAATTCTGGCCACTGTCCTGGCTCGGCGGCTAAGGCAGGTGATTACGGAGTTGGTACATATGGACCAATCCGGCTTCCTTCCGGATAGGGCGACCAAATTGAATCTCCGTCGTACTCATAACTGGTTACAGGAGGTCCGCGAGAGAGGTGAACCCCACTGGTTTCTCTCCCTGGATGCGGAGAAGGCATTCAACGCAGTCCACTGGCCTTTCCTGATGGAGACCCTCCGACGATTTGGGATTGGACCCAAATACATGCAATGGGTTTGGCTCCTGTACTCCGACCCGAGAGCAAGAGTGCGGGTCAATGGAAGGTTGTCCCGTGAATTCCCCATTGGTAGGGGTACGCGCCAGGGTTGCCCGTTGTCCCCCCTCCTGTTTACCCTTACGATTGAAATCTTAGCGGTGCGGATTAGGCAGAATCAGGATATCAGAGGCTTCAGGTGGGGTATCACAGACGAAACGCAGGAAAAGATATCTCTGTATGCCGATGACGTGCTATTGTTCGTGACGGATCCGGACAGGACAATCCCAGCACTATTCAGAGAGCTAGGCGAATTCGGGGCGAGGGCGGGACACACGATCAATTGGCACAAATCGGTCCTTTATGACCCACAAGGCAAGGAGCGGAATGAGTGCCTACCAGAGCTGCTTATCCACACTAAAGACGGCTTCCAATACCTTGGCGTATATATAACGCTAGACAAGGAACGCTCCTTCACTGCGAATATAGCCCGAATAATGGTAGAAACAAAGACGGAGATGAACAGATGGAGACAGCTCCCACTCACCCTACTGGGTCGCGCCGCACTGTATAAAATGGTCCTACTGCCCAAATTTCTCTATGCACTCCAGAACGAGTACTATCCCCTGCCGTTGGCAACTTTGAATAAAATGCATGCAGACCTGCGCACCTTCCTGTGGCTGGGAAAACAACCTCGTGTAGCCCTCACCACACTGCAGCGACACCAATATAGCGGGGGTATCTCGCTTCCCAACCTGGAGGCATACTATTGGGCGGAACACCTCGCCCCGATTAACGAGTGGCTGCATGCGGCAGCCGATCACCCCACCTATGCACTGGAGAGATCTCAATGGTCACGCAAATCTATACTACATTACCTCTATGGGGAGACGGTGGGCCAGCACTTCCTTCCCGCCACTAGGATAACGTTAACGGCGTGGCGCAGAGCGACAAAAAGAATGGGTTGGGACAAGAGGATCACCCGACAGACACCACTGTGGTGCTGTAAGTGGCTAGGAGAGCTGAATAAGCTGAAAGGCTTTAGGAGATGGGATGACATAGGCATCTCCACTGTAGGAGACGTGATAGCAAGAGGGGAACTAAATACCTTCCAGGCGCTCAGGGCAGAATTTGGCCTACACACCACCCAGTACTACAAATACTTACAACTGAGGCACGCGTGGAGAACACAAAACACTACACTTACAGATGTCCCAGAATATGCACCACTGGAGGGTAGATTGCTGCAGGAACAGATGCAGGGTGGGGCAATATCCCTAACGTACAAGACTCTAACCAACAATATGCTAGGTGACCTACAAGCCCTACGAGACAGATGGGAGGCGGATGTGGGAGACATGGAGGATCTAGACTGGGAACTCGCCCTCATGCACCCCCGTGAGGTGGCTATTAAGTCACGACTCCGCCTCATACAATTTAAAATACTCCACAGAGCCTACTTTGACAGGGTGAGACTCTTTAAAATGGGCAGGATACCAGACACAACATGCCTTAGATGTCGTCGACACACAGGTGATTTCTTCCATACAATATGGGGGTGTGAAATAATTCAGGAATACTGGGAGGAGGTGTTCCTGGAATTGGAGAATGTACTGGAGGTGACCTTACCACGAGACCCTAGATTGGCTTTGTTGGGTATGACCACAGAAGTGGACCTACCCCGCCCCTTGACTATCTTTCTAGTACTGGCCCTAGTGGTGGCGAAAAGGGATATCGCACGAAGCTGGGGGGCGCCCGAAAAAACGGTTATGGAGGAATGGCGGAGGGGATTGGATTTGTACATGGCGGCGGAGAGAGTTACTTATCGCGCAAGGGGCTGCCCCAAAAAATTCAAGAGAGTATGGGCTAAGTGGAGACAATATCATGGACTAGATTGAGACTGTGTGGACTGGTAAAATGTGGTCGGGGAGAACCTGGACGGGATGGTGTGCACATTGGGGACTCATAAGTATTATACGAGTACTTTAATACCCGTTCTTGTGTGCGGGATTGACGGGTGAGATACATCGGGGGAGGGAGGGGACCAAGAGGGAGGGAGAGGGAGAGAGGGGTTGGCGGGTGGCTGTTCCGAGAATTCTGTTGGGTTTCTTTTTATTTTTTCTCACTCTTGCTAGTTTAAAAGCAAAGTCTTCTGTTGCAGGGTATGACATACTGTAATTAAAAAGAAAAGTTGCATGATTGACGGCTAGGGCAGAATGTTGACACCCTACCGTCTGCCTGTCTTTTTCTGTAGAGGTGATACCCCTGATGCAACAATAAAAAGAATTAAAAAAAAAAAAAAAATTCAAAAACAAGGCCACGCTCAGTTTACTTGTCTCTTTGGCCAGTCTATCCTCGCAGTAACACTTTTATAGGTCCTCCCGCACTTATCTTTTGCTTATTGTGTCAAGATTCTCAGGGTTATCAAAACTTTGTACAAAGCTAACTCTACACAAACTGGTTCTCACTCCTGCTAACCATGAGATATCCATACCTTCCTCACATTTAACCCAGTCAGCTATAATGTCTCTAGTGAGAGACGCCGCCGTGTTCTTCCATATAGCTAACCAGAATAGAGCTCTAATATCATCTTCAACATAGTGTAGATGTAATTCACTATGACACACGTATTGGAGTGAGGTAATCGTGTCCCTAAAGGTTTACATCAAAATCTGTTTTCTTCATTCCAATTGTTATGGCAATTTGAGATTCCCACATTCCTCAGCCCCATAAGTTGCTGTAGGTGTGCACTGAGCCTTACATTTTTTAGTAAAATGGGTAAAATAGACCCCCCCTCCTTGTTTGCGGTAAACTGAGCACTGCTTCAATTGATTTAGAAAACGTATTCCTGCAATAAGCAGTATGGTCCGTAACACAAACCAGTAGCAACAAAAACCAATACCAAGAATGGAAATGTGCTTGTGCATTGTAGACTTTGATTGCTAACAGGAAGGGCATTCATTTTATGCTTTCACGGTCCACAGGCCATAATAAAAGATTTTGTAAAGTTAGTGTGTAGATCTAGTGAAGCTATAAAATCCACAAAGCCCCAGACTAAGAGGCGCAAGATGGAACATTTGCTTCTAGGGACATATTGGATAAGGGTTGCTAAAACACATGTAAATTATTAATGTACAAAATAAAAAGTAATGGGGCTAAAACACACCCTTATTTTACCCCTCTAAAAGCACCAATGTTGCGGGAGGCTTTCCCATGTGTGTTAACCGCATCGCTGCGGCGGCTTTTCCAGCTGTACGTGGCGGTTTTAAAAATCCCGCGGTTCATGACGAGCTCAGCTCGTCATGAGCGCACGGCAGGTTACGCTCATGACGAGCTGAGCTCGTCATCAGCCTGGAAGGGGTTAATACTAATCCTGGCCCACATATCTCTGTATTAGTGGGCTAAATGCACTGGTGCCTCATCCAAGCCACTCTCTAAAAGGATAGACCAAAGCTGTGATCTGTTGATATAATCAAACGCGGTAGTCAAATCTATGAATGCTAAGTAAATTGGTGAGCATTGGGCAATAGTAGAGTCCCCAATAATAAAAATTTAAATTGAGACATTGTTCGACTGTGCCCACATTATTATTATTTTTTTTTTTAGTTCAATGAAAGTTTATTAATCATAATAAAAGGCATGAATACAAAATACAATAAAAGAATTGTGGGGGGAAAAAGGGGGGAGGGAACGGAAAGCATAAGGAGAAAAAACAGTGTACATTATAAGGATGAAGGAATGACAATAAACTTTTCATGGGCAATAAGGATAAAAAGAAGAGGTACAATAATGATACAATAAAAGTAAATGCAAATGAGGGTATTCAAATAATTATGTTAACAAAGAAAGTGGGATGAAAAAGGGCATCAAGGGGGTTTAGAAACCTCTTGCTGAGCAGGACGCAGACAGAAGCAACGAGTTGTGCAATTATCTAAATACATAGTAACAGGAAGCCATGAATCTGCACGTTTAGCTGCCATCTGGGCAGGAAAAACAAAAGCAGTATCAAGACTATGATTGTGACAAACATTATACCACCATGCTTGGAAAGTAATGGTAGAGGAAGACTTCCAATTAATAGTAATTTGTTGAAACGCAACAGCCAGTAGTAAATCAACAATATGAACATAAAGATCGGTCTTATCCCAACAAGGAGAAAGACTTCCCAAAAAGATGTGGGTGGGAGAGAAGGGAATACATGTATGAAAGATAACATTAATTTGTGCCCAAACCTGTAACCAAAAGGCATGTACATTCTTGCATAGGAACAACATATGAAAGAAAGTAGAATTGGGTAAGGAGCAAGACCAACATACATCTGGGGTGGTAGGGAATCGCTTGTGGAGGGTAGAAGGAGTCTGAAGCAGTCGGTTATGTATGAAAAACATAGATTGCGTCAAGGACGCTGCCCTAGAGGTATTACGAACTTTTGCCCAAATCTTGTCCCACAGAGATATTGGCCATGATGTAGAAAGATCATTTTCCCAATGCTCCTCCACCTTGGATTTGGGTCTGGGGAGTGTATGTGCATGAAGGTGCTTATAAATAACAGAAGCTTTGGGAAGAGCTTGTAGGATAGAGTGAAGTTGGAGAGTGAGGTCAGGTGAAGCAGGAGGAGAGGTTGCCTGCAGTAGTCTCGTATGAACCTCATGACCGCTGCTTTGAGGAGAAGGTATTTGGGAGCAAAGGATGAGGGTAAATCAAAGGTGGAACAGAGGGTGTGGAAAGTCATAAAGGTGGATTGTGAGAAGAGCAGCGAAATCCAAAGCAACCCCTTGGATCTCCAGATTTCCAGTAAAAGGGTTTACCTCGGATTAAGAGGCATTTATTGTGCCAAATAGTGGATGAGAGGAAATCATCAATATTTGCAGGTGGGGGAGGGTTAGAGGATAAAAGAAGTTTGATAGTGAATTTATGAATGAGAGTAGGAATCAAGGAGGGCTTGCGTGAAAAAGAAATATATTCAGCAAAGGAGAAAGGGGAGAGGAAGAGGCGTTCAATCTTGGTCCACAGAGGGCAAGGGGAATCAGGGTCTTGTAACCAAAAGGAAGCTTGACGTAACAAAAAAGCCTTATGATAGGCCAGGAAGTCCGGAAAATTAACTCCTCCTTCAGAGGCGGGGCGAATGAGCCTAGCAAGGGACATTCTGGGTTTTTTGTTGTGCCATAAAAAGGAGGACAAGGCTGAATTAATTTTCTTTACAAAATTTGGCTGGGATAGAGACGGGGATATTGGAGAGTGTGTATAGAACAATGGGGGAAAGCATAATCTTAATGGTGTCCAAACGACCCCACCAAGACAAGTAAAGAGGATGCCACCTGGCTGTGAGGTCGGATATTTTCTGAGTGCACTTAGTAAGGCAAAGGGAAACAGTGTCAGGGATGGAAGGGGTGTTGTACAAACCCAAATACTTAATGTGGGAAGGGCTCCAGGTAAAATTGGAGGCGCTAAAGTCAGGTTTAAAGGTGAATTTTGTCAGGGGAAGGATCTCACACTTATCATTATTAAGCTTATAACCAGAGATTGAGGAATAATGCCGTACTTCCTCCAAGAAAGTGGGGATGGAGACCGTGGGATTCGAAATGAAGAGTAAAATATCATCTGCGTAAGCAGCTAGTTTAATGGAGGATTCTGCTGTCTGAAAGCCATGAATGTCGGGGTTCTGGTGCAATCTGGACAAGAAAGATTCTAAAGCAAGATTAAAAAGAAAGGGTGAGAGGTGGCATCCTTGGCGAACTCCTCTACCAAGGTCAAAGTAGGGGGAGATTTGACCATTAGCATCAACTGCAGCCCGTGGGTGAGTATACAACAATGAGATTAGGGAAATAAATTTAGGGCCAAACCCGAACCATCCGAGAGTATGGAAGAGGTAAGGCCATTCAACCCTGTCGAAAGCCTTTTCGGCATCTAAGGCAATCGCCGCGAGGGAATGCTGGAGGTGGGATGATTTTGACAGTATGTTAAATAAAAGCCTGGTGTTGTCAGTGATGTAACGACCTTTAACAACGCCGGATTGCTCTTCTCCTAAGAGGTCAGGAAGTAAATGATCCAACCTTATCGCCAATGTCTTGGCGTAGATTTTATAGTCAATATTAACAAGGGATATGGGTCTGTAGTTCTTTCAATATTGCACGTCTTTTCTGGGTTTGGGTATTAAACAGATGTGTGCACCTGAAAAGGACCCTGAGGAGGCACCTAAATCAGCAAAGGAATGGAGAAGGGAATGCAGCTTCGGAATCAGTAATTTGGAGAAATGAAGGTAAAACTCAACGGTAAAACCGTCTGGACCAGGAGCTTTGTTGAGTTTAAGACGCTGAAGCGCGGTGAGCAGCTCTTTCTGTGAGATGTCAGTCTCCAAAGAGGAAAGATCAAGAGGGAAATGGGCAGGTGGTTGAATAGTTGAGAAGAAATGTGTAAGAGGATGGGGGGAGGGTTGGGTGTCAGAGGTGTATAGGGACTCGTAGAAGCGGGAGAATGTAGCAAGAATGTCGGCATCTTTGTGTTGTAAGTGTGCATCGGTGTCATATATGGATTCAATAGTCATCTTGTTGTGTTTGACCTTCAGGTAATTGGCAAGGATTTTCCCAGCTTTGTTCCTACCACCATTGAATTTAGCACTTGACTTAAGTAAATATAAGGAGGCATCTTCAGTAGACTTTTCATTAAATTTAAGCTTGGCAGCGACCAAAGTTGTCAGACTATCTTTGGAATGCGAGGTGAAATAGGCGTGTTCCAATCACTTAATGTCAAGAAGGAGGGTTTTAGTGAATTGGCGAGCAGTCCTACGTTTCTTTGCGACATAATTAATAATGAAGTTGCGCGCAGCTGCTTTGAAAGCGTCCCAAACAGTGTGTTTCGAAATGGGCGGAATATCGCTAAACAGAAAATATTCATCAAAAAAGGCGGTGAAAGATGCAGAAAATTTGGGATCCAAGAGGAGGGTATTGTTAAAACGCCATCTCCTGGGCCCATCAATTTTAGGAAGCACATCAAGGCTGACTATGACAGGGGCATGATCCGAGAGCAAAATCGGACCAATTTCCGCTGAATTAAGCATTTGAGCAAGTTCATGGGAAACAAAAATGTAGTCAATCCGTGATTGTGAGCGATGATACGGGGAGTAAAAGGTATATTCCTGCAAAGTCGGGTTGCAGAGTCGCCAAGAGTCAACAAGCTTATGTTGGCATATAGCTTGAGTAAAAAGTTTGTGCGATTTAGTAGGGACGTAGGTGGCATCAGATTTCCTATCTATAAACGGATCAAAAGCATGATTGCAATCTCCCGCAAGGATGAAATTGTCATCCATGAATTGGGTGATGCGTGGAGAAAACTCAGCCCAAAAAAGGGGTTCACCATTGGTGGGGCCATAAACATTAAGGAGAGAGATTGGAACACCTCTAAGTGATAGTCTGACATGTGTCCATCGGCCATTAGTATCAGAATCTTGGGAAATGACAGTGAAAGGGAGAGACCTGCGACAGAGAATTGAAACACTATTGCGTTTACCCTCACCTTGCGAATAAAAAACTTCACCCACCCAACCTCTTTTAAGCTTAGCAGACTCCGTGTCAGAAAGGTGAGTTTCCTGAAGAAACGCAATGTCAACATTCAATTTGGCTAGGTGAGATAAAATGCGTTGACGCTTAATTGGGGAATTGATACCCTTGACATTCCAGGAAGTTATATTCAAGGACATAGCATGTACAGTAAGGTAATGAATCCATAATAGATGCAAAGATTTTGTAGAAAAAATAAGCAATAGAGTACAGCGTATACAAAAGTAAGAGAAAAACCCATGAAGAAGGAAGAGTAAAAAGGAAATAGAGATAGGATAGAAATGAAAAAAGGAAAAAGAGAGAAAAAATTGGTGAGATCAAAAGAATATACAACAAGAGAGAGCAAAGTAAAGACGGAAGGGAAGTTCAGGTGTATTAGAGGAAGAGGAGAGATAAAGCAGAAATATCTACATCCTGAAAAAAAAGAGGTTATGACTTCTACACAAACAAGGAAGTGAAAAGGAAGTAAAACTATCAACCAATTGGGAAAAGAGGTGGTAAAATGAGAAGAAGAAGATAAATGTCCTAGGGAAAATATGTAAAAGAGACAAAGATAAAACCAAAGAAGGGGAGGAGGAACAATTAAGAGATTCAGAGTGTCTAAGTAAGAGAAGGTATGAGAAAAAAAGAGCAAGTGGGCAGGAAACCAAAAATAGAACAGGAACCAAATGGTAAAAAACACTAGGAAAAAGGGGAAGACAGGAAACTTACATAACATCTGGAACAAGACAAAGCAAAGCGTGGGAGGATGGAGGCCACGTGAAGAATGACGACGCAGCTACAGCTCAAATGGGGAGACGAAGGAAGGGAGAAGACCCAACGGACCTCACGAACACAGGGAAGGAACCAGAAGAGCTGGGAAAAAAATCTGTGTAAGAAAGAGAAACAAGAGATTTAACATATCAACAAGTAATATTCCATACAATATATACTGTGAAACATAAGTAACCATGAAAAATATTAACAAAAAAACAGAAAGGCAGCACCATTGCAGTGACAGAAGATTACTTAGAGGTTGAGGCAGAAGCAGTATCCATCGTCTCACTGGAATACGAATAGAGGAAACTTTTCAGCTTCAAAGGGTCATCATAAGTGGTAGTCTTGTTATTAATTGTCACCTTAAAAAGGCAAGGATAAAACAATCCATACTGTGCTCTCAAAGAACGCAGTTGGGGTCGAAGAGACAAGAACTCCTTACGTCGGTCAGCTGTTGATTTGGCATAGTCCTGTGAAAAGAATAAGGGATGGCCAGACCATGTGATGCGATTCATAGCTCTCGCTGCAGATAAAACTGTGAGTAAGTCAGTGTACTCGAGGAAGTACATAATCACACCTCTTGGTTTCCTCATTGAAGCAACAGAAGAAGACGTGCCTCTGATTGAGCTCAAGCGATGTGCCCTTTGTATATTAAGATTAGTACCCTCTGGCAAATGGAGGAGCTTTGGTAGAAAGGATTTAAAGTAGGTAATGGGATCAGATCCTTCCAATCCTTCCTCAAGGCCATAAAGACGCAGGTTATTCCGCCTACTCCTATTTTCAAAATTTTCGATCTGCTTGTGTAAAATCGAAACTTGTGCACATACTGGATCGACCTCGGAAACAGATGACTCTATTGATGCAACATTTTGCTCGAGTACAGTAATCCGTTCATCTAAGGAGAGCCATTTGTCTGAAAGTTGTTGTATTGTGGATTTGGTCTCTTCAATAAAGGGACGCAGGGCCCTTATTTCATCTAATAATACGTCAATTGTAGTAGTAGAAGACGTCTGAGAAGGAGGTGAAGGAGGATCTTTCTTTAATCTTTTGATTGCACCTTTTTTGGTGACAGGCAGTAATGAAGTTGAAGGTGATGAACCCTTTGTAGAAACGGCATCAGGTAAGTCCTCCATCGCTAAACACTGATAACGGGATCCCGTAGGACCCAAGACCTTCTTAACAGTGGTGGAGGGCTTGCGTAAGTCTTTATGTAATCTCCCCATACAAAAAATACACAGGTTAAACGTATGAAGATTACGAAAACAAATTGGCGCAGACTGGCCAAAGTAAGCAGAAGCAGAGCAATATAGGTAAGTCAGGGAAACAGTTGAAACATATTTGAACAATGCCCCATCAAGCCAAAAAATACATAACCTCAGCATGCGCCCTATGTACAGGCATAGAAAAGTAGAGGCAAATGAATTTCCATATATAGACTACTCATGAAAAAGAAATGTAATGTAGAACATGAGGTGAATAATATTGTTAAACTGCAGAATTCGATGAGGGAGAAGTATTCATTCATAAAGCACTGAACACACTTGTGAAACCACCTGTGAGCTGCAGGTAGCGTAGGAATTCCATTACGACACAAAGTCAGTTGAAGGAATTAGTCAAAGCATTATTGAAAAGATAAGAGGGAACTAAATGAGCGTTGCTCCTGAAGAGAGGCCAGTACATAAAGCGCTGTTATCTGGAAAGAGCTCAGCCGCGGTAAAGCGGGAACTGAGACTACGACAGCGCTGAGGAGAAAGTAGCCGTTATGCCTTGAGGAGAAAACATCCAAAGCGCGTGTGGAAAGCGCTAAATGAAATAATGCTGGCAATGTGAGGCAAAGATAATGTACTTGGTGAGGCGCACGTTTGAGGGGAAAACGGTATTAGCGAAAGAAAACACAGTCACGCTAGGAGCCAGGCTCCGTCGGCGGTAGTACAAAATGGCAGCTGCGATCCCCTTGAAGAGCGCTGCACTCACTTGTGGCCAGAGAGCCTCTTAGAAGATATAAGGAGAGCAAACGAGGGTTCCTTCTAGCGCCCCTCACATTCCGACGTCGTTCCCTTCAGGTTCGAGGCAGATAATGTATGCAGGAATCACGCTGGGTCTCCCGTCATCCGCGCCTCCCGGAGAGAGCTACGGGAAAGCCGCCATCATCGTCGGGCGCTAGCCACACCCTCCTGCCCACATTATTTCTAAACCCATATTGACAGGGATGCAGATTGGAGTTCTGCACCAGCCCAGTCTTTGTTCTTATTGTACAAAACCCAACTCAAGATTTTCAATGTAGTATATCTATCAAAGAAATTAGACTGTAGGAACCTGGCTGGGAACAGTCACCTTTTTAAAGCATTGGTACGATAATAGAGGTTGACCATGTGCTTGGTAGTGGGGATAAACTAAACTATTAAAAACATTAAGCAAGACAAAAGTGACAAAAATCCAATTAGTAGAACCGGAGATGTTGAATTTGAAAGATTTTAGTAAAAATAGCCCAAAAAAACACAAAAAAAACAACTGGGAATCTCTGATCGCAGCAGGCCCAGTTAGGCCCACTGAACAAAGTACCTTAAATCCTGGTTTGTGGAGTGTTGCCAGGATCGGTGTTGAAGATGCGTTGTACAGCCGAAGCGATGCATCGTTATGAGGTTTGAGCCGACGGGCTCCTGGACGACGCACCTGCGTGCCGGTTCAGACATCGAGGCCTTTCACGGTTACTTGGCGGCCTTCTCTTCCACCCCTAACTATTTTCTCTACTGATGAGGGAAGTTATCCCGAAACCCGAGTCATGTCTCGGGCGATATCCAAAAACCTGGGACATGTATCGGGTCTAGAGATCATCAGTTCAACAAGTACCTACTTGCACCCACTGGGGTGAACCACTCAAGAACTCCATGTACCAGAGTCCCTAGGGGCGATCCGGAGGAGGGGCTAGCGGTGTGCGGTCCATTGCGATTGTTTCTACAAATTGGCTCCCTTGAGCTTTGAGCTAACGAGCTCCTGGACGACGCACCTGCGTGCCGGTTCGGGCATCGAGGCCTTTGACGGTTGCTTGGTGGCCTTCTCTTCCACCCCTAACTATTTTCTCTACTGATGAGGGAAGTTATCCCGAAACCCGAACCATGTCTCGGGCGATATCCAAAAACCCGGGACATGTATCGGGTCTAGAGATCATCAGTTCAACAAGTACCTACTTACACTCACTGGGGTGAACCACTCAAGAACTCCATGTACCAGAGTCCCTAGGGGCGATCCGGAGGAGGGGCTAGCGGTGTGCGGTCCATTGCGATTGTGTCTACAAATTGGCTCCCTTGAGCTTTGAGCCGACGGGCTCCTAGACGACGCACCTGCGTGCCGGTTCAGGCATCGAGGCCTTTGACGGTTGCTTGGCGGCCTTCTCTTCCACCCCTAACTATTTTCTCTACTGATAAGGGAAGTTATCTCGAAACCCGAGCCATGTCTCGGGCGATATCCAAAAACCCGGGATATGTATCGGGTCTAGAGATCATCAGTTCAACAAGTACCTACTTGCACCCACTGGGGTGAACCACTCAAGAACTCCATGTACCAGAGTCCCTAGGGGTGATCCGGAGGAGGAGCTAGAGGTGTGCGGTCCATTGCGATTGTGTCTACAAATTGGCTCCCTTGAGCTTTGAGCCGACGGGCTCCTGGACGACGCACCTGCGTGCCGGTTCGGGCATCGAGGCCTTTGACGGTTGCTTGGCGGCCTTCTCTTCCACCCCTAACTATTTTTTCTACTGATGAGGGAAGTTATCCCGAAACCCGAGCCATGTCTCCGGCAATATCCAAAAACCCGGGACATGTATCGGGTCTAGAGATCATCAGTTCAACAAGTACCTATTTGCACCCACTGGGGTGAACCACTCAAAAACTCCATGTACCAGAGTCCCTAGGGGCGATCCGGAGGAGGGGCTAGCAGTGTGCGGTCCATTACGATTGTGTCTCTCTATTGTGTGTGTTTGTCCAGGAGAAATACACATAGTCTAACTGTCAGTTACACCCAGTTATATGAGACCCAGAGACAGGCTACAGACACTAAATGGCTAAGGCTGGTAAATGCCTACTTTCTAAAAGTTAAGTACCAGTAATGGTGGTGGGCCCTAAAACACACAGCTATTGGGGCAGTATAATTGAAGAAAAGAAGTACCTAGCTGGCCATTTATGTACTGTCAACTATTTAACAGACTAGGACCAAAATTACGAATAAGATGATCCAACCATTTCGGTAATACCAATATGTATACTGTATGCTGAAACAACCACCCATGGGAAAGGGTGGGAGGGATGATGTTAGCGTCATTGTCTTTAATGAAATCCAGATTCTCTAGTCATGGTAATAGGAGAATCGCAATTTCTTTACAAGACCTGAGGCTACCATTATTCATGTTGATAGCCTTGAAGGACAACATCAGACATATGAGCGATTGATTTGCAATAATGCTGAGCAAATTTCTAGATTTATAGCAATCAGCTGCTTTATGAATATTATCCAACTTACCACTGGACCAGAAGGACGTACTGGACATTGCACCTCTGATAGAATAAGGCTTGAAAATATTCAGATCGATACCTGCAAGATTCATAACAATTTTAACCCATCTAGCAATCGAGGCAGAGGTAATACCTTTGTGAGGTTTAACGAAGGAGATAAGTAACTGATTCACACCGGAAGGGCGAATAGCATTCATTCTGTAGTCATATTCTTTCATAAAGTCTACAACGCAAAGCTTTTTACATAGATCAAAACGTGGGTAGAAAATCGAGTCAGACATGGTTTTGGTTCTTCTATACAATTCAAAATTTACTCCAAACATGTTATAGGATCTATTAGAAATATCAAGAGCTTTAACATCAGAGACCCTACGGCAAGATACTAAGCAAAGCAGTGTAGCGAGTTTGCTGAAAAGGTTCTTTCTGTTCAAAAGGGTATTATCAGGTGAGCTAGAGAAAAGGTCAAGAATTAGATTGACGTCCTAGAGAGACTGATATCTTGGTTTGGGAGGTCTCCTAAGTCCAATACTTTTGAGGACTCTACAAATAATGGCATGTTTACCTACCGTTTTACCGTTGACCAGAGCATGACCTGCAGGAAATAGCCGATCGATAGCAATTGATAGATCTATAACTAAGACCCCTTTCAAATTGTTTCACAAGGAAATTGACTATGTCAACGATAGGTGCTTCCATGGAATCCAGGTTCCTCTCCAAGCACGAACGTAACCAAACCTTCCAAATGTTGTTAAACCGTTAGTGTGTACAAGTGGCCCAAGATTCTCTGAGGAGGGTTGAAGCTGTCAACGAAAGTCCTGTGAGATCATTGGATCTCCTGACACTCTCCAGGCAAGAAGGCTCAAATTCCCTGTTTGAACTAGAGGGTGAATTGACCGTCTAAGTCTGTAAGGTCCGCGAGGGAAGGAATTAGTAAGGGTAGGACATAAGTCAGCTCCAGGGTAGTGGGGAACCAGGCTTGGGATGGCCAAAAGGGAGTCACTAGGACAATGGAAGAGCGTTGATGCCTCACCTTCTGAAGGACTCTCTGAATCATGGCAAAGGGGGGGAAAGCATAAGAGTTGACCCCCCCCCCCCAGGATTGGAGAAACGCGTTCACCGCTAGAGCACCCGGGTCGGACATTCAGCTGTAATAATTCTCCAATTGGAATGTCAGTCTGCTCGTAAAGAGATCTATTTGGAAAGGACCCCAAAATTTGTTGAGGGAATTGAACACAGTGGTATTGAGCTTCCAGTCGCTGTGATCCAAGAGGAACCTCGAGATCCAATCCACACAAAGGTTTGATTTCCCTGGGAGATAGTCTGCTCTTAGAGAGATCTTGTGCTCCAGACAGAACATCCAAATTTTCTTGGCTAAATTGGAGAGGTCTGCCGACTTGGTACCTCCCAGACGGTTTATGTAGGCAACAGCGGACATGTTGTCCATTTGTAGAATAGCTGATCTGCCCTGAAGAGAATGCTTGAAACTCATTAGAGCATACAGCCCGGCGGTCAGTTCTAAGTAGTTTATATGGTACAAAGATTCTTCTTGAGACCAAACCCCTCCTGTGTTCTGATCTAGGAGATAGGCACCCCAGCCATGAAGGGTCGCATCTGATTCTAAGATACAGTCTGGAACTGAACCAAAGAAGAGTCCAAATTCTCTAACCACCATGTCAGTTCAAATTTGGCTTCTTGGTTCAGGGAAATAAGATCTCCATACTAGAGGCCTGATCTCAGAGCCCTCGCTTTTATCCTTTGAAGGGTTCAGTCGTTTAGGGGCCCCGGAAAGATAGCCTGTATAGAAGAGGGAAAAAAGACCCAGAAGATTGGCTAGTTCCCTTAAGGAAAGATTTTTTTGTTTCAGGATGTGTCTTATCTCTTTCCTGATTTTGGAAATTGTCTTTGGAGGAAGAAGGAGGAGCCAGTTCGTGGTGTTCATGGTGAAACCCAGGAATTCCATGGTCCTTGAGGGAGATACTATCGAATTTTCCTTGTTTAAGATAAATCCCAGGTTCTCTAAGAGGTCTATTACAGTCTTTAGGTCTTGGATAATCTGAGAATGATCCTGGGACAGGATGCCGATATCATCTAGGTATATGAGGAGACAAATACCCTTTTCTCGTAATGAGGAGGCGACTACTCTCATCACCTTGGTGAAGCACCAAGGGGCTGAGGAGAGGCCGAAAGGAAGAGCTTGGAATTAAAAGAGACAGTTTTTCCAAATAAATTGAAGGAAGGGTTGGTGTGCCAAGGCCATAGGAATAGTAAAGTAAGCATCTTTTAGGTCTAATTTGACCAGCCAATATCCTTCTAACAATAGGTCTCTCAGAAGACGGATGCCCTCCATCTTGAAGTGTCTGTAAACAAGGAATTTGTTGAGTTCCCTTAGGTTTATGATGGGTCTCCAGCCTTTGTCCTTTTTCTCTACTAGGAAGAGTGTGCTTACAAACCTTAACATGCCCATAGATACTTCTACAATTGCACCTTTCAGAAGCATTGAGGAGATCTCCTCCTCTATTATCTTCTCTTGAGCTAAAGTGATGGGAATTTCCATGGGAAAAGAACTTTGAACCGAGGTTTCCGTAAAATCTATCATAAATCTGTTCATGGTATTCAGGACCCAAGGGTCTTGAGTGATTAGTTTCCAGTTCTGAGAAAATATTTTTAGTCTGCCTCCCACCTTTGGGGAAAAAGAAGGGGGAGGGGAAAGAATCGTAGTACTCACTTTGGGGATTGGTGTCACTCGATGTTCCTCTTGCTCTGAATCTCCTTGAACAAAAGCCTTTTCCTCTTGGTGGATAGAATTGAGATTGATTGGAGGGTTCGTAACCTCTTCCACCGTAACCACTGGATCTAGAGTAGGGCCTGCGGTTGAAGTGGCCAGAAGATTGGCCCCTTCTTCCGGCCCTGCCAAAAAGGTTATTAGAGTTAAATACTTTTTCAGATTTTGATGGGCTTTGTCTAAAGCCGTGAAAATAGATGCGTATTTACCTACAGTCTTAATCAGGTCCTCACCAAAAAGCAAACCCTTAGAGTTGAGGGAGGATTCCTTGTCTGCCAGGTCACTCAATTTGGGACTGATTTTGGTGAGAACTACCCTTCTCCTCTCGGAATTGAGGCCGGCGTTGGCGTTGCCCAAAAAAACCAAGGCCCTTTGGCTCCATCTCGAATTACATCGGTATTCAGTGGGGAGCCATTGATGTAGCTATCCTCACCAGCATCGATGATTTTAGCTAAAGGTCCTAAGATATCAAAGACCCGATCTTGGCAAATCTTAAGGGACCTCTCCATTCCTTTCCTGGGATCTCTCTGAAGTTTAAAAAAGATATTTGATCAGCTCAGGGTCAAGATTTGGGGTTTGGCAGACCTTACCCTCAATGGAGGGTCTCGAGCATTCGGCTCTTAGAAGATTGCGGGTGTCTCTCTCCAGAGGGTTGCTCAACCATTTCACGATATATTTGCTTACATGTTCATGGGGGACCCATTCAGAGCTGAATGGATGTTTAATATTAAGGGGAGAGAACATCTCCTCGACTACAGGATCTAAAATGCTGTCTTTTGAAGAGGAAGGGAGGTCTTCCTCAAAAGGTTGGGAATTAAACTCTTGGTCGTCCTCATCTAAGTCCAGGATATATTCATCAGCCAATTAAGAGGCCTCATCATCATGAAAAACATCATCATCTTCTCCCAATTGGAGATCATCAATTTGAGCACTTAGATTTTTTGTGCCGCTGAGGACACCTTTAAAAGTCGTGCCACCAAGGACATGCGATGTGTTTAAGGTGCTGGGACCTCCCATGAAATTTGAGGTGCTGTGACCTCCCATAGTGCTCTTGGGGATACAATCGATATTTTAAATCTTTTTAATTTTCTTTCCCCTTATTTCAGTGAGATCGTCATTATTTGCAAGGGTATGTTGTACTTCAACAATATCATCCTCTTCAGAGGGGAGTGATCTCCATGATGCCATAACCTTAGATAGTGTTGTCAACATACAGGATCTCATCTCCTTATGAATCATGCTTTTGATTGCCTCATTTTACATATTAGGAATGGGGGCGCTAGCCTCATTTGAGTCTACACCAGACATTATAAGAAAAACTTAAGGGATAGATATTGAGGTAAGTAAAAAATTATCTGTTCCCTCTTTTTTTTTATTACTGTAGATATATATATATATATTTTTTACGTATACTAGTGTTGAGGCTAGGGCTAGTAAAACGGTGGGGGGAGAAAAGTTATCAAGGAGTGAATGGGAGAGAGCACCAAATGGAGTGGGTAATGAGCCAAAAGGAAAGTGATTTATTAAATTAGCTTTCAAAATAGTCAAGAAACAGGTTTAACGAGCGTCCGATGGAGTAAACAGCTGATCGAGGAGCCAAGTGCGATCAGCATCGGCTTGTTGCTAGGACACGGGCAAAGTGTGGTAGAAGAAAAAGGAAAGAGCCTTGGTAATGCGGCGACACTGCGCGATCGTCGCCACGGGTCTTTCCTCTAACGTTGCTCCGAGGAAGAAATGAAGCTGAGCGTTGCGTTATGAAGGCTGATCTCCAGAAAAAGGAGATTGTGTGTTCAACTACGGGATCCAGGATGGGGCAGTGAGACACTAAGGGGTCGATTAGGATGGCAGACGGAAATGGGCACTGTCCGCCATGGTGGGGGAAATTTTACTCCCGGCCGCGCCGTGGAGATTCCGCGTATGGGATTAGGATAATCATGTCACGAAACTCCGACCGCGGCGGACGGATCATAACCAACACCGTCCGCGGTGGACGGAACACATCCAACTCCGTCCGCGGCGGACGGAGTCCAATGAACAACCACTGCCGCGGACGGAAATGACCGCGGAAAATAACACATGTACCGCCATACCTGTGAATACTCCGTGGCCGCAATTAGGATTAATCCGCCCGGACCACGGAACTCACAGCCATCCACGTCCGCGGCGGAAAGAATGCTACGATAACCACAGCATCACTGCGGAAGGCCAACACGCACAACATCCCTAGCGGCAAACAAATGTCAGGAAGCCTACCGCTAGTCCAAAGCAAACATACCAACATTGACAACGCCCCCCCCCCCCAACATCAAGCACAAGCCGCCATGACACGTCCCAATTATCCAATAATGCACACTAGTCAACACGCCCACCTACCACCTGACTGCCAACAACCATTGAGACACGACTATAAAATGACACACACACGCTACCACAATCCTTTGCATCACAGCATTGCTGCTAGCAAGAGGCCAAAATCGAGATACTGCAAACTCACATAGAAGACACACAACCACCACCCTACCACACCCACCACACAAACACCCACCACACAAATCCTACACATCACACACCACACACCTGCACCCCCCAACTCACTCAACTCACACACTGAGCACCACACACCATGGCACCCAAAAAAAAAACCAAATTCACGGAGACAGAGTTGAGGGTAATGGTAGATGAAATACTCGGTGTTGAGCCCCACATCTTTGGGGCCCAAGTCCAGTAGACGTCCGTGGCGCAAAAGAACCACTTGTGGGACAGGATCGTCACTCGGGTGAATGCCTCGGGGACTGTGCCGAGGACGAAGCATGACATCCAGAGGCGGTGGCATGACCTGAAGACCAGGGTCAAGGGCATCCGAGCTAAAAACTTTGCCCAAGCCAATCATACTGGCGGTGGCACACCCCCGGAGCCCATACCCTACACCGATTGGGAGGAGAAGGTGCTGGTGATACTACACCGAGAGAGCCTAGACGGACTTGACGAAGGAGAAGAGACTGGTGAGTACAAACCAAGCACCACGATCAGCACGACATGGTCAGGCTCACACAACTGAGAAGAAACATCTCCTATGCCCCCACCCATGCATGTTGGACACCAACTCACTAACATGTCCATGGCTCCCAACAGGCCCCCATGCTCACGGGGAGGGTGCTGGTGGTGGTGGTGGTGGAGGGTGGGGTGTGTGAGAGGCCCAAACTACAACTCCCAACAGGCCCCCATGCTCACGGGGAGGGTGGTGGTGGTGGTGGTGGTGGAGGGTGGGGTGTGTGAGAGGCCCAAACTACAACTCCCAACAGGCCCCCATGCACACGGGGAGGGTGCTGGTGGTGGTGGTGTGGAGGGTGGGGTGTGTGAGAGGCCCAAACTACAACTCCCAACAGGCCCCCATGCACACGGGGAGGGTGCTGGTGGTGGTGGTGGTGGAGGGCGGGGTGTGTGAGAGGCCCAAACTACAACTCCCAACAGGCCCCCATGCACACGGGGAGGGTGCTGGTGGTGGTGGTGGTGGAGGGCGGGGTGTGTGAGAGGCCGAAACTACAACTCCCAACAGGCCCCCATGCTCACGGGGAGGGTGGTGGTGGTGGTGGAGGGTGGGGTGTGTGAGAGGCCCAAACTACTACTCCCAACAGGCCCCCATGCACACGGGGAGGGTGCTGGTGGTGGTGGTGTCGGTAGAGGGTGGGGTGTGTGCGACAGGAAACAGAAATGTCTAAAAATCTACATAACCATGTAATGTCCACATCACTGACCAGCTCTATCTTGTCCCTCAGGTGATCGTCAACTGACTGGGGAAACCAGTACCCGGCCGCCAGCCTCGCCTCCCACACCTACGGGACTCTCTGGTGACGAGGACACAGGCAGCTCCGGTGCGGAGGATGGAGCGGGACCAAGCACGCAGCCAGGGCCATCCGGCTCACAGGGACTCCCGGGACCGACCAACGTCGCAAGTGTCACTCCAGCGACACCTGTCTCTGTGATCTGCACAGTCCCCACCACCACCAGTACCACCAGTACCACCAGTACCACCAGCACCACCAGCACCACGACTCCTGCCGGTGCCACCCAGCATGACCCAGCGCACAACGCTGGTCCATCGGCCCCACACACAAGCAGGGTGAGTGGGCCACAGACACAGGCAACGGGACATCAGCCAATCAGGCGAGCCACACACCGCCGTGCAGAGGAAGGACAGCTACCCCAGCCAGTGGCACAGTCCCTACAAGCCCTTGCCAGGTGCCAGGCGTCATACGACCGGTCCCAGGCAAACGCAGATCGTGCACACCAGGACTCGGTGGACAACAACAACATCCAGCACGAAATCTGTGGCATCCTTGGCCAGATGTTGCAGATCATGGGCCAGCAGGCAACGATGTGGAGGGAATGGGTTGCCCGGAACAAACCCCCCCTCCACCAAGTGTCGTAGCGCCACCGCCACCGTCACCTCCGCCTCCACCGCCACCTCCGCCTCCACCGCCACCGTCACCTCCGCCTCCACCGCCGCCACCACCACCTGTGCCCCTGGCGACGGATGTGGCCCTTCAACAACCTGCCCTCCCAGCTGACTCTGTACCACCTCAGAGACGGAGGGGCCGGCCGAGGCAGGAAGTGGCTGAGAGCAGTGTTGGAGCGCCATCCACACGCTCCAAGAGGGGACGACCATGACAATGTCACCGCCTGTGCCAGACATTCACCCAGCTAAGTATCCTGTCCCACAGACAATCATTCCCACTGGTCTGCTGGACTACCCTGACACCCCCCAATGTGGTGTCAGCACGGACATTTCATCTGCCATTACCTTCAACTCCAACTCCCTCCACCCCACTTACTTGTAAATATTCCCCAGCACAGAAGCACAACCTGTAAATAAATAGCACTTACTCACACAATGATGTTTTGCCTCCATGTTTATTCACATGATTGCCTTCAGAAACAGACGTAAACAGGTTCAGGGATGACAGTCGTACATGATCATGGCGCTGCGGGAGTGACCTAGAGAAAATCAGAGACAGCAAACACACGTCAGGAAACAGATTCACACACATCACAACACAATGCACAGCAACATTACACAAACGACAACCATCACAAAAGCATGGGATGAGAGCACACACATCATGGAGACTTGTATTCCCAAAGAAATGAAGACACACATTAGCAACCATCACAAACAAGAACACCCAGCTGATTAACCCCACATCCACACAACACCAGCAAACATACATGAGGCATTGTCAACCGCCACTAGAGGTAGTAACTCACATTCAAGGGAAGTAGCGATCTATGAGCTGGCGCTTCTGGTCCACACCTTCCTCCTCACCACTATCCTCATCAGTCGACATGGGTGGGATGGGAGGCCGAGGAACTCCTTCGTCTTCAGGGTCCAACAGCAGTTCAATGTCATTGCGTACTGCCAGGTTGTGGAGCATGCAGCAGGCAATCACGATCCTGCATACTTTTCCTGGTGAGTAAGGCAGGGCCCCTCCGGTCTTATCGAGGCACCGAAACCGAGACTTTAGCAGTCCAAAGGTACGTTCGATGACTCTCCGTGTCCTTCCATGTGCATCATTGTACAGCATTTCACCCGCTGTTCTCGGATTACGTAGGGGACTGAGGAGCCAGGGCCGGTTTGGGTAAGCCGAGTCGCCTATGTAGGGGGATGACAGAGACAAACATCACAACAAGATATGGTGGGTACCCCATGCAAAACAGAGATCACAAGAGTCCCCACTGCACACTCACCAACAAGCCACGCTTGACCGGGTCGCAGATTAGCCATGAGTCGTGGGACATTGCTGCTCCGCATGATGTGGGCGTCATGTGCAGATCCAGGAAATCTTGCACACACATGTGAGATGATGTTGTTTGCCAGGCACACCACCTGCACGTTCAGCGAATGGAAGTGTTTGCGATTCCTGAACACTTGTTCCCGTGCCCGTGGTGGAATGATTGCGATGTGTGTGCCATCAATTGAGCCCACAACGTGAGGTATGTGGCCCAGGGCATAGAAATCAGCTTTGACAGCTGGCAACTCTTCCGGACGTGGGAAATGTATGTAGTCATCCTTGTACAGCATCATAGCTGTTAAGACATCCAGAAGAACCGTGCTGAACATGGCCTGTGACATCCCCCCGGCATGTCCAACTGTGTACTGAAATGTGCCAGTAGCAAAGAAATGGAGTACCGCCATGACCTTTGCAGTGGGTGTAATCGACCCAGGATACGTCCTACGTGGCTGCAGATGAGGAGACAATTGAGCCACAAGCTCCAGCAACCGACGTCGATCCAGCCGGAATTTCCGAATCACCTCCTCGTCAACCATATCCTTCTGCACAGTGTATGGCCGATGCACATTTGGAGCCCTTCTGTGTGGGAGAGAGATGTAACTTAGGTCAACTTGCAAACGACGCATACGTGTACAACTCCATCACATGTGAACCTTACGGACAATACTTCAGTCTGCACCCTAATGTTTAGTAGCCACATCACAGACACACATGCAACTGCATGCACACAAACGATAATTATACACACGCCATGTCATCAAGCACACATGCCAACACCAAGAATGATGTACATACGGTAATTACATGCATGGTGACACAACGTACAAAACTCATACACGGAATGCATGTGTACCACCACCACTGTAGTCACCTCGCCAGAACAAGACACAGACAACAGATGCATAATTTGGGCACACAGCCGTGATGTACTGTGTAGTTGTGAAGATGTAAGAACGTATGTAGGGTCACACCCGACGTCAACACGTACAAATGCACATCTGTTGCCCATTGTGTGCCGACCGATGGGCATTGCATGGACACACATGCTACATTGTATGACATATGACCTTTCCCTATCACGCTCACATCCCTCATGACGCAACTGCACACAACACATCACGGTGCAGCGTCTGACAAGATAACATAATTGGCGCCGCCATGGCGGTGCTCAACTTCCGCTACTTCCCAAAGGCCATACGCGGCCAGCGTCCCTCTTCCCATTGGCTGCATGTGCGGGGACCGTCACGGGCACACATCGGCAACCGCACGTGCAAGCCTCAGGCACGGATGCTTCAGTTGCAACAATGTTCCATCACTGGCGCCACCATGGCGGTGCACGTACTCAGCGGGGGAGGTGCAGGCCTATACACCCTGTAGATGTACGCAATGGACATGCCAGGTCATGACCCCCCTTACAGTCACCTTGCATCATCCACCGTACACCGGCCGTAGCGGCCGGGCCTAGGACGGCCGTGGCCGGCCATGTACACAACCGCCGTGCCCGGCCATGTACACAACCGCCGTGCCCGGCCATGAACACAACCGCCGGGCCCGGCCATGAACACAACCGCCGTGCCCGGCCATGAACACAACCGCCGTGCCCGGCCATGAACACAACCGCCGTGCCCGGCCATGAACACAACCGCCGTGCCCGGCCATGAACACAACCGCCGGGCCCGGCCATGAACACAACCGCCGTGCCCGGCCATGAACACAACCGCCGTGCCCGGCCATGAACACAACCGCCGTGCCCGGCCATGAACACAACCGCCGTGCCCGGCCATGAACACAACCGCATGGCCGGGCACGGCGGTTGTGTTCATGGCCGGCCACGGCGGTTGTGTTCATGGCCGGCCACGGCCGTCCTAGGCCCGGCCGCTCCGGCCGGTGTACGGTGGACGATGCAAGGTGACTGTAAGGGGGGTCATGACCTGGCATGTCCATTGCGTACATCTACAGGGTGTATAGGCCTGCACCTCCCCCGCTGAGTACGTGCACCGCCATGGTGGCGCCAGTGATGGAACATTGTTGCAACTGAAGCATCCGTGCCTGAGGCTTGCACGTGCGGTTGCCGATGTGTGCCCGTGACGGTCCCCGCACATGCAGCCAATGGGAAGAGGGACGCTGGCCGCATATGGCCAATCGCAAGTAGCGGAAGCTGGGCACCGCAACAACAGGGCCAGTAATTGGCCCATCTCACGATCACGCTTCCAGGGCTGACCAATTGCTGCCGACGTATGCCACTGACACGTGCTGAGGGCCCTATATATGTGTGTTGGCCAAAATGACACTTCCTACCCTGGGGACCAGTGCTGCCTGTTCACCTCGACCTGCTGCTGCTGCTGAGCTGACCACCGACTGCTGCCTGTGACCATCACCTCGACCTGCTGCTGCTGCTGAGCTGACCACCGACTGCTGCCTGTGACCATCACCTCGACCTGCTGCTGCTGCTGAGCTGACCACCGACTGCTGCCTGTGACCATCACCTCGACCTGCTGCTGCTGCTGCTGAGCTGACCACCGACTGCTGCACTAGTGCCATACTCCGTGATCTTGCCATGTCGGGAGGCAAAGAGATCCGGTCTCGACCCTTCACCGCCGCGGAGCTTGATGTCCTCGTGGACGGTGTACTCCACAACTATGGACGCCTCTACGGCGCACCAGGACGGGTGGTAAGTGCAGTGTGGGACATGTTGGTGTGCGTGAGGGGGCCAAATGATGTGGCCTATTCCTATCTTAGCTGTGTAGTGTGGGCTAGACATATGTTCCTGATTGTGCATGGCTGCTGACAGTTACGTCTTGCCCCTATGTGTGTGACAGGCCACCTGTCCACTGACTTAAACCCTTTTGTCTCCCATCATGGTAGGTCAAGCTGCACCTTCGCAAGGACCTGTGGAGGAGCATAGCACGGGAAGTACGGGCATTGGGGGTGTGCAACAGACGACATACACACTGCCACAAACGCTGGGACGACATTTCCAGGCTAAGCAAGAATGTAGCGGAAGTAACACTGGGCCTGATTCCAAGGACGCCCCGTCTGGCCCGACGCTCCATGACCCCTCTCATGCACCGTATCATTGCAGTGACGCATCCTGAACTGGCCGAACGTCTGAGTGCCGATCAACAGCAAACTAGCGGTGAGCAAACTGTCTGTGTAGGAAACCTGTGAGTGCTATGCATGTATTGGTGCACAGACACACTATTGAGTTCCGTGTTGCGTATGTATGTCTGTGATGCCATTTTGGTCCCATTGGGTGGTTCTCATTTGACATCCAGGTCCGCCATGTTGACACCCCACTTGCTTAGTAGTTGAGTGTTGAGGCACATCCCCTAGTGGTCCATGGCCCCATGGCAGGAAATGTGAGGATGACTGGTAGAGGTGGGCCATGTGCAGGATGAGGGCTACACAATCTTTGTCAGCTATGTAATTTGGCAATCCTGTTCCTTCTGTACGGCAGTCTGCCCATGACTCACACATCTTTTATGTGCATTTCAGGTATGACAGAGGACACTCAGCCACAGACGGCGGAGAGTAGTCGAGGAAATGAGTCCGGCTCAGACTTCGCACACACGCAGACTGACACAGAGGAGGCCAGCGCCGGAGAGGGGGACAGGACCGTCCCTGAGGACTCGCATGTGGAGACACCATCGTCCTCCTCGTCGGACACTCTTGGTGAGCCTGCACTGTTGTCACAGACTGGGAGTGGGCACTCTTCACCTTCTGTCGGAAGACAGCACACAGTGCCCACACTTCCACAAACTGCACCATGTACTGTTCGTGGCCGGAGGGGTAGGGGGAGCAGAGTGGCGTTCGGTGCAGGCACCGCTGCCCCTGCCATGGTGAGCCAAAATGCACTGTGTGCTGAGGCCGTTGATCTGCTGCGACAGCTGTGTGTGGGGCAGACCAATATGACAAATGCTTTCCAGGACCATGATAGGAAGTTGGGCCAGGTGGTGGCTTTCATGGAAGGGATGCATGGCGATCTTGCAGGTCTACACAGGACAGTGCAGTCATTGGCAAGCAGTGTGTCATCTGCAATAGTACAGTCGCATGAACAGGGTGCTACTTCTGTTTCCCCATCTACACCACTGGATGTCTCAGGGGGTAGTGATTATTCTGAGCAGGACTCAAATACAGGTTATTGCACTAGAAGCAGCGTCAGACAGCACGTCAGGGCACGCAGGGCACAGACCCCATCCCCTAGATCAGCTAAATCTGTTCACGTAGACGACGTCAGATACACTGGAGTACACACACAGGATCCACAAGTGTTGTTGGGGGACATGCCTTCAGGAGCTACACAGGCATTCAACACAAAAGGTACTCCCAAGGCAAGGGATACTCACATGTCCATGGACTGTACCTTGGACAAGGCCAGTCAGAAGACAAAGGCACCTACTAAGAGCAGGGAGACTCCCAAGGGCAGGCACACAGCAGAGGAAAGGGACACTCCCAAGGACAGTGACAAGACAAAGGCACCTCCTAGGAGCAGGGAGACTCCCAAGGGCAGGCCCACAGCAGAGGAAAGGGACACTCCCAAGGACAGTGACAAGACAAAGGCACCTCCTAGGAGCAGGGAGACTCCCAAGGGCAGGCCCACAGCAGAGGAAAGGGACACTCCCAAGGACAGTGACAAGACAAAGGCACCTCCTAGGAGCAGGGAGACTCCCAAGGGCAGGCCCACAGCAGAGCAAGGTCCATCTCCCAAGGGCAGGGACACACACAGAGAGCAGGTGTCTACTGGAGACAGGTGCACCACAGACGACAAGTCTGCTGGCAGGAACAGGGCGGCGACCAGGGCACAGGCTACATCCAGAGACAACACTCCACCTAAGGATAAGGCACATCCTACGGACAAGGCATCTAGCATGGACAATGGTGCAATCAAGGACAGGCATACTTCACCCCTGGCTGCACTGAGGCTGATGTTTTCTACTGAACGCCAAACAGATGTCTCCGCGGCGGAGTCCCCCCATACCTCCACTCCCATCCAGGCCAGTCAGAAGCAGAGGAGGGTGTCCCCTGTTGTTGCATCCCCCATTACACATGATTCCGAGTCCAGGCAGCAGGCACAGAGCAAACGACAAGCAGGCTCCAGCACGTCCCCAGAAACCAGATCCCCGGCTGCAGATGCTCCACCTATGGTGGGTGGTGATTCTTTGGAGTCCCCACCACTTGCCAGTCCTGTCCTGTCCAGGGTGCACTCACACATCCCTAAGAAACGCAGACACACACCATTGACACCTGCCAACCCCGATTTGGCTCTAGGTCAGCTATCCCCAGCTCCCAGGCCCACCCTGCCTCCTGGCCCATACAGCCCTGTGGCTCATCATTTCAGTTGTCCCAGTGGCGCTCGTGCAGTTGATTCTCATGTATCAGATGGTGGCACAGTGTCAGTTGTGCCCTCTCCTGTTGCAGGTCCTGGCAGTGTATCTGGGTCTATGGCTCACGTGTCAGTTAGACGATCTGTGGCTGTGTTGCACACTCCTGTTTCTGGTGCTGGCAGTCTGTCTGGGTCAGTGGCTCATGTGTCAGTGACTACATCTGTGGCTGTGTCTCACACTCCTGTTGCTGGTGCTGCCAGTGTGTCTGGGTCCGTGGCCCATGTGTGTGTCACTCGGGCTGTGGCTGTGTCTCACACTCCTGTTGCTGGTGCTGCCAGTGTGTCTGGGTCCGTGGCCCATGTGTGTGTCACTCGGGCTGTGGCTGTGTCTCACACTCCTGTTGCTGGTGCTGCCAGTGTGTCTGGGTCCGTGGCCCATGTGTGTGTCACTCGGGCTGTGGCTGTGTCTCACACTCCTGTTGCTGGTGCTGCCAGTGTGTCCGAGGCAGGTAGTTCACGCAGTCCCCCTGATTCTGTGATGTGAGGTGCTGAACACTTCACTCAAATGTTATTTCACATGGTGTGTCCATTGAGAACTGCGTGGCACTCTTGTGGTTCCTGTGACGGGTTGGTAGGGACACGTACTTGTGCAGCCTATGATGTACCTGCTCTGTACTCTACAATGCCCTGTTGATGCTCTGATACTGCATACTGCCCTCTCGTTACCTGCCTATGATGTACCTGCTCTGTACTCTACAATGCCCTGTTGATGCTCTGATACTGCATACTGCCCTCTCGTTACCTGCCTATGATGTACCTGCTCTGTACTCTACAATGCCCTGTTGATGCTCTGATACTGCATACTGCCCTCTCGTTACCTGCCTATGATGTACCTGCTCTGTACTGCGCATTGCCCTGTTGGTGCTCTGATACTGCATTCTGCCCTCTCGTTACCTGCCTATGATGTACCTGCTCTGTACTCTACAATGCCCTGTTGGTGCTCTGATACTGCATTCTGCCCTCTCGTTACCTGCCTATGATGTCGCTGCTCTGGTGCCCACTTTGCCCATGCTCACGCATACACTGTGATTATTCCCCTATTTTGTACAATAAAGGTAGTCTATCAAGTCTCGTGGTCTGTCGTTGTCATTCCTGCTTGCGTACTACAAATGTGTATTCGTATATGCTTCTCATCAGTGGTTTCGGTAACATGACACTCCCCCTCCCTACGTCACGTCCCTTGCTGGTATTCCCCTCCAGACAGCCAATGGTTTGTGCCTTACCTGCGTCGTCGTCCATAGTGGGCCATGACTAGGACATGGTGGATCGCGAAGAGCATCGGGAAAGCGTGTAGCGCTGGGTCCATGGTGGTGGTCAGCTTGCGGTGGGTATCTCTGCTATGTCACCTATGTTCGCTGTGTGGATTCCGCCGTGTTCAGTCAGGTTGTTTTTCCGCTGCGGTTTTATGTGGAGTTTCCGCCATCTTGATTTGGGGGACGGTCTTAGACGTCAGTACGTACGGCGGGGCCTCCGGGAGTGTTCCGTCCGCCACGTGGTCGTGTGTAGTTCGGCGGCGGTGCGTCCTTTTCCGTCGCGGACGGAAACTTGACACGTTTTCCTATCCTGATATGGCGGACGGAGTATCCGCGGCTGGGGGACACGGAAAGTGCTTTTTCCGCCTACTCCAGGGCCGCGGTGGCTCTTCCGTCCGCCATCCTAATGAGCCCCTAAGAGTGGAGCTGACTTCTCGCTCGGTTTAATGAGACGCTCGCTTTAAAGCGCATGAGGCAAGCACGAGGGGGTGTGAAAGCAGGCAAACAGATATAAATAAAACCGGAGAGACAAAGCGGCAAAGTCGGGAGCCAATCACCATAAATTGGAGATTGGTTGACCGAGTCAGGGAAGGAGGGTTGGGGGAGGGGGGGATAAATCCAATACAGGTAGATTAAGGCATATTAAGCTTCAAGTGAGAAGGCAATTAGAAATGCATTAGTCAACAAGATAAGATAACAAGATAAATAAACAAGGCATAATTAGGAGAACCAGTAAGAGAGAGTAAAATAAGGATCTTATCTGCTTGGAGCAGCTTACATCACAATATTAAAACGTTCCAGAATAGAACAATAGCAACACATGAAAGGCATGAGCCATCAACAACCTGCCTCTTTTAAATGCGGCTCCAAGCAGATAAGTTCATTTTCCTTCATTACCATTATTCATTTTTATCTCAATTTTGAAGTTCTCTTGTGTGTGGCTTAACCCCACCCCCCCTTCCTATTGCATCTATACCGATCTCCAATTTACGGAGATCTCCCTACACCCCCTTCCCTAGTCCTATCCTTGCGTGACTGACCAGATTAACCTGCCTTTTCTTTCAGCTTATGTACTATTTCTAATGTTTGAATATATTTAAAGATTTTTAGATGTTTATTCGAACCTTCATATTTTGCTTTTTGTGTAAACGATTATTCTTCAATTTCATCCTTGTTCTACTTCCTCATGCCATAATGAGCTTTCCTAATGTCTTCGTTTAACTCCCGTTTTTCACCTCTTTCCACCGACGCAGGCCGCGCACTCCAACGCGGCTCTGCATTGCTACCTTTTATTATTTCGGATTTCATCCGCAAGTTGTTATTGTTTTACAAACTTATTCATAAAAAAAGGGGGCTTTAGCAGGAAATCCTCATTTAACTAGCCTTTTCAACATTCTAAAACAAAATTAATTATAATAAGAGAGGAATTATTCTCTTGACATGCCTTCATCTATAAACCTTGTCACTATTATTAAGGGAAATCCTCCCTAATTATCTTTCATTCAAGGGCTTTACCACTTTTTACAAGTTAACATTTCTTATATACCTTGTCTGACTCTGACTCAGGCTAGGCTTCTGCCCCTACTCCTAACATGGACAATGAAGCACTGCAAAAAATCGTGCAGGTATTGAGGTCCTGCATGTTTGAGACCTTGAGTCAGATCGTGTCCTCTAAAAGGTCACTCTAAAAGGTCACTCCCTGGTGAGGACGAAATCTCAGAAATTCCAAACCTCTACTCTGACAAGATCACTGAATTGAGGGGTAAAAGGCTTAAGAAAAGTAAAACCATTGATCAGAGCAATATAGGAGCACCTCATCAACTCAGGGAGGTCTTAGCACCTTAACTTCTAATGGAGGTCCTCGCACCTCAAACTCCCAAGGTGTCCCTAGCGGCACAACTTATCTGGGTGTCCTTAGCGGCACAACTTATCTGGGTGTCCTTAGCCACACAACTTACCTCGGTGTCCTTAGCGTCACAACTTATCTGGGTGTCCGTAGCAACACAAAACATCTTTGTGTCCCTAGCGGCACAAAACATCTGGATGTCCCTAGCGGCACAAAACATCTGGGTGTCCCTAGCGGCACAAAATATCATAATGCTCTTTACAATATGGGAGATAAAGAATCTAATGATATAGAATCCTCAGACGCACCTGATGAGTATGTCCTCGATCTTGATGAAGATGATCAAGAATTTTACAATCCATAAGAGAAACTCCCATCATCCTCTAAGGACATTATCTTTGACCCCTTAGGGGAAGAAATGTTTACCCCCTTAAATCTGAAACACCCAACAAGTTCTGAGTGGTTCCCTCAGGACCACCTTCAAAATTCATAAAAAAATGGATAAGAAACCTCTTAGAAAAGGGGCACTCGTAACATCCTTAGAGCTGAATGCTCTAGACCTTCTACTGAGGATAAAAGCTGTTATACCCCCAATTTGGACCCTGAACTCCTATTCAAACTTGGACGTGATCCAAAAAAAGGGATCGAAAAATCCCTGAAAGGGTGCCAAGACTGTCTTCTCGATGTACTGGGACCATTTCTGGGGCCAGAATCCTAGATTCCGCAGAAGATAGCCACATCAATGGCACCCCTCTCAACACCAATCTCATCAGGGGATGAAGCCAGAGAGCATTAATTCTACTAGGTAATGCCAATGCTAGCATTAATGCAGAAAGACAAAGAGTAAGTTTGACTAAGAGTAAGTTTGACTAAAAGAAATCCCAAACTTACTGACATGGCGGATAAAGAACCCTCGCAAAACCCAAAAGGTTTACACTTTGGAGAAGACCTCAATAAATCCTTGGGGTAACACGTGTACACTTTCTCCGCCCTGGACCGGACACAGCAAAATATGCACAGAGTTTTCAATCCTAACATTTTATGGCGGGCCAGAAGACCGGTCCTCTCTTTCGTCCATTTCAATCAAAGGCCATTTCCTAAATCCTGTGGTTTCAGAAGAGGGTATCAGCAGTACAACGCGCCGAGCGGTGGCTTCGGCGCCGAAGAAGATGGTGGCACTCTCCGGGAGCTCCGTCGAGGGATGACGGACCGAGGACATTTCCAGGACATTATTCATCGGTCTGACCCGCTAGTCTGTAGGCAACAATAACGGATGATTTCCGACGTCGGGAAATCGTAGTCTGCAGCCGTGGGGTGCGTCGCAGGCTCAGAAACTTTCTCTTGATGTCCGGCGGAGCGCGTCTGAGGCGCGTCCGCCATTTTAGATGCTGCTAGACGCTGCCTCGCGATCTCTGCAGTTATGGGCAAACTTTTATTCCCCTATGTTTCCTCGGAGGCACGGTAGGACAAGCTTTATTTTAAAAGCATTCTTCCAATACTTTCTATGCCCTACCTGCAGGAAAATACTTCTGTCAGCTGTGGAGAGCAAATTATTTGGGATTATTTCTTGACTATGTTTCAGCCGCCATTTTGAGTTCTCTAACCTGCTCTTGCATGTATTTTCTCTCAGGAATTGCCTGTTTTTTCCACTTGAAACGGATGGATGACTTACTATTTCTCCATCATTCTGGCAAGGCTAATACCTACTTTTCTTGCCTCATGTGAGCTCATTTTTCAGAGAAATCATCGTGTTTCCCTTATGAACAGTTTTTGTCATTTGCTCTGGAACTATTTTTCTCTTCTGTGTTGTAGTGCGGTGTGCCACTATTATCCCATATCGCCAGTAATTGTATTTTACACTCTGAGGAGCTATATCTCACCCCTCAGCCAGCATGGCGACACAACGCTCAGTTCGAAATAATTCCCACAATTGTACTACGACTACTCCATCTTTGGAAGATGCCAATCCTTTCAGTATTTTACAGGACGTTTCAGAAGATAATGCACCTGAGCCGCTCAATGCAAAAGGCTCCTCATCTTCTCGCAACACATCAAAATCGTCCACCAAGACGACCTCTGCATCTACTCCCGCGACAGGGAAAAGAGTCAAAACTAATCCCCCATCTCCTACAAATTCAACTTCCTGTTTATCCATGGAACTCTTGCTGGAGGAAATCCGTGCCCTTAAACCCTACATGACTGAGACAAATTTGCGCCTTCAAAGCCTTGAAGTAAATTGGTCTCACACGGAGCAAAGGGTAGACAACCTTGAGAGACAGTTCACTTCAGCTCAGCCAGTTATTGACCAAGTACCTTTTGTTCACAAAGAAATTTCCAATCTTAAGCAACAAATTGAGAATTTGGAACACAGGAACAGGCGCAACAATTTACGCATTTATGGCCTTGGGGAGAGCCTTGAGGGGTCTGATCCCATTTCTTTTTTTCAAACTTTTTTACCTACTCTTCTTGGCCTTCCTCCTTCCCCTACTCTGAACATTCAATGGGCTTATTGATTAGGTCCATCTCCTCGCTCATCTGTCTCATCCTCCAATTCAGCAAAACCTAGAGGCGTCATTATATACTTCTTGGAGTATACTGATCTTCTTAAAGTTCTACATGCAGCCAAACAGAAGGGAAAGATTAATTGGAATGGCTCTAATCTTTACTTTGCTCAAGATTACGCTAAATCAACTGCTGACCATCGCAAAAAATTCTTGGAGATGAGACCTGCTCTTCGTTCCTTGAACGCTCGCTTCGGCCTTTTCCACCCATGTCTCTTCAAAGTGACTTATAATAACAGAACGACAAACTATGAAGATCCAGCGTTGCTTCAACAATTTTTGGATTCCTGCGGAGCAAGTTCAATGGACGTTCCTCAAACATGATTCCGGATTTGCTGATATATCTTCTTATTAAGATAGTTGTTTGACTTTGTCCTCGTCCTCCATTGCCCTAATGTATATTGTATTACGTGTTCTGTAGATTATTGTAATGTGCTTTTTAGTTTTTTCGTGGTCTTATTGCTTCCAACAGTCTCCTTTTGATTCCCTCTTTAGGTGCAGCCTCGTGGTCCTCTGTTTTCTGTGTCATCTGTGTTATGCCTGGAAATATGTTTCCTTCCGCCATGTCCTTGTGGAGTTCCCGGTACGGCATGCTGCCCTCCTTCTGTGGTTCCACCACCCCCAGTCTTCTTGTTGGTACGTGATGTACTTCTCTAACATTTTTCTTTATTTTGATTGTATGGTTATACTTTGCCTTCTTCTTTTTCCCTTTCTTTCACCTCAATCTATAGTTTTCCCTACTTTCCACTTCCCTCCTTCTCTCTTTCTTTCTTTCTACATCCTTTACAGTACTTCTCTTATTTTTACTTCCTCTTTTGTCTTTCTTTCATCTTATTTGTTCTTGACTCATATTTGTTACTTCCTCTTATTTGTCTTCTTTTTATCTAGTTACGATTTTCTAAACTTCTATATTCCTTTCATGATACTTCGATATTTCATTCTTCTTGTGTTTTTCTTTTCCTCTTTTTTCGGTATACAGCCTTTACAACGAAACTTTTACAACAAACTACCATTACAACGCAACTTTTACAACGCAAACTATTACAACGCATAGCGCTGGGGGGCGCTCTAGGTTAGGGAATAGGTTAATTTACTATCCAATAACCTTCCCTACTATCCTCGGGGACTGGAGTTGGAATAGTAAATTAAACTATTCACTATCCAGCGCCCAAAAGCATTATGCGTTGTAATGGTATGCGTTGTAAAACTTGCGATGTAAAGGTAGGCGTTGTAAAAGTATGCGTTGTAACGTCATACATCCTCTTTTTTCACTATTTTTGATACATTGCTTGCATTTGTTCCAGTTACTATTTATTTATTGTTGGTTATTCATGCTGGTTACTATTCATATTTTTTACATATTTCTTAGAGTTTTAAATGTCAATTAATGTAATTTCTTGGAATATTAAAGGTTTGGGTTCCCCCATTAAGAGACAACGTGTTCTTTCCCACTTAGCTCATTTGAAAGGGGACATAGCGCTCTTACAGGAAACTCATATCAAAGATGTTGAAGTCTCTAAGTTACGTCGTAACTGGGTGGGTCAGGTTTTTGCATCTCCTGGGTCGGGAAAGCTTAATTGTGTTGCTATTCTCTGTCATAAAAGTTTGTGTATTCAACTTATCAAGCAGGATAATGACTCAGAGGGCAGGTGGGTTGTTGCTTCATTGTTGGTTCACAAAATTCCTTCAACTATTTTTAATGTATATGCTCCTACTGTTTCTGATATATTGTTTTGGCCTCAAATCCTCTCTCCCACAATGCAATACACAGATGATTATTTTATTTCGGGTGGGGACTGTAATATGATTATGGATCCTTTCCTAGATCGTAAGTCTAATTCCAGATTTTCTCCCTCCCCAATGCATTCTCAGTTCACTTCTGTTGTATCTCAAAGGTCCCTAGTTGATTCATGGAGGCTTTGTAACCCTACCTTGCAAGAGTATACTTATTTTTCCCCTGCCCACTCTTCCCAATCCCGTATAGATTATCTTTTTATTTCCAAGGCTCTTACTCAACACATTACAGATTCTGATATAGGCTCCATTTTAATTTCAGATCATGCTCCGATCTCTCTTCAACTTGATTTACTTCCCCCTAGTAAAGGACCTAGGAGATGGAGGTTCAACAACTCCCTTCTTTTAGATAAGTCCTTTTCCACTGCTTTTCTTGACTTTGCTTCTCTCTTTTTTCAAGACAATGAATCTCCCCATTCATCTCCTCAATTGATTTGGGACACGTTTAAAGCATACAAACATAACAGGTGTGTGGAGGGTCCAGGGGAATCTTTACCGACCTGTCTGCTCATACCCCTAATACCAATATACAATACACAAAGGAGCAGACCAGGTCTGGGGATACTGTGTGGTTGTAGTTACAACCACACAGTATCCCCAGACCTGGTCTGCTCCTTTGTGTATTGTACACGTTTAAAGCAGCCTCTAGAGATTTAATTATTTCCTATGTTGCCAAAAAATCGCTTAGCCACGCAATCCTTGTCCACTCTCACCTCTCAAATTAAACAATTAGAACATTTATATTACTCGACTAAATCACACTCTGATCTCAATAATCTTATCGCTGCCAAACTCTCCTTCAATAAATTATCTACTGAGTCTGTAGTGCTAATCTGATTTTACTTAAGTCTAGCGCCAAGTATTATTCTTCACAAAATAAAGCTGGCAATATGCTTGCGAATTATCTCAAGGTTAGAAAGGAGCGAACGAAGATTAATTCAATAGTCTCCTCTTCCTATGCCATTCTTCACAAAGATGAAGATATTTTAGCTGAATTTACTAATTTTTATCAGACTCTCCACACTCCTGAATCTTCTCCTTCATCTTCCGACATTGACCGTTACCTATCTTCCATCCCTTCTCCCTTGGTTTCTGATGTGGATTTTTCCTCTTTGGATAAAGATATTGGCCCTACGGACATTTTGGAAGCAATTCGGGTTCTTAAGAAGGGTAAAGCTCCTGGTCCGGATGGCTTCTCCATTGAATTTTATTTTTCTTGTTCCTAAACTTCACCAGCTATTCTCCTTTTTCATAACCTCTCAAAAATCTGAAGGTTCTTTTCAGGAGGCGCTGATTTGTCTTCTTCCCAAAGATAACAAAGACCACAATTTATTTAAAAATTACAGGCCTATTTCTTTGACTAACCTTGATCATAAAATGTTTGCAAAACTTGTAGCTTTACGATTAGACAAACTTTTACACCAATTGATTGGTAAGGAACAATGTGGTTTCATCAAAGGACGTCATCTTTCAGATAATACTCGACTCTTCTTCAATGTTCTTAGTAAGTCTCAGACTTCTGATCAGTCCTTGACGGCTATTGCATTAGATGCAGAGAAGGCCTTTGACAGGGTTAATTGGCCTTTCCTTTTGTCCTCTCTTAAGTGGTTTGGTTTTGGCTCACAATTTCTTTCTTATGTCTCCTTATTATATTCTTTCCCTAGATCCTTTATTTTCGCTAATGGTCTTGTATCTTCTTCCTTCCCCCTGTTTCGTGGAGTTCGTCAAGGATGCCCTCTTTCACCTCTTCTCTTTATTCTTGCTTTAGAACCGTTCCTGACAAAAATTCGGCTCAATGATAACATCTCTGGCTTCTCTTATGGTGCAAAGCAAATAAAGCTTTCTGCCTACGCAGATGACATCCTTCTTTTTATCTCTAATCCTCATATTTCTGTCCCTGCTTTTCTCTCTGAAGTTTTGAATTTTGCGGCTGTTTCAGGTTATAAATTGAATGTTGATAAGTGTGAAATCCTTCCCCTTAATAAACACTGTTTTCATGCTGATTTTCTAATTTCTTCTTTTCATTGGAACCCTTTCAAAATCAAATATTTGGGTCTCTGGTTCACCCCTTCAATTAAGGATACTGTAGCTCTTAATATCAAACATTTACAAACCACTTTAACAGACTCCACGACAAGATGGACCCCTTTATTTCTCTCCTGGTGGGGTAGATTAGACTCCATTAACCGCTTTCGTGCGGCGCCGATTCCGCCCCTGTGCTGGACATTCCAGAACAGGGTGCGGTCGTGACGGAACCGTTTCGTCATCAGCACAGCTCAGCCGTGACTGATGACGGAACGGTTCCGTCACAAGCAACGAAGGGGTTAAAATGATGTTAGTACCTATTATTCTATTTTTTCTTTCTAATCTTCCTGTTAATATCCAAATTGTTGCTATAAAACTATTTATTCCATTTTGACTCGTTTTTTATGGCAAAATAAGAGAGCCAGAATGTCTTTTTCCAAGCTTAAACTTCCCAAACACCTAGGAGGAGTCAACTTTCCTGATTTTTCTTCTTACCATACTTCCTTTTTTCTATCTCATTCGGTTTCATTTTTGTCAGATTCGTTACCTGATGTTGCCTCCTCTCCATTATGGGTTGATATTGAATCCTCCTTTTTTCATCCTTTTACTTTTAAAGAATTTGTCTTATTGTCTCGAGCTCCTCAAAAGATGTCTTTGCCTATTCTTAAGAATTCCAGAAAACTGTTTCTTCCCCTGTTCCTAGATGGCCTTGATGATCGTACACGCTTTCTACAATCTCCTAGTTGGTATAACCCTCTTATTAAAATTAAAAATAGTACGTTTTTCTGGAAGGATTGGCATGCCCATGGCCTCTTTTGGATTCATCAACTCCTTCTGGATGGTGCATGTCTTTCATTTCCTAATATTCAATCTCGTTTTTCTCTTCCTTCTTCCTACCTTTCCAATTATAATCTGTTGAACGCTGCTGTTCAGGCAAGTTATGACTCTCTTCCTCTCTCAACTTCTCGTACTCCTTCTTCCTCTCTCAATTTACCTCTTCTGTTAAATTCTTCCTCTGCCTCACAAATATATAAAAAATTACATGAATCTTCGGTTGATAGAGATAAGACGAAAGTTGAACTAGAGTGGGAACTTGATTTGGATGAAATTTTTTCTATCTCTTTATGGCAGGATATATGGAACAAGATAAGGAAATCCTCTAGAGCAGCTAATACTACCCAAACTTTATTTTTTATTTATAATTGACTTTTGATCACCCCTGTTAAGCTACATACAATAAACTCTTCTATCCCCTCCCATGTTGGTCCTGCTAGAAAGCAAGAGCGGATCTTAAACACATGCTTTTCTCATGCCCTATGGTTCGCATTTTTTGTTCTAAAGTCTGGCACCAACTCAACACTTTCTTTTCCACTCAATTTCCCTTTTCTCTTACACATATGTTTCTAGGTAGCCTCTCTGATATATGGTCCTCCTCTGACTTTAATACTTCTATTATTGACCATCTCCTGGCAGTGGCATTTCAACAGATTACCAAAGCGTGGAAAGATACATCATCCATCTCCTTTCAAGCTTGGTGGTATGGTGTTTGTTTTAATCACAGATTAGATAGAGCATATGTTTATCCTGTTACACTTGCTATCAAACGTGACTTGTTGTGGCTACCTAATAATAATTTCTTTGACTCATCAACACGTTCTCCCATGTTGCATTCTCCTCGTATTGAGGAAGTACCCAAACCCCATTGATATGTTTCTTGATATGTTTCTTGTTTGAATTCGTTCTTTTTTCATATATTTTATCTTTTTACCTTCATGTACTATTTTCTGGAAAATTTGCAAGTATTTTCGATAATTGCATTTTTATGCTTGAATATTGTATTTAAATTGCTGAGTCCCTTTCTTCCCTTTCCCCCCCTCTTTTTCTTTCTTTCTTTCCCCTTTTCTCTTTTTACATTATCCACTTTGTATAATTGCATTATTTTTGACATTAATATTGTATCTTTTTTCTTTATTGCAATTTTTTCTGTTTAATAATGTTCTTCTTTACACTAAAAAAGCAGTAAAACGTGCCTCAATTCTACCCCCAGAGAATTAGAGGCCAACGCATCAGAGGATTTAGATCCTGTGGAACCTTCATCTCAAACAAACCTGCAAGCGAGAACTCTCTCCCCTCTCCCTTCTCCTTCTTTCCCCCAAAAAGTGAGTGGCAGGCTCAAATACTTCCTTCACAATTGAAGATTAATCATTCAAGATCCTTGGTCCTTAAACCCTGTCAATGGGTTTATAATAGATATGACTCACATACCTTTACAAACTTCTTTCCCAAGAGGCATGCCTCTCTCTCCAGAACAACAAAAAATAATAGAGGAGGAGATCTCCTCTATGCTTCAGAAAGGAGACATAATAGAGGTCCCATTAGAAATTTTAAGATTTATAAGCACACTCTTTCTTGTAAGAAAGAAAGACAAAGGTTGGAGAACTGTAATAAACTGAACTAAATAGAGAACTAAACAAATATTCGGTTTACAGACACTTCAAGAAGGAGGGCATCCATCTCTTTAGGGATTTTCCTCTAGAAGGAGACTGGCTAGTCAAACTAGACCTAAAGGATGCTTACCTCACCATTCCTATGGCCGAATCCCACCAACCCTTTCTTCAATTTGCCTGGAAAAATCACCTTTACCATTTACAGGCTCTCCCATTGTCTGAACTTGTCAATGAAAAAAAAAGAAAACAACACAGCTGTAACACCCCTCTATTTTAATAACCAAAAAAGGGTGGACAATGTTATAGCAATGACAAATGTGATCAATAGTGCATTAACATTTATCGTATGCATTAATTTGCTTAAGTAAATATAACTGACATTATGATAATTCTCGCCTGCATTTACTTAACAGGATTGAAAATTCTGGACTCACTAGCTTGAACGTTTTTTTCTCTGTCAACACTTGAGGCTCAGAATATGCTTGTTCAAAGCTGTCCCACTACAAGACTGGAGGCTACCATTATGCAAATCACATTTAATGCAGACCAATCTTTGCCACTCATGTCCTCGATGTCAGACAAAACAAATACCAATATTTCACATGCAATGATACACAAAGTACTGTTAAACACTAACTTATGAGATGTATGTTATAATCTACAATAATACCTTGTGACCATAACAATAAACAAAATAATCATTCCCCCAACATGAGGCACTTCTGCAAAATACCATTATTAATGCATTCCCATTATAAGAAACATTAACAATATTATCATTTCTTTTTGGGTCACCCCTGATATCTTGACAGTCATACAAACTCTTCCTCACTCATCAATATGCTTGCTCAGTCTCTCCTCCATATCACATTTCCAACCTTTGTCAAGCTACCATGAAGGTGGGCCATAAGGTTAACTTAGTAGTTTGGTAATTTAGTATATGTTTAGGTGTTTAAATTCACTATGAAATCATGTAGACCATTTATACAAAATCACCACATTTAATTTACTAATGTATCTTGTTTACTTTCCCATATTAAAGCTTCAACTATCTTTTCATCAAATGTTTTCGGGTCATCACTAACTGTGAATCTATCTACCTTTTTTGTCTTCACCATGATTAATTCATTTCAATTATTAACATTCTCCATCAATGGACCATTTCACTCTTGTCAAAGGCAAATATGTTACATGGATGGTCAAGCTCCATGGATAAAAGGAAGGACTGTACACATTTTACAAATAATAAGCTTGCCACAGTTGTCCGGGTGTAGTATTTGTTTTCATTTTATCTCCTCCTGTAATATCTCTATTGTAATCTACGATTACTGACCAATATCACCAGGACAGCTTTAACAACTTTCACCTGACTGTTGAGAAAATATAGATATCCTTGCTGGTGTATAATATTGTTCATGTTAAATAAAATACTGAATCTTAGCTAAATTGGATAGGATTGTCAATGTATGCATCAAAACAGAGGCCATATTTACTAAGCCTTTGGGTTCACCTTGGGTCATGCAAGGTGATGTAAGGCAACTCAAACAAAGGCTTTACTAAGATTTACAGAGCCATGAAAGGGGCAATTTGTGCCACCTTGCCTGACTTTGTAAACAAAATGTTAACGCAATGCAGAAGCTTGTGCTTTGTTACTTTACATTTCATAGTAGTATGCATTTAATAGGTGGAGAATGGATGTTCCTGTGCATCCACTCATGGAATCTGAACCAATTCTAGATTTACTGATTTCCAGATTTAGCTCAGTGTTTGATTTAGTAGATTGTGGTACACTGTGGGCTAAATTAGGACAACAGGAAATCCCCCAATGTTTATTGGCAATCCTGCAGGAATTACACTCTCACAATTGGCACAAGTGGAGCTTGACTTGGATATTGCCCTCTCAGAATGAATTACTCTAGGAAATGGGTTACGGCAGGGTTGAGTCCTGGCCCCCACGTTGTTCTCCTTGTTCCTTGCTGATCTTTCAGAGGTGCTGGGGGCAACTTAGTTGTATTTAGTAAGGCTGGGCAGTTAACTCCACTCTGCCAGTGAAGTTTACAAGTTTTAGAACTCCACACTTTGTTTAGAGTGCAAAGTTTTTCAAAACTCGCCATTTGCAGTGGAGCGGAGTTTACTAGTGCTGCTGGGAGACTTACATTCCACCCAAATCCGTTTCCTGCTCCTGCTGCTGGCTTCACTCGGCTTTTGCTGCTCAGTTGCAATTAACAGGAAGAACTGCAGTGCACATGGCATACTGCGTGAAGGTATGCATAACCTTATCACGGGATTCGATAGGGTCAGGCAGGCTTTCACACAGTACGCCATGCACGCCATTGAACTGGAGCAGTGGAAGCCGCGGGAGACAGACAGAGGAGCAGGACACCGATTCGGGAGGAAGATAAGTCTCGCAGGAGAGAGCGGGGGTCAGGGTTTAGTGGGTAGGGGTGTGGGTCCGGGGTTTAGAGGGTTAGTACAGATGGGGGCAATGAGCGACTCCGCCAGGCCACGGAACTCTACAGAATTTCACAGCGGTTTCCAGTAAAAAACTCAGTGAAGTTCTGCGGAGTACCACTACACAAGCTCCGCCCAGGGTTAGCATTTAGTAAGTACTGAACATAGAAAAAAATAAAATAATCCCCTTTGGGAAAAAATCCAGACCGCACAAGTGTATACTAGGTAAAAATAATGGTGGAGGTGATCCATTCCATTCCTTGAAGGAGTTAGGTATGATGTTTACATAAAAGCTTAACTGGTTAAGACTCGAGCAGCAGCAAGACTAGGGGGTCTAGACCTTATTAAGAATACCTTTGGTGGCCCACCCTGGTCTTACCTGTTAACAGCCTACAATGCAATGGTCCCCACTCAATGCCTCTATGGAGCCTAGGTATTGTCCCTGAGTATGGAGGGAAGGTGTGAAAGATGTGGGAATAAGTGTATGAAAAAATTGCTTGGTTTCTTTTTCCCTATCCTCTCTCTCATTGCTGCTGCAATCACCCATGTCCCCGCCCCCTCTAGTGTCCTTTCCTTTATTTCCCATCTCACAGCTGTCCAGCCCCCCCACTTAATGGTAGAAGCTGTACGGCCATGCACAGCATGTGTGCCACTGGTGCACCAAAGGGAAGCAAAAGGTAAGCCCATCTGTGTCCGTCCGGCCCTGTACTGTGTCCAACACCAGGGACCCTGCCTTTCGGACACTCCACCACCACGACACCAGCCCCCTCCTCACCCTCAACTATGGACTCCATGCCACCTGCCATCTAGCATCACTGAAGAATACCCTTGCACCCTGCGCCTGTCGAAACTACAAACACACCTTCTGCCACACCAGCACACCTCACAACACTCCAAGAAGGGCAACTGGTTCACTCCCGCCTTCCACTAGTCCAGACCCACCTGCAGACATCTTGAGAAGTGATGGAGCCGCAACATCAATCAACCCCGCAACACAGTCACCCTTGCTATATGGAGCAAGAGTGCCTGCCATGGCGGATGACAACCATTGTGCACTAGCATAGGGAAAAAGACAGGGGGGGCTTATTCATGAGCCCCTTCTGACAGTTTCACTGAGCCAGTGCTTCATTTACTTGACGTACTTGCAGTGTGATTCTTGCACCACATTGTGCCATATTTACAAAGTGATGCATCTGGGCATATGCATGACCTTGTGAAGCCCTGTGCCACATTATACCTGCATTAGGTATGATAAATGCAGGGGGAGCATTCCCACACAGCAAAGTTCCATAGGAGTGGTGCAGTGAAATCAATCAGATTTCACTGAACAATTATACGATATCACTATGTCAGTACCTTATGCCTGCCTCATGGCAGGCGTAAGGGTGATGTTGTGCACAGGGATAGGCTTGCCCCATGCATTGCTGAAGTGTCATGTTTGTGACACAACTGCAGCAATCCTTAACTTTAGCACTGACAGATACATCAGGATTCCAGACGTATCTGTCATTGATTGCACAATGGAGAGCAGTACAGTGAATACAACGCATCCATGGTGTCGCAAGGCGGGCATCGTGAAAAGTATTGCAACACTATTTTGTCACAGTGATGCAACACTTTCATTAATGAGGCCCAGGACTGTGCCCTATCTTATTGATGGTGCGCATTCCTGCCCTGTAATTTTGTTGCAGGGCAGCGCAGCAACATTCTTTGCAGCAGCATCCAGCACAAAAACCTTCTGAAGTGAGGCCCCAAGTGTTTGCATAATTTTTTTAGACCAGCTATTTTCTGGTCTTAAAAAACTGCCTCTAAATGCAGTTGGAGGCAGTTTTTTTGGTTTTGCATCATACAAGATATTCCTTGTAAATACTGAAAACTGGGGTTTGTGGCAGTTTTTGCACAGAAATGCCTACCTTGCATCTAATTTTTGTTAACTCCTGCTAACAGAAGTGGCGATCTCAGAAAAATGTCACCAGAAAAACTGCTGCTAACTCCTTGTACATATGCCCCTGAGTTCTTTAGTTATCAGCTACAACACTGGGGCACATGCTTCCTTATGCATACACACCCATGCGCAGACAATGGAATCGACTTCAAGATATCATCTTTGTACCACAGTGGGAACTCAAACCTGATCTAACATCACCCTCTCCTACATCTATCCAAAATGTACCTTGTATTCAATTGAAATGGATTGAAAAAAAACTGCATATTTTGTAGTGGCAATATTCAAATTCAAATAGTTTCTTGAACCTGGACTTTTTCAATTACGTTTCTGGCTTTCCATGTCCTAAGATCGCAACTTGCATATCCTAAGAAGTAGGACGTAAAGCAAACACTGCCTTGCAGTGAAATGAATTTAAAATCCTTTGACCAGCTCAATCGTATTTGTGATTTAATGCGTTTCCCGAAGCCTTGCCACATCTGGTAGCAGCCTCTTTTCTAAGTGAGCAATGCCTCTTTCCTTATTGAGTTTTTTACACGTTTATTATCTCAAGAAGTAGGTCTCTGTAAGGTCACACATTTTATATCAGCTGTCACAAATGTGGGAAATCAACTAGCGAATAGGTTTAAATAGGGTTTGACAATATCACGCCCACCCACCACAGAGCACAAATCATACATAAACCTGTCTAGCCGTACCAAGAAACGTGAGATTTTTTAAAACATTTTTTGTGCATTGACTTCAAAATGAAACGTGCCATTCAGGACTGAATGAGACTCGGTGTGTTAACGTTTTTGATTAGCATAGTGGCGGCTCAAAAGTGTTGCATGGGGCTTGTAAATCTGCCCCCTATTAATTAAAAAAAATTAAAATATTAAAATGTATCGAAGAAAAAAACCATACAGATGCTGAATGCCAACATTTGAGTGGATAGCCTTTACCCTAGAAAAGCACATGAAACACAGAGAGGTTAATATCGAAATGGAACGTAGAAACGCTAGCACGGTAACTAAAGCACAGTAAATGTCTATAGTTTTTTTTTTTTTTTTTTTCTTTTTTGTCCTCATACGCCACTTTCCACCCCTTCTTAAAAATTATGGCGCCCTTAGGTGGTTTTCAACTCAACTATGAGAGGTTGTTTCCTACTGCTTTTACTGCAAGCCTGCACGGCTTAAGGGGGGATGGGAAGTGCCACAGCCGTACCTAGAGCAGGAAAGCATATAGACTACATTGACCTCCAAGAGCATCCAAAGTGACTTAATCATCGGACCGTTGTTCTTCTCTCATCCTTAAAGACAAAAGATATTGCTCTCCCATTTCCCTCACCCATAGTGATTTAAGAATAAATTCCAAAACTGGTGCTTCCTATTATTTTGTCCAGCCATGTCCAACTTAGCTATGGCTCTAAGCTCTAATCCACATTAAGTCTGTCGGAGGCTCTGACGATACCCATAGTTTGCATATTTCTCTCCGAGCAATCAATATGGCATAAAAAAACAACTTAGAATTGTCATCAAGGCCCTTACCTTGTGTATCCAGCCTGCCCGAGATGATCTGTTCAGGGCTTACCGTAATATTTAGCTCCATCACTTTTGATAGCGTTGTACTTACAGCTGCCCAGAAGTCTTGAATCTCTGGGCATGTCACAAACATATGAATGTCATCTTCATTCGGACCTTTACACTTAGGGCATAGCACCGTGCCCCCATCTTTGAATTTAGCAAGCCTCTTTGGGGTCCAATATGCCCTGTGGAGAGTGAACAAGTGATTCCTCCTTAAATTTGCAGGCTTTACCACTTTGTAAAGAATCAACATATCTACTTGCCATTGTTCTTCTGTTGCGATCCTCGGCGAGCACTCTCCCCACAGGACCTCTGGAAGTAGGAAAGGACCATCCTCCATTTCGATTAATTCCCAATACCACGCTGCCACTTCTTTTTTGATCCGACTGCTTGAGGCCAGCTTCTCTTCGAACTCGTTGTATCGTCCAATTAATTTTCCCTTACCTATCGCCCAGCTTTGTATCTGCAGATACTTAAATTTTGAAAAGTTACGACCCCAAAGTTGCTCACAGACTGCCCACGGAAACAAAACTCCTTCACAAAACAACTCGCCCCAAACCTGTGGGCCCTCTGTTTTTAATGCCCTAGCTAATTCATCTTCCGTCCAACTTGGGCCCCCCCTTTAAGTTGGAAGCAAGGGGCCCCAAGTAAATGTCTATAGTGAGTGAGTCACCCGGCCCTCACACTATAATGTTGCACCCTGTATACTCCTCCAGGCGGGCTCACCTGTACCCACTAGCACTGTGTGTGTGTGTGAGTGACCTCCTTTCAGGGAACCGAGTAGGCCGACAGCACCACAATGTCGACATTTTATGTAAAATCTCGGAGGTGCATATAAAATGTATAGGAGAGAAACATTATATAAGATTGTTGCACCTAACCGAAATATCAACGCAATGATTGAACATCTGCAATGGCGAAATTATGTATGGTTCGGGATTTTGGTGGTTGTTTGTGGGTGGTCTCAACTACACTAACAAATTGGCTGGTCTTATCAAACTGCTTCCATTTTGTTCCAGCCCTGGAAACTCCAATTTTTCCCAGTGAAGGGCAACAATGAGTGTGAATGCAGAATGAAAACCGAAGTGTAGAGAACGATCTCACAAGCTTGCCAACAACAGACCTATTGGCTTTGCCAAGAATTGTTAAATGGGCTTGCACATTAAAGCAAGGCTTGTTGGTTTCCCCAAAACCTGTTAATATGTTATAGACTTTGCAACATCAGAACTTCTCAGACGTGCATCATTTTACTTTGTAAGATAAGTTGCACTGCAGCACCACCATGTGGCTATTGGTATTTATCATTTTTTTTTTGCTGGAAATATAATTGTAACAGATGTTTCATAAATTAAAATTAAGCAGCTTAATGCAGATAAACATTCAGCTGACTGTTAATTTTGAAGCTGTAGGATTGCACAAATAGGATTTAGCCATAAATCTTATTCAATGCATGCTTTTCAGTTTATATTATTTGTTTCCACTTTTTTTCATAATATCTGCAACATTTCCTTACAGAACTGGAGAATATATATAAATAGGGAAGCAGCTATTTGTCCGAACTCAAGGCAAACAGTTCAGATTCCCTTCTTTTTACCTGATGGCTAGCAAAATAGCATGCAATCAACTGGCAAAATATCTGACCCTTCAGATTTATTCACCTGCATGCTAAATATTAGAGATCATCACAGTCGAGGTGAGCTTGAAAAATACCAGCTGGTCCAAGCCGTCTTCCTCTCTCTTTGAATGAATTGTGGGAAGGAATATGTTAAGGGGTAGTGGGCGAGTCTAAACCGAACCAGGCCAGCTGATATTAATTATCAAGGGGGGTTGCCTGTTTGTCGAGAAACAAACAATCCGATAACAGAAGTTAGCCTGGATGAAAGCAGGGTTCGCCACTCCAGCATTTTGAACAGGCATTACTAACATTGATTTATTTTTACCATACTCCAACTTTGGTGTGCCGGCTCACTGGAACATTTAATCATTCATTAGAAGCCCAGTCCAAGAAAGAAACAGCAGCACAAACACTGACATAACACCTGTTACTAATTATGCATTTTATATTGTATGTTTAATTTAGTTGTACTGATTAAAAAACATAAGGTGTGTGTTTGTATTGCATGTTTAGCTATCTGATTAGATAAACAGTGTAATGTGATGTAATGATGCAAAGTGCGTCAGCACTAAATCCACAGAGCAGCATGTGTTCCAGTTTCAAAATATAAATTGTAGTTCCTGATTTCAGTGGTTCTGTTTGCTAATGAATTCTGCAAGTGTTTCCTGTGTTTTCTACAGTTGTTTTGATTGTGCTGCAAGCATGTCTCCTTAGTTCACCTTTCCGATGTAGTTCGTAGGACATTTGCAAATATGATGTTCATTTTTACCTTTTTTGATTAAAGCATATTTGACAACAGTTATTTTAAACCTGAAAGAAAAAGTGGGTGTTTTAGGCAGTTAAATCTCGGACATCACGTCACCTGTGCTGGCAAGGTGGGGAACATAACTTGTGATGCAGGACATGATGGTGCAGTGTCTGATCTGTCCAGGGACTGCGTAGAGTCAACTGATCAGAAAGTAACTGGAAAAACCTGACTTACCTAGATTTGCTTAATTTCTGGTTGGCGTCAGGTAGAAATGCAGTGACTGTAGTATTGCAGTGACCTTTATTGTACGTCCAGCAGTTTATTTTAATATGGGCAAATGATAACATCAAGATACGCAATGATTGTCCTATATAGGTCATAAAAATTGGCATTTCTTAAATTAAAAATAATTCAATCGTATTGCTTTATTAACCTTCCTGCTTCCTCAAATTTGCTTGAAAAGGCAATTTATCCACTCTTCTTTTCAAACTTTTCTTGTTGGCGAACCCCCTAAACCATCTGTAGGTTGTTTGAGCTCGCTCGCCACAGTGCAGTCCGGCAAAAATGTTACCCCCTACCACTTTCAAATGTCACCAGCTGCCACTGGTGTGAAGTGCTTTATTTAGCTGAAAATCAAGAAAAAAAGGAATTCCAGGCAATGGAATTGTGGTGACCCTGTTATAATAGGGATACAGGAAGCTAAAACATTTAAAAACAAGCACATATGCAAATGTACAGAGGCATTTACAATGATGAGGGCATGACTTTAAATTTACAGATTAAAAAACAGTAAATTCAGTTTTTATTAAATGGACTGTTCCAATGAGGCACGGGGTCAAGACTGATTTGCATACCACTGTGTCTGAACTGGGGTGGCAAAGTGAGCTAAAGAATGATAATGGATTCGACCCAGATCTGTGACTGGGGGAGTGTTTGAAACAGACGTGCACAACAGCAACACGTCTGGGTAATTCATGATGGAAGCGTCTGTTTGCTCAGTTCAGGGGCATAACAAAGGCCCCCGCAGCCCACGCGGTGCGGGGGGGGGCCTCGAGGTCCAGGGGGCCCCCTCAGCTAATTCCATACTGGCTCAGAATATATCAACACAGTGTCAGTGTCACCGCACGCATCCGCTGGAACACAGTCTCCGAGGCAGAGGAAACATTTAAATAATGATAATGGCCTGCCTCCCATGCACTGCAAAGGCTGGCTCTGTGCACAGGCGGCAGGCCATTAATAAAACAGGCCCTCGACCTCAGAGTCAGAGGCTGGGATCACGCAGCCAGCCGCACGGCGGCACGTTAACATTGGTGCACAATCAGTGCGCCATCACGCAAGGTGGGTGGGGCAGAGTGGGTCATGAGTACAGTGTAAACTGCACGTGCGATAGCACCAGCAGTCTGTGTCTGCCTCCATGGACATACAGAAGCCTGAAAGCAACTAAGTTAGGTACGTGTTTTTTATGTGAGTACAGTGTAAACTGCACGTGCGATAGCACCAGCAGTCTGTGCCTGCCTCCATGGACATACAGAAGCCTGCAAGCAATTAAGTTAGGTACGTGTTTTTTAATGTGGGGATGGAGCTGGGTCACTTTACAAACCAGATTCAGTAAAGAAATATAAGCACAAAACAGCGGTCAGAAACTGTAAAGCCATATCTGCCAAGGTTTCAGAATGCTGTGTGACATTTTCATAATTTCAATAGAATTATGAGTGACATTTCAGCGAGCATGAGTGACACTTTCTTGGGAACAAATCAAGTAGTGAAGATGAGGGAAACATAAAAATGTCAGAAATTAGACCCATTTGAGTAACGAGGAACTGTAAGTATATTTTAAACTTGTGCAAAGGACTGCTGGCTGACTCATAATTACAATGGCATTATGAAAATGTTACACATAGCAACCTGAAACCTTGCAGCTATGGGCAGGCTGGCTTGAACCCTCACCTGGGAGAATGGCTGATCAAGAGTTACTGAACGCCTTATGCCTCACTTATCATTAATGCTTCGGTACTTCTAAAGTACTTCTAAGGTAATTTGTGGAGTATACTCAGAATGATGAATACTGGACCTAATGTCCCAACCTCACCTATCCTGGGCCATAGTTCAAGATACTGACTGCAGTGTGTTGTTGTTGTAATTCTGTATATGCCCTGATATGAGGGTGTGAGGTACCAATAGGTCATTTGTCTTTGTTAATGAAAACACGCACATTCCTGTGCAGTGTACACAGGCAATGATTGAGTGTTGGATATACATCTAAACATGCCCAGGCTGGTTCCCAGCCCAGAGGGGAGGCAGTGTCCACCCTTGTATGCCCCTCTCTTTTCCCACCACTATCCCGCTCCCGATGATGGATTTTGTCACTAACCTGGCCGGTGAGTGACGGATTTTGATAACTGGAGTCCTCTTATTGTGCCCCGCTTTAGTGCACACATTTGCGAGCGTGCTGTTGCAAATGTTCGTGGTCTGCAGCAAATATGGGTCTGGGAGGTGACTGACGGTAGTTCTACCCCCTTCCAACAGCTGTGTAGGGCCACCCCAGGACCCATGCGAGGGAGAAAAGGATTTTGCAGGGGTGGAAGAGAAGGGAGACTCTGAAGAGTACACAGTCCGGGGAGTGTCGCCCATGGTAAAAAGCAGTCACCATTGTCCTGTCTTTGCTGCAACTCCAACTGGGCAGGCCCGTGGAGGTAAGGAGAGGCTGTCCCCCTCTCCCCTTACCTTGTCACAAATCAGCCCTCAGCCCTGCATTATTTTCAGGTTGAATTAGCGCTATTGAGAAGATGTACTAGTGAGCCAACGCCGCACAGCAGGATATTGGAACTGTTAGGCTTTAAGGTACTCACTCACAGAGGCGGGCTCGGCTTGATGTGCATGATAATTAATAACTGAGCTTACATACAGTCTATTCACAGACATGCATGACTGACCTTTAAATGGTAAGTTAGATTCAATCAAGACAGACTCCACCCTTTAACCTTCTAGCACTGATAGCAGAGTATTGCATTAATTTTACCATGCAGAAGTCGAGTATTCTCTTTATGTTCTGCTGCAGCCCTGACTTTACGTGCATGGCTGAATTCAACTCTGGTTAGACAGACTGGCTGCGTGCAGAGCTGCTGTCTGTAACTGAAGCACCCCTAAAAGTAAATTACATTAGGAAGACAAGAACAAATAGCAGCTTGACACTTCACTTACTGTGTCAGCTGCGAGCACGGTCATTGAAGATACAGGCCAGCTCTGCGACATTTGCTCTGGTACAGTCCCGGGCAGCGCGGCCACAGACCAGATTGGACACTCCACTCCGAATCTCGTGGCATTGGCAGAACTGGCTGCACTGGCTGTAGGCAGCAGCTGAGCAGGCATGCTGATGCATCACCATGACCGAATCATTACGCCGACCGGGCCACGTGTGGCAAGCTGAAGCGGCAGGCCCAAAGTGCGCAGGCTGCCAAAGAACGTAAATTGTGCCGCGCAGGCGCGCGCGCCCACAGCGCCTATGGTGATTGGGCAAATTAAGACTCATGAGGTGACCTCAATAATTGCGCGGTATTGGGTGAAACATTGTAGCCAGCAGTGAGCTAAGCCAGCCCCCATGCCTGCCGCTAAGAGCTGAGCCTTCCCTCAAGCTATAAGAGCTTTGGCAGTCAGTGGAGGTGCTCAATAGCAGTGTTCCTGCAGACAGCTGAGGTGCTATAAATGCGTGACAATGCTTTTCAGTGGGGTGATGCGGACCACCACACTGAAATGCAGGGCTGTTCTGCTGGAAGTCAAGCCTTGACATTGAGTCTGCAGGTGATTGTGAAAAAGCCGCATCACCTTGGCTTCTGAAGCTATGTATTCTCCGTCTTCCTCTCAATGACTTCTCAATGCAGGAGTATTTATTTATTTTCATAAACTCTGTACTTCTATCTTTCAAATTAAGTCTGCACCAAAGAAATAAAGTTAGTGGTGCAATGCCAAATTAAACTATGCATGTGAGAATAATAGGTACGATCCGGCACAAAGCAATTGTACTTGATATGAGAGTGTAGTGGATGTGGAATTTAGCTACTTCAGAGGGGCTTGCTCTTAGACATCAGCTAATTCATTGCCCTCATTTGCTTGCAGAAATATACGCCAAGCACCGCACCAATGATTAAGGACCAGAGACATCTTAAGGATTTTGGGGTCCTCTGTTCGGAGCAGCTTTGAATTTTTGATTCGAAATCAGGGATTTCATGCCACGGGCAGTGTACAGACACACTGGTTCAAATTCTAAATGTTATTCAGGGATCATGATGTGTGTTTTCAATACTGATACACAGCAGCAGCTCACTAATATTACTGCAAATAATCTGTGTGACGTCCTCCCATTCCTCCTCTGTGAGGACCTAGTGTGATCTAAAAGAAACTATTTTTTATGGATTTTGCATAAAACATCCCATGCAAAATCTGTGTAATAGACTCTCATACGTTTCCTAGTTCAGATCGTGTGGGTGTACCATGACATAGCCCTGTCTCACGGAATGCGATATTGTTGGACCAGAAGGGGCACCCAAAGTGTTACCCTAATAGTGGAAGAAGGCTACCGCCTTCTCCAGGAGTTAAGCAGCAAAAGGGAGGTGGTGGCAGCATACTGTGCCGCGGCTGTGCCGCGTGTAAAGAGAGCCCGCATTGGAGGCCGCTCCTTTCGACTGCTGGCTCCACAGTTGTGGAATACTCTGCCGCTGACACTCCGCGGAGCTATTAATTTACTTGCTTTTAGGAAGGGCCTTAAAACTTGGCTGTTTGCCCTCTAGGCCGCTTTTTTGCTTCTCTGCACTGCTCACTTCGGTGTTTTATTACTGTGTTGTGTTATTCTGCTGTAGGTCTCATTATTAAAAGCGGCGGGACACTCTTTTTGAGTAGCCGCGCGCTATATATGAATAAATATAACATAACATAACATAACATAACTGTGTAGTGATCAGTAGTAGTGAACTGGTCCTTTTTGCCCTGTGTCACTGCAGAGAGGCCTACAGGCTCACTCACTTTTTTAAAAGCTCAGTTGCTGTGTGCTTGACTCACCGTTGGCCATCTTCAGGTAGATGTGCTGTGCTGCGCAGGAGTAGTGATTGAGCTAGATGTCTATGTGCCTTGGAAAGGTACAATACATGGATCTTTTTATGCAGCTGCTTGCTGTACTTGTTATTGTTTAAAATGTCACTGTGGCATATTTACACCTTCATGCACAAACCAAAGGGACATAGTTTGATTGAACTGGTTTGATTTTTGTATGCTGCTGTGCATGTTATTGTTTGACCAGTCACTTTGAAATATTTGCGCCTTCACGCACAAACCAAAGGGGGAATTGTTTGACCATCCTGGCTTCATTTCTGCATACTGTTGGACTTGTTTTTATCATCATGCACGTTGAAAGTGTTTTCACCTTGATGTGAGAAGAAAGGATTGTTTTACAAAACACACTTGGATTATGTATATTACTTGATTGCTGATTGTTTTATTATGCACTTTGGTAGTATTTGCAATTTTTCCTTTGCTTCACCGGCTACAGATAGTTTAGATTCTGTCAGTAGGTTCTTGCAGATGTGGTTTGGTTTTATCCTACAAGATGTGTTATTTATGGTGATGATTGCACTTGTCTATAATATGCGGACCTTAAATTGTGTACTTAGCATTGTTTACACTACAGAAATGATAAATACAGACATCTGCATCAATGTTCTGAAGCATCCAAGCAGTTTCCATCTTCAGCCTTGTTTGCCTGCCTGCTTTTTCATGCTAACTAATAAGCCATGATGGTGGAAATTGAAATTGATGCCTCAGTTCATTTTAAATACTATAGAGTGGTTATTATCATACACACTCCCTGGCAGACGCAAGTGTGTGGCATGCAGATAATTCACACCAGTTTATTTCTCTTGGAGCTGGCAGGTTACTGAGTTATATCTTGTGTACTACTCATGTATATTGACAGTTGAGTCTGTGACATTGCAGGTTTGGGATTGTCTTTCAAAGTTCCAAGTTATTTTCCATCCATGTCAATGCTAATCCAGACCCTATGTAGTTGTTCTTTGTTCTTCAGCGATACGCAGTTCCTGAGGCAATAGGCCAGCTCCTTGGCATTGTTCTGATTGCTGTCTCAGAAAAATAATCTGCTCTTGACAATAATGTTACTAATGGCGTAGCTAATATGTTAAGAGTTATTCTCACTTTCTCATTCAAACTTTGAGCTAGGCAATATAAAGGCATTTCATTAAATGTTGCAGGTTTCACTTAAAAATATACCAGATTTTTTGGCAGTGGGGCAAAGTAGTAAGTCGGTAAGTCGTGGGCGGGGGGGCCCTCCATGCACTTTGCAGGGGGGCCCACTCAGGTTTCGTTACGCCACTGGCTCAGTTGCTAGCTGGATATACACACTTTTTCACACTATTCAACCAGGAAAATGGGTTTGAGGTACAGATGCTTATTGCCCCCATGTCTTAAAGCCCAAATGATGTTTTAATCACCCATTCAGTGGATCTTGGGAATTGTAGCCCTCATTTCTGTCCTTGAAGGTGTTGTCTCAGCAAAAGGAATCTGGAAGCCTAAAAAATCTGAATTTCAGACTTGGAGGCTGTATTCATCTAAAGTCATTATGAAGGGGACCTGGAAAGAGTGGTGGACTGGTAGGAGGATGATATGGACCAAGAAGGGGGCTACCTTAAATGCTATAATGACCATATCACTAAGGACCTAGAAAAGAAGAGCCTGGACTGGGGAGACCTAATCCTTGAGGTCAAGGTGACTATGGCCATAGGAGACCAGAAGCAAAGGGATGAAGAGAAAGGGAATAGGCGTTCCAGCACTAGGGTGAGAAGGATAATGAGATAATGAGGGCCAGTAGGAAGTGAAATAGGACAATCAGGACCCAGTGACTCAGGCACCGAAGGACTGGAGGGACCTGGACTGGGAGAAACGAGAGGTCCTTGACCAGCAAGACACAGAGCGCTAGCAGAGTCTGAGCGTACCAAGACCAGAGGAATGAGAAGCACCAGGGCCAGTAGAAGCATACCCAGGTAAATAGACCCAGGAGGACCAGTAGCAAAAACACAATGGGTAAAAGGGCAAGGGGACGGAGGACCAGGACCACAGGGATGAGACCAAGAGGACTAGAGGCCAGTAGCAAAAGGACCAGGGCCAGGAAGAGCATGTCCAGGAAAAACCAGGGCTACCAGGACCAAGAGGCCCTAGATCAGCATGGCCAATAGGCAGGTTGGCCAGCAACACAGTAACTCACAGGACCATGGCCAGAGGGACCAGGAAAAGGAAGACCAGACCCAGGAGCTCCACAGTTAAGAAGACCATGATGGATGGGGCTGAGATCCGATGGACAACAGCACGTAGGTCAGGCAAACCAGGAGACCAAGAAAACGAGTAGGACTAAGAAGGGCGAGGAGGTTCAGGCGACTAGAAGAAGAGATCCATAAGGACCAGACAATGGAGTACCAGAACTAAGAATAGCAGGTCCATATGGGGCAGGGGGGCCTGTAGTAGAAGTATTAGTACCAGGGGAACTAAATAGAACGGGGGAGCAGGACCAGGAGGACCAAGTGACCAGTATTTGGGTGAAGAAAATGAAAGGGACCAGAAGAATGTGAAGCTGAACCAGAGTTCTGGGGTAAGAATATCTGACAATGTTGACCAGATATTCTGAGGCTGGCATGAACAGGAGGTCCTGGGCCAACAGAAATAGGAAAGACTAGGATGATAAAAGTTGGTCCAGGACAATTAATTGAAGAGCAATGAGGACAAAGAGCAGGAGGGCTAGGAGAACCAAGAGCAGGAGGATCGGACCAGATTAAGGATAACTATGAAGAACAGGACCAGGAGGAATATGGCTAGTAGGACCAGGAGGCCATGAAAAGTGGGAGACATACTAGAAATACCTTGGGGACCAGAACAAGGCCCAAGTGGGCTAAAAGTAGTGTGACCAGTTGTATGAGAAACAAGGTTAAAAGGGTCTTGATGAACAGGACCTAGGGGCCCAGAGTGCTAAGAGGAGAAGATCATTCATCCCAGCTAGCAGGACCATGGTCATATGGATCACAATTAAGAATCCAAAGGTAACTGGACAAGAGTGGTCAAGATAAACAGGACGAAAATGGTCAGGCTCAGAAGGACATGGACAAGGAAAAACAGGAATAAGAGAGCAAGGACCAGTAGGTGCAGTGCTGAGAGAACCAAGAGGACAGGAAACAGAGACAGAAGGCCCAGAGGACATAAATCAAGAAGTTAAAACACTAGGAGGGCTTTGACAGGGAAGCCAGATGGGCCAAGGTGAGCAGCAGGACTTTGACGAGCAATACCCGGGTGAGGAGAACCAGTCCAAGGTTACCGGGGCCACAAGAATCAGAGAGTAATAAGGCCAAGTGGGGCCAAGACTCTGGGAAAAAGGACATGCAAGGATGGCCAGAAGACATGGTTTAGAATGGAAATCATGAGGGGACGACAACAAGACTGACCAGTACAACCATGATCAAAAACTATCAGGACTAGACATGGCTAGGAGAACCAAACCCTGACAAACTCAAACCATAAGGACAAGGTCCAAGAGGATCAGGTCCAGTGAGCACATAGTCACAAAATATTTTTTCAATTTAGTTTTGAGGTAAATGAACTTTTTAACTTTTGACTCTACTTTAACATCAGGAAAATCCACATTCGGGTTGTAGATCTCCATATAGTTAAGTTTAGGGAGCACGTATGTTTTATGAGAAATTAGTAAAAATATTCTTATGATAAATATTGAAGTAATGTTAGATTAGATATGTTTATGTTAAAATAATTAGAAACGATCCAACACTGATAACTTAATTTTAAAATATATTAAATTAAAATCCTTTTTCAAATGTTAAAATAAAAAGTACACCTCTTCCTAAAGTAAATAAATCTATTATGCGTTAATAACTATTAAAAGGGATGTATAAAAATTAATATTACATTATTTTGTAAACTAAAAAATGTTTAATGAAATTATAAATATGGTTTATTTTTAGATTATAAACATGAATTTATATTTATTTACATGTTTAACTTTTTTAAATAATTTAATTTAACAATATTTCCTATTGGGTTTTGAGTCCCTACTGCCATTATTTTCTATGGGAAGGTGTTGAAGTACCATTGGTTGGCCATGTGTTGCTGGACATAATAGTGTTTCTCTTTGGCAGTACATATCCTTTTTACTTTTATGTAACTTTTAACTCAGATTTTAAAAATAGTTACTCAAAAGTGTAAGAGCACTTACTCTCAAGTGTTTGAAGTACTGTAAGAACCACAATTATGCAAATCCAGGCTAAACAGGCAAGAATTAGAGTGAGGAAGACTTGGAGAGCAGGACCTGAAGGAGCAAGGACCCAGGTAACCAGAGCCAGAAGTGCAAGATCTAAGAGGACCAGGGCATGGAGCACCGGTTGGACCATAAACAAAGGGGCCACGAATATCAAAAGACAAAGGCCTAGGAGGACCGGTATCTACCAAAGCAGGAGAAGGATGGCCAGGGTGAGGAGGAAAAAGAAGACCAGACAAAAGGGATCAGGTTGACAGAAGTCAGGGTGACCAAACTGGTTGCTAGAGATTAGGAATAGGGTGACCAGAACAACAAAGATCAGGACTAAGAGTAGTTATTGCAGAAACAGAATGACACCGAGCAGGGGGTTTAGGGGCATAGGGACTCAGGTAGAAGGACCAGGAGAACTACTTAGATTCGGAGCAGGTGGACCACGGCCTTTGGAACCAGGTATCATAGGAAAGAAAAAAGTTGACTAGAAGGATCAGGGTAACTAGGAACCTGGCAAGGAGAACAAAGGGCAGCAGAATCAAGGGCAGCAGGACTTGAAGTACCAAGTAGAGCAGAAGTACGTGGAACAGGAGTAGCTTTATCAGGGTGGCAAAGACCAGGAAGACAACCAAAGTCAAGAGGATCATGGAGATGAAACCATGACCAAGTTTATCATATCCATTATAAAATAACCTAAAAAGGAGGACCAGGACCAGTGGATGCTGTACCAGGTGGACCAAGAGGACAGGGACTAGGGTCATGGGAATCTAGATTACCCAAAGAAGGAGGGGTAGGAATGTCAAACTCTGAAGGATTAAGACAAGAAGGCTAGGTGGAGAAAGAAATAGCAGATCAGGATGGGGATGATCCATAAGACCAGGACAAAGGGGGCAGGACCAGGAGGTGCACGAAGGGTCCATACAAGAAATGGCCATGTACAGAGAGTACACAGAAGGAGCAGGGCCTGAACGATTAGGGCCAGGAAGCACTAGATTAAGCATCACCAGATTCAGAAAACCAGTACCAGGGTCACCAGGGCCAGGTAGACTAGGACCAGGAGGGGTACCAGGAGAACTAATGCAACCCAGAAAAGAAGGATAAATAACAGAACCAGGAGGAAGACCAGATGGCATAGAAGGCCCAGGAGAAAAAGACCAGAAGGAGGACGAAACCTGTGTGATTATAGGACACATGTATTAGGATATCCCTCTTGTAACCATTCCTATTTACTATTCTTATGCTCTTAACCCCTAGTACCCCCCCACTTTTTTTTAGCCCACTTACAGAATTGATTGGAAGAATGTTCTGAAAAATCAGAGCATGCAAAGTGAATAGAATTTTAGGACTGTTACATTCTGAGTGATAGCAGATGCTGTCTTATGGTGATACAATGGTCTGTGCATGAATCATAGGACAGAGGGACCAACAAACTGGCAGAGGAGCATAAAGGTAGATAGGTAAAATGGATTGGGGTCAGTGAAGGAAGACAGAAAGTGTTTGAGAAACTCAGATGGCTGATTGCAGTAAAAATGTTTAATGGCTAACAAAGGGGGTCAAAGAACTGTTGAAATCAGTAATGGGGCGCTCGGGGTCAGAAGAAGGCTCTGACCCTCAGAAGAGGGGCTTAGGCAGGGTGCACAGAAAAGAGCCTCTGAAAGCCCACATAAGCAGTCTGAGTAACAGAGGCCTCTGATTGCCAGCCGTGTGAGCATTGAGAAACATGGCCAGCAGTGGTAGCTTGAACACTAGACAATTGGTCTGTGAAAGTCTGAGGGCAAGTTGAAGGGTGATGGAGGTATGTGGCAGAAGTGTTTGGAAGGCTGGCAAAGAGCCTCTGGGAATCAAGACTAGCCTTAATTTGTAACAAAATAAGTGCCAGGGACCTAGTCAGAAGGCCACTGCACCTTGTTCCACCCATGGCCCCTGCCAGCACTGCCAATGACAGCACCAAAACACCAACTACCATACTCCTACAAGTGTGACAGTTAGGCTATTCCATACCCCTAAAGCTATAAGAATGGTTTGGGTACCATGTATTCATCATTTGTAATGAATACTGAATTAATAAACAACAGTTTTTGTGCTCATCTTTAAATTAGACAGACTGTGCCGCCATGTGGTAAACTGTCATTAGTGCTAGCGCTGTACCAGAAACCACTTGCTCAAGCACTGCTGTAAAACAAATCTGAAAATTGAAGGATGTATTTTAATGCTGAGAAAGGGATTGGTGGGCTGGAATGCCTGTATAGACCCTGCAGACGTGGTCTGGCCACTGGGAGATGGGCACTTAGGTACAATGGAAAGAATCAGTCAGCCAAACAGGGTAGTCTTGAGACAATAGTGAGATTGTGAGTGCCATGATAGGGGTTATTTGATCATCAGTGGTCACCTGATGGGATCAGTAGTCTGTGAGGGATGGCAATGTGCTGAACAGTCTCTTCTGGTGTGGCAAGGCAGGAGGAATGGGAGACAGTGGAAAGTGAAAGCTGGCATAAATAGGTGCGTGAGGGCATGCAGGGCAGTTTGAAGGGCAGCAGGACGCTGATGGAAGGTTTAAATGCCAAGATCAGAAAAGGTGACCATGATCTAGCCAAGTGGTGATGTGGGCCAGCAAATAATATCTCAAAAAGACAGTTTCAGAGATTCAGCTTAAGTCCTCAGGAAGCCAGAACATGTAGCTCTGGTAATGATGGGGAGGGGGCCCATGCACTGGTACAATGTAGAGGTGGGCAGAACTTGTGTAGTTTTGGGGGCATATTATCAAGAACTGCGATAAAATTATCGCCGCTTTAGCGGCAGGAGACTGCCGCAAAAACGGCGATAATGGACTTGATAATATGCCCTGGTGAATTCCCATAGCAGCCCAGGTTAACACCAGAACCTGGGCTGCTATGGGAATTCACAGGGACATAATATCAAGCCCATTATCGCCGTTTTAGTGGCAGTTTCATGCTGCTAAAGCGGCGATAATTTTTTCGCAGTTCTTGATAATATGCCCCCTAGTTCGTGGAATTCAAAGGAGTCATCTAAAAACTCAGTGAAATTCCGCAGAGTTCCACATGTGGCAGAATACCATCCAGTCCTAGTTTAAAGTTCGATATAGAACCTTAATGCGAACCAAAAGCATAACTCTAGTTTACCCATGCCACCAAAGGGCAGTTTAGCCAATTGTACTCTTCCTGCTGCCCTTATAAAATAACAAATGCAAATTAAAATATGGAGTGCGTTGGCTGCTATCGTATGTGGTGGGGGTAACTTGAGAGCTCTGCAAAATACATACCAAGGGATACAATGAGAAAAGTCGCTATGGTGTTTTTGAAGAAGGGACACCTGCGTGTGAGGGAGTTAAACAGAAGTCCCCCTCTCTACTGTTGGCGAGGACAATTATGGACAGTAAGTGTATGTTAAGAGATTGTGTAGGATTGCCATTCTTAAAACCTCGCAAAGTCAGAACGAACTAACATTTATATTGGTTTTCAGAAAGGGCAAAATGTCTGTGAGTCGTGTTGGGAGCAATGCTTTTTTTCCCCCGCCGGATGGGTTCATTCTTTTTTTCATCATTGTGACTTCTTTGATGTTTGACCCAAGTTTAGCTAGTTAGAGACCAACTCACAAACACACCAGCTGAGGAGCTGATACACACCCCAGGGTCAGATGGTACCGTCCCCAGTACTTGCCAAACTAGTCCCCAAGTGGTCCCTCTTGACAAGAGAAGTTCGTCCTCACCTCACTGGCATGGCCCAATAAGCTCATGAAGAGGGTGTTATTTCGAGGGGAAGATGAGTCATCCAGGTGAGGGCTGGGCGACAGCCTCACCCTTGATTATTCAAAGTGAACTTCATTACAAAGGTGTCTCTCACTGAACAAGGAGCCACCAGTATGAGGGCAGCACTTCATCAAGCTCATAATGAAAGAAGGGGGCCGAATGGCTTCCATCGAAAGAAGAATACAAAATGCAGATGGGATCCAGGCAAACAACTTAAAGATCACAGGATTCAAACTGTGTCAGCTGATATGTCCCAGTCTGAGCAATATTAATAAGTGCTGGGATAATGGATACAAAAGCGCCGACCATGCTAAACGTTCACGCAGTTGGAATTGAGGTGTCTGTTTTGCCTTTTGTATTAAAGGGAAGAATTCAGATAATGAATCTATAGTGGTGGCTGTATGTTAGTGGAAAGAGATCTTGTGTTTTTTCCATAGGTGTTGGCCACAGATACAGAACCTCTGCCGTTGAGATGCCTGAAATCCGTCCTGATTCATTGCAACAATGCAACGTGATTGCTGCACATGGCACATAGTGTCAATGTCCATTTTAATTGTTTCAGGGGCATATTCTCAAGGATCTATTGCCGAGTTAACAGCACTTTATCGCAGCCAAAGTCGCAATACATTCATCCCCCCATTCACAAGATGGTGCTAACAGCCCATAGCACCGGTTTACCCGTGATAGCAGCTGTAAAAAACATCACCACAGACGACCCCGGCAACTATTGCTAACGAGATGCTGAGTAGGCATTCCCGTGCAAAAAGCAGCGACAAAACCACTCCACAACATTCACAACGACTAGCCAGATCGGCGATAGGATCCCAAAACATGCGATGAGGCGCGTTAGTAGCAGGAAACTAACACCTGCTCTGACCTGGTGTAAAGTCGGACCACAGCCTGCACCACAAAAGTGAGGCCAGCCCAGAGCTACACCTGAAGAAGAAAAAATGCCATGGAGCCACTGAACATACAGCCCGGACACCCAAGAGGGCCACAACAACCACCGCCAACACCTCCAGGATCACCCCCTATCCCCCGGACCCTCACCACCTTCCATATCCCCCGGGAACAACACTGAGGCAGCGCAAACAAAGACAGTGACCCTCTGAAAATGCACCAACCTCCCAGACCCAACACCAGAGAATGTCATTGCCAACCACAGGCGCAAAAGGACAACCATCCTCCGCATCCCGACCACCATTGTACACAGGCTGATGGTACCAACAAAGCAGACAACCAACATCCCACCTCGGACCAAACTGCTGGCCACAATGCACCTGTTGGCCACTGGTACCCTCCAACCAACATCCGCACGAGTCGGAGGAGTCACACAGCCAGCCCAATCAAAGTCCCTCACAACGTTCATGGATGACACCATCAGCTTGGTACCCCCCTATCTATACTTCCCACACACTGCGCAGGAACACCCGGAGATCAAGCAAGGCGTCTACATCACAGCTGGCTTCCAGCACGTGTTGGGGGCAATTGACTGCACACGTCCTACTTGTACCCCCAGACAACACTGCACACAATAAGCGCAATGGAAAGCGTACATATCCCACCAATATCCAGGTCAAATTGGACCACCGAGGAATCCCCGCCAACGTCGCCGCCAACCCCCCAGGCAGTTTGCATGAGCCCTACACCTTCCGACAGTCCATCATCAACCTGCGCTACCAGGATGGCACTGACGGAAATGCCCTGCTCGTTGGCCAATACCAAATGAACACACCACACTCCTCAACTCCACAATCATGCAACTCACAACACAGGAAATGCACATGTCACAAGCTCACATACAACTGTACACCTACCAGACACGACAGAACAACTTAATGAGGGAACCTTGGCCAGCCATGTACATCAGCCATCAACGGCATGGCACCGCAGCCACACAGTAGAAGGATGTGGGAAGAGGTGGGGCCCAGGCATGTGCGAAGGAGGCAAGTGACCCATGAATGAGAATGTACACAATGCCAAGTGTGGCGTGGATGTGCTGGACAGACTGCAGTATGCAGACCACACACATATCCATGTCAACACACACCACTGGTGTTTGGAGTTTAGTGGACCATGGTCGGAACCATGTCACCCTAGCCAGTGGGTAGGAACGCGAAATGTCGCTTGTTACTTCCCCTCGTAAACGTGAGCGGAGTGCGATGGCCCGGCGTACGCCAGGCCAGTGTAGGGGTGTAAATAAAAGGCACATAACTCTGGGAGGGGTCCCTTTCTGGAATGCCCAACGTCTCTGCCAGGGCAGGCACCCCGCCACAAGGACGACGCGGTGAGCAGAGTTGCCAGCGATTCTGTGCGCCTGCTGCACCTCGGGGTGCCGGTCCCCAAACCAGTCCTCCATGCCCACCTGCTGACACCGGCAGAGGCCCGCAGTACTCCTTACTCATTGACGTACTCCATCGGCATGCACAGCGGTCACACATTTGAAATTGAGTCTTGATTACAGCATGGCAGAGCACATTAATTATGGCTAAGTGTATGTTACTATACACCCTTCGACGTGGTGCAACCAGGCCTTAGTAGTACATCACAACCACAAGATTCTGTGGGCCCACCGGACTACGGCTCTTGGCCTACGCTGTGCTCGCGTAGGTTACAGAATTGGAACTTAACATTGATTATGCAATTACAGAGTACATATCATTGCATGCAAGGAGAGACATAAGAGGGTGACACGTTGTGTTTTGGCGGAAAAAAGGATCATCATTATGGAGGTGATCGAACACTACTGACAACTGCCCTGTTGTCACTAACTCTGTGCATCGCGAGCCAACGACACATGGGTGTGGGCCACTGCTGACCGCTGCCTCCGGCCCACACTGAAGTCCAGTAGGTCACAGAGTCTTGATTTAGCAATGGCGGAGTTCATCACAGTGTATCGGCATCCTTGCAGACTGCATCGCCTCTCAGCCCGGGTGCCACTTAGTCTGTTCCCCAACATTCATGGACACTCTCTGGTCATACATTGGTAGCGTCTGAGTCTATGGACTAGGGGGTCGTTTTCATCCTCATGTAGCTGATACCAAGTTGGTGGTGGCAACTAAGCTGTTGCTTTCCACTCCACCATTTGCTGCTTCCGGATAACATCAGACCTTCCGCATCAAGCGTTGGAGGGTACCTTCCACTGTCCCCCGCAAGCCTCCGCCATATTCACCTTCCCTGCCTCAGTGCACCACAAGTCACCGTACCGTGGCAGGGTGCACGGTCTGGCCGCTGTGCATCCGGGGCTACTAACTCTGTGCTGGTCAGGTCCGGGACCCCGTCTTCTGAGATATTGGATGGCCTCTGAGGCATGTGTCTGTGGCCCTGCGCTGTCCGCAGCCTCCGGCCTGAACTGCGGCCCACCAGGGCTCACACATCAAATCGAGTACTGACTGGCCTGGACGTCTCATCACCGCAGGAGGCACACACCACCACCGCCAGATTCCCACCAGACGCATGGGATTTGCAAGCCTGTCGCTGGTTTTCGCTGCTTTTTGTACCGTGATTGGCCTCATCGCAAGATTTTTTGCGTTCGCGATTCACAGTTTTGCGGTGTGGCGTTGATTTTAACAGGGACATTTGATGCGTTATCTGGAGACTATCGCAAGGTACCGCCGTGTTGAGAATGCTTGGTTAACACTGCATTATTTTCCCGTGATAGACTGCGATGTTGGAAGTTGCGTTAAGTTACTTTTGTGATTGTTATCACACTTTCTTGAGAATATGCCCCTCAATTGTTTTACCAGAGGAAGAATTGGCATCAGATCTGGCGGCATAACACGTGTGAAGGGCCAAAGAAGGGTGCTGCCAGGGCCAGTGCATGGGCAAATGAGCATTGTAAGTAATATCCTGTCAGTGGAATCTAAATATTTCCATAAAACTGTTAGAACACTATAGAATTTTATTAGTATTTATCCTACCATTAACACTATTTAGGTTACAAATCATTAATTCATGTAAAATATGATACAGTATCAAGCTTCACACGCAGCACCACCATGCATTTGATCCGAGCACAAGTCAAAAAAAATTAAGACTCCTGTTATTTAAAAATGATTTGTTTTTAGGCAATTGGGCAGCAGGCAAACACTATGAAATGTGATCTTTTTTATATAGCAATTAGTTAACACAGACATGTGCACACACACACCCACAAACACTCTTCAACAGAGTAGTAGGAAAAATAAAGCATCCTCACATTTCCTCAGTGTAGGACATGGCCCTTTTTGCAGGGTCATCCCTGAACTTTTTGCCATTTTCCTGTATTTTGTCTGACCTGCTTTTGTTGATTTTATGACTCTGGGCACTTTACCACTGCTGAAATATGCTAAAGTGCATATGCTCTCCCTATTGTAAATTGATGTATGGATTAGTGACTCCATGATTAGCTGATTTGATTTACTTGTCAGACCCTAGTACAGTGTACCAGGAGTGCCCAGGGCTGGTAATCCAAATGCTGCTAGTTGGCTTGTAGCACTGTTTGTGCCACCCACAGAAGCAGCCTGTAAAAGTGTGTCTAAGGCCTGCCATTGCAGAGCCTGTGTGCAGTCTGGTACTGCCATGCTTACTGGGCAAGTGCACCCACTTGCCAGTCCCTAAACCTTCCCTTTTCTTCATATCAGACACCCCTATGGTAGGCCCAAGGGCAGGGTGCATTGTAAGTATATGGTAGGACATGCCCTGGTGTGTGTGGCATGTCCTAATAGTGAATTACAGCCATTTTCGTTTTTCACTATTGCAAGGCTCACTGTTCTCCATAGACCAGAATGGGCAGTTAGATTATTACATTTTATAATCCTAACTGACTCAGGGAATATGGTAGAAATTCGAGTTCTGTATGCCTGAACTCAGAATGATCAAATACATCTTTTAGTGAAGCTGGTTTTAACATTCTGTATTTGAAAATACCACTTTTAGAAATTAGGTATTTTCTTGTCTAACTATCTAAGCCTGCCTCTGCTAGGTTGTGTATTCCTTGTCTGGCGTTTGAGTGACAGGGCTGGAGGATTCCAGGAGACAGGGTGAGTCAACCCATTGGCGAATAGAGAGATCTAGATGGGAGGGAGGAGTTGCACCTGGGACCTGAATAGTGCTGTGCCTTCCCTCCACAATGATGGCTCCACCTCCTGGGGTGTCTGACGTTTCTGCCCTGCATTGTAAAAGGAAAGAAGGAGTCATGTAAACAGAGTTCTCCAGAACTGGTTTGGACTAGGCAAAGTCCTCACTGCCCTCAGAGGACAAAGGATTTTGGGGTATAAGTATTGGGACCCGGATACCAAGAATATAGATCACTTTTAGACAACAAGAAGAAACCTTTGCTGAGGAGAGGAACCTGAATAAACTGAGGAGAGACTATCTCAAACTGAAGTGCTGCTTGGGGGATTGGCCTGCAGTGGTTGCCTGACTGCCAAAGAAAGGAGAAAGGACTTTGTGTGCTTTATTCAACTTGTAAGGATCTCCAAGTGCTTGAGAGAAGTGCTTGCCTCCTGCAGAAGTCTCAGGGACAACAGACTTCAACCCCCAGCTCCCCAAGAGGAAGTAAGTGATGTACATTTTATTAGTTGCATAGTTACTTAAAACCATTGCAATACAAAGCTTTTAAAATAAACAGTCTAAAAAGATAGAAACATTTAAATTGCCTCTCTATACAAAGGAGGAAGCAGTATATCATCTCGCAAATTTTCCTTCCTAAGAAAGTCATAAAATTTCATGATTTAGTTAGCAATAAATAACATAAATCCATAAAAAAGACTAACTAAAAGCAGTTAAAAACAGGTTTTAGTCAAATTCTTGCCCACAACCTTCAAGTTTAACAAGAATACTATTCTACTGAACGTCTAGGAATACCGAAATTACTTAAAATACAGATAGCAGCATGTCATAATGAGTTCTTTTCTAATGCCTTACTAGGCTTCACAAGTGCAAAAAAACGTCTTAAGGCAATTTAGAATCAGCTTTTATCATTTTCATTTCCACTGCCATCATATACCTCACAAATCTGCAGTTCAGCTAGGGATCATGGGGTGCCAAGCACGCAAGAACTGCCTGTCTCTGTGTGCAGATTCCTCGTGCGTTAAAATAGGATTTTAGCAGGCGTTTACGTTCTTCCAGCAGATTTTCACAAGAGCACAGCAAGTGCGGCATGTCCTCAGGTGCCGAGCCACATAGGCGACAGAGGATGCCCGCCTGTTCTTTTAACCAGTGTGGGAAGTGGCGAATGCAAGGTAACAGACCCAACCTGTACTTTAAGAACTTCATTTTTATTGTTTTTGAATAACCTAGACCAAGATAGATCTGCGATGTCCGGGTGGTGTATGACTTCTGGATCATCCAGCAATGAGACCTCTTTGTAAGTGCTGCCTTATCTTCAATCCAGGAAAGATCCTTCATTGATTTCTTGACCAAACTTTTCAATGTTATATGACTTGTCGAATAATCCCAAAGCTGTTGTAAGACAAGATTCAACAGGCTCCTTTTGAGATACTTTGCGGCTGGTGAGGCTGGATGTTTGCTTTTTCGCGTTTTGTCCCACGCTACTATATACGTGCCCTGTCTTGCCAGGGTCTGTTTCTGGATGCCAAATTCGAGCCTGATTTGGGACGGTGAAGTGTGTTTGGGCAGACCAAATATTATCCTATACGCAGCTATTACAGTTTTGTCCAGAATCTTAGCATCCCTGCTTCTCAGTACTTCACTCCCGTAGTTTATTGTCGTCAAAAGTTTAGCTCTTATTACTTGGGTCAGAGGCAGAAGAGATGGGCCAGTAAGCTTGCTATTTAGTGCTTTCAGAGCGATTGCCGAATCAACGTCCTTGCCCCTGATGCTAGTTTTCTGTACAGTAAACAGGCCACTGTTGTCAATTTTGACACCTAGATACTTGTATACTGGTGTATTCTCAATGCAAGTTTTTTTCCAGAACCAACTATGTGACTTGGTACGTTTATTACTTATTGTCATTGTCTTTGTTTTTTCGAGATTAATTGTCAAATCATTTAAGTCCGAATATCCCTGTGTTACCTCTACGAGTTGTTGAAGTCCAACTGTTGTGTGGCTAATTAACACAATATCGTCCGCGTAGAGGAGACACAGTAATTGAATCCTTCCTAATTTGGGTGGATGAGAATTACAGCTATTTAAAATAGGGATTAAATCCCCTAAGAATCAGTTAAAAAGAGTGGGAGCCAAAACGCAGCCCTGTTTGAGGCCCTTGTTGGTTTCTATGCGTCTTGATAGGAGTGAGCCATTTCCCAGCTTTATCTAAACCCATGTCTCCGTGTGTAGGTTAATCAACAGGTCTAACAGTGGTCCTGGTATCCCCCATCTTTTTAGTTTGGCCCATAACATATTCCGGTTAATTTGGTCAAAGGCGGCCTTGTAATCAATAAAACAAAAATGAATTGGCATTTTGGCTGTTTTAGCCTTAACTATTAGTAAATCCATTGTTAGGATATTGGAAGTTGTTCCCACCGAATTTAGCAAAACCGGTCTGGTTAACCGGAATTAATGATCTCTCCATGGCCCAGTCCTGCAGATCTTCCAAGGGAGTTCCAGCAAAGTATTTGGCCTCATTGTCCATAAGGGCAATTAATTGGTAATTTTGGGAGAGAGACTTCTCCCCAGATTTAAATATGGGTGAGATAATTGAGCCCTTCCAAGAGCTAGGTAATATATTGAAGTGCCTTATATCCAGAAATAATGGCTCAAGCGCAGCAGCCCATTTTTTTCCTCCTGTTTGTAAACGATGGGTGGTATTCCATTCGGGCCTGGTGCCCCATCTTTCCTTACCTTTTTAATTTGTCGGCTGATTTGTTTTTGTAGAATTGACACTCCTTTATTTGCCGATAATACAAGGTTTTCCTCATTACCTAAGCTCATTCGCAATAACTGTTGGTTGTTTTCAACCAAATATTTTTCCACATTAACAGTTTCTGTCTTTGAGTAAGAGTATGTTTCTTGATTAAAGTGGTTTCCAAGGTAAGTTGCCCAGATTTCTTCTGTGATGTTGGAAGAAATTCCTTCACACGTAGGTTTTAAGAGAAGGTTCATAGTTTTCCAGAATCTTGTGGCGTCACTTCCCTTGCAATCTCCGTGTAGTTTAGCCCACATGTTATCCTCCACAAGTCTATTGGCTTCCCATTTAGTTTTTTTCAACAATACTTTAGATTCCTTTAGCAAAGTATGTTTTACAATATCCATGGGTTAATGCCGTAGTTGTCTCATTGTTTGGTAGATTGATCTTTTTATTTCCTTAATCTTCACTTTGTGTTCTCGTGTGAAGATTATCATGCTACTGTTGTTCGATTGGCCGTATTGCTTATATCTTGTAAAGTAGTTTGCCACACTTGCTGTAAAATATTCCCATTTCTCAATTTCGTTTGAACCTACTCTAGTAAGGAAGAGCTGTTGGGCCTTTTGTAAAGTGCTTCGATCCGTTGCTACCGAATATTTACTCCTTTTATAATTGATTGTGTGGACTGACTCTTTAGGCACCATGGACAATTCATATTTGGGTTTCCTAATGTTGAGAGCGATTTCTTGGGGACAATGATCACTGTCCGCTTTTTCCCCTATACGAAATGTGGTAATTCTTTGAAACAAGGATAATGAAATGAAAGTATAATCCAATGGTGAGTTGGATCTCGATGAGTAAAAAGTGGAGACCGATGGATTGTCACCCTTGAATCTTCCGTTTATTGCTCTAACATTAAAAAGTTCAAGGTCATATAGTATCTGCTTATCTAGTTTAGTCGATTTTGATGTATGTAACATCCCTTGAATTGGTATATCCCAAACTGAGTTTTGAGTTAAAAACTCATCCTCTGTTAAGTTACCCATAAGGTTCAGATTGAAGTCCCCGGTAATAATCATGTCTGTTGATGCTGTTTCCCTTATACACTCCTCCATAAATTTACATAAGTCTTTCGCTGCCTTTAATTTCCTTTTTGGGTGAATATAGGTGTTAATCAAAATGAAGTGTGTTCCCTCCGTGCCTGTTTCTTGTCGCGAGAAGTTAAGGTTCACTGCTATTGAGCCGATGGAAGTTGGGCCAACTTTTTTAACCACGTGGGCGCTAGTGGCTGAGACGTAGGTTACTAAACCACCTTGTAAATGACCGTATTTCGCCCTCCGTGTGGCACCTATGAAGAAACGCAGGTAACCCTGTAGGTGCGACGCATCTGCTTGCCATGTTTCTTGCAGTGCCAGAATGTCATGACCTTATATAACTGATAAAATCTGGATCCATCATTTTTGAAGCCAGACCGTTAACATTCCATGAACATATTCTTAAGGAGTTTTCCTCTGCTGATCTTAAGTTTGTCTTTTGTCAAGCTGCATGGATGTTTATTGTTCTGGCAATCCATCTTAGATCGCATAAACTTGTTGGAAGTGATGACCCTTCGCTTAAGGTACTGGCATTATGCGTGTTCCTTGCACCATTCGAGCCCACTGCACCTCTAAGTACCGATGTTCTTTGCCTAAGTACAGGATCTTGTGCCCCCTCTGCAACAACAGGAATTAGTATTTCTGGATAACTTGGTTTTGTGTACGGAATTATAGTTATCCCCCAGTTTATGAATGTTTGAGCCTCTGCAAGTATTTTGTATGCAATTGCAGATGTCGACCATGTTGCTTTTGTTTTTTCTATGCTTGACCCTTCCTCGGCTATAAATTCAATCGAGACCAGATCTGCTGTTGTCACATCTTTTAGAGAGGGAATATGGGATAGCAGCCTTAAGATATTGCCCATATTCAATATGTCATACCTGCCTTTTGATGCATATTCAGGACTCAGCAATATAATATTGGATAGGTTGAATACGTTTTCCGGCCCCATGAACTTTTTATCGGGTCCGCTGGTTTGGATGGATTCCTGGCCTTTTGTTCCTGGCAATAATGCCTGAGTTATAGATAAGTCTTCGTCCTCCCTTTTTTTTATAGTGTATTATTTCTTTTCCTCCTTTGTTGTCCCGTTGACCCATCTCTCCTTGCCCAGATTCAGCTGGCATACCTCCCAGTTCTTTAGTATGTTCCATTGAACTATGTGTGGATGATGACACTTGTTTAGTGGAAGCCTGTTCTCTATCGGACATCTCCGCAGGATCATTTCGTGTTGGTTTTGTAAACATTTTAGGAAAGATCCGTTGAGCCTTTTCAGTCTCAGGCTTTATTACCGAGGTAACTGTACCAGTTTATGTTTTGTTCACAAAAGAACAATTAGTGGTGGCACTCATCCTTGGTTGGTGCTGCTACAGTTTAGGTTGCGTTTCTCTTTTTATTGATGAAGGTTGGAAAGTTAAGATTGAACCATCCTGGTGCACAACTTCTACATTTTCGTGCCTAGTGTTACTCAAGGTATGACATTCCTCATTTTCCTCCTTCATTTTGTCACCAGACTGCGTTGTCATTTTTGCACATCCTGCATTTCGTTCTTGGGTCTCCAGCGTGTATTCACTTTGTACTGATGGTACTAATGTCCCAAAGAGATGCTTAAATCCTTCATGATTTAGATTAGTTTTTTTCTTTTTTTTTTGTTTTGCTCGTCTTTGTTTTGCATTCATTATTTTGTCACCATTATCTTCAAGTAAAACATCGGACGGCTGGCCGTCAGGTACTTCAATAGCTATGATGTTTTGTTCTCTAATATTAGGTTCCTGAGGTACCTTTGTCCTATTATCGCCCTCTTTTATTTTTGCTTTAATCAGTGCTATGTTTATTGCGTTTGTTTGGTCACATGTTTCATTTGCCATAGTATTTCCCGGTAATTCTTTATCTGAGCCCTGTGAAGACGTTTTGATTTGATTACATAGGTCATTTAGCATGGCTGGAAGGGAGGTCAGTTTATCTATTATGGGTCCACAACCGCAGGATAAGTTCCCGCCTTGCGAATGATCGTATTTGCTTTGTAAGAGTGTGTTTAATGAGCCCAGCTTCCCATCGATGGCAACCACAAAGACTGCCAATGTATCTAAGAGCGTCAGTTAGGTTTCCATTTTATCGGATTGATAATGGAGAGCCTCTACCAAGAGTTGCATTGCTTTTAACAGGCTAGACCAAGCGCCTTCCTGATTTAGCTGTTTTTGAAGGCCTTCCTGGTTTTCTGAGTTTGTCCTATCCTGATCTCATTTGGATTCCTTCCCCAGTTGATGATCTTGATTAAGTTCTGGTGACCCACTTGAAGCATTCCCAATGGATTTGCTCTTACATTTATCTTGGGAGTAGGCAGCCAGAAGATCTTCCCATTCTTCTTTTCCCAGATATGAAGAAATGTCGTTTTTTTCCGCTGCGTCCGTTCCCGGCCTTCCATCTTTTTCTATTGCCACCACTTTTTTTGGCATTATTGCTTGTTCCTTACAATGAGGAGTTGGCGTAAGAACTATTTGAGGGGTTTCTGATCCTTTCCATTCCTCCTTTCCCTTGGTCTAGTCAGATTTGTTGGTATTGAAAGGCAGGTGCAGTTTTGCCTCAGGTATTCCCAATCCGCAAATCGTTGGTATGTCAGTTATACCACAGTTATCAAAACTGTTGTTGTTTTGCGTTGATCGTCCGGCACCAACTGCATCGTCGTGGGCGGCTTGTTTTTCCACTATATAATTGGTTTCCTCTCCCAGAATCCCTGTTGCTTCCGTAGATCTATGTACTTGGATTAAGTCAGTAACAATTTTCTGTTCCTTACCTATATTGTTATCTATAGTGTTAGTATCATATGTTGTCCAAGACCTAGATTTATTTTGCTGCGGAGTTGATGTGACTTGAGATGGGCTAATAGCTGTCATAATAGACGCATTAGGACTTCCCTCTTCATCTATAGTTCCATAAGTGCCAGATGATTGTGATGGTTTTGTCGGTTGTGTTGCCTGTACTGACTGTCCTGGCAAAAGTGGTGATTGAAGGCCCTGTACCTCGCTCACTTTTGAAAATAAGGCATCCTCTGCATTTTTTAGGAAGCAAAACTTAGTGTAGATTTTTGGTTGAAACAGGGAGTGGCAGTATTTTGATTTATTTGATTTACAAGTTGCTTCCAGGGTTAATGGCTGCCCTGATATATTGGAATCTGTACTTGAATCAATTATTTCAATTAAGGAAGCATCATTCTGTGTTGTGGGCCTGATTTCAGGTGTAGTTTCGTCCCTTGAGGCCCTCGAGCAGCTTAGGCGTCTGCTTTCGCTTTCTTTTGATCATTGCTCCACGGACCCGGCCTGATCTCATGATATATTTAGAGTCTTTTTTTTCCAGTCCTGACAGTTTTGCAGCTGATATGCAAGTCAAAAAGCTGATGAATTTAGTTAAACTTTGTGTCTTAAATTTAATTATTTGCGGGAGTCCGTATACGGGAAAGGTGAGGTAGGCTCCAAGTCCTATGTTCCCCAGTGATCTCAGAGTTACTGAGAATTAATGTGATTTGGTTGCTAACTGGTTTACTGGCAGATTTGCTAGGAGGTCACCCAGGTCACCCAGGTCACACACCTACTCTGGGTGTGAACTTTATCGGCGACTCGTTGGCACAGACTCTACATACGGCTCCCGCACAACACAACACTGGACGGCACTTCTCCGTGAACCATGAGATGTGAAGCGTAGTGATGAGGCGTAGTGAGTGAGTCCGCTGTGAAAGACCTTCGATGGGTACTACGGTGGTTACTGTGGACTTTCCCACCACCAGCTGTCTCCTACCTCCTCCTGTGCGTCGTGCCACTGGGGATCTCCGAGGTTGCTCAACTCCCTCTACCTCGTCCTCGATCGTCAGGAACTGCTGCGGCGGAAACACAGATTAAATTCTCCCAGGAACACCAACAGAGACTCCGTGCGCGGTTGACTTATGTCTCCTGCTGCTCCTGCGGTTCCCGCGGCTCCCGCGGCTACGGTCTCCTGGCAAGAAAGTAGAGAAGTAGAGAAGCAGCAATGTTGGGTCCTGCGGCTTCAAGGCTACAAGGCTACAAGGCTCACGGCTCCACCCTGCCACTGCTACTAGTGCTGGCCCTGGCCCTTGCTCCCGGCTCAAGACTTAGGGCTTAGGGCTTTTGCCCTGACTTATGCCCGTGACTTATTGCGCCTTGTGGCTTGCGGCTCCTCTGCCGCCGCTAGTTCAGGTTTAAGGCTCACAGCCCCCCTGGGTGGCGTCTCCCTCGACTCAAGGCTCCTCTGCCGATGCCGCCGCTGGCTGGATGGCGTCTCCCGCGGTTCCTTACGGCTCGGGGCTCCTCTGCCGCAGCCGCTGCTGCCGCTACCACTGGCTTGGGGCTCCTCTCTGCCTCTGCCGCCGCCGCCGCCACTATTGCCTCTGCTGCCTGCCGCCATACTACACACGGCTGATTAGTGCCCGCTAAAGCTGCAGCTTGTGTGTTCCTGTCCCTTGCAAGGAAAGGGGGTAAGTGGGAGGGGGTAAGCGAGGAGGCAGAATAACCAGATTACCGGCAAGCTCACCGGCAAGCTCACCACAACCCCTTTGCGCCGTCTCAGCACCTCGGCACTCTCGGCACTCGCACCGTTCGACAGCTCGGTGTTCTGCAGCTTCGGTCCACCAGGGGGGTCACTGCTCGTGAATTGACAAGGTTGAAGTGTCTGGAAGCACTGGTAGACCATGTAGCACCGGTAGTGCCGGTAACAATCTCCTGCTGCTGTAAGGGAGCGGGGGAGCGGCTAACTTGGTCAGCTCCAACTTGGCTTCAAACGCGGCTTAGTTCCGCATTGGGGTCCACTCCACTCACGAGAGGAGCAGAAGCAGTCTCCCAAAAACACACAGCCCCGCTTGGCTGCCCGGCTGGCTGCTTAGCTGCATGCTGCCCGCGGCTGGATGTTTAACCCCCGTAGAAAATAAAGGCAGAAAAGCCGTGGATCAGCGGGGGAGCGGTGAACAGCAGTTCGCCGTCTTCCTGCTTGCTCACTGCAATCGGCGGTTCAGAGACGCTGAGAAAACATGGCAAAGTCATTTCCCAGCTCCCCAAGAGTTCTTTGGAAGTGCCTGCTGCTGTTTTGGGCCTTCTGAGGGATTGCGTGTCGCAAGGAGCTGGAAGCGCGACTCAAGAGGGAGAAACGTGTCGCCGTCACAGCCGCTGCAATCACATCGTGGATGTCGCCGGTGTAGCTGTTGAATTGCACCGCATCTCAAAAAATGTCCCTTAACCCAGAAGAAGCGCATCGCCGTCGCAGCCGCTGCTGTCGAATCATGGATGTAGCCGCTGTAGCTGTCGCATTGCACTGCATCAAGAGAAGCGTCTTGTAACAATGAAGAAGCGTGTTTCCGTCGCAGCTCCTGCTGTCGCATCACGGATGTCCCCGCTGTAGCTGTCGCATTGCACCGCATCAAGAGAAGTGCCTCGCATCCACGGAGAAGCATTCTGCCATCGGAGCTGCTGTCGTCGCATCAAATAACAAGGGTGTTGCCGCTGCAGTTGTTTTGTCGTAGGTGCACAGCCTCGTTTCCTGTTGAGTTCAAGTATGTATTCAAATTTAGGTTATTCAATGGGTCGGATGCTCCATAGGTGACGTTTCCGTCCTTTGAAAACATCTGGCTACATTAATCAAAACTGTGCTTCCAAGTTTGGTTGCATCCCTTTGGGCACACCTTGGGTTCCAAAAGAGGATTCCAATGAATTTCTGACGCTCAAGTTTTGTTGTCTTTCACATGTAATCTTTATTTCGCAAATGTCTTCATTTTCTTAAATGTGTTCAATCATTCAATATTAATCTTTAACATCACTCCGTTAGCTCCTATGCATTTCGGGCATGGGCCCTTCTTCGGGGAGCGTATCTATAAGAACTAAAAATGTAGCCTCTAAATATAGAACACTTAGACGCGCTTAGCACTTTCACATATAACACTACATAGTCAGTCTGTTAGTGCGAGTTTAAATCATGCCCAATGTATTTGTTTAGGTGTTTGTGGTGTCACAAGATACTATCCATTAGGTGAAAAAATAGCGTGATTGCAAACGTGCCCATACCATGCTGAAAAGATCGTGTAAAGCGGTTTGACTGCACTTACGGTTTGTTTGTGTTAAGAGCTTTCATACGTTTCGGTCTTGCAAAAGACGCGAGAAAGATTACGGAAAAAGCAACATTAATACGTGATTTGCAACTGGATAGTCATGCAGTTCATGCGGTGTTCAAATCCGCTTTTTGAATGCAAGAGTTTCAAGCCGTCAATGCACTTACTGTTCGACGACGTGAAGAATGTCGTCCATTCTGTGTGAAGTCACGGTTCGTTGTGTTGCCGGCCGGCATTCGTATGTTTTATGTTTTGCAGCGATCCTATTGGTTTTCAATTATGTCACGTGATAGTTTCCTAGGTGAAATCGACGACATTCTAACAAGGCGATCTGCACTGTGTATCTGGCGGCCATCATTGGCTGAACATCAGTGAAAGTATCAGAACGAAATATAGAGTACATATAAGTGTATGTATACAGTAAAAGTCAACCTATCCATAATAATTAAACATAATGTATCAGTAGAATACAGGAACCGCGGGGTATTGTTATTAATGATCAAATACGAGTCCTGACATATAAGGTGAAATATAAACTTGCGTGGTGGTAATTACCATCAATCTTGTAGTGTAAATCGTGTTCCACTAACTATACCTCATGAACAAAAATATTTTTAGCCAAAATGGCTATACAGATTAAGCAAAAACACAGGATTATAAATAACATGCTAGTTCCACACGGTCATTTAACCTATTAGGTTTCATAAAATTCAATTTATGTAGCCAGAAATTCTCTCGTCGTAAGAGATGTTTATTGTTGTCACCGCCTTCTGTACTCGTGATTATTTCAAGGACCAGGAATTTAAGTTGTTCATAGAAATGCATTGCAACTGATGATTTCTCATTATGTGTTCTGATGTTTGACTTGTGTTTGTTGATGCTTATCTTTATTTTTCTTTCAGTTTTTCCTATATATACCATCCCACAGGGGCATTTGAGTAGATAGATTACGTTGGATGTGTCACACGTGGCTGATACCTTAAGCTTTACGTTATAGCCCTTCATTGGGTGTGTTATGTTGCAACCTTTTATAATGTTGTTACAGTTGTTACAATTCATACAGGCCCTGATGCCTTTAGCTGTAATCACTTGCGATGTTTGGATCTTTAGTTGTTCTCTCAGATTGTTGCTTCTAGAATAAGCAAATAATGGTGGATGTAGAAACAGTGATTTAAAATCTGGTTCCATGGTTAAGATTGGCCAATGCTTCAAGATCGTTCTTTTGAAGTCTGTGCTAGATGTTGAGAATTTCGAGATCATTACAATTCTTTTGTTTTCAATCGGCTTCAACAGGTTCGATCTTTGTACTGATTGTACATGTTTTTTAGCCTTCTCTATAATTTTTGGTGGATAGCCTTTTTCGAGAAATCTTTGTCCCATTTCCTCAATTCTGTTAGTGGCTTTTGTTAGTATCAGATGTTATTCTTTTGACCCTTATCATTTGTGAAAACGGTAGATGTTGTTTCAGAGCCATTTGGTGGAAGCTCGTGAAGTGTAAAGTATTGTTCCTATCAGTTTGTTTCCTGTATAAATCAGTTTCCAACCCAGTACTTGTAAGTGTGATTTCTACATCTAGCAACGTAATCCTCTCTTTTTGTATTTCCCAAGTAAATTGGATCCTTTCATCAATGTCGTTCAAAGCAGTTAAAGCTCCTTGTAGCGTTTCTTGTGAATTTTTCCAAAATATGAATACATCATCGATATATCTGATTATGAGTTTCGCATTATTCTGCCATACTTGGTTTGCAAAAATGTGTGTCTCCTCGTATTGTTTCATAAAGATGTTGGCATATACCGGCGCAGCAAAATCCCCCATGGAAGTACATGTTAGTTGAAGGTACCATTCATCCTTATATTTGAAGTAGCTTTGATATAGTGTAAAGTAAACCAATTCCATCAAAAAAATCTGCATTGAATGTTCTATATTGGTATTCATGATTGCAAGTTCCATGGCTTCTATGCCTTGTACATGTGGGATTGAAGTGTAGAGTGATTTAATATCAGCTGTACACATTAGTAGACTCTCATCATCATTGATTTTGATGGTCTGCAATTTCAGAAGAAAATCTGTTGTGTCTCTAATATAGCTTCTCATTGATTTTACTGTGGGTTGAAGGTATTTATCTAGAAATTGCCCTACAGGCTCGTGATGGCTTCCCCTTCTTGTTACTAAGAGGAGGATCTTCCAGGGATCTTTGGGACCATGTACAGTGACGGGCTTCTGGGGTTCAATGTCATCAAAACATTCTTGGTTCTTTCTTTAATTACACCTTCTTTGAGTGCTTTGTCCAAAATGTCTTTTAGGGTTTTCGTGAACCTTATTGTGGGGTTTCCTTCCAATTTCATGTAGGTGCCAGGATCTGTAATAGGTTCCATGACTTTCCTTTCATACATTTCTGTATTCATGATAACTAATGCCCCGCCCTTGTCGGCATTAATGCATTTGATTTTTTTATTGTTGGCTATTCTTTTTCGGGTGCCAAAATCTTTCTGTGTAAGGTTTTTCTTGACTTTCTTGTTGTAGCTGAGTTTAGCCAAATCTTGTTTTATAAGATTTTCAAAAAGGTCCAGGCACTTGTGACTGACAGGAGCATGGTATGTGCTTATTGGTCAAAGATCCATTAGTTCATCTGTTTCATCTTTGTCTTGATTTGGTAAAACATTGTCAAAGAAGTGCCTTAATCTTAATTTTTGCATAAATTTGAAGGTGCTAACCTCCAGTTCAAGTTGATCAGTTTGTGTTGTGGGTACGAAAGACATTCCTTTTTCGAGCAGTTTAACTTCATTTGGATTGAGGGGAATGTCCGAGATATTGATAACTAGTGGTCCTTTGGTGTCATCTTTCTCTTGTCCCTCTTCGGTAATGTTGTTGTGCTCTGTGTATTTGGGTGTTCTTTGTCCTTTTCCCCTCCGGGGTCTCCTCTTTCTTCTTGACCTTGTTCTAAAAAAGGTCTTGTCGTTGCTTGTGTTGTCATAGTTGAAGTTGTTGGTGCTTGTTCCTTTAATGCTACTTGAGGTGTACCAGATGTTGGTTGTGATTGTCTCGCTTGTGGTCTGTTAGATATATCGCTGCCAGATGAGGAAGTGTCAGTCTGCTTTGTGTATGGTCGGTTTCTCCTTCTTTGGGCGTAGAACTCCGCCCATGTGTAAACCTCCTCTAATTTGTAGTCCAAAGTGTCCCTTCGGTACTTTCTGATTTTACGTTCATTGATCTCTCGTGCATGTTTTTCAATTTGAACATTTATGTCCTCCAGGGTCTTGGTCCAGTCCTCAGTGGACATCATGATGGTGAGTTCATTGGACACCTCTACAATTTCTTTTGTTAATTCACTTAAAATACTTGACAATTTCTCTAGGATAAGTAGAATAAGATCAAGGCTGCATTTGTTTAGAATGGCTTACTATCTTTCTTGGAAGCGTTTAGAGTTTTTACACAATGATGGTTTCAGTGCTATGCGCAGACCTCTGGGGATGCGCTGTGCCCGGTGATACTTCACGAGGGTACTGGCGTGCAATTTCTGATTTATTTCTCTCTTTGATAAGTAAAGTAATTGTCGAATGTTTTATTCCTTGGTGCGGTTAGTGGATGTTTGTGCTATGTCTTCATTGATTAGAGCATATATTCTTGATGCTTCTTCCTCTAGTGATAGTTGTCACATCGGGCAGAAGTGTCTCGCCTCGTCGGAGAAGAGTGTCGCCGCCAAGGCCGCTGTGGTCGCATCATGGAACAGGGGTGACACCGCTGCAGCTGATGCATCGAGTCGAGACTTCTCGCAACATCAGAGAAGCGTGCCGCATCAGCAAGAACTTGATGTCTTTATTTCTTTGCAGCGGATCGTTGCCGCATCTCCATCTCTGCAACACTTTCGTTGTGGAAGCGTGACGCATGGTAAGGTACATTGACTCAAAGTGTCGCATTTTAAGAACTAAAGGGAACTAAGCTAATCCTACCATTTTAAGTACAGTATTGTGGATTTTGTCATTTGTGGTCTTGTTTTAAATCTATGTAAAGAATACGTATTTTTAATATACAACTTGTGTGGTAACCATCTGTAGTGTTGTCACTTGATTTCTGTATGTGTTCACAAATGCTTTCCCTTGCCTAACCTGCTGGACAATCTTGCTGGTCCTCACCTGCCTGCCCGCACCAGTCCTGGGGACTGCAACGCCCCCCTGCTGCCACGAACCCTCCGGGAGCTCTTGGACCTGCAGAGGGTGACAGGGACTTCAACTCCCAGCGTCCCTGTGTGGTGCCTTCTACCAGCGTCACAGCTGAGCGCCAGGAGGCGCTTTATAATCGTTCCAGGGTTCCCGCAGCGCGGGTCTCTTGCCTAACCTGCTGGACGATCTTGCTGGTCCTTGCCTGCCTGCCCACACCAGTTCTGGGGACTGCAACGCCCCCCTGTGGGCACAAACCCTCCGTGAGCTCTTGGACCTGCAGAGGGTGACAGGGACTTCAACTCGCAGCGTCTCCATGTGGTGCCTTCTACCAGCGTCACAGCTGAGCGCCAGGAGGTGCTTTAAAATCGTTCCAGGGTTCCCGCAGTGCGGGTTCTTTGCCTAACCTGCTGGACGATCTTGCTGATCCTCGCCTGCCTGCCCACACCAGTTCTGGGGACTGCAATGCCCCGCTGCTGCCACAAACCCCCCGTGAGCTCTTGGACCTGCTGAGGGTGGCAGGGACTTCAACTCCCAGCGTCCCTGTGTGGCACCTTCTACCAGCATCACAGCTGAGCGCCAGGAGGTGCTTTAAAATCTTTCAAGGGCTTCCGCAGTGCGGGAGGCATGTGGGCGTGCCCGGGCACTGCCCAGGGGAAGCCTGTGCCAAGGGCTAGCCCGTCTGCGCCCGTCTGGGCCATACCGTGGCAGGGCCACATTATTGAATATTTGGATATCGTGCCCCACTAAAACTAACAGGCAAGTTCCAATGGGTAAACGGAACTTGGACCTTGCAGGAATTGCCCGAACCTCCCAATGGGACTGTGAGTAGTGAGAACTCGAACTGCTATGCGCCTTTCCTTAATCATGTGTCTCTTCTATTGATAGTGTTATATACCTGTGGCTTTGGCGCTATTACTAGATTTTAAGTGTTCTTGACTTTGGTCATTTTATCCATTTTATAATCTCTCATTATTTGAACCCTATGTCTTTTGGTAATACCCTAGAGATTGCGGTTTTTGTGTTAGTATGTATGTGTGTTGTTTTATTTACGATATACTCACATATTCTAGCTCTTAGTGGCTATATCCAACATTATGTATCCTCAACAGTGGACCCTACTGACCCCCTGGCAGTTTACAAAAGCTATTGAAAACCCCTAAAAATGTGGACACCCTGGTTCGACTATTGATGCCTATTTAGTTAAGGCGGTTAGCGCCATTAACATTGAAATTAATAGGGCGGAGCGACGCTTATCTCTAGGAGTGGGCATTGGTTTAGAGAACATACATGCTCCAGATGTAGAGGTCATCATGAGTAATGTCCAAGAACCTATCCCTTCTGTGAGTTTGGAGACCTCTACCCATAATCAAGATCTATCTTTTCAAATTGAGGTTCCTCGATCACCACTACCTAGTGGCCTCCTACCCCAAAAAGGAAAAGGAACTGTAGGAAAGACCAAACTAAACCAGGGAATATTGGTAAAACCAAAAAAGGCCCCCCTTCGAGTCCCATATGCAAGGTACCTGAGAAAAACCCTGTTTCATACCTGATGTCCGAAGAGCAAGTTAATTACATCGTAACCCTTATAACCCAAAAAATGGAAATAACCATCAAACCATTGGTTGATAAAATAAATACACTTAATGGAGAGGTTATTAAACTTAGCAATATCCTAAAAGATGCTAGCGGATCCATAAAGACGAAGGCAAATAATAGACAAGGTGGGCAAGTTCAACAAATACTATTATCCCAGTAAATACAACTGCTAGTAATACAAGCAACCCACACAGCCCTAATAGGAGCGGCGTTGGTCAAGGAACCATTAATTCAACACATATGGTTGCTGATAATTTGACTGTAACAGGTGATAGACAGATAGGGCTACAGAATAGATATCTAATCCCTAATAGAGGGGCGATAGCTGTAAATAAAAATGTAATCCAGGCCCCCAATAAATCTAAGGAGGGGGAAGCACAAGTAGGGCCAGTAGACATACCGATGAATTTACCGCCTGAATGCAATCCATATGTGGCAGTTTTGGTTAATGTACCACCACTAGAGATGGGACAAAAAGAAATCTATGGTACCTTAAAAAATAAAGTGGTGCACTTGCTGCACCAAAATTGTGATTTTCCAGTGGGTCACGCGGACCAGGTACTCCTGACCAGAAGGGTGAATTCGATCGGGCCATCAAGAAAGACTCTGCGAGGGGATTGTATAATTATCAACTTTAAGAATCCCACCTGGGCACGAACTTCCCTCGAAAGAGCGGCTATTACCCCCCATATAGATCGTATTGCCTCACTTTATCCCCTTGGTTACTTTTATAGACACTTAAGTCATCTATCGAATGTGGGTAGGGATCAAAACATAGGTAGATCTAATACAGTAGTCAACCCACAGCCATACCCTGCTTTACCTACATCCAACAGATTCCATATTCTAAGCACACTAGATACTAATGATTGACTGGATACAGCTTGTCTACCCCGGGGGGAGGGAGGAGATATTAGGCTGCTGGACCTAGGGTTATCATTAAGAAGTAAGTCTAATAAGGACCCTGAAGTTTTTAGCGTGCCAAAATATTTATCAAGTGTCGATAATGTAACTGTCCATCAAGGAGAGAGTGTAGTCGGAAAAAAGGGGGCTAATCTGGATGGGGGTATTGGGTATGGACCAGCAGTGAACACAGCACTCCCCGTATTGTTGGAAGATTTCAGTGAGGATTTTAGTGAAGTTGCTCCAATGCTCCTACTAGTACAGGAATTGATTTCCCTGTATATCACCAAGGAACCCCCTTTGTTGGGGGTTATACTAATGTCACTTGGAACATAGCTGGTATTGCAAAAAAGAACGAAATGTTGGGTTGGAAGGAGTTTATCAATTCACATGATATAGTGTGCCTGCAGGTAACTGGAATACTGTTACGGTTCACTTTGACGGGTTTACCTCATATAATCTGCCTACAACCTCATCCCCTTCTGGTAGATCAAAGGGTGGACTGCTAATACTATTACAAAATAATTTGCCCTTGAGAGTTAAAAGAACTATTAATATAGGGCACCATTCACAGTTACTTTGGTTACATCATAGGGATGGTCAGGATGTCTTACTAATTAATTTTTATAATAATGTATTTGATCTCACCCGCCATGGTGTAGTTACTGAATTGAAACAGGAACTAGATAAAATGGTTAATGTGGATACAAATAATTTGAATATTGTTTGGCTTGGTGATTTTAATGTTTATACCTGCCCTCTGTCTATGACAAAAGTTTGTGGGTTTCAAAACGATGAAGGTAATGATTATTTACATTTCCCACATACTTCCTACGGCAATACCCTAAATGCAGTTCTGGCAGAATTTGTTTTAGACATTTTGCAGTGTGCAAAGGATGGGAGCAGATAGGAGATCCCAACCTTTACAGGAAGGTCAGCACATAGTATTATGGATCATGTAATCGTTTCTGCCAACATTGTGAAACTATGTTTTACCCCGAGGATTGTTGACCTGTCGATGAGTGACCAACATTCTATTATTATGAGACTGCATATATGGGGGAACAAGACTGTTGAATTATGTACGGTCATTAATAATATTGCTCCGTGCCACTCAAACTGTACTAGAATTAAATGGAAGGCCACCAACTCTTGTGAAATAACAAAAAAATTCGTACAGGCCTGTGGTAATGAAATTGAAGTTAGCCTATTGGTCGAGACTGAACCAATTAAGATCCTGACCAACTTCCTTACAATGAATGAATCTATTTCTAAATTATTTACTGTGTCGCCATCTAGGAAACAAACACAGGCCAGGGCTTGGTTCGACCATTCGAGTACTGTCTCTTTGAATCGGCTGAAAAAAGCACTTTTGAATAAACTAAGGGATGGATAATGCATTAGTCCATGACCTAAGAGCAGAATATAATTCCAATCTAAAACGTAGGAAGATGGAGCTCCTACAGGAGGCGTGGGATAACCTTGCATTAGCGGCAGAAACTTCCAACAATAAATTGTTCTGGGACACGGTGAATTCTAAACTTCTTTTTTTTTTAAAAACATTTTTATTCATGGTATTTTATACATATACATATAGTGAAACAGGGTTTACTTCGTTTTAGGAAGTCCGCCGGTGAGGATAAAAGGTGAGTCGTACATGGTAAGTTTTCTCGGCAGGCCCCCTTTTGTTGCTAGTAGGAGTAATGTAGAAGGAGAGAAAGAGAAAGATGTGAATAAGTAAAGAGAGTTAGGAATTATGGCTGGCAGCATCCAGGTATCATTGTGGCAGTGGAGTACATTTCTGCTGGCTAGTCTATCATTCAGATTGTTAGTGTCTCAGGGTGGGTCAAAGGATAATAGGATAATAGGCACTTGTCCAACGATTTCCATAGGTCTCTGGAGGTGTTCTTCCAGGGTGAGTATCTTATCGCGAGTGAGTCGGCTCCCCTTAGGTAGGTGACCCAGGTGAGCCAACCGTTGTAAGCCACTTTAGAGGTGTCTTTCCAGTTTGAGAGGACTAGCTTGACTGCAGCGGTTAGGAGGAGGTCCAGGAGTTCTCTTTCTCCCTCTGTGTGGAGGTCGGTTCGGATGAAGGCTGTGATGATCGGGGGTAGTCCTTTGTTATTCTACATTTAAAAACCTTGTCTATAAAGTCAAAGACCCTCCCCCAAAACCCCTTGAGCTGTGAGGAATGGGTGACTAACTTTACTAGTAATTTTAACCCAAGCCATTTATCTATAAAAGATCCAACTAATCTACATAAATGGCCCATTATCCCACTTGATATCACTCTAGATGAGGTCATGATAGGCATAGGAAGTAGTAAAGGGGGGAAAGTACCAGGTGTGGATGGTGTTCCTATCGATGCATATAAATCCATACCAGAACTGTGGGGGCCTATACTAACAAGGGTTTTTAATGCTGCAGTAATCGAGGGTTGCTCGTCCTCTTGGGGGGAATCTGTCATTATTCCCATTTACAAAAAGGGCGACAAATCTGAAGCCAAAAACTATTGTCCCATTTCCTAACTCGACTCCTCAGTCAAAATTATGAGTAGGGTTTTATTGTTAAGACTGGAGGAGTGGGTTATGGAAAATGGTATTTTGGCCCAGGCACAATATGGTTTTAGAAAGGGGTTAGGTATGTTAGAACAGTGTATTAACCTGGAGCTCTTAGTTGGAAAATACTCACGAGCTAAACAGGGTTGGCTCTTTTTATGTTTTTTAGATTTGAGCAGCGCTTTTGATTTAGTGGATCACGTTGTTTTATGGCCAGTTTTACTCAAACTTGGCACCCCGAAACCCATTGTTTACTTTTTAGCTAGGCTGTACGAAAATGTATCGACCAAAGTACGGTACGGCCAGAAGGGTGAATGTACCTTCAATTTTAACGTAAAACGTGGTATCCGCCATGGCTGCGTTCTAGCCCCGCTGCTTTTTACCTTATTTATTAATGAAGCTGACGCAGCACTTAAATTGATACAGGTGGATTCTCCACTAGTGGAAGGCAAGGAAGTTCCCGTCCTGCTTTATGCGGGCAACGCTGTGCTCTTGTCTAGAACGCCGGTAGGCCTCCAGAGGTTAATCGATGGGTTTGCAGCTTTTATCAATTAGAGGAAGCTGATGATTAATGAGGCTAAAACTTTTACAATGGTATGCGGCCCGAAATACAAGAGTTTGAAACCTTTTTTTATTGAAGGCAACAATGTACAAAACGTGGACAATTTTTGTGATATAGGTATTTTTCTTTTCTTCGGATGGGAAATGGAACCACGAATTGTCTCATGTCCGGGCAAAAATGAGGAAAAGCATATATGGTGTATTTAAATTTGCTTCTAACTTGGGAGAACGTCGCATTAAAGACATGGTTAATATTTATAAAGCAAGATGCACATCGGTTGCACTTTACAGGGCTGGGCTTTGGAGATATCAACCTTGCTGTGATCTAGAAACGGAAGAGAACTCGTTTTTAAAAAAGCTTTTATGCCTCCCGGTCTCAGCCTCCTCCGAACCTATTCATTGTGAAGTTGGTATTAATTATCTGATGGATTTAATAGCCCTGAGACCACTTCAGTTATGGAGGTCAATATGGTTAAAGGAGGAGACTATTTTTACCAAGTCTATTATTAATGATTGCCTGCGATTGGATAATTACTTGAATTTCCCCAGGCTTAATTATTTAGCCAATTCCTTTGGGGTCATATTTGATTGAACTATCATAGAAAATCAAAATGAAGTATTTGGTTTGTCCAAACAGGAGTTAAAGAGTACCTTCCTGTGCCACAAGAATGAACGCAGGCTGAAAATAGCAAGGAAGCAAACCATGTATCGGCTCTATCATCTGCATATAGATACGGAGGGCTTCCAAACATACCTTTCACTTGTCACAAGACCTTCCCATCGCTATGTTTTAACCAGAATGAGGTTAGGCCTTGTGCACCATTTAGTTGTGTTCCCTACAATGAAGCAGCGCCCCGTTTCCCTATGCCCTTGTGACGGGAACATAAAGCAGAGCACCTTGCACTTTTTGCTTTTATGTGATCTGTACCTGTCTTTTAGAATTGCTTATCTTAAACCATTGTTTAAAAAGTATGATTCCAAAACTGCTAATGCTGCTATGACCCTACTTTTTGCACTAAGAGAACATGAGATTTGTTTTTATACTGCAACATTTATTTTAAGTTCAATTAATGCCAGGAAGAGTATGTTGTTCAAACGTATTTAACCATCACCCCTATAGTCGGGGATGGTCCCATTAATTAAGCACCTTGCACTTTACACTTTGCACTTTCTGAAGCCTACGTGTCCTGGATCTTTGTTACCGAAATCATGTAATGCTGCTATGAGTTTATTGTTTACATTAGGAGAACTGACGCAGTTTATGATGTTTAATGGAATCAGTATTTGTATGTCATTTTACTATGAATGTCGACTTTTTTATCAATTATGTAATGTGATTATATATTGTGCTTTTATGGTTGTTTGCTCAAACCGAATAAAGTTTATTTGAATTGAATTGAATTGAATTGAACTTGTGTGGTGTCCATCTGTAGTGTTGTCACTTGATTACTGTATGTGTTCACAAATGCTTTACAGACTGCTTCTGAGATAAGCCTGTCTGCTGTTGCCAAACTACCAAGGGGGTGAGCAGGGGTTATTTTAAGAGTGTACCCCTTACCCTGACTAGAGGCAAGGGTCCCTATTTGTCACGAGTACCTACCTGTGCCAACTAGAGACCCCCAGATCTAACATTGGTGGTCAGCACTGAGGATTCTGAACTTGCATTTGTGACTCATGTACACTGATTGGTGAACACTACTAGTGAGTGCAGACCAAAACACGACCACATACTTTTTGGTAGATTGTTTTCCTGGGATTTTCTATTTTTGCCAAGGACTGCCAAGTTTAACAATCATGGAGAGAGCAGAATCCATAGCCTCTGTTGATTTTGAGTGGGAAGAGGAGAAACTGGAATGCTATAAAGTAAGGCAGCTAATGCACTTCTGCAAGAAATTCAATGTTTCAATTACTGGGCTCACCAGGAAGGAGGAGTTCTCCAAGGCGTTGAGGGCCTGGGTAGAAGCAAGGAATGCCCCTGAGAATAAGGAAGGGGGTGAGAATGCACATGTGCAGCTGGAATGGCCATTGGGTCCAGGAGGGAGGAGAGCACCTTCCCCCTCAGGTAGCAGTGTTTCTGCCAAAAGTCTGTCCCCAGAGGAGCTGGAGGACAGAAGAGATGTAGGAGGCATGAAATGGAGCTCGCCAAGCTCAAATTGAATGGGCAACTGGAGTTAGAAAATAGAAAATTGGTCCTAGAGGAAAAGAAAATGCAGTTTGGGCATGAGTTAAGAATGAGGGAGCTTGATTTGGAGTTCGAGAGGCTTGAGGCCATGAGTGTCTCAGCCCAGCAACAAGAAATATGTGTAGCTCAGAGAGTGAGCTTTTCTGAGTTGGAGGTGGAATCCAGCTCAGATGGTGGCAGCAGAATTAAGGTAACTAGTGCTGAGGGAGTAGTACACACACACCAAGAGATTTGGTGCTTGACTTAGAAGGGTTTAACATGCTCCAGGAGGTTCAAGGACATGAGGTAGCTCCAGTAGTGTGCTGTTTCCCTGAGGAGAATGGGGTAACTGACGCAGGGGTTCATGGTCCTAGTGGTGGGAGGGATACTCTACTGACTCTAGATGAGTGGTGCAGGGAGAGAGGTTCCCCCAAGGTTGAAGTCTTGGTATGTGAGTGTGAAGACCACCCAGAAGAGTATGGGTTGAGTGACAGAGACAGTCAGATACTGTCTTGCCAGTCTCAGGAGAGTGGTATGGATTATGAGTGGGAGGTACTGGATGGTGAGGTGAAGGATAGTTTCGTTAACCCTTGGAGGGGGCTTTGTAATCCAATTGTGGGAGAACATATTGTAAGTCCCTGTTTTCCAGAGCTATGCCAACACCTGGTGGAGAGTGAGTTCTCTGACCCCAGGGAACTCACATTGGAGGCAGACCTTTTGGTGGATTTTAGATGGGCTGAAGAGGCATTGGGGAGTGATCCTAAGAGGAGTGGTTCAGGTATCTTCCAACCCATAGTGGTGGAAGAGGTTTGGTGTAGGCCAGCTAGGTCCCAGTGTAGTGGGAGGGGTGTAGGGACTCAGGTCCTGTCTCAGTGGAGAAGGAGTGAGTGTGGGGTTGCGTGTCCCCAGGTGACCGAAACCTAGTCTCAGAACATGGATGGTTCTTTAAGGAAGCACCAGGTGGGGAACCAAGGTTGTCCTGATGGGCCGCCCATTGAGGGAAATCCCCTAGTGTCTGGTGAACTGGAAGTGTCTTTGAGCAGGCCTCTATTAGTTCTGGGGTCTGGCAGTACTGCTCCTAAGTGGAGGATACAGAAGTCCAGACTGAGGGGTGAGAGGGGAAAAGAGTCCCCAGTGGAAGAACCAGTGGGTCAGGGGCCAGCCCGAAGAACTGAGTCCCCGATGAATGACCATGGTGACACCACTTCTGTCCTGGGGAATCTTTGCGCACTGTCAGATGGAGATGGGTCAGGAGATCTGCGCCAGGCAGACTATCATACAACACATGAGTTATGTGTTACGCTCAGGGGGGGCATATGTGCTCCTAATGAAGTCCTGTTACGCCGGGCAAGTGTCCAACCACCCTGGGTTGGAGAGCCAGGTTCATGTGTTGTCTGACCTGGAGGGAGGGACAACTGTAAACAGTGTCCTGATTGGTTGGTCTTATAGGTGTACCACTCCAGGTTAGAGGGTACAGCACTCTGGAAGGGGGTGCAGAACAATGTTCCCTCTAATTTTTTGTCTTTGTGTGCGGCAATGTAAGGTCTCTGTGCGCTGCAACCAAGACTATGTGCACCAGGAACCAGACCGCAGCGGCAAATATCACTCCAAACTTTTGCTTAAAAAAGTGAAAAGACGGTGCATTTCCACACATGCCGCGCCGCATGAATGGTCTTAAAGCAGGGTTTAAATTAAGATACACATGCCATGACATGAATTGGTTACACAGGCAAGTACACTTCGGGTACAGAAAAGCACAGGACTCCAATGGTGGTAGCGTAATACGATTTTACTAAAGATCCTCAACTCGAGCACTGTTTATAAGGTGGGGAAATGTTAGGAGCCTATATAAGATCACATATATACACAATTACATAACATATTTACAATTTGATTTCCAAGCTATGGCGTAATGCCTGGCTATCCCGTCAGAGATAGTTTGTGAAATGTGTGAAAGCCAGGCAAACATGGAGTGTGGGAGAGGGCCGTTCACACAAGGCAAGTGCCATCACTCTTAATAGGAGCATGGCTGTGGGGGCAGATCGTGAGCTTTTTTTAAAGTATTTATGCTAATCGCTGCACCAGTCATGCATGTACAAGGTGCTGCATATGAATACTTTTGCAAAGGTGCACAGTCAGCCCTGCAGCTGTGTTCTATTAACAAAAGAAATGCAAAGTCTCAAACACGACGTGTGCTTTCAGAATCCTGAGTTTTTAAACAACCAAAAGGCTGAGGACCTTTTTCTTGCTGAATTTTTATGGTGCCTAAGATTACTCTAATATGACCCTTGTATAGGCTTTAATATTGTTGTATAAGATGTTTGTAGTGTACCTTTATGGTTTTTATTAACCAAATAAAGTGAATATGACTGACTAAGAATCCCGAGTTTGCGCTTCTCTAGACAAAATACTCTAAAACATACAGTGTGCTAGCATGAATGACATGGTATATCTACACATTGTAATCCCTATTGTTTTATGTAACATTTGCTGTACACTGATTCACACATGTATTCGCCTACCTCTCTGTGTAATTTATGCGTGATGTAAAGTGCTCTGACATCCTACACTGGTATGAGAAGCACTATGAAATAAATGAAATATATATGAGAGACGGTCTATGGAGAGATGAGGGGCACTCTAGGAGAGTGGCAGTGGGTAAACCTGTGGAAAAGAGAGCTATGAGAGGAGGGCACCAAAAAAAGAATGTCGCACTGGTGCCACCAGCTAAAGCTGGTCAAGTACAGCTGTGTCAACCTCCCAAAGTACATTTTTGTGGAAAGATGGAATCTTCTTGCTGTAGACAGCAGCGTTCATCTTCATTTGGCAACTTCAACTATTGCCAAATACTACAGGAAACAGTGCTTGATTTGTAAAACAATAAGTGCCGGGGCTTAAAGCTAAGCTTAGAAGATGTGCATTGTTTTCTGTCTGTGGCCCTGGATGAAGTGTGTTGAGGAAAAATATGTAACAGTCCCCTGAAAATAGTGCTGCTGGGCATGGGATCTGATGTAAGCCAATTGTACCATGTTTCAAGGAGAGAGTACTAGCACTGGTTACCAGTGGTAAAGTGCATGGAGTCCTAATGCCAACAAAAGCGCATCCAGAAAATCTAGATGGATTATGGAAAAAAAAGCCTTTTTAGGAGCTCACTGCTGCAGGGGTTCACCCTTATCAGTTTACTGGTCCTTAAACCAACAAGATAGAGATTGGCACAGAGGCTGGAATATAAAAATAAATATTTTTATTAATCACTCATGAGTGGGTCTACATCGATACAGCACCCTCAGGCACTGTATGAGATAGTACAAGGAACACAGGGACCATGGGGTTTACTTTATATACCTTGTATGTTGCTGAATAAACATGGAGGCTCAAAGAGGAGGTACAAGCATGTACAAGAATAACTATCGACTAACATGGGCGGACAAAAAACCTCTTACTCAGCAACATGGGAGGGGACATAGGACAGCTTAGTCAGTTGAAACAGCCTGACAGTTACATTCTAAAACAGTTGCATTCTAGCAGCTACAAACCTTTTTGAGCTTGTGCAGTGCTCTGGTCCAGTACTGAAGGAGTTAACTACAGTTGATGGCTCAAGCAGAATAGGAAGGCAGGCAACAGTGAGGACGGCAGTATCACATGGCTAACACATGGCTAATGCAAATGGATGCCGTAAACAAAATGGCTTCAGCTCATGCTAACGGTAATTCCTGCAATTTCCACAGGATGAAGGCAAAACGTTTGGGGGTGAGCCTGCAGAGAGGGCCCGGTACAATTCCCTTCTGTTCAACAACTCTACTCTTTGGCTTGCAGGTTTCCACAGGCATCCTCTTTAAGCTCAACCATCTATTTATTTATTTCCTTTCACTTCAAATTACTTTACTGATTTCCCAAATATGCACATACATCAATTACATCCCAAAATACCCCCACCCTCAAACAATGGGTGAAACACTTAACACAGAGAATACCGATCACAGTTTAGCTTCTTAAGCTTAAAAAAAGCTAGTAACTTGTGACAGAAATCAAAATCTTACCTGTTGCTTAATCTTCAGGATCACAGTGATTGGGGACATTTCAAAAACCTACTTCCCTCCTCCTGGTAGTTTACCAATGGGCGCCTTACGGCACAGTATTTACTCTCCATATCATTCAGTTCCCATGTTAATTTTTTCACCGCTAACATTGTCCATAATTTATTCAGCCACTCTTGTGTTGTTGGTATATTCATTGATTTCCATTCTTGGGAAATCAGCTGTTTGGAGGCTAGTTCCATTCAGAATTTTTCTTCAATCTATTTTAAGAAGAGTCTTAATCTCGGCAGGCCGAATCCCCTGTAGCATTATCGCTGGGTCAGCCTGGATCGGATACCCAATTTAATATGACTTAGAACCTCTTTACAAAACATCTTTAACCTCGGGCATGACACTAGATATGTAAATCACACTTTCCATACCATAATTTTGCCATTATAGACCCAATGAACCACTATGCACATGCCTCACTTTTATGGGGGTGTTATGCCATAACATCATATTCTTATACATACACTCAGTTCTTAAAACTCTTACATAAAAACGGTATATCCATCCACAATTGCCATTAACATTCCGTGATGGAGCCATTCAGTGCACGCTGCCATTGTTTCATATATAGCCATTGTAAGTGAGACTTTTACATGCTGCCTCTCTATATCCAGGTTGCGTAACAGTGTCATAGTTGGAAATATTGCTTATGTTAAGTTTCTTGTAGATGGAAATCCCATTTACACTAGTCAAATGATTTAATTTCCTGCCCCACAAACGTGTACCTGGGCATTTGAAAACCACCCCTCTGAGTTGATCCTTTTTTAATATAGATGTTCACCAGTTAGCTGATATTGTGAAATTTTTTGCAGTTACTGTGATCTCTTATTCAGATAGCATTCACACGTTGTGTTTAAAGACACTGTTTTCGTTTTCTTAACAGTGCACAGCTGTGTGGGCCTTTGAGTTAGTATTCATGTTAATTGCAGTGCACACGGGCACTGCAATTAACATGAATACTAACTCAAAGGGTCACAATCAGCCCAGTAGCTGTGCACAGTTAACAAAAGAAAAGCAGAGTCTCAAACACAGCGTGTGCTAAAGCACACGTCGTGTTTGAGACTCTGGTTTTCTTTCCTTAACAGTGCTCAGCTGCCTGGCTGAGTGTGGGCCTAGAATTAGTACTCATGTTATTTGCAGCGCCCGTGTGCGCTGCAATTAACATGAATACAGTCTAGCAGGATCAGATGTCATGTGCGTGCTAAATACAGCACACTGCGCGCCTGGAGTGACTTTGTGTGTGTGCGCGGGCGTGCTGCTTATTGGGAACAGTGGTGCAGAGGTTATGGGTCCTCGACTCTGACCCCGGTTCAACTAGAAGGTTTGGACCCTAGGTTGGAAGGCCAGGTTCAGGGTGTCCCCCCTGACCTGGTAGCCCAGTTGCAGGATAAAACCCCTGAACTGGTGGGCAAATTGTGCGGGGCACCTGCTACAGGCACCCTGCCAATTCTGGAAGGGGGTACCACTCCAGGTAGAAGGGTACAGAGCCCCAAGGAGGAGGATCGGGTGTGGGAGAGCCCACCCCAGTCTCTTGTCCAGTCACCGGGTACAGGCCTGGGGCTGGTGGGTCAGTGTCAGGATGTCATACCTGACCTGACAGAAGGGGGAGTGGACAAAGGGTGTAAAGCACCTGAGGCTACTGCCCCCGCTCTCTGAGGCCACAGAGGTTTGAGAGCCCTGAGAGGCATAAGGCCTGGGTCTCATCACTGACTACTGTCAGTGGCCACTGTGGTTTGCTGTCTGTCTGTTGGGACACACCTGTGAGCAAGTTAAGGTTAGAGATTGCACAGGTGGTGTCCACAGTTGAAGAGAAGGGTTCCCCATGGATTAGTTTGGTGGTCCCCGGGAGTATAGACAGAGGGATTCCAATAGGTTCAGATTGGTGTAGGAATGGAGTATGCCCCTGCAGTTGCGGGCCAGATCTAGGTTCTATCGCCAAAGCAGGGAAGCCCATCAAGGTAGTGATTGGTCTATCCTGCATTTTGGCTGGAAGGGGGTTGTGTTGGACTTGGCCCTTTTTGCAGGGTCATCCCTGAACTTTTTGCCGTCCTATATTTTGTCAGACCTGTTTTTGTTGGTTTTATGACTCTGGGCACTTTACCACTGCTGATCAGTGCTAAAGTGCATATGCTCTCCCTATTGTAAATTGATGTATGGATTAGTGACTCCATGATTGGCTGATTTAGTTTACTTGTCAGACCCTAGTACAGTGCACCAGGAGTGCCCAGGGCTGGTAATCCAAATGCTGCAAGTGGGCTTGCAGCACTGGTTGTGCCACCCACAGAAGCAGTCTGTAAAAGTGTGTCTAAGGCCTGCCATTGCAAATCCTGTGTGCAATCTGGTACTGCCATGCTTACTGGGCAAGTGCACCCACTTGCTAGTCCCTAAACCTTCCCTTTTCTTCATATCAGACACCCCTATAGAAGGCCCAAGGGCAGGGTGCATTGTAAGGATAAGGTAGGACATGCCCTGGTGTGTGTGGCATGTCCTAATAGTGAATTACAGCCGTTTTCGATGTTCACTATTGCAAGTCTAACTGTTCTCCATAGTCCATAATGAGCAGTTAGATTATTACATTTTATAATCCTAACAGACTCAGGGTACATGGTAGAAATTCAAGTTTAGTATGCTTGAACTCAGAATGATAAAATACATCTTTTAGTGAAGTTGGTTTTAGCATTCTGTATTTAAAAATACCACTTTTAGAAAGTAGGTATTTTCTTGTCTAACTATCCAAGTCTGCCTCTGCTAGGTTGTGTATTCCTTGTCTGGAGTTTGAGTGAAAGGGCTGGGGAATTCCAGGAGACAGGATGAGTCAGCCCAGTGGTGAATAGAGAGATCTGCATCTAGATGGGAGGGAGGAGTTGCTCCTGGGACCTGAGTAGGGCTGTCCCTTCCCTCCACAATGCTGGTTTCACCTCCTGTGGTGCGTCAGATGTCTCTGCCCTGCACTGTGAAAGGAGAGAAGGATTAATGTCAACAGAGTGATCCAGGGCTGTGCCTTTTCTCCACAATGCTGGCTCCACCTCCTGTGGGGCGTCTGATGTTTCTGCCCTGCACTGTGAAAGGAAAGAAGGAGTCATGTAAACAGAGTACTCCAGAACTGGTTTGGACTAGGCAAAGGCCCCGCTGCCCTCAGAGGACAAAGGATGTTGGGGTATAAGTATTGGGACCCCGATCCCAGGAATGTAGATCACTTTTGAACAACAAGAAGAAACCTTTGCTGAGGAGAGGAACCTGAAGAAACTGAGGAGAGACTATCCATAAGCTGAAGTGCTGCTTGGGGGATTGGCCTGCAGTGGTTGCCTGACTGCCAAAGAAAGGAGAAAGGACTTTGTGTGCTTTATTCAACTTGTAAGGATCTCCAAGGACTTGAGAGAAGAGCTTGCCTCCTGCTGAAGTCTCAGGAATAACAGACTTCAAGCCCCAGCGCCCCAAGAGATCTTTGGAAGTGCCTGCTGCTGTTTTGGGCTTTTTGAGGGACTGCATGTCACAAGGAGCTGGAAGCGTGACTCAAGAGGGAGAAGAGTGTCGCTGTCACAGCCCCTTCCGTTGCATCGTGGATGTCGCCGCTGTAGCTGTCACATTGCAACACATCTCAAGTAACGTCCCGCAACCTTTTTGCTTTTAAAAACTCACCCATTTTTGCTCCTGATTAGTTTGCGCAGCGGACTTAGCGCTGCCGCGGCACCTGAATCGAAACATATTGCTTTTAAAAACTCACCCATTTTTGCTCCTGATTAGTTCGCGCAGCGGACTTAGCGCTGCGGTGGCACCTGAATCAAAACACTTCTTGCCGCCATTCCGGTGAGGCCGGAGGCCATGCCCCCTTCTCTGAGGCCACGCCCCCCGGTCGCCGCCCTACAAGTAGACGCTGATTGCAAGCGCCTTTACTAGTAAGCACTGAGCTCCTGAGGCGGAAGCCGGGAGCGAGATCTGTTTTTAATTTTACTTGAATGTCACTTGTTGCATATTGCTTTTAAAAACTCACCCATTTTTGCTCCTGATTAGTTCGCGCAGCGGACTTAGCGCTGCCGCGGCACCTGAATCGAAACACTTCTTGCCGCCATTCCAGAGAGGCCAGAGGCCACGCCCCTTTCTCTGAGGCCACACCCCCCGGTCGCCGCCCTACAAGTAGACGCTGATTACAAGCGCCTTTACTAGTAAGCACTGAGCTCCTGAGGTGGAAGCCGGGAGCGAGATCTGTTTTTAATTTTACTTGAATGTCACTTGTTGCATATTGCTTTTAAAAACTCACCCATTTTTGCTCCTGATTAGTTCGCGCAGCGGACTTAGCGCTGCCGCGGCACCTGAATCGAAACACTTCTTGTCGCCATTCCGGCGAGTCTGGAGGCCACGCCCCTTTCTCTGAGGCCACGGCCCCCGGTCGCCGCTCTACCTATCTATAAATCATGTGCATCTTCCGGACACGCAGCGGATGAGCGCAGCGGGCGCGCCGACTGCGCGCCGAAGGCGCGCCAAAGGTAAGCCCGTCTGCGCCCGTCCACGACCGGCCGGGCCTAGGGGCTCTCCACCATGCCCAGATTATACAATATTCATCTGCGCAGCTTTACAACCTCCAAGGCCTATGGCCTTTGGATGACCCTGTGATGCTGCACATCGGCAGGTTGGGATTGACTGCCCCGCGCCCTTCCCCTTCTCTCCCCCCTTTACCCTCCCTCCCCCCTGGCCCTCCTCCCGACCCTCCCGCTCCCCCGGTGCTTACCACACTATCCATTTATTATCTTAACACCAGGTCAGCAGTGAAGCACTACCACGAACTCTTTGTCTTATTAGACTCGCACAAACCGGATCTCTTATTCCTTACCAAGACTTGGTTTTGTGACAACTCCCTTCCCTCTTTGTTAGCTGCCCTTACGGCCTCATATTATGCTCTGCGCACCGACCGACCCTCCGGCAAATCGGGCGGCGGAGTCGCCCTGAACGCCCGTAGAGAAATTTCCTTTCAGTCTTTAGTCTTTCCCCCCATTGGCTCATCAGACTTTTTAGTTGTCCGCTCACCTTCTTTTAGTGTCCCGCTCACTTGCTTACTTATGTATCGTCCCCCCAACCCCCTCAACTTTTTCTATCTGGCTTCCAAGATTTAGTGGCCACTTTAGCGGTCAACAACTCCTCCATCTTGGTATTAGGAGATTTTAACTTTTGGCCTTCAGACCCCGCTGAATGCCCGACCTCCAAAGAATTCTCAGATACCCTTCGCTCCCTCAACTTCGACTCCCACGTTCACTCCCCCACTCACACTCAGGGCCACATCCTTGATCAGATTTGGTCCCTTAACTGTCCAGTAGCCTCCCTGTCCATCTCCCCCTGCACATGGTCCGATCACTTCCTGATATCCTTTTTCCTACATCTTAGCTCAGTCACCAAGCCCTCTCTCCCCAAAAACATCTGGGCACGCTCTTGGAACCAGGTGGATGTGGCCGCTCTGTCCACCATACTCGCCGTATCCAGTCCGGACCTATATGGTCTGTCATCGTCCGCACAAGCCGACTCCATTAACTCCTGGCTCCTATCAGGCTGCGACTCTGTCGCCCCCCTTAGACGGGTGTCCTCCAGGCGTGCAAACGATGCGAGCCATTGGTTCAATGAGGAATTGAAGGCCTTAAAACTTACTGTGCGCCGGGCTGAGCGGACCTGGAGGCGAGCCTACTGCCCCAACCTCAAAAACCAGTATATTATCCTCTTGTCTCAGTACAAAAAAGCTATTTTGGCGACTAAGACTGCTTACTTCTCTTCAAAAATCCTGGCTGCAGAAAATCAGCCTAGAGAAATTTTCTCCATTGTGCACGATCTCGCCTATTCCGACAGAGCTGCCCTCAAGCCTTCCCCCTCCCAGGACTTATGCGATTCCCTTAATGCTTATTTTCTGGATAAAATCTCTAACATCAAAGCAAACATCCCCCCCCTTCCTTTATCGACCCCCAGTGTCCGTCAGTCGGGGCACGCCTTGACTCCTTCCCCCTTCTGACAGAAGAAGCTTTTCTCTCCATCCTGTCCATGGTCAAGTCAGGCTCCCCTCTGGACCCCTGTCCCACCCACATCCTCAAACGCATCTACTCGGTTTGTGTGCAGCCCTTTCTTGAATTTCTCAACAGCTCACTGTCCCAGGGCACTGTTATTCCTCCTCTCAAATCGGCCATCATTGTCCCTATCCTTAAAAAACCTGGCGCTGACCCTTCCGCTCTTGTCAATTACCGTCCTCCTTGACCTCTCCGCCCTGGTCTGGCTGTCCTCCTTTTTGAGGGACCGTACCCAGGCAGTGCGCCTGGGTGACTTCTCGGCGGACTTCCGTAAAGTAAAATGCGGGGTTCCATAGGGCTCCTCCCTCTCCCCTCTTTTATTTAACTTGTACATTGCCCCTCTAATTTTTGCCCTTCAACAAATGGAGGTCTCCGTCTATAACTATGTGGACGACCTTCAGCTCATTTTTACTTTGTCCCCTTCCCCTGAGTCCATGATCAAAGTCCAGTCTGTCATGATCTTTATTCAGGACTGGATGAACTACAACCACCTGAAGTTAAAACCAGATAACACTGAGCTGGTTTTGACAGGTGGTTGCTCCAGTCCCTGGACCTCTCTCTTCTGGCCCCCCTCCCTTGGTCCCTCCCCTTCTCCTTCTTCCTCGGTGAAAACACTTGGGATTAAGTTAAACGATCAATCAAAGCCTACGCCCCCGCCAGGGAACTGCGCTCATCCTCCCAACAACTGTTGGCAGTTCCCCGTTTTAGGCGTAAAAAGTGGGGAGGCACGACATTTTCCACTCTTGCCCCCGCCTTTTGGAACTCTCTCCCCGCTCGCCTAAGATCCTCCACACAATATTCACACTTCTGAAAGGCTCTAAAAACTCTTCTTTTCTCACAAGCTTTCCCATCATAACAGTCTCATTCTCTACCCCCTCCCCGACTTTCCTGTTCCTAGGGGCTCAGTACACTACAGCGCCATGAAACCACCAGGTGAACGTGCGCTATACAAATGTTTTAAACTCAAACTCAACCCCGAAGAAGCGTGTCGCCGTTGCAGCCACTGCTGTTGCATCGTGGATGTCACCGCTTTAGCTGTCGCATTGCACCGCATCAAGAGAAGTGCTTTGCAACAAGGAAGAAGCGTGTCGCAGCCGCTGCTGTTGCATTGTAGATGTCACCTCTGTAGCTGTCACATTGCACCGCATCAAGAGAAGCGCCTCGCATCCACGGAGAAGCATGCCGCCGTCGGAGCTGCTGTCGTCGCTTCACGGAACAAGGGTGTCGCCGCTGCAATTGTCGCATCGAGCGGAAGCGTCTTGCATCGTCGGAACAAGGGTGTCGCCGCTGCAGCTGACGCATCGAGCCGAGACTTCTCGCAACATCAGAGAAGCGTGCTGCATCAGGAAGTACTTGACATCTTTATTTCTTTGCACATCTTCATCTCTGCAACATTTTTGGTGTGGAAGCGTGAGGCATCGTAAGGTACATTAACTCAAAGTGTCGCATTTTAAGAACTAAAGAGAACTAAGCTAAACCTACCATTTTAAGTACAGTATTGTGGATTTTTGTCGTTTGTGGTCTTGTGTTAAATCAATATAATGAATACTTATTTTTAATATACAACTTGTGTGGTAACCATCTGTAGTGTTGTCACTTGATTACTGTATGTGTTCTCAAATACTTTAACCACTGCCTCTGAGATAAGCCTGTCTGCTCGTGCCAAGCTACCAGTGGGGTGAGCAGGGGTTATTTCAGGAGTGTACCCCCTTACCATGACGAGAGGCAAGGGTGCCTATTTGTCACAAGTACCTACCTGTGCCAACTAGAGACCCCCAAATCTAACACTCAGCTTTACTTTTTGTGAATTCCTCGAGGTGCAATTTGCCTCCTACCTTATGCCGTTAGTTCATATGTGGCCTTCCTGCAGCACATTTAACGTTTGGTTGAACATCACACCCAATCAATCCAGTGTGCCCAAGTCTTGCATAAATATAACATATAGAAGTATTTCTTTGAGTTGGATGGTGTTTATTGCAGCTGTTTGAGAGCATTTGAATTAGATGCAAGCGTTTACCAATTTAGGGGCGGGTGCCAGTAAACTCCGTTATTCAGTGAATGCAAAGTTTTGGCAAAAGTCCGCAAACTCTGCTGGTGGAGCAGTATTTACCACCCACCCCTAGTACAAAGGCTCTGAGTGCTGACAAAAAGATTATGCCTATAGGTTTGAGAGAGAGCTGATTGATTGAAGTGCTGACAGAGAGAGTTGGATGGGCTCTATATCAACAGCGTATAATGAGCATTTGCAAAGAGTAGCATATAGCTTCTTATGGATGAGACTGGCAGACCTGAACTGAGGACTTGCAGAAACATCTGGCAATCTCCACCAGAGGTGGAGGGACCATCCGCAGGGGCAGCGGCGGTCCCTCTGTGCAAATTAGGATGTGACCGCCACCCTGGCGGTCACATCCTGTATTTTTAACATTGCGGCGGGTGCTGCTTGAAGCAGCACACGCCGCATGTTAAAAAAATGCATGTTTACCTTTGCATGCACGAAGCGGCAGGCACCGCGTGGTGCCTGCCGCTTCGTGCACACAAAGGCAGGGGGGTACCATAGGTACCCCCAATGTGCAACCACCACCCCCCCTTCACCCCTGGGGGCCCGCAACGGGCCCCCAAACAAAAGTCCGTATACCTTTCCACGGCGGAAATGCCACCATGGAAAGGCATAGAAATGCAGACATCCTAATATGCCTGGCGGTGTCTGATAGACACTGCCAGACATGGTAGAGCTTTTCCGCCGCGGTCGGAAGGCGACCGCGGCAGAAAAGCGGCAGACGGTCTTCCTGACCCCCAAGCCATCCTAATCTGGCAGGGGGTCTTTGAAGGCTCCGCGGCGGTTTTTCCGCATCCTCCGGGCCGGCGGACACTTCCGCCGGCCCGGAGGATGCGGAAAATACGCAATCCTAATTGGCCCCTTAATTTGCAATGAATCACTATTAGGGATTCGCAAATAGGAAATGCCACTGCATTCCTGCCTATAGATAAATAGGAAATGGTGTGCCTTTCCTAAATTGCGATTTCCTATCAGGAAATTGCAATTAAAGAACTGCAAAGCCAAAGGTGCTTCTGGGCTTAAGGCCTACCTGGAGGTACCCCGAATTTCCTAGTGCACATGTAATTGCACATATGCCCGAGAGGCATATTTGCACTTCATATCCCAATAATAAATGCATTTTTAAATGCATTTTTTAATTATGCACATGGTTACCATCGACTTCAAGTCAATGGCAATATCATTATTTAAATGTCTGATTCAGATTTAGGCAATGCTATGTACATGTGCTTTATGAACTGCAAATAGGTAATCCCTATTTGAGATTCCTAATTCCTGGTAGAAATTTGCTAATTCTAATGGGTAGAAATCGCAAATTGCAACTAGTTGTGGCTTCTTGTACATCTGACAAGGCCACTTAGTATTTCTTAATGGGGCAAAATAGTGATTCGGCCCATTAGGAAATGCTAAATGGCTTCATACACCTGGCCTGAATGTGCAGAGGCAAATCTTGCATGAACTTGTAGTGTCACGAATTGTTGAATTGACCTTCAAGTTAGACAAGCATTCATTGACTGTACCCATACTTCGTTTGAAGGACCGTTGACGTTAGGAGAACTCCTATATCAGAAAGAGGGCACCATAATAGGTATGGCAGTTTACTGAGATTCATACACGAGATTGCAACACAGTGACTGTATTGCTTTTTGAACAGTGCAGTACTTCATTTTGCTGTGAGATTAAAATAGTTTGTTTTCGTTAAGGTAAACAAGGGGCTGACCAATATATTATTGGGTCTGTTGATTGACTGTTGAGTTTTCCGATCTCTTGTTCGGATGTATGACGTTACAACGCATACTTTTACAACGCCTACCTTTACATCGTAAGTTTTACAACGCATTCCATAACAACACATAATGCTTTTGGGCGCTGGATAGTGAATAGTTTAATTTACTATTCCAACTCCAGTCCCCATGGATAGTAGGGAAGGTGTTGGATAGTACATTAAATCTATTCCCTATCCTAGAGCGCCCCCCAGCACTATGCGTTGTAATGGTTTGCAATATAAAAGTTGCGTTGTAATGGTAGTTCGTTGTAAAAGTTTCGTTGTAAAGGCTGTATACCCTCTTGTTCTTGTATAGTTTTCTTTCGGAAATCGGGCCAATGGATAACGTCTATAAAATGTAAATTAAGACTTGCATTTACATGTGATATATGTTCTTTATAATCCTATAAACTATGTATGTCCAATATGTGTGTGTTTGCAATTACTGTATAACTAATCAAAATAAAAAATAAATACTTTAAAAAGTATTGGTTTTTACTTTGGAAGATTATCTATTTGAGAACTAGTGATGATATAGCTGGATGTATGAATATCACATCAACTATTTTGATATTTTCAAGGTTCTCCCCGACAAATTAACTTTGAATATGATGCACATGAGATTTGAATGTACCCCTTCAATTATACTGCATTGGTGAGCTGCGTAAGGGGTCATGTGCAATTGTTTAATTTTTTTAAAAGATCACACTAAATACCAGATACCATCATGCCACCTGGATATAACTTTTCCAATTCTGGTATATTCTTTTACAAATCATTGTTTTCAGTTGTTTTAATTGGATTTAGTTAATTGAACTGATCCAGAATGCAAAACTCAGAACAGAAAATCTTACATCCAGTCGTGGTATTTTTTCATGACTTTGTGTGAAAAGTGAGCTGTAGAAGAGCAAACAGTTTCACACAGTCTTGCAAAGGATCGAATCATTTTTTGCTTCTTCATGTAAATGGAAAGGAGTACAGGCATTTATGGAGTACGTGGCAGATTCCTCATGGGCTTACCAAGTCACTGTGTCCTAGCCCTCGGTTTAGTGGAGTGGCAATATGTGCCATATCGACAAAATTAACTTGGAAACATTCAAACATTCTCTTTGATGGCTATAGGGACTTTTAAACCTATGTATTAGTGCTGTTCAAGTGCAAATTGCATTTAAGTCAGTTTTAGCACTAACTTGCATAATGAGATTGGTGTCAACTGTTTGCCTTCTTATTTAGGGTTCTGTCTGGTGGTAACTGCTGTTTTAAATCAGCGTAAGGCATAATAGAGCCCACTACTATACCAGTTGTTAAAGGCCCTATACCCGAGTTATAGGGCAGAGCCCCAGGTGAGGGACCTTAACGAGGAAGAGGGGCCTTTAACAAATTGTTTATAGCTGGAGCCAGAAGGGCTCTATATAATACTATTAGACATTTCACTCACTAAGGGTAGAATGTTCTAAACAAAAAAAGGGAGAAACATGAAGGCAAACTTGGAATCTTGTAGACTTATACCAGCCGTTATAAACCCGGATCTACTCCATGGTCTTCAACAGAGCTCTCAACATTTCAATGTTCTAATAATACATATTTACAACTGTTTTGAGAGCTTGTGGGTAAATAATAAAATGTCTCTGCTATTTGCATGTCTACCTCTGTCTGACTGCTGTTCGAATAGCACATAATTCCCACTATTTAGTATGCAGCCAGTTGAATAATTACGGGCCATAATACTAAGGTGAAGTATCGCCGCTTTTTCTGCGAATTGTGCCGAGAAAGCGGCGATACTTCTAGCGCCCTATTAACAAGGGCATGCTAACACCTGCCTCAAGCCCACTTTGCATGTCAGCGAGAAACATCGCTAATGACATGCAAAGTGGGCGTTCCCACATCCAACCACATGTAAAATGTGGTTGGAGGTGGTAACACCCTATTACCAAGGCAGGCGTTGGGAGAAGGAGACCTGCGATAAACTCGTTTGTCGCAGGTCTCCCAAAGCCTGCTCTGATCAGGTGTTAGGCATTGATAACATGGGGGTGTGAATCATAAAGCTGAATCCAACTCCCCATATTATCAAGGCACACATTAGCGCATGACAACAATGCTTGTTTTCACGCGCTAATGTTCCCTATCGCCGGCTATCGCCGGATTTAATATCGCCTACGTGTTGCGCTTTGATAATGACGCACTAACATGGCGATAAAATCCGGCTATAGCCGGCGATAGGGAAATGTGCGTTGTGCGTTTTTTAACGCACATCTTCGTAATATGGCCCTCCTTTTCTTTGCTATTTGCAAGGCTGCTATCAAAATAGAACTTAATGTCTGCTATTTTGCCAGCTGTTGGGTATATAGTGAAACATTTGCCATTTGCAAGGCCAACAGCCAAATAGTACATCATTTCCACTATTTAGGCATTGGCCAAGGAAATAATCTCAAACAAGTTTATTTGCAATCTCCATGGCTGCTGGGAAAACTGGGGAGAGAATGTGGCATAACGACGACCAGAGCTGCAAGCGTTGGTCCTGGGGACCCAGGTTCAAGTGTCGGCATTCGCTCAACATCCTGTGATTCTGCGCAAATCACTCAATCTCCCCGTAACTATCAAAATTGAATGTGTCTTTGAGTAATGTAACTGGTGCTTATGTAAAGCACTCCAATACCTTCAGGTCAAGTTTGCGCTATTTAAAAGCTATTAAAAATCATTGGGCCTCATTTATGAAAAGTGACGCATCGCTGCGTGAAAACAGCGATGCGTCACTTTTCACTGCGCTCTCCCTGCGACATGATTGATGCGTCATATTTATAATATGACGCATCATGTCACAAGGAGTTACAGATACGTCAGTATTTCTGACGTATCTGTAGGCGCAAAAGTGACGCATTGCTGGAGTGTGTCACAAAAGTGACGCAACTCCAGCAATGCTTCCTTTCACATGGGGAAAGCCCCATGTGAAAGGGCTTGCGTCAGTCTTACGCCTGCTGTGATACAGGCGCAAGATTTTGACGCAACAGCATCCTAAAAGTGACGCAGTGAAATCTCATAGATTTCACTGCGTCACTATTACAAGGCTTTTTGAGGGTGAACGCCCCCTCTGCATACATTATACCTGACGCAGGTATAATGTAGCGCAGGGGTTTACAAAATGACGCATCTGCTTAGATGCGTCACTTTGTAAATAGTGCGCATCAGGAGGCATGTTTTACGCCGCCGATGCGTCACAAAAAGTGACGTATCGGAAGCGCAAAACGCATGCACGGCCTCAGAAATGAGGCCCATTGTATATAACGTCTGCTGTTTTGTCATCCACCGGTGAAGGTTCTTGGCAATCTGCAAAGCTGCTGGAAAAATAGTGTATAATCTTTGCTGCTTAGCTGTTGACTAGGTGAATGCTGAAGTTTTTTTGCTGTTTACTTGGTTGCTAGTCAAATAGTATCTAATTTATTATATTTAGCTAACAACCGGGTAAATATTAAAGTTTCTCTGATATTTGCATGGCCGAAACAGTGAAGAATCTAGAAGTAGTTAACCAGTGAAGTTTCTTCTCTATTTAGAAGGCCATCGTCCAAAACAGTAAATAAGCTCCAATGTTAAGCCAGGGCCTGGGTAATAGCAGAGAAAATTCACTATTTACCCAGTGGTCAGCTAAATACACACCACATATAGATAAATGTGTTTGGAAAAATAATATATGCATTTATATTGTTCAAATATAATATAATTGAATGAATACTTTAGTGAGCATAATTAATAGTGAGTATTAACTACTGTAGTTTCTTTTATTCAAAACCACAGACAAAATACCAATTACACATTAAAATTGCTCTCATGTTTGTTCATGTATTGAATGTTTAAAATTGGTACTAAAGGTATCAATATAAATATATATATGGTTTAAATATACATATAATACACACACAAAATGCAGTCATTTTTAGGTATCAACTTTATTTTGTGTTTTTGTTTGTGAATCAGTGATATCACATGTCAACTATATTTGTTGTACAGTCAAACATACTGATTGCTAAACTTGTACATAACAAGAGCACAATAAGGTCAAGTTGAATCGAGAGGCGAAAATCTTCCTCAGGCCCTTTTCCATACTCTGTAACGAACTTATGATCTTTCCTGCTGGTCTGCTGGTTATGAGCTGCCACAAACTGGTACTGGCCAGAACAACTCTTGCTGAGAGTAGCTGATAGGACTAGCCTGCTGTAAGCCCTCGACTTACATTTCAGCCTTTGACATTGTCATTGATGATCGCAGAAGCAACAAAACATCAAATTGATTGCAGATTTAAACTTTCAGGGTCCAATTCACATAGATTTATCTACTTCTTAATTACTCTTATAATAATCCAGCGTGACCATTTCAACATTTTTAAAACACACAAATGTGATGCAGGTAATGCCTGGCCACCTCTGCAGTCCATGTTTTTGGGGGTATACCTGGAAAACCTTTGAGACTTTCCTTTTTCCATGTGGAATAGCTTCGTTGCTTGCAAACCATTTGCACAGAGGTGGTGTTCGATTGCTCTAATGTAGCTTTTTTGTGATGTGCCGTCGAGGAGGATAACGCGAGGAGCTCATGTGGAAGCAGCGAGGTGGGTGAGGGGCAGTGTTGGACAGCAGAGAGGGCATAGAACTGCTGTTGACAGCTGCTGTGGACGGCGGTAGCGGTTATCGGGCAGGTCGAAACAGGCCAGGCTAGGGCCTGAGACTGGAGACTGAGGCTGGAGACGGTGAGCAGCATCGCAGCGTACCCTTTGATTAGCCGCTCAAGTTATACTCTTGGAACATCAATGGATTGGCTAATAAACTGTGTGACCAGGACATTCTTTTATATCTATGTTCCTTTGAAATTGTCTTATAGCAAGAGACTTGGTCACAGAAGGCTTATCATCTGGAGGGCTACAGAAATCGATTCATTCCTGCTACTAAACAACAGAAGTATGTCCGCAGCACTGGTGGCCTAGCCATATACGTATCCACTACTCGTGTAATTCGCCCAAAGAACACAACAACAACACTGCAGGGCTGTAAGTAATGGGCCCATCTCTCAAAACAACTAATGGCCAGCTAAAGAGGATAGTCTCAACAACAATATGAGAGCGAGAAGTCAGGAGACGGGTCCGTTCCTCTTCCCAAATAATAGTATGAAAAACAAAAAGAACAAGTCTTTTTAGCTATACATACACCTCTCCTCTAATTTTGGGTAGGCGTACCAGGTGTCTGTACTGCCTAAGAAACCCCAAGGTTTTGTAAAAGAACCCTTACTCACCTACATAGTAGGTGACATGCTTCATCATAGGGTTCTAACCCTGGTGAGACCACTCATAGGATAAGAAGTATCACATTTACATCCTTCACATATCCATCACTCTTTCAACATTGACCAATACTCTCACCAATAAAACATAGGTCAAAAATACTGAGAGCATTTGAGTCAATTTTTAAAAGCACAGCACCTGAGCACTATTCACTCACTTTCACCACCTCACCCTCAAAAACAAGGTGTCGCAGCACACCCTGGAAACATTCGGTGACCAGGGTGGGAATCCTATGATGAATCATGTCACCTACTAGGTAGGTGAGTGAAGGTTCTTTTACAATATAGCCTAACCCCCTCCCCTTGCAGAGAAGTTTTATTATTATTTATTAGAAGATCTCTGGGCTTTGTTTGTGGACCCCATACCTTAGCTTATAGATGGTAGATCTACATCATAGGTGCTATCTCGCTCTTCTCTCTGGCAAGGTCCCTCTCCAAGTGTGTGCTACCTAGTTGTGTATTCCAATAATACTAAAGAACCTTGTCCTAAACAACAGCTGCATCGGTATGTTCTGTCTAGGTGCTAAGGCCTGACCAAAACAGTGTGAACACAGTAATGGGTTCTCATGTGAAAACGGCAATAGAGACTGTTGCAGAAATAAATTCTAGCAGTAACACGCGCAAAGCAGCGGGCAATCTGCAGCGTTCTCATGCTGACTTAGAGAAGATGACAATGTCCCCATGAGCATGTGACACAGGCACCGCCATGGGAATAGCAAAGGACCGCCTGCCATAGTAAGAGTTACACATTTTATACTCTTAATATGTTTGTCGGTGCTTGCGTGGCTTTGGCACAGCAGAGGCGGCATTGCACTGTCTCCGCTGCATCAAAGTCATTTTCAGGCCCTAAGATTTTTGTGGCCCTAGGTGCAAAAGAAACTAAGGGCAACCAAATGCTTCAAGTACCTAGGAGTCCATTTCAATGACAATGGTAGATACCGGAACCAGAAGAAGTAGGTAAAGAAGAAAGGCATTGCTTCGCTCTCAGATCTGTATACACAAAGACAAAAGGACCTACGCTCATGCCTATCCTTCAGCTGGCCCAAGCAAAGATTATCCCTACCTTAGCTTTTGGGAGCAAGGCTCTTAAAGGATGGGACAGTGCAACCCTCGACAGAATGCTCTTGAAGATATATAGAACAATATAGCAGCTTCCCTCTCATACATCACCAGGTGAAATAACATTGGAATTTGGCATATGCAAGCAGACATTGGCACAGAAAGCAGCCATTGCGATAAGTTGTCACAAGCTCAGGGCTGCTAAAGAAGGCACTTTGGTCTACCACCTATGGACTCAATTGGAAACAGAGCAAAGGTCAGTGGGAAAGTGCTAACTGTCTGAAGCTCTGAACATGCTTGATTTAACAAACATCTGGACCTTAACTATCAGCCATCAAAAAATCAAAAGGGTACAAAAATCAGCACAAAAAAGCTTTCACTGATGAATGAAATGAAATGAAATGAAAAAGGGTTACGTAAAGGCGTCTTAGTGCTGGAGCTGTCTCATCTTGAAACAGAGGGGGTAGACTGAAATTAGGAATTGGGCGAAAACAAAATTTTTTAAGGGCCTTCCTAAATAGTTGTCTGTTAGTTTGGCATCTCAGGCTGAAAGGCATATTATTACAAAGTTTAGGGGCCAAATGAAAGAAACTTCTTCCACCCCACCCTGGGGATGACCAACAAAGAGGCTGATCTAAGACTGCATTGACTAATATGCCATTTAATTTGATTGTTACAATATGCATGTCCTATCCAGTAAGGGGTCTTGTGAACAATGCACAAGCAATTAAACAGTACCCTTGCCTGGACGGGCAGCTAGTGCAGCTCTCGGATCCCTTTGGACACTTAGCTGAATTTGGGTAGTTTAAGTAACAATCGTACTGCCACATTTTTAAGTGATTGAAGTTTACGTATGGTCCCTTTATTTGCACCTAAGTAAAGGACATTACAGTAGTCAATCCTTGATAGCACTAGGGTCCGATTACTGCTTTCCTTCGATTCATCGGGATAAACTGAAGAATATTTCTTATAATCCTCATAGGCATTGAACACGGTTGGGGATAATGAAGACCCCCCGCCACTCCACATGGTAGGGCATAAGGTTGTGATTTGTGCCCACCCATCGTAACAGTTTGTTCTCTGTTTGTTAAGAATGATTTTAGTATCTTAGAGGCTACACCACTGATCTCCATTTCAGCTAGGCGTCGATAAAAACTTGATGGTTTACTGTGTCGAATGCCACTAAGAGGTCGAACAAGACAAGTATTGCCTTCCCTCCTCTATCCAACGGGATGCGGATCTCCTCGGTGGCTACAATGAGGGCTGACTCCATGCTATATAAAGGTCGAAATCCATTTTGTTCTTGGGCCATTTTATCATTTCACTCCAGGAAATCCAGCAATCTTTGTTAAGCGTTTTTTCCCAAAATTTTGAAGGGAATGGCAAGCAGGAAATTGGCCGATAATTTTTCACTTTGGTGGGGTCTTGAGGCGTATGGGCGCCATGATTCTTCGCGTTCCAGCTGTCTCTTCTTTCGTTTGATTGTACTTGCAGATTTAAGTTCTTGAGATCAACTCCTGAGACAAATGCGATAGTTGTTCGAGACTGAAGTATGATGGCATGTACGATGTCATTTGCAGCATAACTTAAGGTGAGCAGTCAGCGAGACGGGAGTTTTAATCACCAGACACTCGTGTCTTTATGTTGAGTTAACTTTTTGACGGTGTACTTTCCCGTATTCACCCAGTATCGTTTGTATGATTTATTACAGATATTCAAGTGATCGTCTATGAGTAAGGTACATCAGTTTTTCACAATCGAGCACTGGCGAATAGTCGCATAGATTAGCTGTGCACCATTCAAACTAAGGTTTATGTTTTTTTCACAGAGTCTTTTTCGGCACTGTTGACATCACGTGAAATTCAACCATAGTTCAGTGGTCGAATAAAAGGTCAGTGAAGGTGGTGTTCCGCGAGAGTTGCCTTCTCGACACGTTTCTTTCTGAGAAGCATGGAGAGGGATTTTGAAGCATGGATTATCTTTAGCACCCACGATGTTGTCTCTTTAAGTTTGTCAGTAATGCCACGTGGCACATGTAGTATAAGTCACCTTTCACTGCATGCAGACCTAAAAAATAAGACCAACCTAATTTACTACTTAGAGTTATTTACTGATGTGTACAAATGAATACATTACAAGCACGTGTGAATGCACGCTGAAGTACTCAGAATGTATTGTTTAGCATCAACCCGTCTCGACGTTGTCCGGGTATGAAATAGAATGTGTGTAATGTGTGTATTTGGCAAGGGCAATTTATTTTAAAATCTCGCGGTAGACAACATTTTTTGTTTCATTAGAATAGGGACGGAGAAGAGCCAGCTGCAGCCCTGGTTGATGTTAGCAGGCGCGTGTAATTGGTGTAGTGATCCGCCACCTGAGCCCGGCTACAGCCCTGGTTGATGTTAGCAGGCGCGTGTAATGTCGCTGAATGAGAGAGTTATCAGCCGCGGGTAAATCCGTTTAATGAGAGAGTTCAGTGACAGCGAGTAGGAGAGGCTGCAGTAATTGTCCCCGCAGATACGCTCATTTGCGTGTTCCCCTGCTTGAGGCCCAGATGCAGGCCTGTTTGATGTTAGCAGGTGCGTGTTCCCCCGCTTGAGGCCCAGCTGCAGCCCTGGTTGATGTTATCAGGCGCGTGCAATTAGTGTACTGATCCGCCCCCTGAGCCCGGCTAGAGCCCTGGTTGATGGTAGCAGGCGCGTCTAATTTCGTTGAATGAGAGTGTTCAGTAACAGCGCGCAGGAGAAGCTGCAGTAATGTTACTTACCAGGCCTCCAGCTGAACGCATTTGTCATGCCCTCAGCACACGGCCACAGCAGACGATCTTCTGATTAATGTACGACCCACATGGCATGAGGGGCGGAACGTAGCACATGCCCCCAGCGTTTCTCACGCCCCCAGCGTGCCCCTTGATGCGGTGCAATTGCGTTCACATGGCATGAAGGCCCGACACACGCCCCCAGCGTTTCTCACGCACCCAGCGTGCGCCTTGATGCTGCGCAGCAACGTAATTGGCGCATGTATGTACGACTCACATGGCATGAAGGGCGGACACACGCCCCCAGCGTTTGTCACGCCCCCAGCGTTTGTCACGCCCCCAGCACACGCCCACAGCCCACGATGTGATGGCCGTACCACACGCCCCCAGCGTTAGTCACACCCCAAGCCCACGCCCACAGCACAAAGTAGACACGCCCACAAGGGACTACTTTGCTGGCACGGTTCTTTTACCTTTTAAATTTATATGGTGTCCTACGGTACAATTGTATGTCTTGCATTGTATGATTGTGATGAACACCACTGTTTCTTGAAAAGTTAATAAAAACAATTAAAAAAATATGTATATGGTGGCCGTCTGCATAGCCTATGTCCTTCTGCTGCAACTGCCCTTTCCAACGCTGTATTGGATGTTGTGATTGGTGCTGTGGTTACTCAGATTACCCACCTCAAAGGTTTGGGCTCTCTCTTTATAATATAGTATGGATTATTAATGAATAGATAACCTGATGTGAGATTCAGCATTTTTGAGTGGCTTGCATAATATTGTATTTTCAGCTGAAATGATGAGAATGATCTATTAATATGAACAAAAGCTCTTTATGTAACAGCATATCACATTGTTTTATATACAGTGGCCCCTGAGGAAGGGATGCCTGTCCCGAAATGCATCGGGCCCAACAATCAGCAATCGCCGTTTATGTTGTATTGTAATATTGAACAATATGTAACGTTGTGTCAAATTTGTTCATGAAACACACAAGATTTACACTGTATGTTGTTATGAATTGATAACAAAATGTGTATGTAAGCAAATTTTGAAAAATCTGAAGTTTAAATGAAAACAATGAAGAAAAGTAAAAGATAATTAGATTCACAATAAAAGAAGTTGTGAAGAGTTGAGATTAGAAGTATATCATCTTTTGGAAACAGTGAAACAAGTGGAATACAAATTAAAATAGCTGTGCGCCAGGTAAGGTCGTGACAGAACGTCATGTACCCTTATTCTTAGATGATGTTACACGCCTGTAAACATCTGAAACAACAGTGCTACTTAAACAAACTTTACAATGGCTGTTCAAAGGTAATGTTTGTGAAACTAAGGATGGGGGTAATCCCAATGTATTATCCAGCCTGGAAATGGGGTGAAGAACAAGCAAAGTCTTGGCATTTGCGGGGGCGCTAGAGGGCGCGCACGCAGAATGGCTACACTGTAGTGAGGCTCCTGCAGCCTGGCCAGAAAATCCTTAAATTAACCTGACCGACCAACACCAACCCGACTTACTTCATGCAAGGGTGTCGCAGATGGTGACCTGCAGCTCCGGTGAAAATTTGAAAGTGATCCGACCTCGCAGACTGAAGTTATAAGTGACGGAGTGGCAGACCGAGGGCGGCGCCTGAACTTGGTGGATCAAGCAGTGGGGAGCGAGCGGCTACTTAACACCGCGGCGGCACACGAGGCACGCAGGCCTCATGAGATAGAGCAATAGAGAGACCCCCAACACGAGTCGTGTCTGCGGCGAGGAGTCACAGGTAGCACCGGAGCGACATAGAGCACTGCTACACTCCTCGTCAACGCCCGGCGGGGCTTCTGGATGCTGGGGGGCTGAGCGGCGACATGCTGGCTTAAGGGGGCCGCGGCTCTGCAGTGAAAGGCGCTGATTTTTACCGGGCAAAGGTGAGGTGAGCCTAACAGCGTGGAGCACGGCACCGGTGGGAACGGGGAGCACAGCCCAAGCTCCGAGGTGGAACAAGAACCCCCCCACCCCGCCGCACGTATTTGGCTGCAATAATAGGGTTCGGTCTAACGGGCTGACTGAGTGGACATAGAACACTGCTACACTCCTCGTCAACGCCCGGCGGGACTTCTGGATGCTGAAAGGCTGAGCGACGACGGGCCGGCTAAGGGGGCCGCGGCACTGCAGTGAGAAGCGCTTATTTTTACTGGGCGAAGGTGAGGTGAGCCTAACAGCGGCGAGCATGGCACCGATGGGAGCAGAGACTGCGGCCATGGCTCTGCAGTGGAGCAAAGACCCCCCCATCCCTGCCGCACGTATCTGGCTGCAATAATAGTGTTCGGTCTAACGGGCTGACTGAGTAATGCACGGTCCGTATTAGAATTTGCCAAATGGAGTCACTATTTTGTTGGGCCAAGGACTCGGATGTGGCATAGGCACTCTACAGGTACCGTGTACGGCGTTGAACCCCCAGCCTCCATAGCGGGCGTTTAGCCCGCTATGGACCCTGCCCCGTGCTAGGACGGGCCTGGCGGAAGCGGCGACAAGCCTCGAGGAGGGCGGCCCTGATGCGCGGCTGATGGTGCGACTGGGAGCCAGGGGATACCAACCAGGGGAGGCCTAGAACACACACACAGGCATGAACTGCGGCGCTGGGCAGGCACTCAATATCTTGGCATATGAACTGCAGCGGCGAGGAACGGCAACAGTGACATTTGATGGTGGAGGGAAGCTGTTTCTCAGCTACCCCCGGTGTTAGCACCTTGGAGGCATAGCAGACTACTTTGAGCCCTAAAAGTGAGAAACTACACAAGAATTGGACATCAGCCAGCGGCACAATTACGTCACGAACTCTCGATTAGATAAGTAACTTTACATATTGCCTCACACTGTCTTACAGCTGTGCAAATAGGCCCTTAGGACACCTGAATTTTGCTGCTTCTCACCTCGGTGCCACATAAGCGAGGTGATAGTACAGCCCTCCTGCTGACTTACCACGTTATCTATTAATAATAATTATGCCATAATGTGCCGGCATATAAGTGGCGGTATCGGACCGTAGGTCCTGGCGGAGCTGGCTGGCCTGTCTGCCTTCACGGACAGTGGATTTGCATTGCTGCATGCTTAGGCCCAACCCTGGAGGCACTGCCACTGGGGCCACGAGAACAGGACGCCCTTGCTGCCGCGGAGTGACGGCTGCTGCCCACAAAAGCTCCCCACGCCCATTGTACTGGGGAAGTAAGGACTAATACCTGCCTACATATCCTTACTTTATTGATGGACTACACCTTTCGTTTTGCCACGGGACTAAGGGAGGTGAGAATCATTTTACTGGAGTTAGTGTGTTACGCTACTATTTCCGTTCAGAGTGATACATACGCTTGCATCGCCTAGTGACTCCTTGTGCAACGATAGTAGGCACGTTTAGACGCACTGAATTTTGCCCATGAATACAGGCTCCTGCCTTTCTGGAGAAAAATGGGGGAAGCGACCCTCGCCAGATCCCACAAGTCCCTATAGAAGACTCAAAATGGGCAAGCAGGACAATCGACAGCCTAAACTGACCTTTGAGTCCGCAACTACCAAAAAAGGATTGCGGAACGCACCAGACGCAGGGAGCTCGCGAAGCCCATCTGCCAGTGGAGCGAGTTCTAACTCATCCACGTCGGACATACAACAGCTGATGCTGGAAATGAGACAGGGGTTTGCCACAAAAGTGTATGAAGTTGACCAAATGTTGTCTAGGATGGAAGCCATTGCACAAAAAATAGATGTACACGAAGAACGGATCACCAAAACGGAAAGGAGAATCTCTGATAACGATGACACCACGGCCTCGCATACCACTCAACTCTCGAGAATGGATAATGTCCTCAGAGTTATTGCTGCGAAGAATGAGGAGTTGGAGGCCCGCAGTTGGCGCAATAACATTCGAGTCATAGGCGTACCGGAATCCACCAACACGGGGCGCATGGAAGAGTACGTAGAAAAGATACTCCTTGCTGCAGTTGGGCCTGAAGCGTTCTCCAAACACGTTATCGTCGAAAGGGCACATCGCTCGCTTGGACCGAGGCCTAAACCAGGGGCCCCGCCAAGACCCATCATTGCAAGGCTCCTAAATTACAGGGACCGAGATACTGCATTGCGAGCAGCACGTACCAACCAAAAATTGGCATGCGGTGGAGTCAGTTTTTCCATTTACCCAGACTTTACACCCATAGTGCAAGAACAGAGATGTAAATTCCTTGATGTCAAGAAAAAACTCTGTGCATTACAGATAGACTATGCGTTACTGTACCCTGCGAAATTGAGAGTGACCCATCAAGCAAAGCAGCACTTCTTCACGAATCCGCAGCAAGTGGACGATTTTTTGAAAACTCTGAGACAAGCGAGACCGGGACGTCGAGAGGACGAAGATGAGGGAGAAGAAGATGAACAATTGATGAATGGAGAAATTTAACTGGGAGTTTTCTGAACATTGAGGGTCTGTGCTGTCCTACTGACATTCACTAAGGGGCCCACAGAGACGCCTCTATCGTATGAGAACAACGCTACTGGTCGAGAGTACCATGGACGGGTACTGGACTGTTGGCGGTAACGTATGCCAAGCACCACCCCCTTCCCTTAGATTGTGCCCGACTGAGGCCGTACAGGACAAAGGGCAAGGTGTAGGGGGTGGATATGTGCACTCCTCAGATGACCCCGATAGGGAATACTCCAATGGTCATGTTTGGCGCGTTGTGGTTTTTGGGTTGTTTAATTATTATTCGGGGTGGTGGGTGGGATGGGGATTCTGGCAAGTTGGGGATGCTTCAGTGGGAGGGGGGAGGGGCAAAGGATTTTGAGGTCTATTTGATGTTCTATGCTATTATGAGTGATCCTGATGTCTTTTTATGGAAAATGCATAGTAATGATTGGTTAGGGGGCGAGATGCGTATGCTGTTTGGAACAGTGAGAGGGAAGAGGGGTGGGTGGGGCTCGACTGATGTTGTGTCCTGGGTTGCGGGTAAGGGAAGGACGTATCCGGAGTTACCCCAATGGGGGGAGGATAGTGCTCCACTCCCTGCATTGTTTTGGATAAGAGTTATTGCATTGACAATTGGAACTATAGTAGAGGCTTCTATTCCTGACAAGTTGGGGATGTTTCAGCTAGGGGAGGGAGGAGTAGGGGTGTTTGAAAATGTTGTTACAGATTTGGGCGAGACTAATATCGAAGAGATGCTATTTCTAGATCCAACAGGATTGCAAGATGGCGAAAGGCGGGGGATAGCCCTCGCAGTGCATATAGAACACACACGCATTCTTTCACGATACTGCACTGGCATGTAGAGTAATACGGGGCCCGGGCTGAATGACTGCCTTGCTTGGGGAGAGTTGCAATCCCCGAGTGGCACTGCTGGCGGTGGCTGGCCCGTGAGGCTTTCTCTGACGCACTGCATACTCTCGCTAGACCAGCATGATCATGGGGGACACTAATTTAAACATACTGACATGGAACGTGAGGGGCCTGGGAGACCCGAGGAAAAGGCGACAAATTCTATCTTACCTGGACCGCCACTCAGTGCACATAGCCTTTCTCCAAGAAACCCATTTTAAAGCTCAGGCTGTTCACACCTTTGCCAGTAGATGGGCGACGCACACTGCCTTTTCCTCCTACTCATCATATTCTAAAGGTACTGCGATACTAGTAAAGAAGGGCACGCCCTTTGTTCTGGTAGGCACCAAAGTAGATGCTATGGGGAGGTATTTTATGATGTGGGGTAGACTAGGACATATTGCAGTCACGTTAGTATGCTGTTACGGCCCCAACATCGATGACTCTCAGTTTTTTACAGACTTATGGGCGGCCATTGTAGGCACGGGCCCACAGCACCTCCTCTGGGGGGGGAGATTTCAATACTACACTAGACCCGGCTAGAGACAGGTCTCACCCTGCCCCTCATCATTACATTAGGGCTAGAACGACGTTACTCGCGTCACTTAAGGATCACAATTTGATAGACACCTGGAGACACCTGCACATTGACATGATGGAGGGTATGCATTTCACGGCACAAGCACGCTCATGGGCGAGGCTTGATTATATCTTTATATCTCCAAAGTTTTACGCTGCACTTGTGAAGGCACAACACCTCCCTAGAACATATTCTGATCATTCGCCTGCAAAAGTCACGTTGAGGTCTGCGGACCTAGGCCCCCCGGCGACGGCCTGGCGACTGCAACCCATGATGCTACTGGATACTGCATTTCAGGAGGAACTGCGAGAAGAATGTTTAGATTTCTTCAAGCGCAATAAAGATTCTGTGAATGACATAGAAACTATCTGGGATGCATTCAAGGTGACTGTGAGGGGGATCTGCATTGCTAAGGGGTCAGGGGTTCTGAAGACTATAGTGGCACGACTGACGAAATTAGAAGCTGAACTCAAACACCTTGAAGCATCATTAGCTAACTGTCCTGATGATACCACCCTCTCGCGCATACGTGAAACATTGACCGAATATACCGACGAAGCCGCTAGGGAGTCCATTTTAGAGGCAAGCATTGGATTGCTCGCCGTTTTGGCGAAGGCGAAAGGCCAGGAAAGGCACTGGCTGCGACGATAAGATTGACGCGTCCCCCTAATATTATAGTAGAACTTGAAAGCTCGGAGGGTGAGGTGTGTAGAGATACCACGCAAATTCTTAACACTTTCGTGGCACATTACAGCACATTATACACGTCCACTAGGACTGGTGATTTACACTTACAGGAATACCTTGATGAGGTGTCCCTGGGGTGGCTCAGCGAAGCACAGAGGGCATTTCTGAGTGCCCCTTTTGAATTGGATGAGGTGCGTGATGCTATTATGCACATGCAGTCGGGTAAGGCTACGGGACTCGATGGAATCCCAATAGAATTGTATAAAACGTACATTGACTTTATGGCACCGGTGCTGCGGGAGGTCTACGAAGACGCACTTGAGGTGGGCCAGTTGCCCCCGTCTATGCGTGCAGCACTTATCACATCACTTTTGAAACCTGGGAAGCCGGGAAATAAATGCGATTCCTACCGGCCCCTTTCATTGCTTAACTGCAACGTGAAAATCCTGGCGAAACTGATTGCTACCCGTATTAATCTACTACTTTCTAACTTGATCTTACCCGACCAATCAGGCTTCGTGCCTGGCAGAGCGACGTCCCATAATTTAAGCACCTTTTTCTCAGTTCTAAACACAGTGCACGAAGACCAACCGATGGCTGCCATTTTCCTTGGCGCCACTAAGGCATTTGACTCATTGGAATGGGATTATGTGTTCCAGGTAATGGAACGCATGGGTTTCCCAGCCATATTTATCTCATGGATTAGGTTATTATACGAGTCTCCAGTGGCCAGAGTGCTTATAAACGGCAGGCTTTCGTCTGAATTTCCTATTACTAGGGGCACCAGGCAAGGCTGCCCCCTGTCACCGCTGCTGTTTGCCATAGCTACAGAACCACTCGCGGCAAAGTTGAGACAGCATCATAGGGAAAAAGCGCTGAGATGTTTCCAAAGACAAATACTAATATCTATGTACGCATATGATATCACCTTATATGTGCGAGATCCCAGTGAAAATTTAAATCCAATTCTTAGAGAATTTATTCGATTTGGTAGGCTCTCCGGAGTCCAGATCAACTGGGGCAAGTCCTGTATTTTTCCACTCACGGCATCCACCGGACAGTTTGTGCTAGACTACCCAATCGCTTGGTGCGAGGGGGACTTTAAGTACTTAGGTATCCACATAGGAAAAGACCGGGATGAACTATTGAGGGCCAATTATGGCACGACGATGACTCGTATTACAGACAATATCACGCGTTGGATTACACTACCTCTCTCCATGGCAGGTAGCACGTCTTTGATTAAAATGGTGATACTGCCACAATTACTATATCTCTTTTTGAACATTCCTTTTTACCCAGGCAGGTTTTTCTTTCAGCAACTCCGAACGGAGCTTATCAGATTAGTATGGGGCGGGAAATCGCCTCGGCTCAAATGGGACATCCTCACTAGGCCATACAACCAGGGCGGATTTGGCGTTCCTGATTTTGAGCTGTATTATCAGGCCGCCCAGGCCCACTATGCCTTTTTCTGGGTACGTCAGCCTAACTACATGCCCCAACTAGCGGCGGAACACTGGCTGGCTCATCCAATCCCCATAGAAGAAGCACTATATACCTTAGTCCCAGGGAGGGATAAGACGCCCACAACAGTGATGAGTACGGTGACCGCATGGACCCAACTGGCTGCTAAATTGGAGATTAGCATGCTATACGCACCACTCTTGCCCCTCGTTTACCACCCAAGCATGCCCCTACTACAGGAAGCAGGATTTCATAAGCTACTGCACAGTATCCACGTCACGACGTGGGGCGACCGATACCATGCTGGAACATTCCGATCTATGGAACATTTGTATGAAGGCATACAGCCATCTCCCCTTGATGTTTTTTGTACATTAGGCTACGTCAGGGACTTAAAGGACTTACGCCTGACTTCCCTCATGAGCCTCTGACCATTGCACTGCTGCAACGCATCCTCCAAGACGATACACCTAACAAACTGGTATCGACAATCTACAGGTTGGTCCACTCATTAATAGATGCCCCACCTTTGGCGGCTAGAGCAAAATGGGAACAGGAACTACAGGTGCCACTAACGGACAAACAATGGGAATTTTGTCTACAACAGACAGAACGCATCTCCTCTAGCAGCAGATTCAGAATTATACTTTATAAATTTGTTCATAGACTGTATCACACTCCAGCCCGAATGTGTAGATTTCAGCTTCGCGACAATGATAATTGTGATAGATGTCATGCCCCTGGGGCAGATTTTCTACACCTGGCGTGGTCGTGTGATGAAGTACAGCTGTACTGGAGCCAGGTGTTTGCAGCATTGTCCAAAATGATTAACACTGAGGTAGAACCCTGCCCTATCCTTGCTCTCTTGGGATACGTAGAGCCCATACAAGCAGCACACCGCAAATTCACCGCACTCGCCTTTCTAGTTGCCAAAAGAAGAGTTGCTTGTAGATGGGGCAGGGGCAGAGCCCCGAAATTTAAGGACTGGATGCGTGATCTTACCTATTGTCAAGAACAGATCAATACATATTCTGAGCTATTACCAATAGCCTTACGGCCCACAGATATTTGGGCTCCGTTACATTGTTACCTACTGGGAGAGGATGCAGCCGCTGCGGACAGGTTGCCCACCTAGATGCACACTGGGGGCTCCTCTATAAGATACTAGTAGACACACAATTGAAATCACTGCATTGTGCATTGGAAATTGGGGTGCTGGAGAGAATACTGTATGATAGATACTTTTGGAATATGATATGGTATTATTGTGCGGTAATATATTAGCTGGATTGCACTTATGCTGCTTGTACAAAGAAACTGGGTGCTTAATGTTTCCCCTTAGTAAATATTATACTGCAGAAATTGTTATTCATAAATATGGGTGGGTGCTGCGGGCAACTCGAGATACAAAATGGCCGCAGGATGGGTAAAATGTGAGACCAGCTATTTACTGCACAGTGCTGGTATGATAAGATTATCTGTATCTAATTGCCCTGATGCTGTACATGCATTGTATTGACTATGACTGGAATATGCACACAGAAATGCACCTTAAAATAAATAAATAAATCTTTTTTTCTCTTTTTGATGTATTATCGCTCAAAATCTCAAAAATAAAGTTAAAAAAAAGTGTTGGCATTTGTAAACAGCAAAAAGAGGACATAATACATGTACTGTGCTTGTGCCCCACCCTTTTGGAGGACAAAAGAGAACTGTTACGGAGTGGGTGTGTTGCCAGGAGCACACGTTCCTGCAAGGAAGCAGTGCTGCTCTGCTTTGATCCATACAATACCATTCTAAACTATGCTCGAGTTAAGTTTATTCATCATTTCTCAAAAAAGGTTGAGGCCTCGGATTTTGCAGCTGATGGGCTGGGAGCTGATTAGGCTGTTAACCTTCCTGGTACTGGGCCTCTAAATGCACTTTTTTCTGAACTAGTTTTTAACAGGTGCTGGCTGACATCATCTGGCCAGGGCATTTAGACATCTTGACAGAGCACACACCCTTCCTGCTGTGAGTAAGGCTCCACTTCCAAATTATCTCAGTCACTGCACTTTACTCATACCTGCTTTTAATGTTTACAGTATAAGGTCATTTTAAGTATTTTAGCCAAACGTACTGCACTTTAATATTGATTTGGCCTGCTTCCTCGCTAAGGTGCTAATTGGCTGGCTTTTTAAAACATGTATTTTATAAGGTATTAGCTTTTTCCAAATATGTAACTTTGGATATAATGTTATTTTTAATATGTAACGCATTGCAACAGTTTTTAATAATCAAGCAATAAAGTCTAATTTACTATGTGGAATATTTTGCATGCAAAAATATAGTTATGCAAATGTTCATGCTAACTCTCTTTATGCCCCAAGGAAAAACCACTGCCACTACACCTCACCATTTTGGGGGATTTTTCATCCATGGAACAACATATACTACTGCTCTTGACGGGTAAAACTCTGACATTTTCCAAGATGAGGAGAGGTCTGAAATGAGTTTGTGAGTACCCATAATTGCATACGTTTGTTAATGTTCACAAACTTGAAGGTCATTCCTTTCCTGCAACCTTTTTGGTTTTTGTAAACAATTGTCATCTGCTTCCACCTCCCCCACTGGCAGAGGGAGGCTACATCAACTGCCTGCCGGTTGTGTGGCAAAGACATGGAAGACATGCCACACTTGTAATACACTTGTGCAGAGCTGCTGGAGGAAAGGAGGCAGCTGCTCAAGGACCATTTCAAACAAAGGTGGATCCACATATGGAGGTTACTGGTCTGCTTTGTGCCTGAGGATCCATAGTTTACCTGTTGATCACGACCCATCTAACACTTTAAGCGGTGGCATGACAAAAACCACATCTGCTCCTGATCAACTCTTATTGCATTTAAACTATACTGAGAGGTCGAAACCTGTTGAAACATCTTGCACTTTGTGCTCTATGCACTTGGAGCCAAAGTCTGGATGTCCCAGACATCATTCCACCATTCGATCATTAACAGTGGCCTTGCATTTGGCACCTTAAGCCCAGACGCATTTTGCACTTTGCGCTCTTTGCATTTGGAACTAAATTCTGGCTGCCCCTGACATCATTCACCTTTCGAGCATAGACAGTGTGCTTACCCGCTGGCCCTGCTACTTCAAAACACTCACAGGAGAACATTAAAGTGAACTAGAGGGAAGGGCCGGTTGACCTAAGGAATTCCACAACTGGGAGCTTGCACTTTACTGGGTGTCAGGCCAAAACATAGTCCCGATTGACTTCACTTTGCTGAGCGAACCATGTTGGGAAGGAAACTTGAGATTTAGCACTTTAAAACACTTGAAGGACTTTTTGCACATTGCCCACTTTGCACTCAACATGACCTGGGCCCATTGTGAAAAGTCTGGCTATTATCTGAAAATCCTGCTCTTTTTTAACTACATCTAGGCAAATATAAAATGTTTATGATGATCTATTTTTAGCCGGTTCACACCTGTAAGGTGCTACTACCAGTTAGGCATGCACAGTACTATATTTTACTGAGTGTATTAATGGTTTTATTGGTTGTTGTACTGTATTACAATGGTTTTCAATTGCTATGCAAATTAAAATAAACTTGAAAGTTGAACTTGAAACCTGTTGTTTTTATTTCAAGCCAGTACCACAAACAGGTATTGCTGGTAAAAATACCTAAAACAAAACTCATATTTTGCAGCAAACAACCTTAGCAAGCAGGGCGGGCCCTCTACTCCTCAAATAAGCGTATTTTTGAAAAACACGCAGGACCTGATTCACAAACTGCAGTTTGTATTAGGTAAAGTAGGACTACAGTAGGAGTACTTACTACAAATGCAATTCATAAACCTGCAAGGGAAAAGATTTCCCTGAACCTTCACTGTATTTGCTATGGGAAGATTCTCACACATGTAAGTTTACTGCTTAATAGCAAGAGTGGCTCAAAAATGGGTATAACGAAGGGGTTTAGAGAGGGCTAAGGATGTTTTAGTAAAAGACAGACACCCACCTACTCATTCACAAAAGAGTAAGCTCATTCCTACTCAAAAACTACACTTCTAAAGTTACTACAGATAGAAAGGATTCAAAACAGTGGAAAGTATACTCCAGCTCAGGCCTGGAATACGTTCAGCACCATGCAATGCAACCCACTGGGACTGCGAGATCCAACAATATTAAAAATAATGAAAACAGAGACTTCAGGCTTGATTTACAAAGGTAAATGTACACTTTTCTGTAAGTTTACTAACTTTAGGCATTCACAACGTATGTGCAGGGATCACTGATAAAATATCAACGACAAAAACAGCGACCCACAAAAATATTTTGGTAAAAATATCGTACACACAAATATCGACACTTTATACTTAAACAAGAAATTACACAAATATCAATAAGAAATATCGCCTAATTAAATATTGATTACAAAAATATCAGCAGCAAAAATATAGATAACAAAAATATTGATAAGATTAAATCATAAAGAAACACAACAAAAATATTGAGAACACTAATATCGACTACACAAATATAGTTAAAATACATATAAATAATATTTAAAATGCCATTTAACATAGAATAAACACTGTATACAAGTAATAAATTATTTAAAATATCCCAAATAAATTTAATAAAATATACCAACATATATAAAAATCATTAAATGATTAAAAACATTATAATATAATTATACTAACCCAAATAAATAAATACATTCACAATATACCATTAAATTACTATATTAAAAGTACACATATATATATAATATATACGAACAACAGATTTTATAAATTAGATTTATTAACAAATATATTTAAATAACAAAACCAAATAACTTAAATATAAACATTAAATAAACATTACATATATTTACCTAATTAAAAGGTAACTGGTAAAAAACTCAAGTAATGTAGCTCAACCAATGAATTTAAACTAAAAATGCACAAATCAATAAAACAATTTAACTAATTAACTAAACACTTTTTTAACACAATTTTACCATTTATAAGCTAAACACGGAGGGAGAGTGTTACTTTGCGAAAGAGAGACCAGAAAAGAAAGAAAATTGTTGTATCTTGAGTCCTCCTGCTGCTCAGCTAGAATGCATGTGATGTGGAATGTTGGATGGATGGAATGTTAGTGGTTTGTGAATGTCAGTTGGGTGAGGGCTGAGCAGCAGGACAGCTGCTCCTGATGGGGTTATCGTTTCATCTTATAACAACTTATCTTAAATAAAGTAACTTGAAAAATCTATCTGGAAAAATCCATCCTCTTATTGATTACATCATTTGGCGATTGTTGAGAAGAAGAATCTACGCATGCAACTTGAAAGAGTACTGGACTGAAACAGTGAAGAGAAGTCCAAGCTGTCGGAAGTGTAACTAGAAAAATGAAGAAAATAATAATTTGGAGGTAAATGATTTTTAAAAGTTATTATATCAACGTGTGTAACGTTGTCTGGCACAAAAGGAAAAACCCCATCAGTGACCCTGCCATCGGTCGCCCTAATACCCAGGTGTGCCAGAACAGTGTTATTCAAGGGCTTAATATCAGCCAAATTGCACTTTGTTTGGAGTTCGAGGGGCAAGGATAAGTCGAGCCTCAGTGGAGAGTGAAGGATTAATAACTGCCGCTTTGTTGTTTATTTGCGATCGGGGGAAAAAAATCGGGCCTCACAGAGAAGTGCGTCCATTATACCTGCCATTGTTTGTTTGGTGATCAAGAATAAAGATCAACCCATGAAGTGAAATATGGAGTGACAGTAACGTCAGCGTTAATCAAGTGTTTAACATCAGACAACCCACTTGCGCAAGACTTGTCGGTGTTAATCAAGGGATTAACATCAGTTAACCCAGGGGAGAAAGACCTTTCAGCGTTTTATAAGGGTTTAACAATGCCGATCTGAATGGGTTGTGGTTCGGGGGCTGAAAATCGAGCCTCGGTGTGAAGTGCAAAGAGTTGATGAATTGTACTCTACATGATGTTCTGGAAGTGGCGTTTGCCTGAGATTTCGGCGAAGGTTGGGAAACCACGCTGTGGTAACATTTTGTGTTTTCAGTGAAGGTTGAGGAAACGATGCGGTGGTAACATAACGTGAAAGATTAACATTGGTCAAGGTGTCAAATACATTTTATTGTTATGATCGTTTGATTGAACAAGGAGAAGTAACGGTTACCGTTTCTGTTTTGAAATCTGCACGAGACAGGTTTTCCTTCACAGCGAGCATCGGCGTCATCTTCTGTGACGACTTTTCATCTGGCAAAATGTTTTGGCACATGTGCGTGCCGTGAACCACCCGTCTCAACGTTGTCGTGCGTGCTTCCATTTTGATTGTGGCAAATCAAGGCATACATCGTGGGGAAAGGTATTGCCATTGGTGTTATCAAGAGGTTGTTTGCGAGAACCAGGTACTGTATCAGTTCATTGTTTGCACATGGTGTTAACTGATTTATGCGAAGTTAAGCAAGGAAAAATTAAGAAAATAGAATGGCACACGGAAGAAATCAGATTCGAAGGGTTATATAGGCTCAAGATTTGGAATCTGGTTTCAGAGCCAGGCAGTTACAGGAATTGCTCAAAGGTCTCTAGAATAGAAGCGGGTCGGCGTACACGGAGGGAACTGTGGAACATTTTTGGTCGCAGTAACAAGACTATGCTTCCAGTAATTGTGGTGGAAATGAGAGACCATGTTTGGGGCAATGTCCAGGGTCAAGGGAGGCTAATAAGCATGAAGACGTGGAGGAAAGGCCAACATCGGAAATGAGTTCCCAGAACTTGAGCACTATAGGGTGTACTATCCCTAAGTGTTGTTGTTTTTTTTTTCCTCTCATTTTCTTGAGTGGTGTCATATTGTTTGTGATGTTGGTTATAGGTGAATAAGTCACCAAGAGCTCTTTCACAACAAATGTTGTGTGTGAGTTGTGTCAAGATGTTAGGCAACTCCTTAGCTTGTGTTTGAGGGGGCCTATGTGTATGTAGTCACCCCTTGTTAGTGTTGTTTGGTTGTAGGTCTTTAGGTCACCCAGAGCTGTTCCACAACAAATAATGTGTGTGAGTTGTGTCAAGGTTTTAGGCAACTCATTAGTTTCTGTGTGAGGGGGCTATGTTGTTTGTGGTCACCCTGTATATGAGATGACTATGCTGTATATGGTCAGTCTTTATTAGGTATTGTGTAGTGTTATTTACACAAGAATGAGTTATGTGAGTGCTTGTTCTTGGTCTGAGGTGTGCACATTGTTTCCCGACGCATGAATGAGTTATGTGAGTGCTTGTTCTTGGTCTGAGGTGTGCATGTTGTTTCCCGGCGCATGAATGAGTTATGTGAGTGCTTGTTCTTGGTCTGAGGTGTGCACGTTGTTTCCCGGAGCATGAATGAGTTATGTGAGTGCTTGTTCTTGGTCTGAGGTGTGCACGTTGTTTCCCGGCGCATGAATGAGTTATGTGAGTGCTTGTTCTTGGTCTGAGGTGTGCACGTTGTTTCCCGCCGCATGAATGAGTTATGTGAGTGCTTGTTCTTAGTCTGAGGTGTGCATGTTATTTCCTGATGTATATATGGTGTTGAGGTTTGTTTCTGTGTGTCTTTCTTGTTGTACTGGTCTGGCCAACTGGTATGATTTGTGGCACATGGATGTAGGATGTAGGATTGTTGTTTATTTCAGGAAGTAATGTGATGCCTGTTCAGGCTGTAATGCGCAAGATGAAATAAATTTGTTGAGTGCGGTGTTTTAAATGTATTGACTATATGTATCATCTATTTGGTCTTTATCTTGATTGTTTCATCCATTTTATTGCACAATGCAGTTGTTCCCCTAACGAAGGGAGATATGTTGTATCTTGAGTCCTCCTGCTGCTCAGCTAGAATGCATGTGATGTGGAATGTTGGATGGATGGAATGTTAGTGCTTTGTGAATGTCAGTTGGGTGAGGGCTGAGCAGCAGGACAGCTGCTCCTGATAGGGTTATCGTTTCATCTTATAACAACTTATCTTAAATAAAGTAACTTGAATAATCTATCTGGAAGAATCCATCCTCTTATTGATTACATCAAAAATCTACACAAACTACTATATCAAATTATACTACAGCACAGGTAAGAACAAAACTTTTTTACAAAATATAAATACCTCAACTTAAATAATGAAAAGATCCACTTTTCTAAAAAATCAAAACTAAAGTGCAATATCACAACACCAATAAAATACAACACAAATATGTTATCAGGTACCTTATTTAACTCGACATAATAAAAAATATAAATAATCAAATGTACAACTTAACCTAAAAAGAAGGTAAATAGCTCAGATTTTTTAAATGTGTAAAAAGTACAAAGCATAACTAATAAACACCTTTTTCTTCACAGCTTTTACAAACTGCACCTACAAAGAACTTCTACAAAATTAAATTCCTCAACTACAAAAAGTATTATTTGTTTCAGTGCTAAAGAAAAAACAATACAAATAAATTAAAAACATGTCACATTTAAATAACATAACCATTTTTCAGAAAATAAAACAGTGAAAAAACAACAAGCAGCAAATTATCTCATCAACAAAACTCAAGAAACACTAAATTAAGTATTTTTTATATTATAAATAATACTAGCATTTTTATGATTCACAATAGCATATTTACTAAACACATATTTATATATCTTCACAGAAAAACCTCAGAAAATGGCAGAAGGTGCGAAGTTTATTACATCTCAAAAGGGGAAATTAATATTTTGCTACATGGGTTGCACTTACACCCAGGAAAAAGTTATAGAAAATAAAAACTCATTGGAAATGTAGCAAATATCATTCCACTGCCTGTTACTACAATAGATTTAAATGCTGTGAATGTTATATTGCACAATGTTGTAACTTATGTTTACCTGCTGCTCAGCCAGAATGAGTGTGGTGTGGAATGTTGGATGATAGAATGTTGGATGTCTGTGAGTGTCAGTTGGGTATGGGCTGAGTAGCAGTACAGCTGTTCCTGATGGGGTTTTCCTCATAACTTCTTGTGAGAACTTAAATAAAAGAACCTAACCAATCTACGCCAGAAGTCCGGACATCCATTTGTTTACAATACACAACCACCCCCCTAATGTGACTGAAGTGGAAGTAAGAGATGCCCTAGAGACAATAAGGGAATCAAGCAAAAGTTCCCAGCAGACAAGTACTCAAATTCAAAAAAAAAATTCAACCACAGTACCAGAACATGTCACAGGACAACTTCCTTCCATCCCCAACTTAAAAAGATGAATAGCAAAATCTAAGAGAACTTCAGATCAAACTCCACCTACCCGGCAAACTTTTGTAGGAATCCAAATCCGAATACACCAACACCCACAAAGAAGAAAAATTATTGCTCTATGACAACAAAAGTTACGAGAAAAGAATTATGATATTTGCAACTAATACTAATTTTCAAAAACTTAAAAACTGCAAAACGTAGATGATGGACAGAACTTATAAAGTTTGTCCCAAACCATTTTATCAACTTTATACAATTCACGGAGAATTTGAAGAGACAAATATCCCATTCATTTACGCATTGCTGCCTAATAAACATAACAGCACCTATATAGAAGTACTAACTACGATAAAACAATTCACCGAAAATTAATATCCCCAAAGAATAATATATAGGCAATGATTCCAGAAATACTGAAACTATACCCACACACTGCAATACAACGGTGCTACTACCATTTTAACCAAAGCATATGGAGGCACCTACAACAATCTACTTTAAGAATAGAATATTTAACTAACAGCAACTTTGACTACCAAATCAAAAAATTAATAGCCCTGGCCTACGTACCAACTATTGAAGTAGCCAATCACTACAACTTACTAATAGAAAGTCCTTTCTGTCAAGCCAATGGAACAAAATTAAGTCCCCTGCTCGACTTCTGGGTGGGAAGGTTACATAGGTCAGGGCATCATAGACAACCTAAATTTCAAATCCCCTGGTTGAATGTTTATGCCAGTGCTGTGGCTCAAAAAGGCAAATCAAACAACACAGTGGAAGGATAGAATAATACCTTCCATGCCACAAGGGGGAGAGGACAACCAACTTATTGAAGCTATTAAAAATGAACAAAGCTACCAGGAGCTCCGACTAGAGCAATCTCTAAGCAAAATAGTACCAAAACTAAGCAAACAAACGAAAACTATGTATGAATACCTTCAACACAAAACTAAGATGTATCCAAATACCCAAGGTCTAGAATGTCTAGACATAATTGCGAAATCAATTCTTTAAATTAAACCAAATAGCAAACCTTATAAACATAGAAAACATAACAACAAAGTATTTCTCTTTTTTCAATTAATAAATATATTTATGTGATAAAATGTAAATGATAACACAACATTATATGGCATAATATAAATATGAAAAAAAGCGAATGAAAAAATAAAATTTCCCACCCACAACAATAAAAAAATAATTACTTACAGTTGTGTAGCGGTAGGATATCCTCGAAAATTATAAAATCCACCCCAAACCAAGCAAAAATTAATCCATTGAAGAAAGAAACCCCCCCCAAAAATGTAAAAATACAACTGTAGAAAAGGAAAATCCAACGCCGTAATCCTCTGAATAACTAAACCCACAAAAACCCGAAAGTAATTTAAAAAAAAATGTTCCAACAACCTGGAAAAAAGGAAATGTATAGTAACTTGTTATCAAACAAGAAACAACATTATCGTTTATTTAAAAAAAAACACTCCATCTGTGCACCAAAGCCAGTACCTGTGAATATAAAATAAACAAAATCCACCCACAACAAAACTATTTTGTGTTAAAAATTGTTATACATTAAATTTAAATCCTTATTTTAAATGTAGAATTCTTTTTTTTAAAATGCAACCCCACTAATAACTTCATTTTCTATTCTGCTCTATATTAAAGAATTGGTCAAAAAGATTAACTTACACCTTTATGTATGCTTATGACATTTAAGTATTCGCAAACTACAAGCAGAGTTTTGTGACTGCATACTCAATATACTGTGTGTGCTGAGTTAGAAAGAGAAAAACCCCTCTAAGAATTATGTTTGTGCAGAAAGATGTCTCTTCTTGCACAAAAACAATCCTGTCTGCAATGAGGCACTCTTGTACAATGATGCATGGTGGCCTGCATTGGCGCTAGATGGCACTGAATGCACCAGCACAGGGAAAGAGCAGGAATGTGCCATATGTTTAAAATATGGCATATCTCGGCTCTTTCCATTTGACTCAGGGCAGCATGTTGTCTTGCTGTGTTTGCGCTGTATTGCATAATGATAATTATAGCCCTATGACCCTATTACAGATTGACGGTAGAGTCATGTACAAATTTGCCTGTATTTTTCCCCAAACTCATACTCTCTGACCTCTACTACTACTTGGAGATCTCTGGTGGGTTTCGCCATCTCTGGAGTTTGGACTCCCAGCTATTGGAAACAGAGGCCTTCAATGAGAAACACAAATCAAATCAATCTAACTATGTCTGTGCACTCAGGATTTGGAATTCTCTTTTCTGACTTTTTCACCATTTATTTGTACTTACTTTCAAGAAGCAACTAAAACTGTTTTTCCCTCTCCTATATTTCTTTCCATTATCTCTTTAGATATTTGTCTTTGCAATGAGCACTCTTCTTTGACAAATCAGTCACCACCTCTGTACTGAAATTATCTTCTGGCACAGGCTGACTGAATATAACTCTCCTCTCTCTTGTGCTCTCGCTCCTCCTTCTGCACGAGCTTATAACAATCCATTATGTTCTGAAACATCAATTGCCAATAACTCATTCCCAATGTGCTGAAGTACTGATTCATGTTTACTTTTGGGTGTTTTAATATAACTCCTCACATGTGCACCTGTGTATAGCGGATCCATGCATAATTTCTGACGAAATGTTTGGATCTTGCTGATAGTATATTCAAGCATGTATTAGTTTCTCTCTCTGTATGGTTATCTATCACATGTATTATGTATTTTGCTTCCATTTCTTCTACGTACACGTTGTATTATGTAAAGTGATCTGTTGCTCTCTGGCCTTATACGCACTGTAAAAAAAACTGTAAATACATTAATAATTAAAAATAGTCGGTGTTTATGCACAGCCCCCAGGATTAACTCTTGCTTTGCTGTGGAACATTAACTGAGTTTTAATATGTGATAGTCTGACATTGTTTTCATTTGCAAACAGGTTCACTGTGTGACTGGATACTGTCTCTAAATGACAAGATCTTTGTTTTCTGTGCCACTCTCGGAACTTGTCAGGTAGTTCCTGAGAGCTCTTTGTTAAATGTTAAATGTTAAATGTTAGGAGATTTCTAGAGCGCATGGCTGCCCGTGAGCGTCCCAGCGCTGAACAGAAGTACAGGCGGAGTCATGAGGGGAAGCTTACGGGAACAGCCAGGTCTTCAGAGATTTTCGGAAGGTCAAAAGGTTGGGTTGTGCTCGGAGATCAGGAGGGAGGGAGTTCCACAATTTGGATGCGTTATAGGAGAAACGCCGACCTCCTGATCGCGCTCTCTTAATCCTGGGTGGCAGAGTTAGGTGAGCATTAGAAGATCGAAGAGATCTGGAGGTGGTATATGGAATAACCAGATCTTTGAGGATGGGGGGGGCTTTGCCGTTGAGAATTTTGTGCGTTAGGCAGAGTGCCTTAAACTGCACTCGTTCCGAAACGGGTAGCCAGTGTAGCGCTCTGATGGCCGGCTTGGCCGAGCACCGACTCTTGGTGTTAGTAAGAATCCGTGGTGCCGCATTCTGCACTACCTGGAGTTTAGTTGTTACTTTCCGCGGTGCGCCAAGGTACAGTGCGTTTCCATAATCCAACCTTGACAAGATGAGGCCCTGGATCAGGAGTTTCCTTGATTGGAAAGGGAGCAGAGGTAGAATCTTCCGGGCGGAGCGCAGGAGACCGTAGCAGACTCCAGCCGTTTTCCTTGCTTGGGTATGCATGGTCAGTTTTTGGGTCCAACCATAGTCCGAGGCTTTTTATCTCGGATTTTGGGGTAGGATGTCTGCCCATGCATGGGGGCCAAAGAGAGTCCGGACGAAAGTGGGACTGATTCCCCATCACCAGTATCTCAGTCTTGTCACCATTAAGTTTCAAGTGAGATCTATCCATCCAGCTGACTATGTCTCTCAGGCAGGAATAGAGGTCGATGGTAGGATTATCCTGCTGACTGAGAGAGACAACCAGCTGGGTGTCATCCGCATATGTCAGAAGTTTGATACCATGTGGGGTAACAATATTTTCCAGAGGGGACATATAAACGTTGAAGAGCGTAGGGCTCAAGGACGATCCCTGTGGCACTCCGCAATGTACAGGGGTCTCCTTGGAGATGAAGTTACCCTCTATCACCTGGAATGTACGGTGGTGAAGAAAGGATTTCAACCATGACAGGGCAACACCTGTAATTCCAAGATCTCTGAGCCGCTGGGCCAGGATCTGGTGGTTGACCGTGTCGAAGGCCGCGCTTAGATCCAGGAGGATCACTGCCACTGATCCCCCTGCATCCATGATCTTCCTGGCCTCTTCGACAACCGTCACCATCGCTGTTTCAGTTCCCTGGCCTGGGCGAAAACCTGTCTGTGAAGATTTGAGTAACTCGTTTGATTCCAGGTAATTAGACAGCTGGGCATTGATGAATTTTTCTGTCAACTTCCCCATACACGGGAGAAGAGAGATGGGCCTAAAATTAGAAAGGTTGAGGGGATCTAGATTAGGTTTTTTAAGCAGGGCTCTGACCTTCGCCTTCTTCCACCTAGGGGGCACTGATCCATCTGCTAGAGAGGCATTAATCAGGTTTACCATTGGCGTAAGAATGGTAGATGCTACCTGTTTTAAGATTTTAACTGGAGCGGGGTCAGACGGGGAACCACTCTTAAGTGATTGCAGAATGGGGGGCAGAGAGTCCCTACTTATGGGAGTGAATTTATCAAATTTCAGATTGGGGTTCTGGATCTGCGTTAGGGACATAGTTGAGGAGTCCGTAAGGGTAAGCGGGGGGCGTTGCTGAAGAATATTTTGAATCTTTTGCTCAGTGGTTGTCCGATAGGTCAGTCAAGCATAAGGGCTCAGGTGTTTTTAAGAGTTGTTTTACGATTCGGAAAGTCTCCCTCGACGAGCAAGAGGCTGTACTAATTTTCTCCTGGAAAAAAGCTGTTTGGGCGTCTTTCAGGGCTTTTTTGTAGTTAAGAATAGCCATTCTATAGTCCCTCTTGCTATTGGGGTCGAAGTCTTTCCGCCACACTCTTTCCGCCTTTTTACAGAGTTTTTTCAGAAGGCGAGTCTCCTGGGTGAACCATGGAGAGGACATTTTTGTACGGGGTTTCAGGTGTGTTTTTTTGGGGAGGATAGTAATGAGAGAATTTTCAATCCAGGAAGAAAACTCCGCATCCGCTATTACGGGGTCAGTTTGATGAGTTGGCATGGAAAGTTCCAGGGCCTGCTTCCAGTTTTCGGTGTCAAGTTTGGCCCAGGGATGAGCCGGTCTACCGGAGGGTTGGTTAGGAGGAGAGATGGTCGAAATCTCACACCTGAAGGGGATGAGCAGGTGATCCGACCAAGGCAGAGGGATCGGGACATTTATTTTAAGATCGTCAATATTGCATATAATAGGATCAAGTAAGTGTCCCAGAGTATGCGTCGGTAAGTCGTTCTTTAGGTGGAGAGGATAGGTAGCCAGATCTGAGAGCAATTCTGAGGCGGTGTTATCGTTGCTGTTATCAAAGTGAATATTAAGATCCCCTAAGATTAACAGATTAGGTAAGGTGCTTGCCATAGCCGTGGAAAATTCCAGGAGGGAGCTGCAGAATTGTCCCAGGGCCCCTGGGGGACGGTAGATGAGGACTCCTGAGAGTGAATTACAAGGGGACAGTTGAACGCTAAAGTGTACGTTTTCACAATCCAATAGGGGGCTGTCGTGAAATCTGCATGACAATTGGTCCTTGTGAATGATAGCTATCCCTCCTCCCCTTCCCTTCCCTCGGTCCAAGTGTTGCACAAGATAGCCGTGAGGTAGCGCCTGTACAATATCAGACTCTACGGGGCAGATTTATGATGACTGGCGCATCCCTGGGGATGCGCCAGTCATCCTGCACCGCTGCTCCGCCACCCATGGTGCGCCGCATTTAAAATGCGGCGCACCATGGGGCAAAAACGGCACAGATGCGTGACGCATCTGTGCCGTAAAGGTGGCGCATTGCTGGAGCTGCGTCGCAAGCGCGACGCAGCTCCAGCAAGGCTCGGGAGTGCCCCATCTCCACAATGCTGTGTCAAGACCTACGCCTGCTTCAAGCAGGCGCAGGGTTTTGACGCAGCATTGTCCTGAAAGTGACTGAGTGAAATCTCATAGATTTCACTCAGCCACTTTTAGGAGGCGTTCCTGCGCAGGAACGCCCCCCCTGCGCCGGAACACCTCCTTAAGGCGCAGGGCTTTACAACGTGACGCATCTCCTAGTCCATGTTTTGGTCAGAGGCGCCATTTGAATGCAACCACCCAACAGCACGTCTTTTTAATGAAAAGCTGGCTAAAATATTAGCGCTGGACCTTCTCCCTTTTCTTTTGTGGAAGGGGTGGGTTTTTGAGAATTTGTGGTCTGCCCTAAATGGAAGGTTCCTAGCTGGTCCTATTTTGCCAGAGTTGCGGTTTCAGCACTACATCAAGATGTGCTGGAGGTGATTGGGGAAGCTTTGCAGAAGAGTGCTGTTCACGCTATCCATCTGACAACAGACATGTGGACCAGTTGCCAATCCCTTGATTACATGTGCATCACTGCACACTGGGTCTCTTTTGCAGGTATTAGAGAGAAGCTATCTGCAGGTGTTGACAGAGACACAATTTTTCTGGCTACTCGGAAACATGCAACAGTAGCCATGTTTGCCATGGAGAAATCTCATACTGCAGTAAACATTTTGGAGGAGTTTAACAGTAAGGTTTTTGAATGGCTGCATCCAAGAAAGTGCATGATTGGTTATGTTTCCACGGATAATGGCAGTAATATAGTTAGGGCCATGAATGATATTGGCTATTTCAGAGTGCTGTGTTTGGTGCACAGCATTAACATTATTGTTCAAGATTTCTTGGAAAAAGAAAACAAAGTCAGCAAGTTACTGACCACCTGCCGAAGAATCTGCACACATATCAACCATTATTTTAAGGCCCGGAAGCAGCTGAGGATCATTAAACGTGACCGTAGAGTGGCAGTCAGAGGGCTCATCCAGGAGCTGGCAACACGCTGGAACTCAACCTTCTACGTGCTTGAGCGTCTGTATGAGCAGTGCTTGGTAATCAATGGTATGTCTTTGCACTGGATTCTTCTATGAAAGACATGAGGCTAGAGGTGGAGGAATGGGACCTAGTTAAAAGCCTGACAGACATGCTTCGTCCTTTTGAGGTCTTCACGAGTGAAGTCAGCAGGGTGGAGTGTACTTTGGGAAAAGCTATCCCATTGTTACGCATGCTAGAGCACCAACTGAAGGCGGTGTCTTCAATGCTCAAAGTGATACTGACAAGCAAGACGCATATCAGTTGATGGATAGCTTATTAACCCGCCTACTTCACAATGCAAGGCTTAATAAAATACATTGTGATCAACATTACATTTGTGCCACTATTCTGGATCCACGGTACAAAAAGGCACTGGCCAGCAATACGTTCATTCATTAAAGAAGCAGATGTTTCACAGTACAAACATTGGCTAGCTCTGTCAGCCACTCGTTTCGAAAAAGAGCGGCAGGAAATAGAAGGAGCCGCCACAAGTACTACAGAATCAGCAGGCCATCCAGCATCAAGGTCCACTTCTGTGGCCGATGGAAGTCACTTTCGCTCAGAGCCGTTACCGACGGCAGCAACCGTATCATCATCATCCTCCTCACCTGCACCAGGCCCAGCCATAATATTGTCGGAAGTGGATTGGATAACTCATCAAGGGTTTGCTCGATCCAGTGCTGATGCAAAGGCCACAGACGGTACGCAAAGTGGAGCACCCCTGGATGGCCTTGAGTGGATGGTGCAGGCCTATCGGGATGACCCATCAGAGGTCTAAATTGATCACAACCAATTGATGTATTGGTTTGGGAAAAGGGGTCAATGGCCACTGATCACCAAGCTGGCTCTAAATTATTTGTCTTGCCCACTCGCAAGTGTGTCTTCTGAACGTGTTTTCAGTGCTGCTGGTGCCATTGTAACTTCAAAAAGGACAGGCCTCTCACCCAAAAATGTGGAGAGGTTATCAATGATCAAGATGAATCAGCACTTCATACCACCAGATTACAAAATACGTGAATCCACGCAGGAAGAAAAGGAGGGCACCGACTTAGGTAACGGAAGTTCTTCTCTGTTAGCTGACCTACTCCCGTTGCAAGTCACAGAGTTTGAGGATGAGTTCTATATCCCTAACATCTAGGTCTGAAATACTGACTGCCTTTTTATTCGTTGTGAACTTCAATGAGTGTGACTCTGTTTGTTTGTTTGCTCTCTGCTTCAAATTCATCCCTCAAGTTTCTTTGCTATTTTTAAAACTAATTTAATGTACTAATACTTGTTCATTCTCTCTGAGGGCAGATAGGCAAGTGAAATTGCATAATTACTGCAGCCCTGTACTGTCAAATTGTTTCTTCTTAGTTAGTAAGTTATAGTAAGTACTACTTTTCAGTAACCTAACCATCCACTTAGCAAACAACTTCATGCATGCAGTAGTGCACTTCCTTTATGTCCCTTAAAAATGTATGCATATCTTCGTATCCAAAGATTTGTTTTTCTTCATTTGTTGTTTGTCCATTCTGTGTTTTTTTTCCTCTCTCCACAAAACTTTCCCAAAACCCCCCATTCCCATCCAATTTTCAAACCCTAACCCTCTTCCCCTGGGCTGTGTAGTTTTCATTGAGGTGTGACTAAATGACAACAATAATTCCACAAACTTGCTGGGAGGATAAGTTCAAAGCAACAGAAAATCAATTTCGAGGCTGGTGAAGGAATCCGAGGATAAATTCTTATTCTTATTCTGCTTGGCACACACCCATGAGTATTTGCAAATCAAATCAGAATTTCATGTGCGCCATCAAGTGGATTGATCATCAACAACATCCTCCTCCTACATGTGACGAATGTTTACGCTGCTGTGTCCTTCACCTTCTGTACTATTTCTTGTAGTAGCCATACTCCACGCAACTAGTACTTATATTTTGAATACTTTAGCATTGCTTAGGCTACAATTTATAGCACTGTTCTTGTGTACTGTACTACCTATCGTACTGTTCTAATGCTACGCTCAGGCCACTCAATGTTTCATTTCATTTTTTTCATATGCTGCTACTGCCAGTGTGTACCACTACTACTACCACCACAATGATGACATTTCATCCGTCCAGGATTCCATACCCAACCTTAATCACCATTTCCCATGCAGCCAGCCCTGTGCCCAGCCCTATTCTCAAACACAAATCACAGGTAAGATAAGCATTTTGGGGGAGGAAGAATAATGGAGTAGTAGGAGAGGAGAGACTGACGGTAGTACTAGTAAAGTAGTAGGACAATTGAATTCACTAACTCTGTCAGTGGCACTTTTGTACAAAATTGGGCGATTAGACAATTTGAATCAACCAGCCAGTTAAGTTTCAGGAAAACAAACATACAGTTGAGTTAACCCCCCCTGCCTCCCTCACAGAACAGTAAAAACGCGTATGCTATGTTTAAGTTGAAAATAAATAATTATTTACACCCTAACAAAAATAAACTATCCCACAAGACCCGACCCACCCCCCTCCCTAACCCCAACCAATGTCCATGAAATGTCCTGAAGAAAAGTTCCAAAACCCCAACGCCCAATTCCCACCCCCCCCAAAAGTCTTTAAAAAAGGGGCAAGGGACAGCCTCTCTACTTCCGCCGGCGGTGTCCTTTGGCCAGGTGGTCACGGTGCTCTCTCCGGAGATCCTTGAGCAGGGCTTTCAGCCTCGCCACCTCCTGCTCAAGGTTGGACACTCTGAGGATCAAGCGGTGCACACGACCCTTGCACCTGTAGGTACTGTGGGGGGGCAGCTGTTGTTTTTGTTGCTCGACGGTGGAGGGTGGCTGCCAGTCCGCGGATCCGTACCGCTGGAATATTGCACTGCCCGTATGAACCAGGGGCAACGGAGAAGGATGCAGCTGTTGTCGATGTCCACTGTGATCCCTCGTACTCCTGGGCCACCAGCTGCCAATATTCGGCGACAATTGCCTCCAGCTTCCGTTGCCGGGCCCGTCTAGCCAACTCCTTCCGTGTTAGTTTAGAAGGAGTATCTATATGAAGAAAGAAAAACATACTGTAACCAATGCTCTTTAAGATTAACACAAACAAATTCAGCAAAAAGTTGTGTCACAGTAGCACTAGCAACTTGCAAGCACAGTCCATAACATTTGTGGCACGTATCTATCTAACCTCCCACTTCGTCACCCTCTGCTCTTACATTAGTGGGAGTTTCAGGAATTCTACTAGCACTATATGGACTCACTACATTAGACTCAGACAGTACACCAGTCTTCTTCTTCTCTCTTGTTTAGCGAAATTGGTACGTAAACTTGTGGAAGCCGGCATAATGCCAGCGCAGTCAACTTGCACCCGAAAAAACAGACGCAAGCCATGATGACACAGACTTGCGTTACTGTTACCAGTCCAGTACATGCAGGTGGTGAAGCTCTGACTTTTCTATTACGGGTGGCATTGGCCATACTCTGTTACAAGGGCTACTGCTTAATTAATTTAACTTTCACCCTGCCCTGCCCCTGACTACTACAAAAGGAAAATGAAGAAGATAAATAATATGATCATCTATCCCTTCACAGGATATTTGCTTACATATGGGATGACATTTAGGCGCTTTGTTTTTGATTGAGTGAACACCGATAGGCCACACATGAATGACAGTGTTGTAAAAAAATTGTTAACAGAGGTAGTGAGTGAGTGGTCACTGTAATTGCCGGATATATGCTGTGCTTGCAAACTACTGTTACTAGTCATGGTAGTATTCTGAAAAATTACAACTTCTACTTTCCTCGGCTTTGCTACTCTGGCACGGAAGTGCGGTGTTACATGCTCTTCAAAGTAACACTCTTCATCCAGTGACCGTCTACTCTGTCTATATACACCTATGCTAACTATGAGGAAGATATCATCCAGGCAGGCAGGCATCCATCCAATCAAAGTAAATGTCAATCATTCATCTTAATGTCTGACTCTCAACTGGACAAACCTTAATTTTTCTCACCGAAAAACAACCTTTTTATTTTAATTTGTAAAATGCCAGACATGCATCCGTGCTTGACTTGCATTTGAATTTGAACCAAAGGATATATTGCGCTCACATACAGTTTCTGTTTCACCCACCCAGGCAGTCCTCTTTTCTTTCTCTTTGCACCCATCCTTGCTTCAGCCTTCAACCCGCCATGCATCAGATTCCCAGCCACCTCGGGCAGCATTCAAAAACAAGTATCATTCTTTGCCAGTCATTAATTTTCACTCGCTCGTCCTTCCTTACACCCTTCTTTCCCTTTTCGTTCATCCCATCCATCAAGTTATTCTCTGATATGACTTGGCTTCTCGATAAAACTTTCACAGCTGAGTTCAAGTCAAATTTAGAGGAGGCCATTTGTTACTCGTCAACTCCAGCCGCTTTTGCTAATGAGAAGTCAAGGGTGACTGTCTTCTACCTGGTTGACAAAAACTTAGTTCTAAATTTGTAAGTCTTCTTAACAGTAAATGGTACTTGTACTGTACAACACATACACCCCTGCAGAGAGCCCACTCTGCAATCTCAATAAGTAAGGAAAATAATAGCTTACCACTGCCCGCCACTACCGTGGCATCCCCCACAGCAGTTCTTGCTGGATGTGACGACGCATCCGACCCTGGAGTGCCCACCTCCGCACTGGCCCCGGCACTGGTAGTTGGCTGTGCCGATGGTGTGATGCCTAGAATTTTTAAAAAATATTTTTAGATGCCATATACACCACTCCCCATTATGTCTAGGAATGAAAAAAAGTTAGTAGTACAACATAAACAAATTTGATAATTTGTGACTCTCTGGTCTAAAAACTAAAAATGTCCCTTTATTCAGGGGAGGGTGTTTTTTATTTATGCTTAGCCATAACATGTGATGCTACACTTTTTGATACAACTGATGAATGCTTGCTTTTTAACACACAATATTTTTCTCATAACAGACAGAAGCTTCCCTTCTACGAACAAGAGCAAGATCATCATCATGTGTTAGGCGGAGTCGTCAACGATTCATCCCCACCAAGACATTAAGTTCCAACCAGGTGAGGGCTCTCCCACAATTAATGTGTGAAATCAGCCACTTTTCAGTCATTCACCGTTTGTTATATGACATTGATTTTAATAAATGTTTTTATATAATGCACAATTTTCATTTTTACAGAGTACACACAGAGCTAGTCGTCTTCGTTCGGGCTATTGCATTTGAAGCACCTCACTGTACCGCCATCTTTGAATTTCGCCAGTTTTTTTGGTGTCCAGTACACCCTGTGGAGAGTGAACAAGTGGTTTCTCCTTAAATTCGCAGGTTTAACCACCTTGTATAGAATCAACATAGATACTTGCCATATATCCTCTGTCGCAATCCTCGGCAAGCACTCTCCCCACAGGGTCTCCGGCAGTTCGAAGGGTCCATCTTCTAGGTCTACAATCGACCAATACCACATCGCCACCTCTTTTTTAATCAGGGTTCCCAAAGCCAGTTTTTCTTCAAAAACGTTATAGTGCCCGAATATATTTTCCTTCCCTGCAGCCCAACTTTGTATCTGCAGGTACTTAAATTTAGAGAACTTATTGCCCCACTTCTGTTCGCAGTACCTCCACGGTACTAAACTCCCTTTTAAAAACAAATCCCCCCATCTCTGAGGTCCTACTATTTTCAATGGTGCTGCCAGAGCATCTTCGGTCCAACTCGGAGCTCCTGGTGTATCCCAAATTGGTGCCCTTGCACTAAAGTATGGTATCTTCGTTGCCCTCCTAACTCTATACCATAGCATTGCTAGATCTTTCAAAACCTTTAACCTTATTTTCTTAAAGTATTTCGGGTCGGCAAATTTGTACATAAAAGCGCTTTGATTAGTCTTCTCCATTCTTAACAGTGCTGAGAGTAGTGTGCCAATGTCTGAACTCCCTGGGGTTCCCAAAAGCATACTGCAGTTCTTTAACAAAAAAGCCCAAGAGTAAATCTGTATGTCCGGGGATGCCAAACCTCCTTTCAAAAGTTTTCGCCTAATTTTTTTCCTGGATAAACGTGATCCCTTAGATGCCCAAATAAAAGACCCAATCTCGCTTTGCAGCTTTCTAATCTCCTCCTTCTCGAACATAAGTGGGATAGAGTCAAAGAGAAAAGTTAACTTGGGTAGCACCATCATTTTCACGAGATTAACTCGGCCGTATAGTGTTAGCGGCAGATACGACCAGCCTCTCATAACCTGAGAAATTTCTTTCCTTACTTTAGCAAGGTTTACTTTAGTAAGATCTTTAATGTTTTGTGTTATTTGTACCCCTAAGTATCTTATCTCTGTTTTGCATACAGTAACTCCTGCATTTAAGTTCCAGGACATAATTTCAGTTTTGTCCCTATTTAAGCAATATCCAGAAACCTCACCAAATTCCTTCGTTATGGTTTCTATACAGCTCAATGATTGATGTAGTTTAGGGGTTAAAATGACTATATCGTCCGCATACAGCCCGATCTTTCTGGCCCAGCCTTGAAACTCAAAAGGAGGAATCAACTCTGCCTCTCTTATTCGACACGCTAAAGGTTCTATATAAAGATCGAACAAGAGAGGAGATAAAGGGCATCCCTGCCTTGTGCCCCTCATTACTTTTATTGGTGGAGTTAGATTCCCATTTACTAGTACCCTCGAAGTGGGTGACTGATATAACCGTGTCAAGACCGAGCCAAAATTGACCCCCATCTGTATATGAGCTATTAACTCTTTCAGGTACACCCAGTTAACACGATCAAATGCCTTGGCGGCGTCCAGGGCAACCACCGCCAAGGGAAGATTATATGTAGCTGCTGCATCTATACTGCATATAAGGGAATACTTTAGCTCCTTTAGATGCCTCCCTTTAATAAACCCCTTCTGATCTGTGTGTATTAGATATGGGACAACTCTATCCAGCCTATCTGCCAGGATCTTAGCAAACAACTTATAATCGCTATTTAACAACGAAATCGGCCTATAGGAGTCCATATATTTTGGTGATTTCCCGGGTTTAGGAATAACAATGATGTTTGCCTCATTCCATGATGCTGGGAGGGCCGCATCACCTAAGAAAATATCATTAAAGAGCTTCGTTAATAGGGGTGCTACGCTCCCTGCCACTGCCTTGTAGACCTCGGCAGGAAGCCCGTCTGGTCCTGGCGCCTTCCCTTTTTTCACATTACTTATAGCCCTCTCAACTTCTCCCAACGTTATCTCTTGATCTAATAATTCCTGAAGCTCTTCCGTCAATGGTTTTAAAACCTTCACCCAATTATCTGTTGCATGTTGAGCCGGAACAAGGTCCTCCCTATACACCTCTTCAAAATATCTATAAAAAGGCTCCGCAATATCCTTTGTACCAGTAACAAATTGCCCTTGTTCACCATCTTTCACTTCTTTAATTATGCTACGTACCCGCTCACTCCTAGTTTTCCAGGCTAGTAATTTACTTGTAGCCTCACCATATTCAAAATGCGCTAATTGACTAGCCTCGTATTTTTCCCTAACCCTATTGGAAACCACTGCAACAATTTCTCTTTTTAATTCTTCCAAATCTTGAACAATCTTTTCTTTAGTTTCGCTGCTCACTGCCTCCACTAGCCCTCTCTCCTTTTGACGGACCTCTTTTTCCAAAGATTCTAGCTTACTAAAGTATGCTCTTCTTTTACTAGCCGCCAGAGCTCCCAATCTCCCTCGGAGAAAAGCTTTACAAGCCTCCCAGACAACATCTATTTCCGCTGACCCCACATTATGTTCTACAAATCCATCTAATTCCTGCCTGAGATTCTCTATCAACTCAGAGTCATACAGTATGGTTCGATCCAGCCTCCAGACCGAACCCAAACCGCTCACCCCTATCTTGACCACTAAAGTAACTGCTGAATGGTCTGAGAGATGTACCCCAACATGAAAGATCTGTTTCACTTTCTCCAACAGTCTTAAATCTATTAAGACATAATCAATCCGTGATCTATGACGGTATTTTTTATTGTAATAGGTGTAGCCTAGTGCTTGACCTGACCTGTGTCTCCACACATCGCATAAACCAAACTGATCTATTACCCCCGTAACCCTATTTGACATTTTACTGTTTACCTGCGCCCTGCTGTTGGAAGATCTGTCCAGTTTATGATCCAGTACCGTGTTAAAATCTCCAGCAAGAATAATATTACCTGTAAGACCTGCCATCTCTTTAGTTAATTCATCTATAGGCCCCACATCGTCCTGATTTGGACCATAATACCCTATGATATTGTATGCAAGGCCACTAATTTTCATGGTAACAATCAGCCATCTTCCTTTAGTGTCCGCTACCCCCCCTCAACAGTACAGTCTACCCCCTGTCTAACCAACAATGCAATCCCTTTTGTTACCGCCGATTGTGGAGTATAAAAGACATGCTTCAGCCATCGCTGTGATGCAAAGTATTTCTTGCTCTCCTCCCCGGTTAAATGAGTCTCCTGTAGAATCATAATGTGTACTGAAAGATCCCTTAGGTACTTCAGTATCAAGTCCCTCCTAGACTTTACTCTTAAACCATTTACATTCCAGGAAGTCAAGGTCAGCTCTGCAACACTACCCCCCATACTCACATACCCCCTCGGAACTCACTAACACCCAGGTGAGAAAATAGCCTATGAGAACATTTTTTAACTTTTTCTTCCCTACTCCTCTCTCCCCCTCCCCCTCCCCTACCTTCCTTCCGCTTCCCCCAAGTCCCCCATCCCTGGAAAACCCAACCAGCTTCCTAAGGCCCTACCAAGGCCTTTCGAATACCCGTTACGGGAGGTATGGCGTTTTTCTTCGCTATCTTTCTTATGCACAAAAGAATAAGCCTCTATGCGTCCAATCCTTTCTTCTAGAGCCTTTTCCAATTACACATTTCCGGCCTGACATTGATCCAAAAAGGCATCAACATCCTCGACAAACCTAAAAGTATGCATTCTATTCTTCCACATGACTTTTAAAAAAGCCGGAAATTTCAGTTGCACAGTAGCTCCCATACTTCTTAATGGCTCGATCCTTTTGCCCAGCTCCCATTGTCTGTTTGCTGTTACCACCGATAAGTCCGACCTGACCTCAACTCTAGAGTTATCTAATATCAAGGCACCTTTCTTCAGAGCCGCGGCCAGAAGTTTTTTCTTTAAGCTATATGTCAGAAAGTTAATCAAAATCCTTCTGGGTTTTGAGCGGTTTGGATTTAATCTGAAGGGATCACGATGTATTCTATGAATATCCAGAGAGATCTCCTCCTCCGTTTCTTCTACCTGCAGTTCTGTTTTCAATAAATGGACAATATAACCCTTTATATTTTCACCTTCTTTCCCTCCTGGCAATTTCAAAATTTTTAAATTGTTTCTCCGTTGCATGTTCTCCAATCTTTCCAGCCTATCTTCATGCTCCCTCTCCCTGGATCTAACCTCTTCCAGTTATTTGCTGTTTTCCTCTACCTTGTCTCTAATCTCCTGAACCTCTAATTCAAGAGCTTCTGTACGCTTGCTCAAGTCATCAAACTTAGCTTCCAAAATTCCACATACCTCCCTGATTCCCTCCTGATTCGCCTTTGACTCTTCAAACCCCCTAGGTACATCCAGATCGAGTTTTCTTAAAAGGGCTATAACCGTGCTATCTAGATTCTCAACCTCAGATAAACTCTCACTACCTCCTCCCTCGCCCTCTACTTCCTCTCTAGTGCCCGGTTCTTCTGTTGAAGGGGGTTCGCTTTCCCCTAGGCTAGTGGGTGCAGCATTAACCTCCTGTCCTAACTCCTGCTCGACATCTTTTGTATCTTAATTATCTTGAGCTACATCCTCCATCTCTAAGACCTGATATCTATTCGGGCTTAGTTGATCTGCCCAATCTGTCAAGCTATTTTCTATCCCAGGCGTTTTCAACCCAGTAGCAGCTTCAAGTCTCTCCCCATTCGTCTGTTCCTCCTTCAAATACCTACTCTTATTCAATCTAACGCTGTCTGGGATAGAATCCTTTGATAATATTAGAGTTTTGGGCAGTGGTTTAAAGTATGCATTTAAAGAGGGGTTTATTGATAAGTTTTTACCTAATAATCCTGCTCTGTTGTTTTGCCTATTATGCTTTTTACTGTTATTCCTGAGATTTGAGCTTAGATCTTTTTTATAGATATTTTGTGTGTTGGCCTGTTTTACCTCTCCTCCCAGTCTCGTGCTCCTCAAAGCGTATCTTGTGACCTCTTTATTTTCCTCCTTCTTAGTGTGCACTGAGCCCTTTTTTTCTCTCGCTGGAGTTATTTTGAGAGACCTTTGATCGTGCCCCCCACTCCTTACCCCCTCTGCCTGTATTCTCAGCCCCCTCCCCTGGGGCGCTCACTTTAGGGCTGAAATGTGTCTGCAACACTAAGGCTTCTCCTACCTCGACTTTACTTTCTCCCTTCAAGCCCCCGGCTCCTCGACCAATAGCCCCTCCAGCACTATATTGAAGCCTGGCTGCTGCTTTCCTACCTCTCCCCAGCTCAGCAGCCGCTCTCCCCCAGCGTTCTCCTCCACCACCAGACTGCTCCTCCAGTGATCCCGCCGGAGGCTCCTCCTCCCCTCCCCTCTGCCTGGGTAGTCGCTCCTTGTCTCCCGCCGCCATGCACTGCCTGCGGCTGCCGCCGCCCTTCACTCCCCTCCGCTTGCCGCTTTCAACACTGAGAAGAACCGAAAATATCGGGAAAGCCAACACCGTGAAGTCAGGTACGAAGGCTGGGCGCCCGCATGTTGGACGCGTAACAGGCTGTTTGATTGTCGGAAAAACGCCGCTCCTCCTCCCCGGGTACTCGCGACCGACTACCTAGCTGGCCGCCATGTTTTCCCCTGAAGGCAACAATCTTAATTAAAAAAATTTAATAAAGCTTTAAAACTTACATAGTCTTTGTAGTTTTTGGTCATGATTGAGTGAGCGAAAGGGTTTGCAATTTGCAAGCATGAGTCTGTGCCTCTGAGAGGTCGGGACTCTGACCCCATAGTCTTATGTTCTGGGTTGTATAATCATTGGGGATCATCGCTGCATTCGGGAGCTAAATAATGACTCTCTGATACACTAGCTAGTCAGTAAGGAGATTGGGGGTTCAACTTCTGTTATGACTGAGGTATGTGGAAAGTCTAATTGCGCCTATTATAATTTATAACCAATGCCCTATTTCTTGTCCATAGTTCTGCATGTGCAGAATAGTCCCTGCAACAGTAGTAGTATGTCCTCCTATCCAATAAAAAAGTAACCTAGTATCTTATTCTTGGTGGCCATTGACATTTTAATGTTGGGAATTGTCAAATTGTCAAAGCATAAACATTTAGAAGATTTCAATAGCCATTATGGACAACCCAGACAACAGCACTCGGTGCCTAGAGCTATTGCTGAATAGAAGTTTTGTTTAACAGTACACCTTTTGCCAACTGTGCAAACTTATCTAGCTACACAGACAGACTAATAATAATCTAGTAGTAGCACAGAGAATCATAGTAGAGGCAGGATAAGAAACAGTCTACAAGAAGATCAAAGGCGATTTAGGAAAAAATAGAATTATGAGGAACGTTTGGAATAAATAGGTGCTGTAAAAGATAGGGAAGTATAATTAATAATATTAACAGGAAATCTTACTGGGGCCAGCAGAGGAGCCCTCGGCGGACCTATCCTGTTGTTCCTGCTCCGCCGGCGCTGCTACCTCCTCCTCTGTCCTCTTGCCCCTGGGGGGAGCTGATGTACAACATGAAAGAAAGACACAAACATGGATGAATGTTGTCAACCAAATCAAACATTTCAAAAAAACAATAACAAAATATTTCGGGGAAATAGACAACAATTGCACTAAATCTATTGACCTATCTGATGTGGTCTACTAGGATATTAGTATTGCTGGATTTGCGGACCGTCTACTTGGAAAGTTATGTAACTCACTAAACCAACTACAAAAAGGTTCTACTAGGACTGGCAGGCAGCACTCCGCAGCACACGAAGTGACAGAGACAGTCCATCATAATTGCAGACCACTAAAAGGTTTCCTACTAAATAACCAGTCATAATATACTCAAACTATCAATCCACCACCACTATCTCTTGTTAGTGGCAGGAGTACAAAGGAAGGACTGGACTTGAGTCTCTAGTGTCTAGCATTATGTAGTTCTGTAAAGTCCACTCATATATAATCACTCAGGCTAAATGAGCACAAAATTGAAAAGAAGTAAGCATAGTAGCACCGCCAGTGAGCAGGCGAGCACTTGCAATCACAGAAGCTTTTGAAACATAATTTACCTGCAATGTAATCGGCAGCATTCTTGCTCTTCGGAAAGAACAAATATTTGCAATATCATATTAACACAGAGCAGGAGAAAACAAAGTAGTGATTAAATAGCTACTACTACTCACCAAGCCCAAGGATCTCCACGCCAAGCAGGTCGAGCAGGTCGTGTTCCCGGTCCAGAATGTCTGACCACCGGTGCGCTGCCTGGTTGTAGGTGCGCTGGACCCCAGACTCCTGATACATGGTCAGGCACACCTTCCCCCATAGCTGACGACGCTCCCGGAGCCCGTACCCAGTACCGGGCCTGCCGCCTGCCGCGACGGTCTTGGGGAGGTGGCACTGGGCAAAGAAAACCAGAGCGGCCACCTCCACCACATTAAAGATCTCCTGGGCAGTTACTTCCTCCCCCCTTCAGTGCCCGCAAGGGAGCCGGCTACGGGGTGCGGGACCCTTCCCCTTAGACTTGCTGGCCCCCTTTGCCATGGTCCTGGGTGAAAGAAGAAAAGAATAGGGAAAAAAGTAAATAAAACAAAGAGAGAGCTAAACAAAAAAAGTAGCTATTAAAGTAAAAAAAAGTTGAAAAAAAACACAAAATATAGATGAAGAAAAATAGAGGGCTAGATAATGAGTAAAAAAGATTAAAAAAAAGTTCAAACAAACAACGGATTGCAAAGATTAAAGCAGGATAGAAAAAGCATGCCCAGAACCATAGCAATAAATGAAAAACAAGATAGCCGCGCCCATTTCGACCACGTGGGTAAGTTCGCGTGATATTTTCCCCGCGAGCACGCAAAAATGGACACGTAATTGCGCCCCCACGTAGGAAATGCCCAACGCGATCATGCAACTAGCGCCCGGAAACGGAAATACGCAATGCAAACACTGAAAACTAGAGGGCCGCACCCTTGTACGACCGCATGGGTAACTTCGCGGTAGCTGCGCTGAAAAAAAAAACGCGAACACGCAAAAATAAAAAATCCCACAAATTCGCACAGATTCGCGAATTTTGCGGACCGCGAATATGTATTCGCATGAATTTGCGTACCGCGAATTCGCAAATTTCGCCCATAGTTAGTTAAAAGCAAAAGTGCCAATTTGGTAAGCAAGAACAGATTTGCCTTCAAATTTGTTCTTTTTATCAGTTTCTTTGCAGCAGATTTATTTGAGAAGAAATCCATAAGTTGACTATCAGAGTCTGCTGCTGCTCTAGCTCTGCCCCTTGAGTCTCAACTCCCTTTCCTCTGCCACACTTTGACTGCCAATTTATGAGTTCCTGGAGTAGATTCTTTCCAATTCCAGCACTGATATCAATAGTTGACCTAGATTGATTTAGATTGATTTAGATTCTGGCTTCAATTACTTCCTGTAAAATGTCTTTGAAGGATGAAGACAAGGTGAAGGGCTTCAAGACGACCCCTGGTTTGACAGATGACACACACAGAGTGATAGAGTTAGCTTATAAGGATATCAAATAGTGCAACATCAAGTCCATTTGTCTATGACCACTTGACTGGTCATAAACTTTCCAGAATTTCCAGTCACAAATCCTGGCAATCACCTATGGCCAGTCCCCTTAACTCACCACTGTTTGACCTGTGGTCAACAGTTCAATATCATAGTCAGGCCCTCTTTAAAAATTACTGTTCTGAAAAGTGAATACTGAGTGTGTAAAGATGGTATAGAAATGAACATAGCACCAATAAATTATCATTCAAAACCTGATATTTATCACCTACTTTCTAGGGATGTAGAAGTGGCTTTCCATAAAAGAAAAGTGGCGATTGGTGCCATGGATAGTATATTGGAACAGTAGCATTAGTCAAAATCTCTAGCTTTTTAAAGACGACTTTACTTAGAGGCTCAGAACCTCAACCCTTATTAATTTTCTGTTAGATTAGCAGGCACAGATGCATTTTAAAACCCCTTTGCATTTCACAACTTGTTAGCCCATAACCGTTAGTTAAAGCCTATATATAAGCACAACTCTACAAGCAGGAATTTATGCAATTTATGTTTGAGAAATGAGTGACTGTATCTTCCATAATGCCTCCGCAGACAGCTTGCCTATTTCAGACAATATAGCACCAGCTATTCCATAATGATTGTTTTATGTACTCTCTTTTCTATTTAGCGCTTTTCACCGCACTCCAACTCTATTATCCTATTTTTCCTTACAATATTTTCTGTCTCATGTTTTCTTCTCCGTTCCTTCACTCTCTGCAATTCCCTTTTACTCTCTTGTCCGCATTCTTTTCCCTTTTTGTTGGAGTGCACTAATTTGTGCCCTGGATGCATGGAGTTACTTGCTCTTCCATCTCTGACTGTTTCCACCAATTACCATGTGTTCATTGATATGAGGGTCAGAATTAGAAATGGGGAAAGGAGAATGGGATAAAGCGAGAGAAAACAAAGACTCTGGACTCCACCACTCTGAATCAATACCTCAGCTGTGCACTCGCTATCTGCAGTGATGTAATTTGAGAAGTCATGAGTGATGTCAATGGCCATGTCATGAGGGAAGTAATATGTGAGAACATAAGCAGTGCATTGAGGGGGCGTAGGTTATAGTTAACCCAGGTAGCTGAATTTCTCTAGTTTTGTACAAGTGAAATGTAAGCCTAAATATAAGGTCCTTGTAACCTGTTGTTTTAGTGAATATATACACACACACACATACATACATACATTCATACAAACATACATACTTACATATTATATTACCTACTGGCAGTTGCCAGTAGGTAGTTACATTTAGGACCTTGTTTCTGTTCAAAAGGCATTTTTTCTTTTGCAAATATCTTTGATGGCGATTGATGAATCTTTGTGAAATTTTCCAAACTAATGACCAGCTCAGGTCAGCTCCTGACTTGAAAGTTTGGGGGTGATTCATCTAGCAGGAGCCAAGAAAAAAGGGCGGTCCCAAAACATGTTTTCCCATGTTAATTTCCTTAAGAATCTTTAGATAAAGCTACAGCCCGAACAGCTGAACAGAATTAAACCAAATTTGGCAAAAAGATGGGTCTTGGTCCAGAAAGCGACCTTTATTTTAAATGGAGTAAATCCGTTCAGTAGTTGGTGAGAAATTCAAAAAATAAAAATATAAATATCTCAGCACGGTGGAGCATTTGCGAACTCCCCTGAGCACGAGCTTCACTCTGATTGGCGGCCAACACTCCAAACCAGAAAGTGTTGGCGGGTCCCCTGCAGCCCAGGGACAACCACCTGTCTGGGGTTTCTTTGAAAAAATGAATGGGGGGCTCCTGCCCCCTCACATTGCCCGGGGATCACCATCTCCCCAGGGCATCCTTAATTATGTGCAGGGGCCTCGCTGGCCCCTCCAAGCCCCGGGGACCTCCATGGGGCTTAAATGTATTTTAAAGAAGTGGGGGGGGGGCCCTGCCCCTCCCAACACTGCCCCAGGGACCACCACCTCCCCGGGACAAACTTTAATTACTGGTGGGGTCCGTTGCGGTCCCCCGGTGCCACCACCTCCCTGGAGCTATTTTGACGAAAGGAGGAGGGCCTGCGGCCCCCCTTCTGGAGCCCTAGATGGCTGCAGGGACCACCATCCCCCAGGGACAGCTCCTGCAATGTCCCGGGGTGCCCACCCCTTCTTGGAAGCGAGAGCAGGAAACCTGCTCTCACTTCCAAGAAGGAAAGGAGTATTACTTTTGGACAAGGGGAGCAACATGTTAGCAGGCAGGGACTGTGGGGGCATTGGGGCTTTATTTTTTATTCTTTTTAAAGCGGAAGTCCGGCCCCAGGGATGGGGTGCCTGGGGCCATAATTGCCCTCAGGAGGGGGGCCACTCAGCCCCCCTTTAAAATTTAAAATAATGGCTAGTCAAGCCCCAAGGGATGTGGTCCCTGGGACCAAAATCGGCCTCGGGAAGGGGGCTGCGCAGCCCCCTTCCTGTTTCTTCTTTTTTTAAAGGGTCAGGCCCTGGGGTATGGGGTCCCCAGGGCCCTCAAAATATTAAGAGAAGGGGGACAACACAGCCCCTTCTAACAAAAAAAAGAAAAACAACATCTCCATGGAGGCCCCGCCTGTCCCTGTACCACTCTGCAAATGCACATCCTGGTGTGTCCTAAATTGGGGGATTAAGTCCCCTTGATTCCCGAGGGTCCCTGGAGCCAACTAGCCCACCAGGTACCTCCAGTAGTCCCCACACAATGGGATTGCTGAAAGGTGGTCCGAGGCCATGCCCCTTTTTACACCAGTCTGCAAACATGCCTCTTGGCGCAATGCTGGTGGGACGAAGAAGTCCTCTTGTGTCCTGAGGACCTCAGGACTAAAGTGGACTTCGTACCCCGGGAAGCAGTGTGCCAGGAGGCACGTTTGCAGAGTGATGTAAAAAGGGGGCGCGGCCTAGGACCACTATCAGCAATCCAGCTGTGTGGGGATTACTGTAGATATGTGGTAGGCTAGTTGGCCCCCAGGGACCCTGAGGAGGCAAAGCTACTTAATCCCTCAACCCAAAACACGCCACGAGGCATGTTTGCGGAGTGGTGGAGAAAGGGGCGTGGCTTGTGTCCACCTGTCAGCTATTCTACTACCAGGGGCATACTGGAGGTATCAGGCAGGCTAGTTGGCCCCTAAGGATCCCCAGCAGTGAAGTGGACTTTGATCCCCATCCAAGAGCGCTCCAGGGAGCGCTTTTGCAGAGTGGTGGGAAAAGGGGACATGGCCTGCCATGAGAACTTAACAATGCTGTTGTGTGGGACTTACTGGAGATAATAGGAAGGGTACTTAGCCCACAAGGTTGTCCTTTGGGGCCAACAAACCCTTTTGTTACCTACAGTAAGTCTCACTCAGTGGTATTGGTAAAACGTCTTTGGAGGCCATACCCCCTTTTCTCCATCACTCTGCAGACGCACCCCCTGATACACTATGGGTTGGAGAATGAAGTCCACTTTGACCCTGAGGGACTTTGGGGGCCAAGAAGCCCTCCTGCTACCTCCTGTAAGTCCTATGCAGCAGAATTCCTGAGCACTGGTCAGAGGCCCAGCCCCCTTTCTCCACCTCTCTGCAAACGCGACTACTAGTTAATTAAGCATTTGCAATGTAATAGGTTTCACATTTGCAAGAGTTAGAGCTATAGGTGTTATAAATGTAAAAGTGTTTTACTAATGTTTCTTGGAGTGGAGTGGATATAGGTTGTGTATAGTGGATTTATGTGGTATGATGTGCAGTGAAATAATGTAGATAGACTTTGACTTTGATGTGGATAGAAAGTATGTTGTATTTAGTGTATAGGATTTATGTAGAGTGTGTTTTTGTATTATGGAGAGTACTTCAGTGGTGTGGTAGTCTGTATTGTGGAGTGGTAACCTCAAGTTTAGTCTTCCTCTTTCCATAGAAGCTAAACTATAAACTGAATGAGACAAAAAAAAGAAAGAACCACTGAGGAGCACTTCTGGACCTAGTCAGAGGTATGAGCTGGACCACTGGAATCATGCGACTGTTTGGCTACACTGACTTTTGCACAATTATACATTTTCCGCATTTGCCACATAATCCATCATCTGCTGCATAGTCTGTAGATTTGAACCCAAAAAAATTTTGTTTCTAGCACAAGCGGCTCAAACATTTCCAAAAATGTAGCGACAAGTGTTACAGCATGGTGGAAGGCCCTTTGCAAACCTAGAATGGTCACCTGTTAATTTTTGCTAAATGTGGGTAATAAATTGATACTAATGGTGTGCAACCCACTCTTGCTTCTTTCTACGCCTCTCTTGCCTCTTTCTGCATTTCTGTTGCTTCTCTCTGCAACTTTCTTTCTTTTTCTGTACTTCGTTTGCCTCTTTCTGCTCATCTCTTCCACTTTCTGCACCTCTCTTTCCTCTTTCTGCACCTCTGTTGCCTATTTCCATACCTCACTTGTTTCCTTCTGTACACTCTTGCCTCTTTCTGCACCATTCTTCCCTCTTTCTGCACCTCTTTTGCCACCACCACCACTGTTCCCTCTTTCTGAACCTCTTTTGCCTGTTTCTGCAGCTCTCTAGCTACTTTTTGCAGTTCTCTTGCTTCTTTTTGCTCCTCACTTGCATTCTTCCCTTTTTCTGCACATCACTTGCCTCTTTCTGCATCCCTTTTCCCTTTTCCTGCACCTCTTTTGCTTCTTTCTACACTTCAGCTGCTCCTTTCTGCACCCCTCTTGCCTCTTTCTGCACCTCGTGTGCTTCTTTCTTCACTTCTGGTGCTTCTTTCTGCACCCCTCTTGCATCTTTCTGTACCTCTGTTGGTTTTTTTTGCACTGCTCTTGCTTCTTTCTGCACCTCTGTTGCTTCTTTCTGCACTCCTCTTGCTTCTTTCTACTCCTCTCTTGCTTCTTTCTGCTCCTCTCTTGCCTCTTTCTGCACACACAGGGCTACTTTTAAACTGAATTCTGGCTCAGCAGTGCACACATGCAAGTGCAGAAAAGGGCTGCTGGCCTCTAAACTGCCATTCCCTACTATATGCTAGGGACTTAGAGTTAGTTTTAATCCACCTGCCCTATTATGTACTAGGGCCTTACAGGGGAGGTCACACCAATCACAGGGGTACCCCAAACCATAGTGTACCCTAGTGTATGTAGGTATTTTCACTGTATTCTATTTATCTTTCAGCATAGCACTGGCTCTGGCCTGGTTAGGGTGAGCCCAATGTCAGTCTGAGTAATTTACCACCATTACCAATCAGCAAAAAGTTGGGGGGTGACCAGGGCACAGGATGACTTGGCAACAAGGCCTCTTTCTGCACCTCTGTTGGTTCTTTCTGCATATCTCTTGCCCCTTTCTGCACCTTCCTTCCTCTTTCTGGACTTCTGTTGCCTCTTTCTGCATTTCTCTTGCTTTTTCCTGCGCTTTTCTTCCTCTTTCTGCACATGTCCTACCTATGTAGTCATAGTTAGAAATTATTATTTAAAAAACCTTTGAAATTCACTGAAAAAACCATAGGTTTCAGGGACGCTATAGTAAGAAATTAGCATTTAAAAAACTTTGGAAATTCACGAAAAAAACTTTTGATTTCAGGGAACATTATAATTAGAAATTAGCATTTTTTTTAAATTCACTGAAAAAAACAAAGTATGCATTGTATAACGAGTGTTAGTTAAGTTTATTTGTTGATTAATTAAAATCATTACAAACAGCAGGAAGCAAATTCAGTTTACAATCCAATTCAAACAGACCGATAAAAAAAAAAAAAATATATATATATATATATAAAACCAGCACATTATTAAATCAGAGATGAGATCGACAGTGACACATATACATAATTGGCTCAAGTAGGAGTATATTACTTTTCTAATAGGCAATTTAACAGCAAGAGGAATAAAATGCAATGTGCAATCTTGATCAACATAAGCAGCAAAGATTTCTGATGAAACTATTTGAGATTAAAGATAAACATAATACACTGCCCACCGGCCAGCTTAGGAGAACTTTGTATTAAAGTAACATATGCGAGTGGGACAGGCACCTCGACTTGTACTTACAAAAGCAAACACTGTTACTCTTAGTCCGGTAACACCGAGGATTAAATTAAAGTGCCAAGTGCTAGCAATAGGTATTATCCATAAAGAAGATAAATTCCAGGAAACATTAAAAATAAGGTGGAACAATTGTAAAAATTATGCTTAGAACGTCCTTTAAAATCGCCCAACTGTCCCTAAAAATGTTTAGAAATAATATGTCATCCACCTTTTAGTTAACTTTCATATCAGAGATGTCTTCCTGACATAATTTTGTTTCAGCTATAAGGATAAACTTAACAAACTGATGAATTAAAGTAGCTGTAATACCACCTAAACATACAATAATTGCAGTTCTGCAAGTTCTTACTCCCATTTCCTTAAAAATCGGATTTAAAATCATCTTTCGTTCTGCAAGCAGTTTTGGACACAAAGTTACTATATGCTGTAGGGTTTCTTCATTCTTGCCACATAATCTACAGACATTAGATTGCCACTTTTTTCCATTTTGGGGTTCCATCTTTCGTTGGGTATCTCCCAAACCTTAACAACATACATTTATTCTTAATTAAAGGTTTTAAATGGAATAGCAAATAAGGTTGGGGATACAGTTTAATAAAAGAATTGGCAATTGACCGAAAATGTTTTTTTACCCTTAGTTCATCTTTGTCCATTATACAAGACAAAAGGGCTGCTGATTGATTAATTCTTTTTTTGTTAACCATTTTACTCCTTGTTTCATCCACTAATTTTGGGCATTCAAAGGTGTGTAAACAATCATCTAGATAGGATTGCCAGCTTTTCGAATGGGCCCCTCTTTTGATTTCAAGCCAACACAACTCAGCCAACGAACCTTCCTCGGATCTGGATAGAGACAGTAAGGACTTTAAAAATGTAGATTGTCTGACTATACTCTGTTTCTTCAGTCCAAATTCGAGTCTAACATTCACACGGCTAATGTGGTTAGGGATTCGAAAGACCGATTTGTATGCCCTTATTTCAATATCGTCTAGTAATTTTGCATCTTTGCCCCGAAAAATAATAGAACCATAGTCTAAAGAGGGAATTAACTTTGCTTTAATGGCTTTTAACAAATGATCATAATTCGGGCATAGTAATTTGTCTCTCAGTTTTCTAAAGGCGAATGTGAGAGATGACCCTTTAGCTTCAAGGTTATTAAAATGTTTCCTAAAAGATAAATTATGATCAAATGTAATTCCCAAGTATTTATATGATTTTACACACTCAATAACCAGACCGTTGATATTCCATTCTTTAGGTCCTAGGTTGCCTTTTCCCATGGTCATATTTATTTTTTTTTTATTTATCTTTAGACCATTTCCGTCAACATATAGATTAAAAGAATCTATTAATCTTTTAAGACCTATAACTGTCTGGCTTAGTAAAATAGTGTCATCGGCATATTGTAGGTATTTGATCTCTTTACCCATCACAGATGGTGAATGGGCATTAATGTCTTTAAAATGGGCTGGAAGATCAGACATAAAAAGATTAAAAACGCAAGGGGCTAAAACACAACCTTGTTTCAAGCCTATATTGGTTTCAATGCGACGGGTTGTATGTCTACCATCGCCTACTTTAATCTGGACCCAAGTGTCGGAGTATAATAACTTGATCATTTTTAAAAGTGTGTCAGATATCCTCCAATCAGCTAATTTTGTCCATAATAAATCTCGGGGCACAGAGTCAAAGGCGGCTTTTAAGTCAATAAAACAAATATACAATTTTTGTTTCCCGAGTTTAGCTCTTTCGCCTAAAAGTGTTAATAAAACCAAATTTGTATAAGAGGATTCACCCTTTCTAAAACCAGTTTGAAAATTTGGTATAAGATCTTCTCTTAAAGCCCATGATTCCAATTCCTCTAGAAGGCAGCTTGCAAATATTTTGGCATCAACATCTGTTAGGGCTATTAGTCTATAGTTTGCTGGGCTATCTTGGGGGCCACTTTTATAAATTGGTTGTATGATGCTTCCCTGCCAAGAAGTGGGAATTTTACCGGTGCTGCGAACATCATTAAATAGGAGAGTAAGGTCCTCTGGCCAATCCTTTAGAGTAGCTTTAAAAATAGTGTTTGGCATTCCGTTAGGACCAGTCGCACCGTTTGATCGAATCTTATTTATCACTTTTTTTACTTTATCAACCATCCATGACTCAGTATCCGGGGTGCGTATTAGATCTTGCCCTGATAATTCTTTAGACTCTGGGCAGTTATTATGAGTAGAAATAGTTTGGTCACCAATACACTGAGGGCCTACATTAATACTTTTAAAATTGTTGAAAAAGATTACCCAAGTCGATTCGTCAATATTTGCACTATTGCTTCTATTATTTCTGTTTTCTAAATTATTAATAATGCTCCAAAAAAAGACTTGGATCTTTCGATTTACAGGCATGATGTTATTTGACCCAAATAGTTTCATAGTGTGCTTGTTTGGCTTTCCAGATTTCGTTCCTATAAACATTTTTTTATTTTCTAAATTTTTGAGCTACCACAATGTATGAAGATCCGTTTGCTTTCCTATATATTGATCTTATAGTTTTATTAAGTTTACGTTTAAGGTATTGTAAGCAATGGGAAAACCATCCTGGATTCCTAGGAATCAACGTCTTACCACCTGAAGCTTTTCTGTTAGGGAAATTAGCTAAAAGCGCAGTACATAAACAAGGCCAAAGTTCTACCATAGAATTACCCTCTGAGATTACGTCTTGTAGATCTACAACTAGACAGGCCAGCACTTCTAAGACATCTTTTTTGATTTTATCATTGCATATAAGTCTTTTTAGATTGAAGGCAGAAGGCGCTGTTTTGATTACTCTCGACTCTGGCAGATAATCAAAGGCAAAAGCAAGAGTAATAACTTGAGGATTATGGTCGCTTTCAATCCTTGGTACAACCTGATAGCTTCTGACTGCTTTCACAAGTTTATCCGAAATTATGCTGTAATCAATTATAGAAGGACTAACACTTTTGCTAAATGTTGGTGTATTATCAGCATCTTTGAGGATATCTAAGTTATATTTTATGAACTCACATTTGGACCATTCTAGTAAAGTATTTGACAGTGTCATTCCTTTTTTATGTGCATGGTAAAATCCCCAGTAATGATGATCATCGAGTCCAAATGGTCATAATATAACACTTTCACCGTTTCCCATAACTGTACAAGTTGTGTAGATCTTATCTTTTTCTTTGAACTCAAGTGAACATTTAGAAAAATAATTGATTGTTTGGCAATTAATTTAACACACATTATCCATTTTACTTGAAAATCTATCTGAAAGTGTTTTACATCGAGGTTTAGGGAAAAATATATAGAGAGGCCTCCACTAGGGCGACCTATAGAAGCCTCGCGAGTTGCCACATTCAGGTATTCAAAATAGCCAATAATAGGTTCACTACACATAAGCCAAGTCCCCTGTAGTATTAGAATATCAAAGGAGGTCAGGAAACTCATTACACTCGGGTCCTCAAGAAGTGTTTTAAAACCGTTAGTGTTCCAAGAACAGAATTTCAAAGGTTTTAATGTTTTTACAGGGAAAGTTCGACATCAATCATTCTTTGCAGAATTAGCCTTTGAAAGAATTGAAGGAAGTCAACTCCAATCCTCAATTTGGTTGGGGGTAGTCCTTAGTTCTTCACATACTCGTGCACCTGAGTCACAGCTCCTGATCTTAATACCACAAAGTAGGTTCAGCTCGGTTGATGGACCTGAGGCACCTTTCAGAACTCTAACAGGTGAACCCTGCACTAGTTTTTGTCTGCTCTTTATTTGAGTCATACTACAAGGAGATTTAACAGGAATCAATATAGTTGGGTAATGACCACTACAAATATTCCTGACTTTAATGCCCCATTTGTCAAATGTATCAACGTTGGAAATTATTTTACTGGCAATATCCTCACTTCGCCAAGTAGTAACAGATGTTTCATTGTTACAATCGGTCTTGAACTCCACGGATTCCAGATCTTTCGATGTTACATCCTTCAGATCTGGTATTGCGTTAAATAACTTTAGAATATTTCCACGATTCAGTATATCATAAGGACCTCTCGTGGTGTACTGGGGGCAAAATACAACTATCCTCTTTTCGACCCGGCTGTCTGTGCTTTCTTTTTCATCAATAACTCTAGAAACAACCAAGGCCTTCCTCACATCGACAGGGTCCAAGACGGCCACTACCTGCTGACGAGAGGCGGACCGCTTAGTAGATTTTTGTGCTAGAGTGCATGAGGGAGCAGCATGTGTTTTATTTCCCGAGCCATTTGAATTTATTAAGTTTACGTTATCCCAATTGGGGGTGGTTTGCTCTCCATGTTTTTCCTATGTTTCAACACATTTTTGATCAGGCTTGGGGTCTCTGGTTTGGGAAACCTCGGGCCTCATGCTAGCATGGATCTCCCCCTGCACTGGGTTATTAATGGAATGACCATTTTGTTTGTCCTTTAAGTTAGCTTCAGGTACTTCTACAAGTCTAAATATTGGAAATAGGGCTTTTTTTCAGGTTCTTTGATATTTTTAGGGTGTGTGGGTGCTTCCTCTCTTTTGGATTCCTTGATTTTTATAGGGTTTATGGAATCTTTGTCTCTGGGGAGTTCAGTTACATGAAAGATTATATTACGATTTTTCCTCAACCTTTTTCTGGCCCTTTTTGATAAGATCCCAGGATTAGCTTTTGCACCTGTTACTTGGCCAATTTCGGGGATCTTTTTCGTTTTAGAGTTTTTGATGATAACCTTTGGTGATTTAATTCCCTCCGAGCTCTTACATTTCACTTCAACAGGCTACAAATGCGGCTTATTTGTACCATCTTTAATTGCGCTGTTTCTACCTTCGTGTGAAATGTCTAGATTGCCTATAGTAGACCCCCCACCATCAGTAGGGACATTAATAGTATTTTGTGTACCGAGACAATTGATACCCTCTTCGATACATTGGACCTTTCTAACAGACAACAATTTTACCTCCTGTACCATAGAACTAACAATAGACGGTAGATCTGAAATATTTTCAATCAGTTGAGCACAGGTATAGGTTATTAGTTGACCTTCTTTGTCCTTTTGTACTTTAGTAATCAGATCAGAGAGATGGTGTAACTTTTCATCTATTCCAACTACTTGTGATGCCAGTGTATTTAAAATGTCCAACTGCATGTCTAATTTGTCTGAGTGGAAATTAAGGGCATTAGTAATTGAGTCCATAGTATGAAGAAGACTATCCCATAATCCACCCTCAGGACCAGTTTTTTTTCCTGTTTGCGCTGATCTTACCTGAAAATTCCCGTCAAATTTGGTTAGCAAAGAAAGATCCAATGAATTCAATCTATCGTATGAATCTATATTAATGAATTTTCTTTGATCATTAACAATGGGATCTTTTTCACCATTAACCACACCTGGAACCAATAATGATTTATTGAAGAAGAAACTATTCTCCAAGGTTATACTTGACTGATCCAGGATAAGGGATCTTACATTGCCATTTTTGTTGGAATGACCATTTGGGCTAGATACTAGGTCGGCTGATGATAACACCCTATCTAATACAAAAACCTCATCACTTGTGTTCTGTTCTAAACCTGAGGAAATATCAATGACTGAACCTGGCTCTTTTTGCCTTCCGGCAGTCTGAATGCAGAAAGCGTCCTGACTACTGAAGGCTTCGGTGGACTCTGTGCGGCAAACTGCAGATTTATGTGTATGGATTTGAGCTTTGTGAGTTTGAGCTTTTACCCCAATGTGACCAAGAGATGAAAAAGAGAGTTTGAACTCAGATGAGATCCCTGCTATATCTGTACTTTCAACACTATTCCCCTTTTTACTTTTAACAGAAGTGATCTTATTGTGGCAAACTACATCCTCCTTTTGCTCATCTATTTCTAATGAGGGCTCTATTAATACACATGGGTTGGCACCTTTTTTTCCCAGTGGCATGGTAGGTACGGAATAAGGGGTGCGTATCACAAATATCTACAGAACCACAAGTGATATTGTTATTATTGATTTTTCTTTGTTGTTTTTGAGACTGCTTTTGTTGGTACTTAAAGAAAAAGCTCTCAATAGATGGCTGAATAACATGGGCGACATGAGGCAAGTTCGTACAGTCTTGGCCTGGAGTGGCGGGGGCAACCACCGATTGGGCCTGGTCCTGGTCTTTCAAATACTCCTTTCTAAAGACCAATGTCGCTGCCTCAACTGTGTCTGTTGAATGCCCAGTTGTATCACTTAACAGAGCACAAGCGCCGGGACCTCCTTCACTATCATTTTCTTGACCCTGCTTGATTTGGGTTGCAATGTCCTTAAGCTCTTCAGGCTTTTGTCATTTTTTCTGTTTAGGCAGAACCCCACGTTGACGGCCTGATCTCATATCCAAAGATCCACAGATCACACTGGCACCTCACCTCCTCCACTTCTCTCCTCCTCTCCTCTCCTCTCCACACGCCGCGCCTCAGGATCTACAGACAGGTAAGGCTATTCCGCTCACCCACGCACGCTCTTCTCCAGGCCCCCGTTACGGACCTACACCGCCACAGGGGAAAAGAGCTTTCAACCTCGTAGCCCTTGTGGTATCAATGTATTTGCCGCAGATTCCACACGGCTCCTGCTCTTACTGTGGTTAAAGGTGAGGTGATTGCAGTATGTTACGCTGTCGATGTGTTGCAGAGCGACCCCCGCAGCCCCACGACCTCCTGCTGCTTTTAGAGATCTACACAACTCCGTAGCCAAACTTCGCTCTGCTGTAGGGTGCTCCGGTGCTCCAGTGCAAGTCCGGTGCACGCCCACACGCCGCAACACCAACGGGGCGCTGCTCTCCTGCCTGCCTGCCTCCTTGCTTCCCCCTCCTCGCTCCTCGCACTCACAAAACCAAGAATCGTGGTGTAAGGAGCAAGCTCGCCGAAAAGCACACTTTTCTGAATGCTGCTGTCTTTCGCAGTTCCTGACAACCCCCTCACAACACAAAAGTCAGGTCACCTCACTTCTAATGAATGGGGACCAAGTGGAGGGCTCTGCTCAACACCTCTACCATGCGACAGGTCTTTGCTGGTCTGAAAAGCCCCCCCCACGACAACAAAGTCAACAAAGTCCGGTCGCTCACCTCTAATGGAGAGGGGACAAGAGGAGGGGCTAAATTCGCTGTCTGCTTGCCTGCTTCACTGATTCACTGTCTTCAGTGGCTCCGACAGCGGGTCATCATTCTCACGCCCGCTCGCCGCTCGCCGCCGTTCTGCTTGCCAACCCCAACGTCTGGTCGCTCACCTCGGATGAAGAGGGCCCAAGAGAGGCCTAGAAGCGGCCGAATGGTGGGCTTAATTCACTTCAGCGGCTGCGGCAGCGGGTCGGCCGTTCTCCGCCGTTCTCCGCACTCGCGTCTCCTCGGGAAGTCGGGAAGTCGGCAATACCAGGACAAAGGTTTCAGGGATGTTAAAGTTAGTTGGAAATTTCACTTGTACAAAACCAGAGAAATTTGGCCGTTATATTCAGTCGAACACAGTATAACTTGCGCCCCCGCAATGCACTGCTGAAGACATCACATATTACATCACTCATGACATGGTCAGTAACATCACTGACCATGTTTTTTTTCAGTGACTATACTAAAGCTAGCAAACCTGGGAATACTTCAAAATGCTAAGCCTGCACCAGTGAAAGCATAACGGGGAGAAATATATTTATTTCTTCTGATTATTTAATCTTTTCATATTTGCTGCATTCTATAGTACACACAGAAAGATAAAAATGCCTCTAAGGATTGTTGTCAGGCAGAAGATATGCCTTCCAAAGCAAAAACATGTGTGCATATAACGCAGGCACCCTTGCAGTATGAAGTAAGGGTGCCTGCATTGATGCCAAGCTGCACACAGTTCACCAGCACAAGGAGAACAGAAATTCTCAATGTCTTCGTTAAGATAGAGCATTTCTGCTTTCCCCCTTTCATGCAACACGGCACAGAAACTTTGCTGATTTGCCCTGCGTGAAATATTCATAAATATGCCCTTATATGTTAAGAGAGCATGGTCTGGAGAAATAAAAAGTCAGGATTTAAAATGCAACCCGGTGATTGGAGTTGTCTGTACTAACAGGGTCGGGCTGGCCCATAGCACATTCAGACAATGCCCAGAGAGCAAAACGTGGAAATAATATAAAGGATCTCCGTGTCAAAAGCAGTAACCCACTTACCGATTTACATAACAGAAATATACGTTCTCCTTGTGACACAATGTGATTGTCAGCAGCCCTATTAATCTTATATGATAGTTTATGAATCAAGACTGTGACTGTACAAAACCTCTCCTCCAACTGCATTAACCACTACAGTTATCTTACCATTATTATCCCTTGAATATGCTGGACACATAAATATCCCTGCCATAGATATTTTAAAATAGAGCCTCTTTGTGACCTATAATAAAGCAGAAGCGATTTGTCACATTTCTCATTGTTGCCAATTGATTGATCCATGTTCATAGACATATATGAAATATGGGAGATTGGGGCCTTACTTCACTGACCTGCGTAAATTACTGCTGCAGGAAATTCAAAATAAACCCGTTTGACTTTAGCGCAGTGGCACGATGTTTCTTTGTCACACAGACAGGCAGATTTCTGCCAAGCACCATTTAACTTCATCGCTAGATGGCAGCAGAGGTGTTCACTAAGATTTTATGATATTTTTAAGTGGCATGCCAACAGAAATAATGTTTTGCCTTCAGTTAATATGAACAACGTATGTGCTGATAATGAATAATCACGCACACAAAAGGTGTAACAAGCGCTCAGATTTTGAAGGAACTCTGTCAATTGTCCTGTTATTTAAATACAACACTTTCTAATTGTCACTTTAACTAAGGATATGCCTTATTGTTTTCGTAACACTTTCTCATTTGGGTTTTTATCCTGATATTGTTAGGGATATAGCACAAGAATACAGTGATTACGGGCAGGTTAATTTTTGGAAACTTTCCCTGCAGGAGCTCCCCCTGGTACCAACTGTCTATAAATAGAAGGGTGCAAACTTAGAAATATTGCTTCATTATTCTGACCTAGACGTTTCATTTTAACAACTGGGCATTTAAAATTCATTTCAGTTATCAGTCGCGCTTTGTACACCAAAATACCCAAATAGAGGGGCTATGGGGCAGCCCTTTTTATCCATTGGACAGTTCAGCTGTCATGTTTTGCTTCCCCCCACCAAAGCGCAATGGGTCATCCCACTCCAGCTGTATCTCTTTCACTGTGAGTGACTCATACTGCCGGACAACATTGCAGATCTTCCCAAAAAAAAGCGGCGGAGGGGTTGGGGGGCTGGTGGTCGTTAAGAACTTTACTTCGTCAACGCTTTTTTCTTTCCACTCTTCATAATTTTTTAATTTTAAATGATGTTTCTGTGTGTAATCTATATCTTCAGGTTTCAGTAATTCATAAACAATCATTTGTGTCCATAAGGATCATATGTTAATGGCAGCTTTTGTAAAGACGCACGGCTACCTACGGAAAGGTGTCCCGGCGCTGGGGGACGTCTGGAGTATTAAACAAGCTATTGCCCAGGTGCTGGGCTTACCTGCCACCAGCGGCAGGGATCGAACCGTCAACTCTGTGGTCTGGAGGCAGGCACCCTCGACTGCTGAACCACACCACTTCCACCGATCTATTAATTAAAATTATATGAAATGTTTTATTTTCTAACATAATTTTTTATCACAAGTGTATGGCTGCCACTCTAAAGGCCTTGCCATGTTTTCTTCGTTTGTGGCATATTCTTGCAATAAAAAAAAAAGGTTGCAGTACCACCTCTGGAGCTATCAAGGCCAGACCTATTAAGTGTGCCAACGCTGGTTTCTGTTGGGGGAAGAATATTAATACAGAGCAGCTTCAAGACCCCTTCTTTGAAACAAAGGTTGCAAAAAGCGGGCTCCCTAATTTGCATGGGGTGTGGCTTAATGCAAATCAGGAAGTTGCTTTACCTTTTGGATAACCCATATTATTGAAGGATGCCACATGAGCAAAAAGGACCTTTGGCGATCTGCTAACAATGTACCTTCCTGGATAGAGCACACATTTATCTACTCCATGGTACACAAATGATCCCAGAGATTTTATGTGCTGTTTCCCACTGTGGAAGGAATTTATCTATATACCACCCCTCCCTCATCCCCACCCTGACAAGTGCTTTAAAGTCTTCTTCGAGGGTCAAACAGACCACCTGGGGACCAACAGTAAGGTGACTTCCTGCTCAAGGCTCATCACTCTTCTGTGCCTGCTTCTTACTGGGTGCACACATAGGAGTATGCACTGTGAATGAAGCTTATATCCCCAAACCAAACTTGGCTCTTTTAAAAGCGGCTGTTTGTCGTCGAAATATTGACTACAGAAACATCATGCTACCAAAATATCATTGCAAATGATCGCTGAGTGAAATATATAGAAGGTAAGTGCACACAGGTAAGTACAAATGTACTATTCTTAATTCCACATCAAAGTACCTATTGCCATATATGTATATATCACCAAGATACATAGATGTGGAGTTAAGTGAACTAAACTTATATTTACCTATACATGTACTAATCATGTCAATATTGTTTTCCCTCACTATTTGATCCATGATATATTGGTGAGCACAATTCTGGAGTCAATATTAAAGTTTAATATCTTTAATACCTTTAGAATATGGCTCAGAGCCTTTCCTTATGCTGAAAGAGTCTTTGGAACCCATATAATTCGGTATTTTTATGGTTATTCCACCTGTGGCACTAATTCACAATCTACCAACCCCCTTTCGGATATTGAGTTATTGACAGTTGTCCTATTGTCCTCAAAAGTCAATGATACTGATGTGCACACTTTTTGCAAAATATCTTTGGTTGTTACTAAGACTAAATATTTCATGGTTCTCTTCCATGTTTATCCCTCTGGCCATTTTAATCCTAAACAAGATTGCAAAACTGCCCTGGTGAGAGTCATGCAGCCCAAAAAGAAGTTATTCCTAGATCAGCAAATCAAGCTAACTTTTGGTAACTTAATTTTTATCCTCCAGCTTCAAATTCCTGCACATTTACATAGCGTTTTTTTCAGTTTAGGATTTTGGTTTTTCATGTATAATGTATTAATATGCTAAAACTATTTAAATTTCTAAACAGTGGCAGACCCACTAAGTAGTCTTTCCAGTTGAATGGAGAACAGAAGTGAATACAATCTTGCACTCTTTACAAGCTGTTTTTACCAAATCATCATCAAAAAGCATGAAATTACTTTACAAAGCTATATTCTCTTTAGAAGAATTGGAAAGCATCTACCCCCAATCCATGTAGCTTTTTCAAGGATTTTAAGAAGTCGAACAAACTGTTTCAGTTGCCTTGACATTCAAAGGGTTTCATCAATGGTGTTCAGATATTAGCCGCAAATGCTTTCATTGGCCTGGCATCATACCTTCTTGGCAATGTAAGAAGACTTTATGATCAACATCAGTAGGCCACATTTCAACGTTTTCTGACTCTTAAATTAGCTAATTTGAGTCTACTCATTCTTTCAGACGGAAAACAAATACTTAGGCCTTGATTACGAGTACAGGTGTTATTTATCACACATGATAAATAACAATACCACAGGTGTTAACACACCAAAATCCTCATGATACAGTAAAGAATGTATGCATTCGCCTTGTTAAATTTTGGAAGGTTTGAAATACAGAAATTTAACAAAGGTTGAAGTATTTTACACAACAACGTAAACAAATCGAAGGTTCCAAAGTGTCTGAGTTAATCTTTGGAATTTGGGAATACTGTTCCCACAGTGCACCAGGCCAAATCCTTTAGAGTCCGACTGAAGGTGGTCAGCTGGGTTTTCCTTGCTGGAGATGATGCAGGTGGAGCTCTTTTAACCTGTTGCCTTTAGGTAGTCTGCTCCTTCGATTTTTGAAGCAAGCCAAAGTGCTTAGGGCTGTAGCTCCTTATTGTCCAGCAGGCACAGTTGTTCAGAGTGCAGTCCCCTTAGTGCAGACCAGGGTACAGCAGGGCAGTCCTTCTTCTCCTTGCAGTTTCAGGCAGGGGATCTTAGTGGCTATACAAGTCAAGTCAAGTCAAGTCAAGAAAAGCTTTATTTCGATTGTCTTTTTACAATCATAAAAAGCGCAAGTAACATGCAAAAAGATTTCATCAAAGTTTACACCAAGATTTAAAAACAATATCCATTAAAAAACAAGACTTTTAGACTTAAAATACATTTCATGATATCAAAAAGAAAAGCGGACATTCAAAACAACAGTACATCAAAACAATGTCGCCCCTTAAATCATAATACTCTTCCTTTGACAAAGGACTTACTTTAAAAACATGGCTATCCTCCAGGCTACATGTTAATTTTCTACAAGCTGGAGCTTGTTAAAAGCTAGACGGCATTGGCTCAGTCCCCAGTTTTTTAAAAGTGGACCTATCCAGCTTTTTCTTGACACAATGTAAAATTTACAAAATAAAACTAGGTGGAATGAGGATTGAGCCGATTGGTTATCACAAGGATATCATTGTAGTTCACTTGCCTAATCATTCACTGTTGGGAAAGAAACAAATCTGTGTATGATCCCCAATCTCAATTCAATAAATAGGAGCATATCAAAGACTCCAGGTACAAATATTAAGTACGGCTATATACTAAAAGTAGTGAGGACCCTCTGATGTTGCAGGACACTTGGCTTCGTAATTTCCCCTGATAATCTTAACATGTCCAGGAATTGGAGCGCATCCTTTCATGGGCTTTTTCTAGTAATCGGCATGAGCGAGTTCGGGTTAATAAAATATTCTTGATGGCCCAAGTCTTCCATAAACTCTTTCACAAACTTGACCCATGGAATCCTTTGTGCCCCTTCCAGCTTCAGGCTGTCCTATAGGATCTCCCTGTTTAATTTGGTCTCCTCTCTGGTCCAGATCCTATGCCAAAGGAGAATAGTCTCTAATTTTATGAGGTCGGATATGTATGGGAGGCCCCGCTCAGCTTGACAGATATAAGAGGAGGTAGTCATAGAAGCAGACAAAATATATCTTAGAAATGTGTTCTGCACTAGTTGAATTGAGTGTGTGTCAGCGAAACCCCAAACCCCGCTCCATATGTGACAGTCAAAACACATTTCACTTTATATATTTGCAAGGGTTCTTTCGGGGGCTTCCTGCCCAGTTTTTTTGAAAAGCTGGCAAGAGCAGTTGTGGTTCTAATAAGTGCCAGCTTTTTTGCTGAGACCGCTTGGGCCCACATGCCATCCTGGCTAAACAGAATATCTAGATATGAAAAACTGTTAGGTGGGGCTCTTCGAGGTGTTAATTCTGAAACCAAGATCCTTCATAAAGATTAAAAAAATATTTAAAACCTTCTGGAGACCGATCGGCGTACGGGACATTATAACAGCGTCATCGGCATATAGAAGAGCAGGTATGGGATGGTTGCCTATTTGGGGGAAATCTTGAGTGTCCTTAAGAAGAGCCTATCCTAGCCCATTAATATAAAGGTTAAAAAAAAGGGGCTAGGAGACAATCTTGTCTAACCCCCCTCCTGATAGGGAAGGAGGCAGTACGCTCTCCTCCCTGGCCAAAGCGGACATGTGCCTTTGCACCACTAGAAAGGCACTTAAGGAAGTGAATGATATTTCTATCGACCCCCAATGATTGGAAAATCTCCCACATTTTAGCATGCCTCTTGCAGTCAAAAGCTGCCGTGAGGTCAACAAAAGCTAAAAACAATCTGCCCTCTTTTTTTGCCCTTATATACTTCCCCACAATAATAGCTAGATTTAAGCTCTGTTCTACAGTCCCTAGTCCTTCTCGGAATGCATATGGTATATCTGATAAAATGTGGTTATCATCTGCCCATACTTTTAGGCGTTCCACAATAATTTGCCCAACAACTTTGGCCAGGGAATCCGATAAGGAAATGGGCCTGTAGCAGGCGGAATCTTGCTGATCCCCCTTTTTGAAAGTGGGGACAATAGTGGATTCCACTCAAGTTGATGGAAAAGAAGCTTGACAGCTAGCATTTATTATTTGCGTAATAATGGGTGCCCATAGAGTAGTATTGGACTTATACAGATCCACAGGGATCCCATCTGGCCCTGAGGCTTTGCCACCTGCACTAGATGAAAGTGCTTTATTAACTCCGTCTATGCTAAAGTGTAAATCCGGGGTATCATTAGTATGTCCATGGATATCACTATCATGGCCATTAGAGATTACTTGCCCATTGTATATTTTAGAAAAGTGTTCAACCCATTGGTCCTCGCATATTGCCATCTCAATTGCTGGACCCCACCATCTGATAGGAATGGCCTCTTTACCACTTTCCAGAAAGCAGCGCTATCTTTTATTTGTGCTGCTAAAGTGAGCGACTCCCACGGTTCTTTTCTTACATTTTTTTTCTCTCTGTGAGGGCTAATCTATAATCGTTTCTAGCCCTCCTGATCTTAATGGTGTTTCTAGGGGTGTTATGCAGCACATGTTTCAGGGAGGAATATGTTCGAGAGCACTTCGAGTCAAACCACCCATGGGGACCAGACTTTTTCCTACCTTGTGTGAATAGCACATCCCTTACCGCCCTTGCTATTATTTGAAAAGAGGATAGGATGCTTTCGGACGATGCTGATCCTTTCAGGCAAGTATCAAACTCCAATCTACACTTGCTAATGATCTGTTTGTTTACCCTAATGGGGTCCACCATATTCCACAGAAGGGTGTACCCATTAACTCTATCAATTTTTACATTGGTTAGCGCCAGATCTGCAACCTGTTCATCCCTACCCTATCTGTTAGTGGGTAGAAGTACCACTATACATATTGGGAAATGATCACTCAAGGGATTACGATCAACTGTAAAAGAAAGCAGCCTAGAGGCATATGTATTCAATAGCAATATGTAATCTATTGTAGAGCAAATACCTCTACCATGAAAGGTCTGCGGCATGGGGGCTGGTCTAGTGCATAATTCATTGGCGAAGCCTAGATCCAAGTTAAACACCACTTTGTTGAACAGCTCCCCTATACTAGAGTGGCAGAAGTGAGTATTACTCATGCCCTCCTCCATGTTAAAACCACATACTGTATCATCCTCATATGGACACAAAGCACAATTAAAATCACCAAGCATTATGAGCATCTTATCGTCAACATTTTCGTTACACACAATTTTCAATTCATTGCACAGGTTCATAACCACAATAGAAAAACTATCTGATGGAATATTGTTATGAAGGTTATGCTGTACTATACAATGAGAAGTAGTTGAGTGCAAAAAATGCAGTTGATAATATGGAGACTCAAGGTAAGACTCAATCCTAGTAAAGTTCAACATGTTGGATATATAAGTACATAGCCCGCCTTTGGCTCTGCCGTTTAGGCCCCCTATCGTGTGGTATTAAATGTTTTAAAGCCATTTATGTGTATTGAATCTGAAAACCAAGTTTCCTGGAAACATAAAATATCATGTTTTGATATGAATTCAGGCAATTGGGGGTTACTAATCTTAGAGCGTAACCTGATATGTTCCAGGATGCAAGGCTACACCCAGGGCTCACATTAGAGATGGGGAGACTGTCTCCCACCAAGTTATGAGAGTTACTGTCTCCATTTCAGGGCTGCAAATGGACTGCAGTCTGAGTATTAAGTAATTCTGGGGATGGCACTTAAATGCGGGCAATAAAACCAAGTGGCTATACAGCTCTCTCATATTTATCCACGGGTCTTGGGCAACAAACATTGGGCACCCCTGACCAATGGGGTACAGGGTGTCACCCAAAGGTATGACAGCTTCCTCCAAAGTGTGCCATATTCATGTCCCACAAACCACTGTACTTTCAAATTCAAAATGGAGAAGCCATCTCCTTGGGGTAAGGATCTGGCTAAGCCAACCCACTGGTGTGTCTCATTTTAACGTAGCACTCCCTTTCCACACCTCCTGCAAATTCGATTCCTGGGGCTTCTGTATGGCTGGGGGGTAAATAAGGAGGCCTGGTTTGCATTCTTGCTATCCTACTCTTATGAAGAGCAGTTTGTTTACTCAGCCCCCTTCTTGGCTTGTCATCTGCAGCTGCAGATCTCCCCCACCAGATAAGCTCTAACTTTATGCAGGCCACTTATCACCTCATCAAAGCAGTTTGGCTTGGCCTGGCAGGACTGGCAAATCAGGAGAGGCTTCTAGAAGACTGGATTTTGGTTTGCATGAAAGAAAGTTCTATTCCTTTGCTTCTGTACTAGTTATGATAATACAACAGTGGCAAGTTGTTGTGTTTAGAATTACCAACCTTTTAATTCCTTGAAATATTATTATAGCTCACTCCTGTCAATAGTTATACTGTATTACAGTATTGCCATGTTAGCCTATGAATCTAAAATGACACAATGGGGAAAAACCAAATTGGTAGCTTTTCCCCTCATCAGGGCCTATAAAACATCTTCTAAAATGTCCCTGCTTATTATTAGATAACACTCTGCCATGTGGCACCCAGGGTAGACCTTAGGGGTGAATTATATGTAACAATAAGGTAGTTTAATACTTCAGAAGTACATTTAAACCCAAAGTTGAATGTGTGCATAATTTCGATTTAAAAGCAGCTTGCAAAGCAGGGCTGACTTTTAGAATGATAGCTGGTAACACAGCAGTGCACACTCAAGTGCATTAAATCTGCTAGGCCTCTAAACCTACATGCCTTACCACATACTGGGTGAGGTATCGGGTTCTGTCAGGCCTACATACTCTGCAAAAACACTCGAACACCATAAACAGAAGTTGGCACGGAAACTGAAAATGCAAAGAGACAAGTTTATTAGGACCCCATGGGGTGGTGGTACATTCCTACAGCACCCTTCGGCAATGCAAGAAGTATCACACCGAACATTGGTGCACGACCTCTTTTATACAGTTTGACAGCAATAAAAAGGTAGGCGGTATACTTTTGAACAGTTTTAGGTACATATAAGGACATTTTTGGAGCACAGCCAGCATGTGGGAGGAGCTTAATACCACTGGTCAGTTGGGGGAACATTCCTAAGGAGTGACCACTCACTAGTCCAAAGATCGTGTGTACGCATGCGTGAAACTGACCATCGCTAAAAATAGCCTGTTGCGGGGCAGGGTAAAGGTTCATTGGCATGGAGGAAGGACGAAAGGGCACGCTGACCACGAGGCCGCATGTTCATACAAAATGGAAGCCACCAAATAAAAAATGGCCCCCGTACGTTTTAGGTCAAGTTAACAGAAAAGCTCGTGTAGCTGAGCTAAACGCTAAGTCAGGTACTGCCAAATTACGACAGACGGCCCTTTTAGCGTTTAGCTGAAGCTACCTCGTAATGGAAGTAATCCGGATGTTCATCATCAATATCGATCATCATAATTTGCCGTACTTCAGCATTACTCATCTGTACATTTTTAGCAATAGCTCGTTTGGATGGGATACAGGCTGTAATACATACAGAACATAAAGTAGGACCACATTGAATACATAGGCAACAAAAGAAAAATATCCCTATAATCAGGCATAGAACTGTTAACAGTTTCCAACCCCATGTACTAAGCAGAGTCCAAAACCAGCCAGAAAAAGTCCAAGTACCATTGTCAGTATGAATTTCAGCAGAAATTTTGTGCAATTTAGAGATAGCATCATACACAGATGGCGAATTATCTGGGACGTAAACACAACAACAACTTCCGATGATGCGGCATGCACCCCCACGATCAGCTAACACTACGTCCAGAACCATCCGGTTCTGAAGCATAACAATTCTAGTAATCTGGAGCTCTTCAGTTATATTCCCTAAAGCAGAGGCAGTTTCATTAGCAACTGCCTCCACAACACGTGTTAGCCGTCTAATTTTCCTGCTGTTTAGAGCAGCACCAACAAAAGAGAATAACCCTAAATTAAAATCCACATATTGTTGTAGTGAGTTGTCAGTTTGGTCGATATCATCAATGTCCAATGTTCTCTTAACTCTATTCAATATAAAATCGTGATACAATACAAAATCATTATGGTACATAGGCGGGGCAATAAACACAGGGGGTAACACAAATGATATATAACATGTGCCTAGCCATCCAAGAGGAAGACGATGATAACCTTTATTACCTCAAATAAAGTAAGTGTTTCGCGAGGCCACAAATGAAATACCATTGGGAGTATCAAAGGCGAGAGTAATATTGCATTCACTTCTCCCCACCGGAATTGTTCCTTTATTCCTAATACAAAGATCTGCTTTTGTATCAATAACTGTAATTACATGTAAACTGGACATATTTGTAAGTCTCTGGTTGGTGAAGATACGAGGCGCAGATACATTGTCCGGTCGATATTCTTCCCATTCAAATTTAGTTCCTTCTGCTTGTGGATAGCCATCTCGATCATTGTAACAGACCTTGTTCAATCGGAAAAGTAGTCCACCTTTTGTTGGCCATCTTAATGTAAAGAGAAGTGTGTACCAAGCATTACACGAACCATTGTGAGAAAAAGGAAGAGGAATAAGTGGGGTTCCTCCTTTCTTCTGATGTCCAGGCAACATACCACATACCCAACAATTAGTGGTGTTTGTCATATTATGTGTGTGGTGTAAAATTTGTATGAAACTGTTATTCAAATAAGTCTGTCTATGTCTCTCCTCATGATAGGGCAAAGTAAAATGGAAATGTTCGGATGGAATTGGAGTGGTAGGCAGTAAATAGTCCCGTGCAGGAAACAGTCTTTCTATAGTCCAAGCTATTACTGCTATTACCACTATTGTCGTAACAAAAAGAACCGCACCCAGAATTCTTCTGTTTCTCAATGTCATAGGTGCCATAGTACAAAGAACAAAGTCTCAAGAAACAAACTAAAAAATAAAAATATAGTGCTGAGAACCGAGGCTGCCGCTGATTTCTTCTCCGAGATTCAAGACGGGTGTCGCTACACTGGACAGAACTGATCCCCCCCCTTGATATTCCCGGCTTCCGTTTTCACAAACCTCGGAACGGTTACTAACCAGTCACGAAAAATACAAAAATATTATTTCCTTGGCCGCAGATTGTACTTCACTTCACCAGAAACAGTGTGGTCTGGGAAGGCTCCCTCCGACTCGTTGGGCATAACAGCTGGGCTCTTCTCCGCGTCCAAGATGTCTCTGTAGTCAGACAGCACAGTAGGGTTCACCAGATCCGGAGAGACACGTCGGCAGTGCGTTGAATGTATCCACCGCTTCTTATTCGTGACGCGCACAGCCGTTCGCGTTGCCAGCAGCACTTGTTCAGGGCCACGCCACCTCGGCTCCAAACCGCTGGATCTCTCAAACACCCGGATCATAACAAAATCGCCAGGATGAAGATTGTGAGCCTCTCCAATTGAATTGTCGGGGAGCGCTTCTCGAACTCGGGAATTTTCCGTCGATCCAGACGCTGATGGATTCGATGCCTTTTTCGCCGCTCGTAATCGTGTCGCCTCATCCCGTAGACAAATTAAACGTTGGAAAAATTCATCCGCATCTGAAAGAGCAAAAACACCTTTACGAGTGTTTTCTAAACCGCTCAACAACTTCATCTGCAAAATGATCTAAAAAATACAACCGTTCCTTGTCAGACCACTGACTCATAAGATCATTAACCCCTGCATTAGTTATAGTATCATTATTAAGTTTTCGAGCAATCGAACGCAATTCCGTCATACGCTCGGTATGTAACCTGGTACGCTGTTTATCCTGGCTATCCTCGTCCGAGTTCTCATCCGGAGCCGTAGGCTGAACATACGGAGGCGGGCAGCGATCTAACAATGAAAAATCATCTAATTCATTAGTACGGACAGGATAAAGAGGACACTGAATAGGAAACTGACCATTAACTTGTAAATGACGTTCTCGACTCTCTTTCTCTTTCTGTTCCTGCAATTCCTTCTCCTGTAGCTGTAAAGCTTTATCCCGAGCAGCCTTGCGCTGCTCTTTGTCCGCCAAGGCTTCTTCACGCTTCATTCGTTCACACACCGCTTTCTCCCACAACGCACACAATCAAACATGTCCTGTCTAGACCTGCGCTGAAACAAACATTGTTCCACAAACTGAACCTTTTTTAAATCAAATGACCCATGTAGTGGCCATTGCAACTCACGATCCGTTTTAGTGTATTTGTGCCATAATGTGCTATACATTATGGGAGGGAGGCCAAATTTAATGTACATTTCGCGATTAGGAGTTCCCTCTGGGGGAGCCGGCTGAGATTCATTTAATCGATAATTGGTACCATTTCCAAAGCAGCACATTCCTCGGAGTGTGCTGAGAACAGGCATGTTCAAAATATCAGGGAAACGCGATATTACAACAAATGACACTTAAAGGTACTTACGCACAATGTGCCGTTCAAACAAATTCAAAAGCAGAGAAATATCCCTACATGCCTGCCTATTTGAGGTGCACTCCACATATAATTCAAATCATAGGTCCAAATGTTAGCTAACTCATACAAATTCAAATTCAAATTCAAATTCAAAAAGCCACAGTAAGTGTCAGTAGACTACCTTACCAAACATAAGCTTACCAAGTATCTTCAAAAGTGTTCAGATTCCAGCTGCCAAGTTCCGTAGCCGAATCAGCCAAAACAGGCACTACACGACAGGCCAAACGATCAGGATCTCAGTCGAAGACCGGCGCCACCGGGAAGGTCAGATCAGAAGGAAAGGAAGAAACACCGTGGATGCCAAGACTCGGGTCACTCAGTGGCAGCGTACGCGTCCATAGCGAGTTTCCAATCCTTCGTCGTGACCTCTCCTTCGGGCATCCGAGTCGCCGATGAGTCCCTTCGTGGTCGCCAATTGAGGTATCGGGTTCTGTCAGGCCTACATACTCTGCAAAAACACTCGAACACCATAAACAGAAGTTGGCACGGAAACTGAAAATGCAAAGAGACAAGTTTATTAGGACCCCATGGGGTGGTGGTACATTCCTACAGCACCCTTCGGCAATGCAAGAAGTATCACACCGAACATCGGTGCGCGACCTCTTTTATACAGTTTGACAGCAATAAAAAGGTAGGCGGTATACTTTTGAACAGTTTTAGGTACATATAAGGACATTTTTGGAGCACAGCCAGCATGTGGGAGGAGCTTAATACCACTGGTCAGTTGGGGGAACATTCCTAAGGAGTGACCACTCACTAGTCCAAAGATCGTGTGTACGCATGCGTGAAACTGACCATCGCTAAAAATAGCCTGTTGCCGGGCAGGGTAAAGGTTCATTGGCATGGAGGAAGGACGAAAGGGCACACTGACCATGAGGCCGCAAGTTCATACAAAATGGAAGCCACCAAATACAAAATGGCCCCGTATGTTTTAGGTCAAGTTAACAGAAAAGCTTGTGTAGCTGAGCTAAACGCTAAGTCAGGTACTGCCAAATTACGACATGGGGACTTACAGGTATGTTGTCCGTACCAATATTAATTACACCTAATTACCATACACCTTTTATTCAGAGCACTAACCCTGGTTAGCAGAGCCTATGGCACAGTCAAAGTCAGTTACTACCAGTATCAGTGAAACAAAATGGGGGTGATCAGGGCAGAATGGGTGACTTTCCCACATACTCCGATTACAGCAGTTTAAATGATTTCCTGTTACACATATCATACAACAAATCATACAAATCAGTTGACATTCCCAAAACATGATATGCACATCTAGATCTTGTCCTGGATGTCTACCATTGGGTACACTGACAAAATATCGACACTCAAAATATCCCCATACAAACGTTTTGTGACCAAAATATCGATGTCAAGAATATCTACATCCTATTCCTTTAATGGTAAGTACAAAAATATCTGAAAAAATATAGATTAAATTAATATAGTTGTACAAAATATCATATATATATATATATATATATATATATATATATATATTTATATATATATATATATTACCTACTGGCGGTCGCCAGTAGGTATATATAGTTAGGATTTTTTCTCTATGGGTTTTTTGAAAATTCTATGTCTAATAACTTTGGCGTTTGTGGACGGAATTGGCTGAAATTTTCAGGAAAATGGCACATTTTGTTTCTGAGCAGCCCTTGAAAATTTGGGGGGGGTTCGTCAAGGGGGGGCCGAGAAAAAAGGGGGGTCCCAAAACGTGTTTTTAACATTGAGTTTTCCATAGGGCGGTTGGCCTCACTTTTAGCCCGAACGGCTGAATGGATTTGCACGAAACTTGGCAAAATTGTAGGGACTGGTAGCCCGATGTGCCTTTTGTAGGTCTCAATATATGTGCTCCAGTGGATTTTGAGAAATTAACGTTTAAAAAAAGATATATATCTGTAACAGCGGACCGGGCAGCGTCCTAGGACGCGTACTTTTCGCGCAACGGAGCTTTGTGAAGCGAAGCTGATTGGTTCTCCGGCGTCTGTCAACATTCCAAACAGTCCGTAGCGGCCGCCATCTTGTCTCTCGGTAGGATCGAGAGACAAGAGGAGGCCAAAGCGAAGGGGCAAATGACCATAAGGGGGAATAGTAGATCCTCGCTGACCCCCTAGGTTTGATGTGGAGGTTTTAAAAGGGCCCCGCGGGGCAAAAAAAAATAATAATAATAATAATCGAACACCTGAATGGATTTGCACGAAACTTGGCAAAATATTAGGGACTGGTAGCCCGATGTGCCTTTGCTAGGTCTCAATATATGTGCTCCAGTGGATTTTGAGAAATTAACGTTCAAAAAAAGATATATATCTGTAACAGCGCTCCGCTTCGCGTACTTTTCGCGTTACGGAGCTTTGCGAAGCTGATTGGTTCTCCGGCGTCTGTCAACATTCCAAACAGTCCGTAGCGGCCGCCATCTTGTCTCTCGGTAGGATTGAGAGACAAGAGGAGGCCAAAGCGAAGGGGGAAATGACCATAAGGGGTCATAGTAGATCCTTCCTGACCTCTTAGGTTTGATGTACCATTTTGCCAAGTTTGGTGTAATTCCGTTCAGCCATTCAGGCTGTAGACGTATGTAAATGTCCTATGGAAAATTGCATGGGGAAAACACATTTGAAAGTGTTGAAATTTAGAACCAATTAAAATGTTACTTTGGTTTTGTATTTGTGTGTGATGAAAGTTAATTGGTTATGTATATATGTCAAATGAGAGGAAACCACAGCCATTTTGTGATACTACTGTCTGAGGTACATTTGTGAGGAATTTTTGGTGGTGAATTTCTGGTGTTTGATTTACACAGTACTAACACTTCTGCTACTTTTAAAAAGGTGAGTTGTTAATTTGTAAGGGGAACTATGTTGTACACTTGAAGATAATTTGAAAAATGTTTTCTGTTATTTATTTGCAGTCCTTCTGTTATACTAAATAGTTGATGAAGTTAGTTTTATATTATGTATTACTAAAAACGATAAATGAAAGTGATTATTTTTTTCTGCAATTTACAGCAAGCAATTTCAAAATAAAATGGCTCACAATGAAGAGACCGTGGCAATTTCTTTTGAATTGTCCACTACATTGATTGAAATTGAGAGCACCAATAATGAAATATTGTCACAAGGAGGACATGACTTGTATGATTCCATTAGATTGATTGAAATGGACAGCACCAAGAATGAAATATTGTCACAAGGAGATGACTTGAATGATTCCACTACATTGATTGAAATTGAGAGCACCAATAATGAAATATTGTCACAAGGAGGAGATGGCTTGTATGATTCCATTAGATTGATTGAAATGGACAGGACCAATAATGAAATATTGTCACAAGGAGGAGATGACTTGAATGATTCCACTACATTGATTGAAATTGAGAGCACCAATAATGAAATATTGTCACGAGGAGATGACTTGAATGATTCCACTACATTGATTGAAATGGACAGCACCAATAATGAAATATTGTCAGAAGGAGGAGATGACTTGAATGATTTTTTTGATCAATCTCTTGATGGCGAATTTATCGAGTAAAAATACTCAAAAATCGGTCATTAATGCTCTGATAACCTCCAGGCTCGATTACGCCAATGTGCTGTACCTGGGGGCCAACAAGGCCATAACCCGACGATTGCAGACAGTGCAAAATGCTGCCGCAAGATTACTGTGGAAAATTCCCATTTCCACGCCCACAACCAAGTATATCCGCGAATTGCATTGGCTGAAAATCGAGAACCGGGTAAAATTTAAATCCTTATGTCTTATGCATAGGATTTCAACTAACAAGGCACCCAAGTACTTACAACATCTTGTACATCCCTACCGTCCATCCCGTACTCTTCGTTCAGCCACAGCAAACCAATTTGTGATCCCCAAAGTCAGGCTGGCGAGAATGGGCGGTAGATCCTTTTCATATCTTGGACCCTCCCTCTGGAACACTCTCCCACTGACCCTTAGGCAGGAAACTAATCACTTGAAATTCAGGAAGGCCTTAAAAACCTGGCTGTTCAACATCTAAAAAATCTGAATATCTCAATGCACTGAATCATCAGCGCCGGGAAACCCTTTGGTGGGTAGCTGTAGCGCTATAGAAATGAAATAAATAAAATAAATAAATAAATCGAGTGTTTGGAGACCATAGAGTTACAAGAATCATCATTGCAGACTTTTAATGAGGAGATTCCAGATGAGATGATTGAAGAGGAAATTACTGATGAGGACATGTTACTAGTTGTTTCAAATTTAGAAAATTTTGAAGAATAAATTTATATTTAGAAATCAAAAATTGTTTGAGACATTATTTATTTTTATTTTTAATTTATGAGGTTGTAGCGAAGTGATTGTAGTATAAAATGAGACTTATAGTATAGAGTGCAACATTTTTATGTTACATGGTAAGTTTACTCATATTTACTTACCTTCTGCCACTATATTATCTCCAATGTGTATTTGACATGTCTTCTTCATCTCCGGCCTCCTTTCTCTCACTGTGTGTCTCCGATGCATCTTATCGCTGGTATTTTGTGTAATTACAGAAGAGAGTAAAATAAAATAGTTCGGAACGTGAAAAGGGGGCAAAGTAGAGTACTCCTCACCCCCTAGGCCTTTTTAGGCGGTCCCAAAAGGATCAGTTTCTGCTTTCCTGAGAGATTATGGTATGAGTTCCATATACCACAATAACTTGCATTACAACATGCAAGATATCTATCTCCTATTACCAACTTTTGGAGATATTCGCGCTAAGCGCGAATATCTCCAAAAAGTAACACCTGCCCTGAGCAGTTCTTAGCCATGTTATCCAATGGGAGGTGGATAACATGGCTAAGAGTATTAGCTCGGTAATGCATGAATATCGCTGAGTTTTTAGCGATATTCATGCATTGCGGCCGTTTATTATCGCATTTGCGATAAACCTTGATAATAGTAAGGTTTATCTTCGATAATTTCTGACGATGCTTAGTGGTAAAAAATTGGTTGGTAAGCATCGTTAGCGATAAATATCGCTTAACTTTGGTAATATGCCCCAACGTCTGTTAACGTTCGATTCGAAGGAAATGAGGAAGTGTTGAAAAACATTGTCTGCGCCATCTTGCCTTTTTTGAAATGCCACACTTTTGTCGTGCACGGCAGCCATTTTAGATGTCTTGACCAGACCCACTCTCTGCACGCTGTCGATTCGTAGCATGGCTCCTCACCCTCGCAAGCATCTTCCCCAGGCACTGGTCACCCCCGCTCTCTGTCTTATGCATGGGCAATAAACCTCCCCCCATCTGCGCTGCTCTTCCCTGAGAATCACACTGTGCCCGCCCGACACCTCCCTTTCGCCCTATTCACTACCGCACCCTGTGACACTCCTCTTCCTCTGTGTCCGATTGTCCAGGCTATCAGCTAGCCCTGCAGATGTAGTTTATGGCCCCAGCTGTAAAGAATCACCCCTCTTCAAAGGAGTTATAGTAGATCAAGGCCCACACCCGATGAGATCCGTCACACCACACGTGTTCCTACTATCTGAAAACTATCCTGTATTGTGATTGGGGAGGGGACCGAGCCTGAAGCGGAAGATTCCAGGAATGACTCTTTGTACATCAAAGTTTTTACAATTATGTGTCACATAAAAAATATATAGCACTCCAACAAAGTAGTAGGAATATAAAACTTTAATAACATATAAATATATACAACAAAACAAAAACAGTAATAGATTTATTGAAATTGACAGCACCAATAATGAAATATTCTTGTCAGTAGCGGTCTGTTGTGCGAATAGTTCCAAGGCAGCAGAACGCGCTGAAATCTGGATGTCACGAAGGTGATGTCTAGCAAGTTGCCGCCCAGCAAATAACGGCGTGGGGCGCCGCGGGGGTGAGTGAGTCCAGTAGGCACCACAGCTATTCTTACCGGCATTGCAGAATTACTGCTGGGGACAATGCCTGTGCTGGAGCAGGGTCACAGCAGAAACAAAAAGGATTCTGTTGAAGATGTTGTTGGTTTTCAATTTGAAAACAGTTCTGGTGTCAACTGCTATGCTAATGTAGTGGTTAATGTTTTGTTTTCTCTAGAAAATGTAAAAGAGGGGGAGGCAGTCCAAAGTTCCGTTAAAAGGGCAAAGGAAAGGATCGGTGGTTTGAACTATCAGTCAAAAAGGGGAGGGGGTGCAACAATTTTTCCTACCGGGTCACACTGTGCTTTCACCGGAAGTGAGGTCTGCAGGATTCTAGTAATTCAAAGTGAGGCTGGCGCCGACGTCCCGCGGATACAGTTTCGTCACTCCACGGGTGATCATGGCAGTCATTCCCCATCGGGGGTGGGAGACTCCCGCGGCTCCTCTAGAATCTTCAAGGTCGTGGAGGACTACGGTGGTGGAGTCAACCAGTGACCGGGCCATTTCTTTATGCTGGGCCCGCTCTTGCCAGGTCGACCGCCATTTTGAGAGTTCGGTAGCTACTGGCGATCGCGGGGTCAAATGAACGGACGGGCTCCACCCTGCCGGGCGAGACGTTGCAGCATGGCCACAGTGGAAGAACTCTTTTCCGGGCGCCTGGACCGCTGAGGGTGCAGCTGGGAAGCCTACACTGGGGAGGCGGGAGAGGCCTGTTCGCACCGTCTCTCCCTCCCAGTGCACCCCACGGCGTCTCGCTTGAGATTTGTTATGGCCGGACCAGGCGATGAGGACGAGGGGGGGGTCGGAGGCATGTGCAAGACATCCCCCCCCAGTGTTGTCGCAGCCATTATAAAAGAAAGAAGTGTCCCGTCCGTCTTCGGGCCGGGCTTCCGGTGGATGTCGGCCGGACGCCCCTGGCTCTGGCCCCATGAACGGGTTTCTTGGTTTATCGGCTGCAGCCGGATTTCGTCGGCCTCGGCCCCCCGACCGTTGGTGGCCGGACCGGAAGAGCATGTGGCGGGACTACCTGCAACTCTCAAGGGCCACCGCGGCCGGACTGGGAGAGAGAGGGGAGGGTCGAGGAGACATTCCCCCCCCCCTGCAACTGTTCAGCGTTGTAAAGGCAATCCCCTGGCCGGGTCCCGTTGGTCTCGGCCTCTCCTCCGGCTACACCCTACGTTAGGATCTCCTGGCCGAGGCGTGGCAGCAGGACCTGCCTTATATGGGCTGCTCCCGGCTGGGCGTAGCCGGAACCCTGCCCCACCTTGGAAGTTTCCAGAGTGGGGGCGGATGTTCTACTGACTTGCATTTTCCCTAGTCTATCGATTTTTTTGGCGTGGCAGGCGGTGGGACAGCGAGGGGTGATTTGGTTTCTCTTACTGTTTTTCTGGTCTCTCACCACTGGCATATTTTAACGTTTTCTTGTTTCTAGGACATTAATAGGTTTTATCATTACGTTATGTTATCGTTTCTTTGTTCGTTGTTTAATAAAAGTTCATGTTCATCAGTGGCCTACTGATTTTCGTTTTCCTATTCTTTTCTTTCCAGGTTGTTTCATGCTAAAGTTTCTGTTAACAGGATACAGTGATCACTTCGTTATTATTGCATATGTCCTTTTCACTAGGGGTGCTCTCTGGTCGGGCCAGATGACGTATGTCTAGTAAATGGTCCGGGTGAAACAGGTGCATCAATCAGTGGGGATAGGCATGATAGATTACAACGGGGGAGAAAGGTCCGCATTACGTACCCTTTCACTACTTGCAAAGATTTTCCTACGTTTATTTGCAAACAGGGAATACCTCCAAAAAGAACTAATTCCCAAACAGTCAATGTTCGGACAATCAATCAATCAATGAGGAATGAAATAGGTACGACGTGTTAAAGGCTTGCGTTACCTACCCTTCACTATCTGCAAAGGGAGAGAGAATATTCCTATTCTTCCTCGTTTGCAGGTAGAGAAGATCCTTAAGAGAATTAACATCGAACAATTCAATGCTCGATTGAAACAATCAACAAGGGGTACTGTGAACACAAATGAACGCCGCTTATGTACATACGCATTGCTATTTTCAACAGGTTGTTCCTAATGTTTCTATTTTAGCGAGGTCAAAAAGAGATCCCATTAGTGGCCTACTGATTTTGCTCGATTCCTTTTGTTTTTTTACACGATTTTTCGCTATCTGCAAAGACTAAACAGAGTATTGCGACTCTGTGCTTGTTTGTAAATAGAGAATGAACCAAAGAGAACAATCAATCAAATGGAGAGAGAAGCAGGCACGACGGATTACAAAGGGGGAAAGGGCTGCGTTAACTACCCTTCACTATCTGCAAAGAGAGAGTACTCCTAATAGAAATGAGGGGTGGGGGGCAGCAATCAAAGCAGATCAGTGTGCATAAACACGAAAAAAAAAATTCTTACCACGTACTTGACATTCGACAGCTTATGATATTTGCTATTAAAAAACCATTGAAATTCACTGAAAAAACCATAGGTTATAGACCATATATAGTTAGGAATTAGCATTTACAAAACCTTGAAAATTCACTGAAAAAACCATAGGTTATAGACCATATATAGTTAGGAATTAGCATTTAAAAAACCTTATTTTACTCACACAAAACCATTGAAATTCCATATATAGTTAGTTGCACTAACTATATATTGCGCACCCGCAATCCACTGCTGATGATGTCACATATTACATCATTCATGACATGGTCAGTGACATCACTGATGACATCACTGATGACATCTCAAATGACATCACTGATGACATCTCATTTGACATCAATGACCACATCACTGATGATATCATTCATGTGACAATACAATGCATCTCCTCACATTTTAATATAACCTCTGTTTCACCCAGTGTTAAAAACAGAGTATAATTTTTGAAACCATTGACACACCAATACTAGTTACTACATACGTACTCACTGATTCCTACGTCTACACACACATTCACTCATTCACCCATACAATCATTCATACATACAATCACTCATGTTTACAACACAATCATATGCACTCATACACCTATACAGACACTCACACTCTGCCACTCATCCATGGAGTTACTCACACACCTAGTCAGTCCTGTAAAGAATCAATCACACTTCCATTTTCTACTCTATACAGTTAAACATAGAGCACCTTACGTTTTCAACCATATACTAACACATACTTACTCTCTTATACAATCATTGATACAAGTACACATTGATCTGTACAGAGTCACACACCTCCCATCCAGCCACACACACACTCAGTCTCCCATGCAAATACTTGGGCAATCAATCAATAACCCATATAGTTACTCATATAGCTACTGATCAACACATGCAGCAGTTTACAGAACAACAGACATAATGATGCACAAATTAAGACAGTTTAGTCACTAACCCATGCACTCAGTGAGACACATTTAATCACTCACTCATACATTCAGTCATGCACCTACTAAATCCTTCGTCCAGACACTTATACATCCACTCATTCTTCAATATGTAAGACATATTTTAACTTTACAGAAACATAGTCACTGGATGTTGTCATCAGTGATGTCACTGACCATGTCATGAATGATGTAATATGTGACATCATCAGCAGTGGATTGCGGGTGCGCAATATATAGTTAGTGCAACTAACTATATATGGAATTTCAATGGTTTTGTGTGAGTAAAATAAGGTTTTTTAAATGCTAATTCCTAACTATATATGGTCTATAACCTATGGTTTTTTCAGTGAATTTTCAAGGTTTTGTAAATGCTAATTCCTAACTATATATGGTCTATAACCTATGGTTTTTTCAGTGAATATATATATATATATATATATATATATATATATTACCTACTGGCGGTCGCCAGTAGGTATATATAGTTAGGATTTTTTCCCTATGGGATTTTTGAAAATTCTATGTCTAATAACTTTGGCGTTTGTGGACGGAATTGGCTGAAATTGTCTGGAAAATGGAACATTTTGTTTCTGAGCAGCCTCTGAAAATTTGGGGGGGGTTCGTCCAGGGGGGGCCGAGAAAAAAGGGGGGTCCCAAAACGTGTTTTTAACATTGAGTTTTCCATAGGGCGGTTGGCCTCACTTTTAGCCCGAACGGCTGAATGGATTTGCACGAAACTTGGCAAAATTGTAGGGACTGGTAGCCCGATGTGCCTTTTGTAGGTCTCAATATATGTGCTCCAGTGGATTTTGAGAAATTAACGTTTAAAAAAAGATATATATCTGTAACAGCGGACCGGGCAGCGCTCCAGTTCGCGTACTTTTCGCGTAACGGAACTTCGCGTAGCGAAGCTGATTGGCTCTCCGGTGTCTGTCAACATTCTAAACAGTCCGGAGCGGCCGCCATCTTGTCTCTCGGGAGGATTGAGAGACAAGAGGAGGCCAAAACAAAGGTGGAAATAACCATAAGGGGGCATAGTAGATCCTCCCTGATCCCCTAGATTTAATGTGGAGGCTTTAAAAGGGCCCCGCGGGGCAAAAAAAATAATATTTTTTTGTTTGTTTTTTTTCGTGGTTAGCGCCCGGTCCGCGAACCGGGAAGCGTTCTGGGCAGCGTACTATAATGAAAAATGAATGATAGACTTTTCAAATACTGTATGTTAATTGATTGTTGGTTTTGTTGATTATTTTTTTATTTTTTTATTTTTTTAAGCAATTATTTATTATTGTGATTGTGTTTCAACATTTAATAACATTTCTAACATTTCACTAGTTTATGAATTACATATAAAAATGATTAAAGACTCAAATAATTTTTTAATATTACATATAATTTTATTTTTCGGATTGTTTTTCAAAATTTAATAGAATGTCTAACATTTGACTGTCAGATATGTCCTCTTGTTGAGTGAACATAACTTCCCACATTTGACCGTCATCATAATGAAGTAAATGATCCACAGATTCTACACATTGAACTAATTCATGGTCCCGTGATTCATCCATGAAATCTGAGTCATCATTGTCCTCAATATCTTTTTCTGTGTTGTTCTCCAGAACAATTTCGAAGGAAATATTCTGCTCTCCTTCCATTTTCTTGCTGTAATTTGCATAAAAAATAAATATATCAGTAGAGATAGGGCACTGTTGGGTTTAAGTTCAGACAGGTACTTGTGAGTTTATAACAGAGAAGTAATCTATGGGCACTGTATGGTTTCAGGCGTGAAGTAGTACTATTAAAAAGTGCCTGTGAAGAAGCCTAAGTAAATTCATAATTATACCACAGAAACCTAAATCAATCCATAATTATAATAAAGAAGCCTTTCTCAATGTCTAACTCTTACAGAGGGATAGTATATAACTATCTGAAAATGTTTTCAAATTTATAAAATAATATCTCACCTTCTAAAAAGAAGTTTAAGTTGTGAGTGAAAATGATCTTGCAATGTAATTCAGGAAGTAGTAGTCAAAATGGCTGTGTTTCTCTCTCTTTCTTTATATATATTCAGGTACATAACCAATCAAATGTCAGGTAAAAAAAGTAGAAAATGAAAGTAACATTTTCATTGGTTGTCAATTCCAACACTTCAGATGTGTTTTGAGAAGTAATTTACCTCAGGGTATTTAGAGAGGTCTACAGGTTAAATGGTTAAATGGAATTCCAATCAAATTTGTGAAAATGGTAGGGATTGGTATGTAGTATGAGCTAATCTATATTTGGTGAAATTGTCTCCAGTAGATTTTCTGTGAACTACTTTCCCACCTTTTTTGATGGTGCGCTTCCCAGGGAGCGACCCGGTACGCGAACTGTTGAGCGCCCCGGTTCGCGAACCTTAAGCGTTACGGGAGTCCACCATTTTGTGTTTCGGTCGAATTAAGATACAAGATGGAGGGCAAATAATGTTCAGAATGGGTAGAAGGGGGCACGGTAGAGTTATCTTGACCCCCTAGGTTTTGTGAGGGTGGCTGAGGAGGCTTATATGTGCGAAAAAAACATTTTTTTAAAAAATTTCGCGAGGTTAGCTCCCGGTTCGCGTACCGGGTAGCGCCCCAGGGAGCGTACTTTGTTGAAAATTAATGAAAAATGTTAGAGTAAAATAATAATTGTGAGTGATTAGATGTAGGGTAGCTCTGAGAAGAGCTTTTGGGTTTATGGTACATTTAGGTACTTATAAGTAGGTACCAATGCACATTTTTAAATTCAGAGTGAAAATTCTGTTGCCCTCATCTGAGAAGTGAACTCCATCTCCTCTGTAGATATCTTGCATGTAGTAACGCAAGTTATTGTTGTACAGGGAGCCCATTCCATGGTCTCTCATGTAAGCTGAAACAGATTTGTTTACATGCTTCCTCGACTTCTCAATTTGTGGACAAAATTGGTTTGACCACCTCCATTTCTGTCTTTGGCATATATTTGAATATACCAAGGCAGTCTGAGGAAAAAGTGCCATTAATTGCTCAAAGGTGTCCTTTAAAAGCATTTCCAGACCTACACCAGTCAAAGTGCCCAAGTCATTACCTCCACAGTGCACAATTAACAGGTCAGGTTTGGGCAAATGCATAAAGGTTTTCACCAATGGTATCAATTGGTGACATTTTAATCCTCTGTGGCCAAACCACTTAATTTCCACATCTTGTAAATTGAGGTTAGGTAATTTCCTGTTTTCAACGTACCTTTGAGCCCAGTGAATATAACTATGTCCAACAATCCAGACAGAAAACATGGTGAGAGAAGGTTCTCCTGCAGTCAGATGAAGTGTGGCAATGAAATGGCAGTTGAAAAAATGAGAGTTTAAAATGAAAAAAACTGTGGAGTTTCTGTGTTCATGAAGCAGTAACAGTGATTGGTGGATTTTGATTGCTGAAAACAGAAAGTTAGGGTGCACGGATGTGTTCTTTGAAAGATGTATTTTGAGTGGTCAATAAAAAATCATTAAATGAAAGAATGCACTGGATATGCAGGTGCACTGAGAGTTCAGAGTTCAATTGCAACATTGTTGTGTGAACTTGCAAACAACAGAAGTCTTCCAAGAGGTGGTTGCCATGCAGAAAAGGCATGAAATGGCAGAGGGGGGAAGGGTTTTCATTTGAAAAAAAGTGAGGGAAGAGTTTTGATTGGGTGACATGAGAGATATGTGTGAAGAATTACAGCATTTCTGTGCTTTTGATAGCTGCAGACTCTGGAGTGCATACCTTTTGCTCTGCTGAAGACAAATTGGTGTGTTTCTGAGACTGTTTTCAAACTCAAAGTATTTGCTAAGGTGAGAAAATATTTCTTTAATTTAGATAGAGAATAGTGTGCTTTAAGGAGAAAATTATGAATTATGTGGCGCAAATTGCTTGTAAATATGCTCCCACCTGTGCATGGAAAATTTAGATTTTGAATGTTTGTGTTACATAGCCATGTTAAAAGTGACCCAACCATGCAGGAAAGGCAATCAAAAAACGCTTTTATGTGTCTTAAGGACATTTTAAGTAATTTTCCCATGTGCAGTGTTTTGAAATTATGAATTGAAAATCGTTTTTGAGGTAAAGGAATTGTTTTTAAATTTATGACAAGGACATAATGGTGTATGCTTCTTTATAAGGCAATTGACTGTCCCTGATGTTATTTTTCCCATTTTAATGTAAGACTTTTCTCTGTGGCGCAAATTGCTTGTAAATATGCTCCCACCTGTGCATGGTAAATTTAGATTTTAAATGTTTGTGTTACATAGCCATGTTAAAAGTGACCCAACCATGCTGGAAAGGCAATCAAAAAACGCTTTCATGTGTCTTAAGGACATTTTAAGTCATTTTCCCATGTGCAGTGTTTTGAAATTATGATTTGAAAATCGTTTTTGGGGAAAAGGAATTGTTTTTAAATTCATGACAAGGACATAATGGTGTATGCTTCTTTATAAGGCAATTGACTGTCCCTGATGTTATTTTTCTCATTTTAGTGTAAGACCTTTCTCTGTGGCGCAAATTGCTTGTAAATATGCTCCCACCTGTGCATGGAAAATTTAGATTTTGAATGTTTGTGTTACATAGCCATGTTAAAAGTGACCCAACCATGCAGGAAAGGCAATCAAAAAACGCTTTTATGTGTCTTAAGGACATTTTAAGTAATTTTCCCATGTGTAGTGTTTTGAAATTATGATTTGAAAATCGTTTTTGAGGTAAAGGAATGTTGTTAAAATTTATGTGCGCCATATGCCCCCAAATTTCTTTTTCAGGGGTGCAGCAGGGTGTTATTGAGACACCCCTGCAGCTTTGGAAAAATTCCTAATTTGTGATGAGCAAATTGTTAATCGCAAATTGCACCTTCATTTATATGAGCCTCCTAGCCCATGGAAATGAATGGGTAATTTGCAATTAGCAATTTTCTCATCGCAAATTTGGAATGGTAAAGAATCGCTATTTATTCCTTAAAATTCGCTTTTTTGGAAATGCAAAATAGTTATATGATACATATGGCGGTTGATGTCTAACAAGATAAGAAGCTTAGGGATACATTTATGATGACTGGCGCAATGAAGTAGAAATCACTTACTTCATTGGTAGAGCTTTACATGTATTATCTCCTCTGTATTCTTCATCAAGCGTAACTTTAATCTGCAATCCTGAGTAGGCCTCACTTTAAACAAACCTCTGGATAGGCCACATCTTATTGTTATCCTGAATTAATCATTTAAAATGCTAGGGACAGATTTATGATAGGTGTATGCCTCTTTTGCGCCACTTAGAAAACATTGTCCATGGGGAAATGACTTAAAATGTCCTTAAGACACATGAATGTGTTTTTTTAAAACGTTTGCAATTTTTTTGGGTCACTTTTAACATGGCTATGTGAATCAAACAGTCAAAATCTAAATTCGCCATGCACAGGTGGGAGCATATTTACAAGGAATGTGCTCCATGGGGAAAGGTCTTATAATGTAATATGGGAAAAATGACATCAGAGACACTGAAATGCCTTATAGAGAAGCATACACCATTATGTCCTTATCATAAATTTGCAAACCATTACTTTTCCCCAAAAACGATTTTCAAATCATAATTTGAAAACACTGCACATGTGGAAATGACTTAAAATGTCCTTAATTCAAAATTTGCGATTCCTTAAATGCAATGGGGCAGATTTATGAGGCACTTGCGCCACGTTTACGCCGCTGTTGCGTCACGCAAGGCGGCGTAAACGTGGCGCATCCCTACGAGCGATTTACAACGTGACGCATCTAGGCAGATGCGTCACGTTGTAAAGCCCTGCGCCGCTTGTGGGCGTTCCGGCGCAGGGTGGGCGTTCCGGGGCAGGTGCGCCTCGCAAAAGTGGCTGAGTGAAATCTATAAGATTTCACTCAGTCACTTTCAGGCCAATGCTGCGTCAAAAGCCTGCGCCTGCTTGAAGCAGGCGTTGGTCTTGACGCAGCATTGTTAAGATGGGGCACCCCCGAGCCTTGCTGGAGCTGCGTCGCGCTTGCGACGCAACTCCAGCAATGCGCCACCTTTACGGCACAGATGCGTCACGCATCTGTGCCGTTTTTGCCCCATGGTGCGCCGCATTATAAATGCGGCGCACCATGGGTGGCGGAGCTGTGGCGCACTGTGGCGCACATTAACTGGCGCATCCCTGGGGATGCGCCAGTTAACATAAATCTGCCCCTTAGTATCAAACAAAAAATATGTAAAAAATGATATTAAGGATTTGGAAACTACCACCAACTTCTAGTTTGTGGTAATTTGCGAATTCTTTTCAAAAAGCATTTTTTTCCAAAAAACAAAAGGTCCCATATGACGCCCATACATGCCCTTAGGGCATGTAGGTGTGCCATATGCCCCCAAATTTATTTTTCAAGGGTGCAGCAGGGTGTTCTTGAGATACCCCTGCACGCTTGAAAAAATTCCTATTTTGTGATGAGCTAATTGCTAATCGCAAATTGCAACCTTCATTCCTATGAGCCTCCTAGCCCATGGAAATGAATGGGTAATTTGCAATTAGCAATTTGCTCATTGCAAATTAGGAATAGTAAAGAATTGCTATTTATTCCTTAAAATTTGCTATTTAGGAAATGCAAAATAGTTTGATGGTACATATGGTGGTTCATCTGTAACAAGATAAGAAGCTTAGGGATACATTTATGATGACTGGCGCAATAAAGTGGACATTACTTACTTCATTGGTAGGCCTTTACATGTATTATCTCCTCTGTATTCTTCATCAAGCGTAACTTTAATCTGCAATCCTGAGTAGGCCTCAACTTAAACAAACCTTTGGATAGGCCACACCTTATTGTCATCCTGGATTAATCATTTAAAATGGTAGGGACAGATTTATGATAGGTGTATGCCTCTTTTGTGCCACTGTGCGTCACTTTTATGATGCAACGGCGGTGCTAATTTGCAATTAGCAATTTGCTCATTGCAAATTATGAATGGTAAAGAATTGCTATTTATTCCTTAAAATTTGCTATTTAGGAAATGCAAAATAGTTTGATGGTACATATGGTGGTTCATCTGTAACAAGATAAGAAGCTTAGGGATACATTTATGATGACTGGCGCAATAAAGTGCACATTACTTACTTCATTGGTAGGCCTTTACATGTATTATCTCCTCTGTATTCTTCATCAAGCGTAACTTTAATCTGCAATCCTGAGTAGGCCTCACCTTAAACAAACCTCTGGATAGGCCACACTTTATCGTCATCCTGGATTAATCATTTAAAATGCTAGGGACAGATTTATGATAGGTGTATGCCTCTTTTGTGCCACTGTGCGTCACTTTTATGATGCAGCGGTGGTGCAAAAGATTTGCTATGAGGCGACAACATTACAAATTGATGCATTTAGGCAGATATGTCATGGTGTAAAAAAAACGTACCACATGAAACCGATGCAGCAGTGATGCAAAAGATGCACCATGTCGTAAGACAGGCCTCACTTGGGGCCATATGTATCAAGCTAATTAGCATTCGCAAAGATCAAAATTCTACGAATTTTGGCCTTTGCGAATGTTAATTAGACAAATGGTATGTATCAAACAAGTTTGATGCAAAATAAGGAGTAGCAAAATTTGCTATTCCTTATTTTGCAATTGCACTGAAGGATTTGCAAATTTTGTGACTACTTAAATGCAATGTATCAAACAAAAAATATGTAAAAAATGACATTAAGGATTTGGAAACTATTGTGGTAAATTGGTGGTAATTTGTGAATTCTTTTCAAAAAGCTTTTTTTAAAAAAAACAAAAGGTCCCATATGACGCCAACACATGCCCTTAGGGCATGTATGTGTGCCATATGCCCCCAAATGTCTTTTTCAGGGGTGCAGCAGGGTGTTCTTGAGACACCCCTGCACCCTTGGAAAAATTCCTAATTTGTGATGAGCAAATTGCTAATCGCAAATTAAACCTTCATTCCTATGAGCCTCCTAGCCCATGGAAATGAATGGGTAACTTGCAATTAGCAATTTGCTCATCGCAAATTAGGAATGGTAAAGAATCGCTATTTATTCCTTAAAATTCGCTATTTAGGAAATGCAAAATATTTTGATGATACATATGGCAGTTCATCTCTAACAAGATAAGAAGCTTAGGGATAGATTTATGATGACTGGCGCATCACCAGGGATGTGCCAGTCATCTTGCGCCGCTGTTCCGCCACCCATGGTGTGCTGCATTTACAATGCGGCGCAGCATGGGGCAAAAACGGCACAGATGCTTGACGCATCTGTGCCGTTAAGGTGGCGCATTGCTGGGGTTGTATCGCAAGTGCGATGCAGCTCCAGCAAGGCTCAGGGGTGCACCATCTCCACAATGTTGCGTCAAGACCTATGCCTGCTTCAAGCAGGCGCAGGGTTTTGACGCAGGTTTCTCCTATCTGATTGTAAATGCGGCACACCATGGGTGGCAGAGCAGTGGTGCACGTTAACTGGTGCATGCCTGGGGATGTGCCATTTAACATAAATCTGCCCCTTTACATTTAAGTATGTGCAGGGGACACAGAGTCGGTGAGGCTTATCCAAGGTTAAGAAGAGATGAGTCCTGTTCAGTGAAAAATTAGACATAGGCTTCACCTGCTCAGCATCGCTGGACATGGCTAAATAATAGCTGCAAAATGTTACTCTTGTTAAACAATTTTACTATTATAATCTGTGAGATTTGTCTCTTACTCTGCAACATCTCATTGTTGTTATCTTTCTTTAAAGATAAAGACAACCTCAACATGAGCGACAATCTGCAATCAGTTGATTTTGACCTCATCATTGAACTTGTAATTGAAACATCAGTGGATGTTGATCCCTTGGATGATTTAAATCCTGAGGATGAAGAAGAGCGTGATGAGGATGCAGATTTGTCCGAATTATATGATATAGGATGGGAAGCTGACCTGCTTGAGCCTTTGGAAATATAAACATTTATTTTTAAAATTTGTAATTAATAAAAAGTAAAAAGGTAAACCGTTTAATTTAAAAATAAAGACACCTTCAAAAGCAGGTTATGTGTAGTGTCTTCAATAAAATATTAAAATATGCTCATAAAATTAGATCAGATTCACATATAAAATAGCATAGGTAACATAAATATAAATGTCATTTCTTTTCTGGTATTTCTGTATTGTAAATTTGCCAACGACTAAAAAATCTTCTAATTAAAATGTCAAGTAGTGTGTTAAGTTTTTGATCACTGTTACTGATTTACTGTTTGGTAATAATGGTTAATAACATTTTTTATTATATTTTTCCACAGATTCAACTGCAGATCATTTCAAGATTTCACCATGCCTACAATAGAAAGACAGATAAAGGCTGCAAAACGTCAAAGACAGCAGGTGAAAAAAAATACGCAGCAGTCCTCTAACAAAAAGATTTGTCAAGTCATGAAGAAAGCACCGGGTAAGAGCACAAAACAATTTATAAGAAATATGTGTAGTAAAAAAAATATTACTACAGAAAATGTTTCAGTCCATAAAACGAGAAGGAAATCAAATGGAAAGGAAAGGCCAATGAAAAATGTTACTGCTAGAGCAAGAGATAACTCTGTGCATGATAGTAGAAGGAAACAACAGTTTAGGGAGATTCGTAAACGAATGTTCCGGAACAGGATAATTGGCAATTTGTTAAAAAATATTAAGAAAGGTCAACAGAAACTGGTTTTTTATAAGACAAAAAAAAAAGTTGAGAAAGTTATTGATCAGGCATTTGAAATTAAACGTAAGTTATTTATTTTGATAATCAATAGAATTAGGAAGCTAAACAAGGCAATTTTTGATTTCAAAAGAAATAGTAGATGGAAGAGAATAGTTAATCGTAGTAATTTTTGTGAAGTTTTTTCTGGAGAATGGATGCATAGTTCAAGCTGTGAGGCATTTTTTAATGAGGAGAGTTATTTCCAGGATAATGATTTGGTACATGCAGTTGACACCAGTGGTCGTGCTTATGAAGTGAAAGATGGTTGTCCAGTTGAAAAAGCAAAACTTGTGACAACAGAGGCAGAAGAGGTGTTAGGTAATGAGGTTTTAGGAAGACGTGCTAAGGGTCCTGTGTACACCTGGAAGTGTAGTAGTATTTGCAGTGTGCGACAGGATTCCATCAATTTGCTTTGTGATTTTGTACGGTTATTTAATAAGAAAAGTTTGAAGCAGAAAATGATGTTGTTGCAAGAATTAGATCCTTGCAGAGTAAGAGAAGTGACAGGTTTGCATGGACATTCACTGGCTTGTCTTTCCAGGAGAGTATGCCAGAGTGTTTTTCATCATTTCAGGATGCTAGCAGTGCACCATAACAAAGTGAGGAAATTAGTTAGAATGTTGTATTATGCTAAGAGTCCAGCAATTATGCTTAAACAATTATGCGCTGCTCTTTTGCATGGTTCTGAAATAGATGTGAAGAATATATGTGAAGAAATTGAGTTTTGTTACTTTGGAAGTAAAGAGGAGAATGTTGAAATTGAGCAAGAAGAAGAGGGTCATGTGGAAGATAGTGTACAGGTTTCCAGTACAGATAATTTCCAGAGGGAAATTGCGACGTTTGAGGTGAAATCAAGTGAGAGGCCTAATTTCACTTGTGTGTGTTGTCGACGCACTTATTATAAGAATCAGACTAAGTAAGTGGATTTATATGCAAAAAGTGAAAGGGAAAATAATAGTGAATGGAAGGATTTTGCAACATACTTGATGGTAGAAAATTGTTTTGATTTGGGATTGGATCAACGTGTGTGTACTTATTGTTCTTGCAAATTAAATCAAAACCAGATGCCTGCTAGAGCAGTTCATAATAATCTGGAATTGGTTGAGATTCCTTCTGAATTGAAGGATTTAAATACTTATGAATCTATTTTGATTCAAAGTATCCATCCCTTTCAGGCTATTGTAAGAATGGAGCCAAAGACAGGGAAATTGCCTCCATCAGATTTACAGAGAGGATTAAAGGGAAGAGTTGTTTATTTGCCTCTAGATTTGAAGAAAAACATTAACACAATTGGAGTAGAAAAAGTGGAAGAGGAACCTCTGGTTATCTTAGTTAATGGGGTTCCGACAAAGAATAAGAAAATATGGCAAGATTTAGTAGATGTTAGGAAAGTTAAAAAGGCAACATTGTATTTGAAAAAAAATAATAAATACTATATGAATGTATATGTTGCAGAAGAGGAAGTAAGTGAGGAAGAGGATAGCGATTTGTGTGCTGGTCAAATTGAGAAAGTAGAACCCTCTACTAGTGAAGAAATATATGAACATTATAGTGTTCATCCTTTGCATTCCAAGGAAGTCATGGGGAATGCTATTGAGTTGTTTCAAATGAAACAAGCCAAAGGGAGTCCCATTAGTGTTTGGGAGGAAAGTTTGGAAGCTCGGTGTTTCCCACAGCTTTTTCCAACAGGTCAGGGAGGAAGATATGATGAGCGACCTCATCAAATTCCTGCTTCTGAATACCGGACTTTGCGATTGTATGCAGGAGATGCTAGGTTTCGACAATGCATTCCTTATTTGTTTCATCTCCTGTTTGAAAGCGATCTGTCTGGACTGTCATATGCAGTGAACCACATCTTGAAAAGTGGTATACACATGCAAAACATCTCGGCAAGTGACTTTATGGATAAAGTCAATGTCCAAGATAGTATTTTGGATTCTCACCTGATTAATCTCATGGCGTGTCAGCGTGGTACTAATGAGTACTGGTACCGTCGTCATGGTGATTTAAAATGTATGCTGAGGAACTTAGGTACTCCCACATGGTTCCTCACTCTGAGCTGTGCCGAGTATGGCTGGGAAGACTTACTTGAATTTCTACGAGAGGCAAATGCTAACGTAGATAACATCGAATTCAAGACACCCGGAGAACTGTGCTCTTTGGATCCAGTCAATGTATGTAGGTACTTCAATCATAGATTTGAAGCTATGATGTCTTTCATCATGAATAAGAAGAATCCACCTCTTGGAGAGGTGTTGGATTTCTTCTGGAGAAAAGAGTACCAAGCAAGAGGTGCTCCTCATATACATATGTTGCTGTGGATCAAGGATGCACCTAAATTTGGAACGGATCCAGAAGACTCAGTGATGAGTTTCATCCAACAGTATTCTACGTGTGCTGTTCCAAACGCAAAGGAGAAGAAAAGCCTAAGAGAAAAAGTTCTGCGTTTCCAAAGCCATCGATGTGGAAAGTACTGCCGTCGTAAATTCCGAAACAAAGACAAGTTCTACACTAAATGTCGTTTCGGCTTTCCACGACCGGTGATTTCTAAAGGAAGAGTAAACAGTTTGATGTCTTCGCTGCGACACAATGTCATGAAGAAATCACCTAAAAACACTTACAATTTGAAGAGGAACGAAGAGTCCAAGTACATCAACGACTACAACCCGGTGATTTTGTCCATGTGGAATGCTAACATGGATATACAGTTTGTGGCTGATAACTGTATGGCTGTGGCTCGGTATGTGACGTCTTACATCACCAAAAAAGAGAAGACAGAATTGAAGGATATGTGGGAGGACATTTCCCATGAAAAGAGCCTCAGCAAGAAGTTGTACAGTTTCAGTCTGAAGATGTTGTCGCATCGAGAAATCGGAGCGTACGAATGTTCTGACCGGTGGTCTTCAGCAAGTCTCTATGCCAAGTCCAGGAGTATCGTTTGGGCGAGTCTTGGTCTTGCTGCAACGCGTAATCGAGTTCTCAAACCTGTGCGGGAAATTGAGTATTTGGCGGAAAAGGAGCCAAACAGTACCGACATTTTGAAGACAAACATGTTGGATACATATTATCCAAATCGAAGCAGTCACCTCGAGAATGTTTGTCTGTATGAGGTTCTGCAAAATTACATATTCAAGAGGAACATCAAAGAAGATACTGAGAAAGGAGTGTATGCTGTAATAGGAAGTGAGGGATGTCTGGTCAAGCAAAGAAAATGCCACTTGGTAAACCATCGAAAATTGAGTGGCGAATCTCCTGAAAAAAATGAGTTTTTCTATTTAGCACTTTTGCAACTTTTCAAGCCTTGGCGTGCAGAAGAGGAACTGCTTGGAGATTTCCTCTGTTACGAAGACTCTTTCAATGCCGCCAAGGAGACCATAGAATGTCCTGCTTTTCCCAAATATGTAGAAATGTTGAATGCGGAAATTGAGCAGGAAGCAACAATTGCAGCCGAGATTGCCAGAGACAGTTCTCAGGACAGTCAGAGTTCTGCTTCATTGAGTCAGGATCCACTAGGAGGACCTGTTATCGAAAATGAAGCTGCCACTGCTATGAATGAAGTGGAAAGAGCCATGGCACATGCTCAGGAGGATGCGGTTAACTTAGAAGAGTTGGAAAGACAACTCAACGTTGAGCAGAGGAAAATATATGACGAAGTTACCATGCAAATTGATCATGGATTAAGTCATGATAAGAAAGAGTGCTCATGTACGTCGTTGAAGCCTGTCCGACTGTACGTGAGTGGAGAAGCGGGAACTGGAAAAAGTTTCCTCATTAAAGCAATTTCATGCTATTTGCAGGAAAGGACAGAGTCATCGCTGTCTTGTGTTGTCACTGCTCCAACTGGACTGGCAGCACATAATATTAAAGGGATTACTTTACATCGTTTACTGATGCTGCCAGTGGAGCATGACAACAAATTACAATATCACAAGCTATCTGGAGATGCTTGTTTTGAAGTTTCAAGAATCTTGAGGAAAATGAAACTTCTTATCATTGACGAAGTAAGCATGGTTTCCAATGTCATGCTTGCCTTTGTGCATTTGAGGATGCAAGAAGTTCTCAAAACAGAGTATGATGTGTTATTTGGTGGCAAACACATCATTGTTTTCGGAGATCTTTTGCAGCTGACACCAGTGAAAGGGCAACCTGTGTTCAAAATGCTCACGCATGAAGATACCAGGAAGTGCCTAGGCAGCATTGGCAACGTCAATATATGGTTAAACTTCAATTATGCTGAACTGCATGAAAATATGCGTCAGGCGAAGGATGAAGTTTACAAGACTATTCTACAAGATGTTAGAATTGGAAAAGTGACCGAGCATGGGAAAGAAGCTTTACATGCACGATTACTGTCAAATTTATATCCAGAACAAGATGTTGTGCCTGAGAATATTTTTCAGAAAATTACTGAGAAGAAATCTGGAATATGTTTGATGCCAACTCTTGCAGAATGTGCCAAATTTAACAACAAAATGTTGCATTTAGAAAAGCAAGAGATTGTGAAACTGGAAGCTATTGATAGAGTAGAGCATATGGGATCAACAATTATTTTGTCTGAGAATCTGAAAACAAAATTGGATTCATTAGAGAAGAGTATATCTAAAACTGCAGGTTTTGAAAAGACTCTGAATGTGTGCTTGAACTGCCGTATAATTTTAAGAAGGAATTTACATGTTGAAAGAGGTCTGGTAAATGGATCAATGGGTAATGTTGTTGTTTTTGTGAAATACAGAAATAGAGATGGAATTGAATTTTTAAAAATTAAATTTGATGGCATTGAGGAAGTACAGCTAATTGGTCGTTGTTCTGCTAGATTTTTGCTTGTAAAAGACTTATATGTTCGCCGTAAGCAGTTTCCTGTTTGCTTGGCATATCCGGTGACAATCCATAAATCGCAAGGTTTAAGTGTAGACAGTGCATTGGTGAATATTGGCAGTTCTGTGTTCAAGGAGGGTATGGCATATGTGGCATTGTCACGAGTTAGAACTTTATCGGGATTGTACTTGATTGAGTGTGATGTCACAAACATTTGTGCGGATCTAGATTGTGTTAAGGAATACAATAGGTTAAGAAGAGAGTATGCGCCACATTTGCCTCAGTATCCTTTGTTTGAGAAACGTGTGGTAGGCCGGAAACGAAGAAATGAGAACAATACTGGGGAGGTTGTAGCAAAAAGACAAAAAGTCAATGAACCTAAAATTACAAGCAGAAACAAAAAGGATTCTGTTGAAGATGTTGTTGGTTTTCAGTTTGAAAACAGTTCTGGTGTCAACTGCTATGCTAATGTAGTGGTTAATGTTTTGTTTTCTCTAGAAAATGTAAAAGAAGAGATTGTGGTCAATTCTGATCAAAGATTTTGCAGTTTGTTAAATTCTGTGTTAGAGAAATGTAGCACTGATAGAAGAAACATAGAAAGTGTGTCTGAAATTCGAAATCTGTTAGACAGATGTTCAGGCCAAACACAATTCTCTCAAAATATTCAGCAAGATTGTCAGGAGTTTTTAATGTACATGCTTGATGTATTACATGCTGAAGGTGTAGATGTAGATCAGCTGTTTGGGCTTTCTTATCAATGGCAGCATGACTGCGAGAACTGTATGGTATCAAGTACTACTAGTGTAGACTCAGAAAGATTTATATATTTAACTTTGCCAGACAGTAAATCAGTCTCCTTTAATAAGCTAGTAAAAGCAGCTGATCACAACATGGAGTGTAGCCAATGTAAATCTGAAATGATGTCCACATTATTTATACGAACATATGGCCAGTACGTCATTTTAATGTTCCAACGATGTAGGCCTGATGGAACAAAATTGACAACTTTAATTAAAAATTTTGTAGCTTCGCAGTTGTCAATATCAGGAAGGACTTTTGTAACTGCAGCAATTATATATCATGACGGCCCTTCAATAACATCAGGACATTACACAGCTTATTTAAAGTCTAGAAATGGCTGGTCATTCTGCAATGATTCTGTTTTCATTTTCAAAAAAAAATTGCCGTATGACCTTAAAAACTCTTACCTGGTGTTTTTAAAACCAAAATTTTAGGGAAATTATCTCGGGATGTGCTCTGTGGAATTTCAAGAAGTTCTAATGGCTCCTACACAATTTGGCCTTGAGGATAAGTGTAGTTCAGAGACATAACTTCTAACCATAGGACTGGACGTCATTGAGAAATATGTGCACTTTGAATGAGTTCAGAAAAACTGTTTCTTTTTATAAGCTAATTGAAGCAGCCAATCAAAACATGGAGTAGAGGGAATGTAAGTCTGCAATGCTGTCTACTGTTTTACATTGCTTTGTGATTAAAAGTGATGTAGAGAATTAAATAATTGTAGTAGTCATAGAGGTAGTGTAAGTCTGCTTCATAGTAAGCAGTATCAGTGTCATAGGAAATGTAGAACATGACTGAGCAAGAAGGGGAAGATATTACTATTCCAGGATTGTGAAAATGATCTTCAACATTTTAATTCTGAAAGTTGCGGAAATTCCAAATGACGGGATTGGCTTACAAGAAATCCAAGAGTTATAAATGGCTCTGACCAGATTTGGCCTTGAGGAAACTTGTGGTAGAGAGCAAGAAGTCATTTATTCGATGTAACGTGTTTTTAAAAACGATGGAGATTTTCTTTCAGAAAGTGGCGGGCTGAAAGTAATAACAGCACAAAAGAGTGTAAGCTGTTCATAGGACATCCTTGGACGTCATGGAAAGTAAGTTAACTTTAAGGAGTTCTGAATTCTGATTTCTGATGTTGTATGGGTTTTTTAAACACAATCATTTTGATTGTGTTTTTTTTTCCCCGCTGTTATATGATGAATACCTTTAAGTCACTGTTTTTAGTGAATTTTGATACATTCTGAGAACAGCAAAAATAAACCATTTAAAATGTATAATTAATTCTGTACTGTTTGCATTTATGATGTACATGTAGAACTGTGTAGGAGGCATGGAGAAGGTGAGGCTTCTGTAAGTGTCAAAGGTGTTGCATACAGTGCTGCACTTCTGCGTATTCTTTCATATGCTAGACTACATCTGCACAATGAGATACCTAAGCAAAGGAAACGCAAGTGATGTGATTGAGAAATGAGCAAAATAAATTGCACGTATTTCAATTACATCACCTGTGTTTCCTATCATTACGAATCACATTGTGCAGATCAAGTTTAGGTCTGTCCAGGGAAACATAGGAGGTTTGTACTTTGTTGAAGAGTGCAGTGGACATGACTCACTTCATTGGTAGACTTTCACAGATATTATCTCCTCTGTACACTTCAACAAGTGTAAATCTCATCTTGAACTCTGAGTAGGCCTCACCTCAAACAAACCTCTGGATAGGAGACATGTTATTGGCATCCTGAAGCGACACTTTTCTGAAACAAGAGCAATGCAAAAGATGCACCATGTTTTAAGATAGGCCTCACTTCATCTGCATCAAGATACTGTTAGTTTAAAATGTATATCTTTAGGACTGTGTAGGGGGCCTGGAGAAGCAGAAGCTTCTGTCAGTGTCAAAGTTGTTGAAAAACTATTTGTCCTTCAATCTTTTCCCTTGTCTTTTGTAATTTTTAAATACATGTTTTAATATTTTTCAAATGTTGGTTCTCTCTTTCACAGATTGAAAGTATAAAAACAAAAAGTGAGTAATTTAACGGCAATTATAAGGTAAATATTTTGTACTCTTTTCGTTACATTTCTATCACATTCACCTACTATTAGTTCCACTGCTTCACTTCTTTAACCCTCAGTTTTCTGCCTTTGCTACTTTCCTCATTCCTTTCTCTATTACCTACTTACTCAACTCCTTCCACTCTTTTTCTCAGTCCCTCTCTTCTCATAGTTCCTCAGTCTTGTTCACTCACTCCGTCTCTATTACTCTTAGTGTCTGTGAATTACTTTCCCACCTTTTTTTTTGGACCGCTTCCCGGGAAGTGGCCCGGTTCGCAAACCAGCAGCGTTACGGGAGTCCACCATTTTGTGTTTCGGTCGAATCAAGATACAAGATGGAGGGCAAATAATGTTCAGAATGGGTAGAAAGGGGCACGGTAGATGTATCTTGACCCCCTTGGTTTTCTGAGGGTGGCTGAGGAGGACCATAGTTCTTCACTCTTGTTCACTCTCTCTGTTTCTATTAATGTCACTGTTTCTGACTGATCAAAAAATTTTTTTTAAAAAAAGAACAGTAACTATAAGGGAAGGAAACAGACAGTTATGTTAAAAGAAAGACAGCTATAGGGAGTAAACTAAGGATACTGTTACCCGCAATCCACTGCTGATGATGTTACTGACCATGTCATGAATGATGTAATATGTGACATCATCAGCAGTGGATTGTGGGTAACAGTATCTCTTGTTTACTCCCTAGAGCTGTCTTTCTTTTCACATAACTGTCTGTTTCCTTCCCTTATACTTACTGTTCTTTTTTTTAAAAAATATTTTTTTTGGTTAGCTTCCGGTTCGCGTACCGGGTAGCGCTCCGGGGAGCGAACTAAGAGAAATAGAGGTTGGCAGAGTTCCAAATATTCTACCAATTTTTTTATAACGGGGAGGTAGTTCTGAAAAGAACTTTTTTTTTAATGTTTTTGTTGTTTTATATTTTTTTGTATTTTTTGAACATTTTTTTACTTTTTTTGTATTTTCTGAACGTTTTTATATTTTTTTTGGTTTTTTTTTGGGGGGGGGGGAAACAAAAACGATCCATTGTAAAGGGCTCAACAGGAGCAACAAAAAAAAAAGAATTTATTTTTTGGGGCGTTTCGGACAAACATTAACATGATTCTGAATAGCTCTCATAATCAAAATGAACAACCGATCTTCTTGCCATCGGAAGGGGATTTTGTTGCTCATCACGTAGCTGGGCAGCACTATAATTATTAGGATGCCACCTACTCATATGCCGATGCATAGTGTAATTGCCGTAACTGTACTTTTTTTCAGTTCCCCTTGACAGTCTATCACCGCATATACGGCAAAACACGTAGCGTGCATTTACTTTTTTTTGCCCCTCAGGAAGTTTAAAGAATTGCCAAATGTAGTTCTCTTTTCGATTATACCTCCTGGGCTCCTCTGGCAAAAACCTTGGCTCTTCCTCCTCTTCCTCCTCTTCCTGTTCTTCCTCTTCTTGTTGTAAAATTACTTCAGCAGGTGGTCCTCTCTTCTTTGGATTTGGTGGAGGTGGTGGGTTAGAACCAGCTGAAGCTACTAATGAAGCCATGTCACAATGTAAATAAAGGGTCTTTCTCTCACCAAGATGAAAGTCAGAGTGAGGAAAGAAGGAGGGGTTTTCATCATTTGGGAAAAGCAAAAGTTCTAAACCAATGAAAAGTGTTAATTTTAGATCACATGACCTAGTATTACATCATTAGGAAACCAAAAGTGAAATGAACCAATGAAAAGTGTTATTACCGAGTCACATGACCTGCTGTGTTTACGTTACGCGGTCGGCGCCGCGCCGTGGATCGCTTCCGGTTCGCGTACCGCTGCGCTTCCGGGTACGCTAACGTAGCACGTCATATGACGTATCACGCGAGAACGCGAAACGTCATGCTGACGCGACGCGTCACGATGTTGTTTTCTAACGCGACAGTTGCGCAAACGGAACGTTTACCGGTTCGCGGACCGGGTCGCGGCTCCGAATTGAGCTAACGGGAAGCTAACCGGTTCGCGTACCGGGAGCGAAACAATAAAAATAATTAAAAAAAAATTGTATTAAAAACATGTAAAAAATATTTTTCGATTTAAAGAAGAATACATTGTAAAGGTTTTGATATTTGCTATTAAAAAACCATTGAAATTCACTGAAAAAACCATAGGTTATAGACCATATATAGTTAGGAATTAGCATTTACAAAACCTTGAAAATGCACTGAAAAAACCATAGGTTATAGACCATATATAGTTAGGGATTAGCATTTACAAAACCTTATTTTACTCACACAAAACCATTGAAATTCCATATATAGTTAGTTGTACTAACTATATATCGCGCACCCGCAATCCACTGCTGATCATGTCACATATTACATCATTCATGACATGGTCAGTGACATCACTGATGACATCACTGATGACATCTCAAATGACATCACTGATGACATCACTGATGACATCTCAATGACATGACTGATGACATCACTGATGACATCTCATTTGACATTACTGATGACATCACTGATGACATCATTCATGTGATAATACGATGAACTTCTTCAGACTCTAAAATAACCTTAGATACACTCAGTGTAAACAGACACTCACAGACTGTCACTCATCCATGGAGTTACTCACACACCTACTCAGTCATGCAAAGAATCAATTACACCTCCATTTCCTCAACTATACAGTTATACATACCTTACTTATTCAAACATATACTAACACATATTTACTCTCTTTTACAATCCCTGATACAAGTTCACAATGATCAATACAGCCACTCACACATTCACGGGCTCTTATGCACAGTTATTTATATATGTCAACTCTCACATGTACTGTGTTTTACATATGTTCTTACTTTGACATGTAGCACTCAGATATCCATTCACTCACCAATGCACTCAGTCAACCGCCCATACACCTGTTTCCACATGCACTTTTGAATCCATATATCTAGTGAATCAACTGCTTACACATCTATGCACAGAGTCATACACCTCCCAGCCACCCACACACACACTCAGTCTCCCATGCAAATACTTGGGCAACCAATCAATAACCCATATACTTACTCATATAGCTACTGATCAACACATGCAGCAGTTTACAGAACAACAGACATAATGATGCACAAATTAAGACAGTTTACTCACTAACCCATGCACTCAGTGACACACATTTAATCACTCACTCATACAGTCAGTCACACACCTACTAAATCCTTCATCCAGACACTTATACATCCACTCATTCTTCAATATGTAAGACATTTGAGATGTCATCAGTGATGTCATTTGAGATGTCATCAGTGATGTCATCAGTCATGTCATTGAGATGTCATCAGTGATGTCATCAGTGATGTCATTTGAGATGTCATCAGTGATGTCATCAGTGATGTCACTGACCATGTCATGAATGATGTAATATGTGACATGATCAGCAGTGGATTGCGGGTGCGCGATATATAGTTAGTACAACTAACTATATATGGAATTTCAATGGTTTTGTGTGAGTAAAATAAGGTTTTGTAAATGCTAATCCCTAACTATATATGGTCTATAACCTATGGTTTTTTCAGTGAATATATATATATATATATATTTTCTTCATCAAGTTAATCCCGTTACCGAGGGCAATCCTTTAAACAGCCGGTGTGAGTTTCAGGGACGGGCTTTCCCTGCTATTAATTTTCCACCAAAAAGAGCAATTATACTCGCACTCCACCAGGAAATTGATTTATAGCAGGTTTATTTATGTGCCATTACAGCACACAGCTTTACCTACGCGTTTCGATCTTACGATCTTGATCACGGTTACAAACATTTGTCCATTGTTTGTTTCTATCTTTATACCAGTCAATCATAATTGCCTTGTTATGAGGCATTATGGTACTAGTAGTTACTTTTTACATTTTATACATTTAACTGTTTTCAGACCCGTGGCACATTTCATTTGCATATTTACAAGGTATTTTCTGGTATAAAAATCAACATATGTTTTTAAGTCTTTTTCATGCAAGTAATACAGTCACAAAAATCGCGGAATCGTAGTGCATAGTCTCTAAGTGAGTCTAATTTATACACATTTTAACTGCATTTATGGACCCATTACCTATCAATGCCTGCTATTTTACGCATTGCATTATTTGCGAAACACATAAACATATCTCGGGACTCAGTGCCCTATTTATGTTAAAGACTACATTTTATATCATTTATTATTAATTATTCTTGTAACCAGATTATTTGAAAATATATATTTTTTCACTTAAAGGTGCACATAAAGTTCTTCATCCCCATTTAATCCACCAGGATTCTTTGTTTTAAATCGAATGATTAGCCTCGATTCCAGGCGACGTAAAGTCATCAGTCTATTATCACCTCTCTCCTTTATTTGCACTGTTACTAGTCCACTGTATGTAATGTCCTTCCATGTCTTTTTTCTTTTTCGTGGGTTAGCATGTGTTTTGCCATTGCATAGCTTTGATCGTGATTCTCTATTGCACGGATATGCTCCAATATTCTTTTATGTAGAGGACAGATGGTACTTCCGATGTATCTTTGGCCACAAAAACATTGTAACAAATATACCACATGTGTGGTTTTACAAGTGATGGTACTTTCCGCTTTGAAAATGTTTCCGTTTGGGTCCTTTATTTTGGATAGGTTTCGTCCCACTTGACAGGCTTTACATTGGCTGCATTTTGTAAAGCCATTCCGTCTTTCATCTAGCCAATTTTTTGATTTTTTCTTTTCTTCAAAGTGGCTATTGACCAGTCTGTCCGATAATGAGGGAGCTTTTCTGAATGTCATCTGTGGAAAGTTGCCAAGTTCTTTTCCTATGTCTGGATCTTTTTGTAACACATACCAATACTTTTTTAAGGTTTTCCGTATTCTGTGACTCTCTTTTGTATATGTTAATATCATTCTGATAGGTTCCTTTGTGGTTAGTTCATTATCTTTTTCTTTCTCTTTTTTCGGAATCAATGTTTCAAGTCTGCTTTTTTCTCTTGCTCTCCTTTCACCTCGTTCGATATCATGTTGTTTGTATCCCCTTTTCCTGAATCTGGCAGCAGTCTCTTTGAATTTTTTGTTCATTTCACCTTTATTAGAGCAATTTCTCTTCATCCTGATAAATTCACCATAGGGTATATTTCTTTTTAGTGCCTCAGGATGAAAGCTTTGGCCATGAAGTATGCTGTTCGTGGCAGTTGTTTTTCTGTGGACCGTTGTTTCTAGTTGACCATTCTCAACGTATACCTTGGTATCCAAGAATACTATTTCACTGGTGCTTATGTTGTGTGTGAACTTCAATCCTACCTCGTTGTTGTTTAGGATCTTTAAGTACTCCAGGAATTCTTTGTTCGATCCATTCCATATTATGAATAGGTCGTCTATAAATCGCAGCCAGAAAATTACTCTGGCTACGTGTTGGTCATTTCCTTCTCTCCAAGCTACCATTTTCTCCCACCAACCCATCACTAGGTTGGCGTAGCTTGGAGAGAAGGAAACTCCCATTGCTGTCCCACACAATTGAGTGTAATGTGCCTTATTGAAAAGAAAGACATTATTGTTGAGGCATATTTCTAGCATTTCAGCATCCTACAATGTTTCAATTGCTCTATTGGTTTTTGCTTTAAGAAGTATTCTATTGCTTTCAGTCCATGTTTGTGATCTATTGAGGTGTAGAGAAAGACTACATCGATGGTCACCAGCCGGTAACCATCCATCCATTCTATGTTCATCAAATGTCTTAGAAAATCCCCGGTGTCTTTTATGTACGAGGGTAGGGTCGGCACAATTGGGGCTAAAAAATGATCTACATAGTTCGCAACATTTTCATATAGAGAGCCACAACTAGAAATAATTGGTCTCCCTGGAGGTTTGTTCAGTGTTTTATGAACTTTCGGGAGAAAGTAGATTGTTGGAGTGGTCGGAGTTTGATTGTTGAGGAACTGGACTTCATTTTCACTTAGTAGATTTGAATCTTGCCATTTTTTCAGACGTTTTTCTAGGTCAGTTATCATTTCCTTGATTGGATTTTTATTCAACTTTTTATAATTGTTGGTATTACTTAATTGTCGCATAGCTTCCTTCATATAGTCTTCCCTGTTTTGGATTACTATATTTCCGCCTTTGTCGGCCGGTTTGATTTCCAGATTGTCGTTTGACATTAATGATTCCAATGCATTACGTTCCTCTACCGTCAGATTTTCTTTCTTCTTTATTTTAATGTTACTCAATTTGTCCAATTCTTCATTCACCAGATCATAGAAAATGTCTATTTTGTTCCCTGGATGTAATATTGGACAGAATTTTGACTGTTTCTTGAAATTTGTCCTAGGGTGGCTACTGGTTTTATGTCCCATTTCGGTTACGATTTGAGTGTCTGAGATGCTGTCTTCATTTGTTTCATGTACCAGTTCATGAGCTGTTCTGAGTGCTGGTATGTCCTGTATACTCAATGCTTGATTCCCATCACTATTGGTGTTAGTTGTATTTGCTTCATTGTTCTGTCTCCCTTGTTTCTTAAAGAACTTTGATAATTTGATCTTTTTCACATACTTATAGAGGTCTATCTTGGTTTCCACTAAATCCCAGTGTTTTTCGGGACAAAATATCAGTCCTTTGTTTAAAAGTGTTTCTTCCGCTCTCGTTAGTACATGTTTCGACAAATTGATTATCAAGTAGGGTTCTCTTTCTTCAGGATTATTCAAGCATTCGTTACTCTGTTTCTCAGGTTGTATCCCTTGTTTTTTCCTTTGGCTTCGTCTGGTTTTGCGTTTTGTTCTCCTGATGTTTGTGATCCACTTCCTCATCCCCGTCCTCTCGAGAAGCCCCTGCCTCTGGCTCTGCCTCTTCCCTTCGGTAATTGCTGGTCGAAGTATACTAATTGCATTTCCTCTAAAAAAGAAGGTTTTTGTCCTTGTGGTATTGATTCTTCATTATCACTAAAGTCTGTATCTGACTCACTTGGGGTGATATTCATGATGGAATAAGAGGCTTTTTATTAGCCTTAAGCTGTTGTTTCAGATTTGTGAAGCGTTTCGCAAATGTGAGGATTGTTCCTGAGGCATAATCATGCTGATCTCTTTTATATTTTCTTTCTTTTCTCTCTTCTACTTCTTTTTCGTGTTTGTCTAAGTTTGTTTCCATTGTTTTGCGTAATTTCTTTGCTTCCTCATCTTTGTTGATTTCCTGTATTTTCGCTTCTATTTCTTCCACCTTTTTCTTTATTTCATCAATATCTATTTTGGCGTGCTTGACGATGATCATCATCATGTTGTAGGAGCACTGCATGTTATTGTTCCCCCAGTCAATGAGCATTTCAGGTCTTGTATCAGGATGGTTTGGGAGAGTAAATATTCTTAATCCCCTTGGGACCATTTTTTGTTCTAAATATGTCTCCATTGTAAGGATCTCCCAACTTTTTGTTATATCTTTCTTTAGAAGTCGTTCCAGCTGGAGAAATAATTGTTTTAATGTGGTTTCTCCTTTAGTGCTTGGTGCTTCCACATTGTTTTTCTCAGTTTCATTTGACATTGTTTTTTGAAACATTGCCTCCGCTCTCTGTGCCCGTTTTAAAGCTCTTTCCTCCATATTTGTATGCAAACCTTTATGCCACCTTTTCTCCAAGTTATCAATAAGTAACTTTGCTCAAAACAAACGCTGTTTAGTCTGCGATTAGAACTTCACAGTTTGCCCCGCTCTTCCTGGTGAGTTTAAATGTACAAATGGGCAGACACGCGGTAGATTAAATCATGTTGCTATCGCTTTTACTGCCTCAACGCCTTTCTGCGACTTCAGTGTGAAAAGGTTCAATATTTTCGGCACGTTAAATCATTGCGCTCTTACCTCGTTGTCAGGTATGCGCTCCACTTCGTCCTTTGTGCCTCCGTTCTCGGTTTGAATCAGTCTCAACACTTTCTTCGGTCAGAGCGCTGCCATAACAAGGCAATTATGATTGACTGGTATAAAGATAGAAACAAACAATGGACAAATGTTTGTAACCGTGATCAAGATCGTAAGATCGAAACGCGTAGGTAAAGCTGTGTGCTGTAATGGCACATAAATAAACCTGCTATAAATCAATTTCCTGGTGGAGTGCGAGTATAATTGCTCTTTTTGGTGAAAAAAAAAAAAAATATATATATATATATATAAACATATATATATATGTACACACACACCAAGAGTTACCTCTAAGAGAAGGAGCACACACAGGTAGGTATTGCAAACTTATTTAATGGCAGCTGGTGTGCCGTACAAGGAGATCTTCCCAACAGAGTAAACAAAGGTCCAGCCGACGCGTTTCCGGCTAGGTGCAGGTCATCCTGGGCTTATGGACTGCAGTAATGAACAAACGTCTATTTTCCGCACAGGGGTTATATCTTGATCCTTGCCCCAGTGGGCGAGGCCACTCCTGTGGCATTCTGGAATCTTTAGTGCTGGTTTGAACTCGAGTGAGTTGCCAAGAGTTTTTTCCTAAATAAGTGCTTTTAAAAACCCATATGGGTCAAGGTCCTATTACTTCAATCCCCACAACCACCCTTATGCTACCAAAGTGCCACTCCTGTCCCATCAGGCTGTCATGCCAGATGACGTCACTGCGGGGCTGTTCACCGACAGCGGGACTCCTGCAAGCAGCTGAGGCCAACCGCATTCATATCCACACCAAGAGTTACCTCTAACAGAAGGAGCCCACACAGGTAGGTATCGCAAACTTCTTTAATGGGAGCTGGTGTGCGGTACAAGGAGATCTTCCCAACAGAGTAAACATGTCTCCCCTTTATCTGCCATCTGGATTATTGTTTTCCACATATCACCTAAAATATGCACATTTAGACATGCATTGAGGCAGGTTTGTCATCAGTTCCTTATAAAATTTATACTGTGTGATAAATTGGGTTACTTGTTGAGGGGGTTTAAACTCTTGTCAGGTAGAAACAACAACTTTTTCCAGAGAGAAGTCACAAGCAATTCCTGAATTCATCTGTGCTCAGCCCTCGGGTAGATTGGCACAGAGAAGTCAGGCCAAACTCAGAGGCAATGAATAAAGTATTTATGCAAAACTTCAAATAGTAATACAGTGAAAACACACCACAAAAGGGGCCTACACCACATTTAGAAAAATAGAGTATTTTTTAATAAAACAATAACAAAATGACAAAAATTAAATCAGTAGAACCGAGATATGCAAATTTAAAGATTTTTGTGACAATAGCTCTAAAAAACACAAAGCGCCAACCATAACTATCTGGTCATGCCAGTCACAATTTAAAGCAGAGCAGGATGGAGCACAGGCCAGCTCCAGGGAGTGAGTAACACCCGGTGAACAAACTACTGTCAACCCCAGTTTCAGAATGTTGCGTGGATCCACAATGAAGATGTTTTACAGAGCCAAATAATGCATCAGTTTTGAGGTATAATGAGGCTATGTTTCACAATCCTGAGTCATCGTCGAGGATCCTGTGGACGAGGGCTTGTGATGCGAAGTCTGGCATTGAGGCTGTGATGCACAGTTGGGGGCGATGCATCAGTTCCAAAGAGCTGTGAGGCTGCGATGCGGAGTCTGGCATTGTCATCGAGGCTGCTGTTGATGGGGGATGTGGGGACGGGCCCTCAGGATGCATCATGCATCTCTGGTTCTGAAGTGGGTGCAGAGGCTATGCATTTCTTTGCTATGAGGCAAATCCAAGCAGTGGCGTTAATGTTTTGGTTCTGCTCTGGGTTGCACCGCACAGCAGAGCAAATCCACTGGATACTCAGATGCTGGCAGAGCACCTTAGACCCACTTCCAATGATCCAAGATTTGGGAGGCACCACTTGGCAGGGTAGACACACAGAGGGCAGAGTCAAGGTGCTGAGTTCAAAGTCGTTGGAGCCTTCTGTCCCTGAGACTCTAGTCAGGAGGCCACGCCATCTAGCCCTTGCAGTCACTCTGTCAGGAACTGTGGCAAAGACTGGTGATAAGATATTTATATAGATTGTGTGGTATGTTCCATATATATATGTTTGTTTACCATTTGCATCTTTAAAAACCGATATACGGTTTGATAATTGGTAATGTATTTATATGTTGCATTGCTCATTCAAAGATGACGTCTTAATCTGAGATGAATGGTTTAGTCCCTTGTTGGTTGCCATTACATTTGTAAAGCTTTATTAGTAGTCGCCAGTCACTGACGAAGGCTAAACGCCGAAACGCGTTTGTTGTATAAAAAATAAAGACCGTTGTAAACTGCCATCACCGGAGTGCTGCTTTCCTGCTTCTTAGTGAGAGGAGACAGAGCTCTATATATATATTACCTACTGGCGGTCGCCAGTAGGTATATATAGTTAGGATTTTTTCCCTATGGGATTTTTGAAAATTCTATGTCTAATAACTTTGGCGTTTGTGGACAGAATTGGCTGAAATTTTCTGGAAAATTGAACATTTTGTTTCTGAGCAGCCCTTGGAAATTTGGGGGGGTTTCGTCAAGGGGGGGCCAAGAAAAAAGGGGGGTCCCAAAACGTGTTTTTAACATTGAGTTTTCCATAGGGCGGTTGGCCTCACTTTTAGCCCGAACGGCTGAATGGATTTCCATGAAACTTGGCAAAATTGTAGGGACTGGTAGCCCGATGTGCCTTTTCTAGGTCTCAATATATGTGCTCCAGTGGATTTTGAGAATTTAACGTTTAAAAAAAGATATATATCTGTAACAGCGGACCGGGCAGCGCTCCGGTCCGCGGACCTTAAGCGTACCGGAACTTCGCGTTGCTAAGCTGATTGGCTCTCCGGTGTCTGTCAACATTCTAAACAGTCCGGAGCGGCCGCCATCTTGTCTCTCGGTAGGATTGAGAGACAAGAGGAGGCCAAAACAAAGGCGAAAATGACCATAAGGGGGCATACTAGATCCTCCCTGACCCCCTAGGTTTAATGTGGAGGTTTTTGCGTGGGGAGCGCCCGGTCCGCGAACCGGGAAGCGTTCTGGGCAGCGTACTGCAATGAAAAATGAATGATAGACTTTTCAAATGCTGTATGTTAATTGATTGTTGTTTTTGTTGATTATTTTTTATTTTCTTTATTTTTTAAACATTTTTTTTAATGTGATTGTGTTTCATAATTTATTAAACTTTCTAACATTTCATTGTCAGAAATTTCATAATTATCATGGAATATACATTGTAGTCTCTGAGGGTGTAAAATGTCCTCATTTGCAAGGAGGTTATCTACTGCTTGTACACATTGCAGTAGTTCATTGTCCCAAGTTTCATCGAAAAATTCAATGTCAATTTGATCAATTGTATCAATCAATTCTTGGCTGCTCTCTTGCAGGTCCATTTCAAAAGAAACTTGGTTTTCGCCTTCCATTTTGCCTGAAATTTGAATTAAAAAAATATATATTAGTAGAGATAGGGCAATGTTGGGAATAATTTTAGATAGGCATTTTTTATCAGTGAATTTATCTTTGGGCAGTGTATAGTATCAGAGTGGAAGTAGGAATATAAAAATGTGTATGTGATTTAACGTAAGTAAATTCATAATTATACAAGAGAAGCCTAACTCCATCCATAACTATAACAGAGAAGTCTCTCTAAATCTATAACTACTACAGAGGGATAGTATATATCTATCAGAAAAAGTTTACCATATTAACTTATAGTGCACAATATACTTCAGTTTTAAAAATAAAAACTTACCTTTAGAAAGAAGTTGAAGGAATTAGTGAAAATACTATTGAAATGTACAGCAAGAAGTAGTAGTCAAAATGGCTGTGTTTTCTTCTCTTCCTTTATATATATTCAGGTATATAACCAATTAAATGTCAGGTAAAAAAAATAGAAAATGAAAGTAACATTTTCATTGGTTGTCAATTCCAACACTTCAGATGTGTTTTGTGAAGTAATTTACCTCAGGGTATTTAGAGAGGTCTACAGGCTAAATGACTAAATGGAATTCCAATCAAATTTGTGAAAATGGTAGGGATTGGTATGTAGTATGAGCTAATCTATATTTGGTGAAATTGTCTCCAGTGGCTTTTCTGTGAACTACTTTCCCACCTTTTTTGATGGTGCGCTTCCCAGGGAGCATGCAGCTCTCCCTTTGAAGACTAGATTCCTGTTTGTATTCCCCAGTCTAATATAAACAAGCATTTTTTATACTGCAATCAAAATAAAATAAAGCGGAACAGGACCGTAAATTACGTGTGACGTACATTGCATACAAACTGAGGATTCACGTGTGTTTGTCTATACACTCCAGCACCCGCTTACACATACAGTGGTACCTACACAGCAGCACACACACACTAACAAACATAGATAGATACACAGCACAGCGTGGGACACGCACACAAACACAGTGGCTCACACACGCACACTCACAGTAGGCCACATACAGTAACTCGCTGTACACACACGCGCACAGACACGCAGTACATCACGCTCCACATACACAGGCACTCAAGGTTAAATGCACACGCATAAAGTGGCACAGACACAGAGTGAGTCACACACAACTGCAAGGTCAGTAATTGTCAGGTACAAACCCACTCGCAAACAGCGTGACTCACAAGCGCAGTAGTGCATACCCTCACACTGTTACATGCTTAAGTGGCACACAGTCTAAGATGCAGTGACACATAGACTATTACTATGAAGCACACACACTTAGATAGACATACCTAGGCACGTGCACACGAGCACTCCTAATTTCAGATTTGGACGTAGCATTCGCTGCGTTTTGTAGTCTGAGAGGCATTTGAAACACACAACCACCTGCCTTTAGCTCATACACTCAGAAGGTGCCAGCACAGGGCTCCCTCCTATATCCGCCTTAATGCGCTCTTGTTCTGCCAATTAATTAGCCTCCGAGGGTGGGAGCGGTCGCTCTTGTGATCCCCCCGCCTGCCGGGAGGCTCGGGCACATTACAGACGGAATAGCAGTGGTCCCCACGCCACCAGCTGCCTAATAACTGAGCTGCCTGCAGCCCGGCAGAGCACAGCTGGGACCTGTCCCACCAGGCTCGGCACCAACAGCTCCCCTAATCAACCGGGCCAGCCGGCCACTGCGAGCCGCTCTTTAGTGGGCAGATGGTGTGACTTTGGACACTTTTACCTGCGTTAAAGTATTGCATGCCTCCCTCGCCCCCCCCTCACTCCCCTCAAACTATACACCCCTGCTTTCAAGTGGAGGCTGGAGGGCATATTACTCATTCTAGAGACTAATTACAACTCTGATTTCTAGTGTTTATTTGGAAGGGGCACAGAAGTTGCAATTGTGTGTTGCATTATTTCTTATCAAGCACGTAGCAGCAAACACCTGGGTAGGTCAAATGCATGAGAGTACTTTTCTAGGGTTTATCCCAAGCTCAAGCATTTAAAAGTACTTTGAGATGTGATAAATGTCCAAGATCACACAGGGTGTGCCTGCAATAACACTGTAATTGTGCCCAGCTATCAGGTTTTACAATTTGCACTTCAGCCGCTGGATGGTAGGTAGGATTTGTAAAGTGTGCCCAGGATCACACAGTGTGGTCATGCAGCAGTTTAATTGTCTACTGGACCAATAAAACTAACATTGTCCAGTATACCAATCAAAATTGATCTCCAAAGACACCAGGCAAAGCAGACGCTCCCTCAAACAGATCACCAAGCGCAATTTACCCTACTTACAGCCTAGCCTGTTCTCTGTCGAGACTTTAGCAATCTTTAGAGCACAAGATAAGATCTTTTCACATGGAAGAGTCAGACGTATTGCAATACTACTTAAGAAACAAGCATTGGCATAGACAATAGGTCTCGCCTTTGGACCTTATACGTGTTTAGCCATGCAACAGTTGATGTTGCTGCACCAAGGATATTATGCTGCATAACTAAATACTTAGAAGGTCCCAAAGGCGAGACCTATTGGCTATGCCAATGCTTGTTTTTCTTTCACTTCGTTATCTATTTTGTTTTTCACAATTATACCCTCTTCTGTCTTTTCTTCGGTAAATAGATCTATTAAACAGTATCTCTTCTTTACTCCCTATAGCTGTCTTTCTTTTAACATCACTCTCTGTTTACTTTCCTTATACTTACACTTTTAAAAAAAAAAAAAAATTTTGGGTTAGCTCCCGGTCCGCGTACCGGGAAGCTAACCCGGGAGCGAACCAAAAGAAATAGAGCTTGTCAGAGTGCTAAACATTGTAGCAATTTTTTTTGAAAGGGAAGGTAGTTCTGAAAAGAACTTTTTTTTAAATATTTTTGTTGTTTTATATATATTTTTTTTTTTTTGAACATTTTTTGTTTTTTTGTATTTTTTGAACGATTTTATATTTTTTTTGTTTTTTTTTGGGGGGGGAACAACAAAAAACAGGCGTTGAAAAGGGCTCAACAGGAGCAAAAAAAAATTACTGGGGGCGGTTAGGGCAATCATGGTGTTCATATGAAAGGTTGAATGCATTGATGCTCATGTTGCCACAAGCTAATAATGCACGACATAAATGTATCATATGCCCAAAATTTTCTTGGATATTTGGCACAGTTTCCCGTGCCTCCTCTGGTGTTAAAGAAACCGGTATTGTTGGTCTGGCCACAGGAGTTGGTCTAGGATTGTCCTGCAGCAGTTTACAGAACAACAGACATAATGATGCACAAATTAAGACAGTTTAGTCACTAACCCATGCACTCAGTGAGACACATTTAATCACTCACTCATACATTCAGTCATGCACCTACTAAATCCTTCGTCCAGACACTTATACTTCCACTCATTCTTCAATATGTAAGACATATTTTAACTTTACAGACACACAAAGTCACTGGATGTTGTCATCAGTGATGTCATCCGTGATGTCATTTGAGATGTCATCAGTGATGTCATCAGTGATGTCACTGACCATGTCATGAATGATGTAATATGTGACATCATCAGCAGTGGATTGCGGGTGCGCGATATATAGTTAGTGCAACTAACTATATATGGAATTTCAATGGTTTTGTGTGAGTAAAATAAGGTTTTTTAAATGCGAATTCCTAACTATATATGGTCTATAACCTATGGTTTTTTCAGTGAATTTTCAAGGTTTTGTAAATGCTAATTCCTAACTATATATGGTCTATAACCTATGGTTTTTTCAGTGAATTTTCAAGGTTTTGTAAATGCTAATTCCTAACTATATATGGTCTATAACCTATGGTTTTTTCAGTGAATTTTCAAGGTTTTGTAAATGCTAATTCCTAACTATATATGGTCTATAACCTATGGTTTTTTCAGTGAATTTCATTGGTTTTTTAAAAGCTAATATCTATAGCTGTAAAATGTATTCTTCTTTAAATCCCAAAATATATTTTATATGTTTATTAATAATTTTTTTTTAAATATTTTTTTTGTTTCGCTCCCGGTTCGCGAACCGGGAAGCTTTCCGTTAGCTCAATTTGATGCCGCGACCCGGTCCGCGAACCGGTAAACGTTCCGTTAGCGCAACTGCCGCGTTAGAAATCAACAACGTGACGCGTCGCGGAAGCGCGACGTATCACGTTGTCGCGTAATGCGTCTTATGACGCGCTGCGTTAGCGCACCCGGAAGTGCTCCGGTACGCGAACCGAGGCGCGAAGCGCAGCGACCCGGAAGCGATCCGGGGCGCGTTCCGCAACGCATAACATAAGCGTGAGAGGTCATGTGACTTGTTAATAACACTTTTCATTGGTTCATTTAACTTTTGGTTTCATAATCATGTAAGGCTAGGTCAGGTGACCTAAAAATAACACTTTTCATTGGTTTAGAACTATTGTTTTTCCCAAATGATGAAAACCCCTCCTTCTTTACTCACTCTGACTTTCATCTTTGTGAGAGGAAGACCTTATTTCATACTTGAGCAATGGCTTCAATGGTAGCTTCAGCTGGTGGACCCCCACCACCACCACCACCTCCTCATGGGAAGAGAGGACCACCTCCCCAGGTCATCACCAACACAGAGGAGGAAGAGGAAGACATAGAGGAAGAGGAGAGAGAAGGACCACAGTTCTTGGAAGAGGTGCCCCGGGTTTCCCATAGGAAAGCCAGTTTCATTTGGCATTTTTTTTCAATCCCTCCAGGCCAAAAGAAAGTGAATGCGAGGTATGTCACCTGCCTCATTTGCAAAGAAAAATTATCAAGAGGGACTGATAAAAAGTATAGCTATGGGAACTATACCATGCATAGGCACATGAGCAGGTGGCATCCACTCAATTACAGCCGGGCGGAAATACGAGACATGGAACAAAACCCAACAGCAACTCCTGTGGCCAGGTCAACTTCGTTGATTTCATTGACAGCAGCAGAGGCACGGGAAACCGTCCCAAACATCCAGGATAATTTTGGGCATATGAAATTTACTTGTCTGCACTGCGGTGCATTGATATCATGTGGCAACATGAGTATCAATTCAATAAACCTAGCTTATAACAATCATAATTGCCCTAACCGCCCCACACAGTAATTTTTTTTTTGCTCCTGTTGAGCCCTTTTCAATGCCTGTTTTTTGTTGTTTCCCCCCCCAAAAAAAACCTAAAAAAATATTAAATTGTTCAAAAAATACAAAAAAAACAAAAAATGTTCAAAAAAAATATAAAACAACGAAAACATAAAAAAAAAAGTTCTTTTCAGAACTACCTCCCCTTTCAAAAAAAATTGCTAGAATGTTTAGCACTCTAGCAAGCTCTATTTCTTTTAGTTCGCTTCCCAGTTCGCTTCCCGGTTCGCGAACCGGGAGCGAACCAAAAAAAAAAAAAAAAAAAAAAAGAAGAGTAAGTATAAGGAAAGTAAACAGAGAGTGATGTTAAAAGAAAGACAGCTATAGGGAGTAAACCAGAGATACTGTTTAATAGATATATTTACCGAAGAAAAGACGGAAGAGGGTATAATTGTGGAAAACAAAATAGATAAGGAAGTGAAAGAAAAAAAAGAGAGTAGAACAATAACAAAGAAGAGTTTCTTGGAGAATGTGAGTGAATGTTCAAAATAAGATTAAAACATGGGGAATAACAGAGAGAAAAAATAGAAAACAGAAAACAAAAAATAACAAAAAAAGATTAATTGAAACAGCAAAGAAATGTAAATAACATAGAGCCATATCATCAACATAGGCAATAAAAGTTTTGCAGCTTTTATCGGCAGAAATATGTCACCAAAGCCGCTTTTGCGGCAGAAAACTGCCGCTAAAACCACTTTTGCACCAGTTTTCTGCCAATAAAACCAGCAATAATTTTATTGGCTGTGTTCATAATATGCCCCTTAGTGTGCTTCAACTACACAGAGAAAGCATTATGAACAAGTAGTGAAAAAGTGATCAGTCAAAGACACTAAGAGTAATAGAGACGGAGTGAGTGAACAAGAGTGAGGAACTATGAGAAGAGAGGGACTGAGAAAAAGAGTGGAAGGAGTTGAGTAAGTAGGTAAAAGAGAAAGGAATGAGGAAAGTAGCAAAGGCAGGAAACTGAGGGTTAAAGAAATAAAGCTGTGGAACTAATAGTAGGTGAATGTGATGGAAATGTAACGAAAAGAATACAAAACATTTACCTTATAATTGTCGTTAAATTACTCACTTTTTGTTTTTATACTTTCAATCTGTGAAAGAGAGAACAGACATTTGAAAAATATTAAAACATGTATTTAAAAATTACAAAAGACAAGGGGAAAGATTGAAGGACAAACAGTGTTTCAACAACTTTGACACTGACAGAAGCTTCTGCTTCTCCAGGCCCCCTACACAGTCCTAAAGATATACATTTTAAACTAACAGTATCTTGATGCAGATGAAGTGAGGCCTATCTTAAAACATGGTGCATCTTTTGCACTGCTGTTGTCTCAGAAAAGTGTCGCAAGACACTAACATTTTAAATGATTGCTTCAGGATGCCAATAAGATGTGTCCTATCCAGAGGTTTGTTTGAGGTGAGACCTACTCAGGGTTCCAAATGAAATTTCGAGTTGTTTGAAGAGAACAGAGGACATAATACATGTGGAGGCCTACCAACGAAGTGATTAATGTCCACTGCACTCTTGAACAAATGTCAGACCTCCTCTGTCTCCAGGAACAGGCCTAAACCTCATCTACACAATGTGGTGTGTAATGTTAGGAAACACAGGTAATATAATTGAAAAACATGCACATTTTTTTGCTCATTCCACAATCATATGACCTGTGTTTCCTTTGCTTAGGTATCTCATTGTGGAAATGTAGTCTATCATATGAAAGACTACGTAGAATATGAGCACTGTATGCAAGAACTTTGACACTTACAGAAGCCTCTCCTTCTCCATGCCTCCTACACAGTTCTAAATGTACATCATAAATGGAAACAGTACAGAATTAATTATACATGTTAAATGGTTTATTTTTGCTGTTCTCAGAATGTATTAAATTTCACTAAAAACAGTGACTTGAAGGTATTCATCATATAACAGCGGGGAAAAAAAAACACAATCAAAATGATTGTGTTTAAAAAAAACATACAACATAACAAATCAGAATTCAAAACTCCTTAAAGTTAACTTACTTTCCATGACGTCAAAGGATGTCCTATGAACAGCTTACACTCTGTTGTGCTGTTATTACTTTCAGCCCGCCACTTTCTGAAAGGAAACCTCCATCGTTTTGAAAAACATGTTACATACAATAAATGACTTCTTGCTCTCTACCACAAGTTTCCACAAGGCCAAATCTTGTCAGAGCCATTTATAACTCTTGGATTTCTTGTAAGCCAATCCCGTCATTTGGCATTTCCGCAACTTTCAGAATTAAAATGTTGAAGATCATTTTCACAATCCTGGACTAGTAATATCTTCCCCTTCTTCCTCAGTCATGTTCTACATTTCCTATGACACTGATACTGCTTACTATGAAGCAGACTTACACTACCTCTATGACTACTACAATTATTTAATTCTCTACATCACTTTTAATCACAAAGCAATGTAAAACAGTAGACAGCATTGCAGACTTACATTCCCTCTACTCTATGTTTTGATTGGCTGCTTCAATTAGCTTATAAAAAGAAATAGTTTTTCTGAACTCATTCAAAGTGCACTTATTTCTCCATGACGTCCAGTCTTATGGTTAGAAGTTATGTCTCTGAACTACACTTATCCTCAAGGCCAAATCGTGTAGGAGCCATTAGAACTTCTTGAAATTCCTCAGAGCACATCCCGAGATTCTTTCCCTAAAATTTTGGTTTTAAAAACACCAGGTAAGAGTTTTTTAAGGTCATACGGCAATTTTTTTGTGAAAATTAAAACAGAATCATTGCAGAATGACCAGCCATTTCTAGACTTTAAATAAGCTGTGTAATGTCCTGATGTTATTGAAGGACCGTCACGGTATATAACTGCTGCAGTTACAAAAGTCCTTCCTGATATTGACAACTGCGAAGCCACAAAATTTTTAATTAAAGTTGTCAATTTTGTTCCATCAGGCCTACATCGTTGGAACATTAAAATGACATACTGGCCATATGTTCGTATAAATAATGTGGACATCATTTCAGATTTACATTGGCTACACTCCATGTTGTGATCAGCTGCTTTTACTAGCTTATTAAAGGAGACTGATTTACTGTCTGGCAAAGTTAAATATATAAATCTTTCTGAGTCTACACTAGTAGTACTTGATACCATACAGTTCTCGCAGTCATGCTGCCATTGATAAGAAAGCCCAAACAGCTGATCTACATCTACACCTTCAGCATGCAATACATCAAGCATATACATTAAAAACTCCTGACAATCTTGCTGAATATTTTGAGAGAATTGTGTTTGGCCTGAACATCTGTCTAACAGATTTCGAATTTCAGACACACTTTCTATGTTTGTTCTATCAGTGCTACATTTTTCTAAGACAGAATTTAACAAACTGCAAAATCTTTGATCAGAATTGACCACAATCTCTTCTTTTACATTTTCTAGAGAAAACAAAACATTAACCACTACATTAGCATAGCAGTTGACACCAGAACTGTTTTCAAATTGAAAACCAACAACATCTTCAACAGAATCCTTTTTGTTTTTGCTTATAATTTCAGGTTCATCGACTTTTCGTCTTTTTGCTACAACCTCCCCAGTATTGGTCACATTTCTTCGTTTCCGGCCTACCACACGTTTCTCAAACAAAGGATATTGAGGCAAATGTGGCGCATACTCTCTTCTTAACCTATTGTATTCCTTAACACTGTAGTGTAGCTCCTATTTTCCCAATAGGCTCTGCGCATTGGAATAATACCTACAGCAGTAAAGGCCTAGGCCAGACGTTAACTAGGTCTACTACTGTCGATACTAGACTTAAGTTTTGGGTTTGCCAGCGTAGCTCAGAGTTCGCTAGAAACTTTCTCGAATGTTCAAGGAGGAATTAACTTCCCTGATTAGACAAGAAGGGATTTAGTTTCTGACAACCATAGAACATGACAACTTTGCTCTCCCCTAATCAAGAGTCAATCTCAAGAGTCGTGTGAGCACAAGGCAATTATTTTACTCAGTCAGTACGTGCATTCTTAGTCTCATCAGAGTGTAGAGAAAAGGAAGAGACGGGCGTGTTCAATAAAAGGGTGTTATTTATTGATCAGTCTCTTTTCTCGTACAAGAGAAATGGATCGATATTATTGCAATACTTATAGTTAAGTAAAGTGCATACATTAAAAGCAATAGTATAAAAAATACTGTAAAAACATTGATATGGTTTCTGAGCCATATGATGTTTAAAATGATTAAAATATATTTACATACACATATACATTTGACTAAACGTACTCAACTGGTGTTTCTAAATACGCCTACCCCGTGTACCTGACCTAAGTCTAATGCGTGGGCGGGAATAGAAAGTTACAGTTTAAGTTAAGTTTGTTTTTGCCAAGTGAATAACTAAAGAATTCTCTGTGAGGGGTTATTCAGTTCTGTACCTGGAAGTTAGGATGAATGAGGAATGGTATCTCTTTCTCTGCTCTCGATATTCCAGGCTGCCTGCGAGGGCTGCCCAGAAGCGCCGGTGCTGGGTCTCTCGGCTTGAGATAGCAGCGCGTCTCTCAGCGCGTCAGGAAGGCGGGGCTGCTGCCAGCGGGGTCTGGTTCTGCTCTCGGCTTCGGCAAGTATGGCTGCTCCGTCTTGTCACCACGCGTGTGTTTGCATAGGGCAAGATCGGCAATATTTATACCTTAAAGGTGCCGAGATTGACGTAAGGATGGACATAGATACGTCAATAAAGATGTCATACGACTTGCTCGTTAGCACATTCTTTACTAAAGTTCTCTGTGAAATCAAAACAATGGCCGCACGGATTTTCCAGGTTGTCATAGGTTTGATTTGTTATGAGAACGTCGTATGCCTTATCAGGGGCTGGAGGAATGTCGCTTGTCTAATTAGATCTCAAGCGTTATGACCTAATCAGATAACACGTTCCTGTGCCGTAGTGTGACTGCGTCAGATAACGGTATCTGCATCATGGGGGCTGTTCTTGCCTCATGGGCTGACTGTTAGTTAACTTGATAGTTAGTTTAACCAGAATAGGGTCAGGAATAGGGGGATCGATTCAGAACCTATAGGAATACATGACACCCACTCCACGCTAACTATGGTCATATTTACTAATCTATGCATAGTATAACATAGTACAACATACTATAGAGTATAGTGTATACCTTACCACCCCAAAATACATAAAAGCATTTTGAAATTTCCAAATATACTGAAAAATTGCAGTCATATATATTGTATGCACTTAAGCTATGAATTAAATGCAAAAGTAAACATGCATTAGTAGGCATTATTGCTTATTTGGTATATGAGAAATACACATGAAATGGCTCTTAATATGGCTATACAGAAAGGAAGTTCGAGACCATTACATCACATAATAAAATATTTGTGAACATCCCAGCGGGCAACTAAAGTTTATGAAGTATCTAAAAATAGAAATCTTAGTTCTCTAGGAATAGTTTCTTACTTTAAGCAGAAGATAAGTGTCCCGAAAATTTTGTAAAAAAAATAATAATTTGGAGCTGCTAAAAAACTTGTTGTCCGTGAACTGGTGGGAAAAAATGTTCATGTGACTTTATTTTTAAAGTTGATGGCCGAATTCAGGGAACGCCGTGTGCGAGCTTGCTCAAAAGTCTCTATTTCTGTTCTGGAGAGAACATCATATCATTAAGGCTTTCGAAAAAACTGTCAACAGCTTCATGGGAAAGTTCCACTAAGTCGGAAATAGGGGTAACCATGCATTCGTACGCATGATTGTCTGCATTGACATTCTGATTCGCATTGCTGACAGAAGGTCGTACCTGATCGATGCTGCTTTCATCTTGAACTTCACTACTCTTCAATCGTAGTGGTGAAGATTCCAGGAATGCCGTCATCAGGATTGGCAGCCTTTGAGGGCAGCACAAAGCGTGAACCTTGGTAGGAACCAACAATGTATCTGCATCCACTGGCGCATCCGATTGTAGCGTTAGACAGGTGTCTAACACGCATTCTTCTCCGCATAGCAGACACCTTAGTACAGGTAAAACACACCTTTGCCACATTGGTCGAAATGATAGAAACCAAGTCATGTTCAGGTCTCTAAGCCGGGAGAGTCCCAGGATTTTTGATATCCGGTCCCGGTATCCAATGGCTAGGATCGTATCTTCCATTGTCGCGAGAGTTTGATCTGTGACATGGGTTGCCATAACGAAAAATAAGGACCAAGAATAGGATTCCTGCAATTAGTCCTAAGATCAGGGGAAGTCCGCCAAAAATCGAATGGACGAAATCTGGAAAAATACCCAGTATGGCTTTGAATGGTGTTAATGCCATCGAAAATATTGTCTTAAATACCTTTGAGACCCCAGTGGTATCAGAAATATTTAAGATTTCGCTCAGGATTTCCGCGAAATGTACGGGGGAATTAGTTGATAATAATGTATGTATCTCTGCAGTCGTCCTTGCGACTTGTAGATCATACGTTTCTTTTGATGACGTGAGCCTTGTTGGCGTCTGAAGAAGCACTGTTTTCATTCTGCTTAAAGTATCTATTCGAATAGAAGTAATTTTCAAATTGGGCCATGCCCTTGCCTCCCTGTCTGGAAAGGAGCTGGGGAACAAAGAACGTCCACAGCACTTGACCTTCGCAGTCGTAGTGACTAGATAAGGAGTCCCGGGCATAAGACTACAACATCTGCGGTCTACAATAAGAATGTAACTCCCATTATAGAGTCTTTGAAAGAATGGTTCTATTTCAGTTGCAGGTGCGCCTTGCTGGTGACATGAAAGGTTGTATGAATTCCCTTCACAGGCTCCATGCAAACTAATTCCGTTACACAGAAGCGTGCCGCTTAGTGACATAGCACAATTGTTGCCACTAAGAAACACTTTCTGTCCTTTATTACTGACACATGCATGTGAATAGGGCAGGTTCCAAGTTGTTTTAAGGTACCCCTTTCCCAATTTCTCGTAAATGCCAGCCTGTATATATTTTTGGCAGTATTGAAACCTGAAGGTTGAGATTGGAATATTTATGATTTCGTGGATTATCCATTCACTGACAGGTCGTTCTGACATTGTCATTGGTAATCTTTCTAGTTTTTCAATGCTCAAGATTGTATAATCAGCACCCTTTTGCGCCATACCGATTTGTCTATCAGTAAGGTTAAAGATTTGGAATAGTGACGTTGTGTTGATTAAACGCCAAGGCACATAGCCTGAACGCAGATTTTGTAACGTCCAGCCAAGCTGTACAATAGAACGCAATTGTGACTGACCATGTTGTAATAACAGTAAGTCTTGCGATAATATATCGATTGCTGAAGACACAATGCTGTCCAATGAAAAAATTCTGGAGGACAGAGTCATTAACCCATTGTCCACTACAGAAAGTGATTTTTCCAAATTAATACGGTCAATTTCCCGTATTCTTTCTGCTGTTTCAATTTGAGTAACCTTCCAGGCCTCATTGTATGCTACATATACAGAGGCTGCTATGAAACGCTTTTGACGCTGTTTGCGTGGTCCCATTATGAAATCACGCAAGTCAGCACCATCAGTAAGTAAAGTTAGGTGTTGCTTAATTTCAGGCAGTGTGGAAGTTTGTAGCCATTGAAGGCATAATTTGCCCACACTGTAGGTTGTTATTATCCCTGGGTGATGTCTTTGGGGATATCTAGGGTCTGGCCTGGTCATTTTGAACCCCTGTGTTTTATTCAGGAATCTGTCTTGACAGTTATTTGTATCTGTGGGCCAGATCAACCATTGTTTCCAATCAGGATGTGTTCTGTTTTGGTTTAATATATGGTTTACGTCTATCTCTTCATCTGTATCAGAGCTATTGCTAAACATTATTGGCTTTGGAATAGACGGTTTATTTAAATCTTTGATTTTGGCTAAGCCAAGACAGGTGGTTTGTTGAACAGTGTCATTTAAAAATATCATTTGTTCTGGGATCATGCAGGCTCTAAACAAAGCTTCTAAACCCTGTACTTGCCATTCTTTTGTACCCCAAACACTTTTCAAATCAACATTTTTGTCCCAATAATCAAATCCAAAAGTATTCATTTTTTCGAAGAATGAATCTGAATATATCAATTTTGTGTTGGTTATCATGGTTTTCATCCCTGTCTTGTTTGACAATTTAAAATAAAATGTTTCAGCATTACTTATGTTAAAACCTGAAAAATATGAATATTTGTCATAAACGGTTCTGGAGCTCCCTTTTGGAGGTGTTGCACAATGTTCCCATTGATTATAATTTAAAACATTTCTAGGTTGTGCAGATTTATGCAAAAAATGGTTACCATAGTGGTTATAGCAATACATACTATCATAATTTGTAGAACCTTGCAAATAATCATGTTTTGTAAATTTAGCAGACATTACTAAGTCAGACATCATGTTATTAATGCTTTCGAAGTCCCAATCATCAGCAAATGAGTTTGGTTTTGCAAAGTCACTCAAGGAGATCTTGATTTGGTGTGGATATTTCAGGATCTCGACCGGACCATAAATTTCATAGTCAGTGTTGTCCCAGGCTACCCCACCAGGTATAGGATTGGCTGTGAAGTTGGCTGAAGAAAGTTCTCTTTTCTCGACGTGTGAAGATGTGTGTGGTTTGAGGACCAAGTTGATGTTCTGACTTGCTATGTCCATTTTAGCATATTTTCCCTCAATGAAGCGTCCCAAAGTAAATACCATGATGAGCCAAAGTGTGAGGATAAATGCACCAAAACCCACCCAAAATTCAATCCATGGAGAAATCAGATATGTTTCTTTCAGTTGTTTCAAAAGTTCCTTAGCTTTGTCTTTAAAGGATTTTGATGATGGCTGTGTCTTTGATTCACTGAGGCTTTCAGAGGAATCATCGAAGTTGATGAAGTACCCGGATGCAGTTCTGTCAATTGTTCCAATTGCTTCAGGATTTTTGTTTCTTGCATTGTCACTTGGTACTTCATTGTAGATTGGTGTGTCTCTGCTAAATGTTTTTTATTTGGGTTTTCAGAGGTCTTAGTTCTATTGCATTGTTGCATAGTCCTTGTTGTTCTTCTGTAGGCGTTTCGAATGTGATGAGCCTATTTGTTAGGACCTCTGTACTGGTAGCAAACCTTGGTGTTCTGCTACTTATTGGGAGTCCACTTGGCCTACTGTTTGTTATCGGCCACATGTTGTGGTTTTACCAGGTCGATGGATACAACTCGGTTCTCCTTTTTTCCAGCAAGTGGCGGTAGTACAACTGATCTTGTCCCGTTGACAGACAAGACAGGAACTGCTTTTCTGTAAGAAGGCCCAAATTCCTTCTTTACCGCGATCTTCTCCCTGACTAGATCCCCGACTTTTGGAATCCAGACAGGTCTTGCTGGGACAGGTGGTGATTCTTCAGTGGTCGTTGGCTGTTGTTTCAACTGTATGTTGCTCAGGTCTTTTCTTGTTTTGTTTAAGTCCTGCAAAATAGCCAAACGGTCTTTGACATCAAAGCTTTTTTCTTTAACCACTGAAGTCTGACTGTCGAGGTCAGAGATAATCATTCTAGTTCCAAATAATAATTCGTACGGACTGAATCCCTTCAGAGAATTTCTTGGCAAGTTATTTAGACTACGTTGGACACTTATTAGATGTTTGACCCACCCAGCTCCCGAACCTAATATCCTTTCTATTATAGATTGCTTTCTGCCTTGGTTTTTTCTTTACACCATCCCGTACCCTCAGGAAGGAAGTGAGAAGATTCCCGCTGGACTGTGCTCATTTGGCCATGTTTCCCCCCAGGCTGGTGTGCCTGAGTGAAAACAATGGTCGAACGTAGCATGCTCTTAGCGTATATGCCATTTAGACTCGCAAATCTTTGTATAACAGTCCGGACGTCAGCCGAGTGCAGAGGATCTACATTATAAGTGGAAACTAGCCTGTATATGTTAATCGCAAGCCATTCTTTTTACTGGTGATGTTATCTGCAGTTAGATTCCACCGTATTATATTTTTTCTCTCCCCACTGCGATTTCGGTTGCAGTTTGGGCAGTTTTTTACAAACATGGTATGATGTAGGCTCATGCCTGGCCACCAGTACCGTGATTGTAAATCTTCCAGAGAATCTTTTAGTTTGAGGTGTCTTAGACCCTCGCCCATATGTGCGTCTGCGATTAACAAGCTTCTCCTGTCCATGTTTGGAATCACTCTATCCCCCACTCCAGGGATTCGAGCAAAAGGGACGGAGTTTGCATCGATTATGTATGTATAATTGAGTGGATAGTTGATCGGTAACGCTGAGCAGTCGCCTTTTGATGACGTTTTCACCGCCAGCAATGTTTCACTGTCAATGTATTTTAATGTACGCTTTTTTCGAACTACGGGAGCCGATTTAGTGGCTGCCGCTGCGGCTGTTTCAGCCAATGAATTCCCTACAACGTGAACGCCATCACGCTGATGACTCAGTGAGTGAGTCACGTGAGTCTTTGGTAGTTCTTTTTGTAAAAGAGCTATTTGTTCCCAGAGCAGTTTCTGCTTTATTGGTGCATCTGTGTCATCTTTGTAACCGTTTTGAATCCATGTCTGCAAATCGCTGTTATATGATTTGACGCAGTAATATGAATCTGACACTATAAGTGTCGGGAATTCGCGATCCGCATTATCTAGCGCCATTTTCAATGCTATTATTTCAGTTTGTTGTTCTGAATTAGTTTCTACTGAGTGTGATTTTGTTAATAGAGGTCTTAGTTTACCTCCGCGCCACACTTCTTTTGTAATCTCACATGTGGGGTTGTATGCTTGTTCTCCCCAAACGGAGGGTTGAGCATGTCCGTCTGTATAGATTACACAGGCGTAATGTCATAGAGGCAGAATGTCGATTGGCAGAGGATACGTCTTTTCATATTTTTGATTTTTTAATTCTTCTAGTTCCGGATCAAAGTGGTAGTATACTTTGTCCGTTGTGATTGAATTCACCCATTGTATCCATTCCGGATTCAATGTTGTTGTTGGTAAATTACATGGTGTTGTTAGTGCCTCAAAGGCTGATTCTGCTGTTCTGACTGTGATATGTCTACCGTCAGCTATGTCTTTTTCTCCAGCTATTGCGGTTTGAACTGCACGAATGATTTTTTCTGTATTACTGAATTTCTGTTCAGCCTCTGTGTACAAGTGTGATTTGAATGCAATTGGTACCTTTTCTCCCTCATTAGAGGTTAGGTATGTGAATCCGCATCTCCCTGGGATGACTCGAATCACAAGATTGCGCGTGTTATCACGTGTTTCTAATTTTGTTTTAATTAGCATGTCTGTTTGTAAGGATCTCAAAATTTCTGTGTGTGTTTGAGTCCAACTGGATCTTTTAAAGTCTGGTTTAATTAGATCATAAAGGGGTTTGACCCTTTCTGCGTAATTTGCAATGTATGTTCTTCCGAAATTTAGGAAGCCTAGAATTGACTGTAGGTTTTTTAGTGTTTTAGGAGCTTGGATTACGGCACATTTCTCTAGGGAATTGTGAGCCAGGCTTTTACCTTCACTTGATAACTCATATCCTTAGAATAGGACTGTCAGATGGGCAATTCTGGACTTTTTAAAGTTGAATTTGTAACCCTCTGCAGCGAACCCAAGTATTATGGTGTTCACTCTTTTCAAGTGAGTCTCCAAGTCATCGTCTGTTAAGTAAATGTCATCGACATAAGATAATGCTTCATCATCATATAGTTGTAGTAATTCTGTTACTCTCGCTGAGAATACCCCCGGACTGTTCTTGTACCCCTGGGCTAACCGACAGAATTGTTTTTGAGTGCCATTTACTGAGAATGCAGTTAAATATCTGCTCTCTGGTGCTATGTTTTGACAAAAGAATCCATTGGAGATGTCCAAGGTAGTTTTGTATTTTTTGCGCACTATGTTATTCATTAGTGCAGCACTGTGTGAGTTTTGCACTGCAAAAGTTTTGCAACATGTGTTAAGGTGTCGGTAATCCAAAACTAGACGATATGAGTTGTCTGGTTTGGAGACCGGAAACAAAGGATTGTTCATTTGTGAGGTGCAAGTTTCAATCACCCCCTGGTATTCTAGCTGATCTAGTATTTCATGTACTTGTTTTTTAGCTTCTTGCTTAATTGGGTACTGCCTTTGTGCAGTAGGTTGTGATTTTAACTGGATTTTGTGAGGAGGAGAATCCTCATCCCATCCTACATGATTTTTATATAAAGCAGGTGCTAAGGCCACTGCCCACTTTCTAGCAAGTGTATATTTTTTATGAATCGGGATTTGATTCGAGAAGGCAGGCATAATTATTTCTTCGCCATGAGGGCACTCCCTGACAAATTCTGGTGGCCAGTCTTTTTCAGCTAGGAGGATATCATAGCCCTTGGAGAGATTATCCCAAAATTGTCCCCTTATTTTCCTAGTCTTATCTCCCTCTATACGTAATGTTATCTCGTATATCTTGTGGGGTTTGCTAACTCTGGTGTCTGCAGTTTCCACTTGAAGATATTCATTCGTGTCCACTGTCTCCAGATGATTCATAAGGACTTTGCGAGCTATGCTCACCTCTGCTGCGCTGTCTAGCATTGTCTGAGCCCACTCTCCGTTTTTCAGTTGTGTCCTCAGTATTCTCGGCATTGTTAACTACCTTGATACTGGCTACCTTCTTTTTTGGAAATTGTAATTTCTTTTTTAGCTGAGCAGGTTCCTTGTCTTTGGACTTGGCGTGCTCTTCTCTTTGTTCTGATCGTCCTCTTCTTTCCGATTTCTGCGAGGAATTCTGAAAAGATTGAGAGGGACGTGTATCAATGTCTTGATATCTATCAGGTTTTTTAATATTATCCCTATTTCTAAGGTTATATCTATTCCCAGAGGGGTCACTCTGCGGTGACCTCTGTCTTCGGTTTGGAGATTTTTCTCTTCGCCTAGGAGACCTTCCTCTGGACTGGAATTTCTTTTCTTTAGGATTGGATTGTTTGTTTCCATCCCAGTTCTTTTTTGGTGAATTATTATTAAAAAATATTTTTTCTGGACTTTCAGTCAGTTGCGGTTTTACTGGTATTCCACCTAAACTATCTCTACCTAGTTCCTCATAGGATTTTTCTATGATTCTGGCAATTTCAGCTGGTTGGTCTGCTATATCTGTCTCTTTTAACCTCTGGCGGATCGCCACGTTTGCTGCTTCACCTTTTATGTTGGCTAATAATATAGCCGAGACCTGCTTGAAGTCTTTCAATAATTTCATACCAAGAGTTAAAGCAGGTTCTGGACCGTATTCATCTTGAATTTGTTTTAGCACATCTGGTATCACCGATATGGATGGAACACCGTGTGTTTTTGTGTAGATGGAAGCAAAGACTGTACCCCAAGTGTCACAGTCCTCTATGTGTGGTGCGATTCCCATTGGAAGACAGATAGTCAGAATCCTGTGTTTTTCTAGCGGGGTGGTGTCAGGAAACACCGGCTCTATTTGGGTGATTTTCTGTGCCAACCAGAATGGTATCTGTTCCCGTTTAGCCGGAACTTTACCTAGGCAGGATTGGATGTTCTGTGGTGTTATTTTATTTGTGTTCCCCTGGTGAGGGGTCAGCTGTGGAAGTTTAATCGCTGGCTGAATTGTTGAAGTCCGCATTACATACTGAACTAATTGTCTGTGAATTTTTAGTAATTGTTTTAGCTGTATTAACAGCTCTCCTGTAGACATCCCTTCGATGTCTGGGTGTGGTGTGTATCCGGCTAAGACCGGCCACGTTGCTCCTGGTCTACCTAAAGGACCGAGCCTGGTGATGTGATTATTGTGTTTTAGGGCACCATCAAATAAGAGCAAATGCTCTTGGAATTTGAGTGGTACTTCCACCTCCTCGAAAGGAGTGTACATTTCAGGAGGTTCCTCTATTTTGTAATAGTGGAAGTACTTTGTTACAGCATTTGCTGCTGGAAAATGTATCCATGAATAGTATACCTCTGTCTGCCGATATTCGTGTGCCTCAATTACGAATATGACTGTGCCACCTCTAGGTGTCAGTCCATTTTCTATAAGTTTCAGAGTTATAGATCTCCTTTTGATGACCGGGATGAGTATTATCTCCGGGTCTGCGTCTTGCATAGTAGCATCCGCTGCTGTGAGTTCAGTTGCTAGTCTAACTGCCTCTCTTTCTTCATCACTCTCTGCCATTTTACAGACAGGATGGTATTATGTCTATTTGCAGATCAGGTTTCTTAAGGAAACAGAGATTAGATGCACAATATTTTGGAACTGTTTTATCCTTCAACGTTGACTATACCAAGAACCATACATAGGAGTTCCCTCCTGCGAGGTTTTGGAGGATATTACCTTTCACCCACTCCAGACGTCTTTGGAGTATGTGGGAAAAGGGGTCTGAGTGAGATAGCACGACTGAGTTACTCTAAATGTCTTACGTTAGTTTTATCGCCCTTTCCAAACGCGTTGGGCGCCATGTAGTGTAGCTCCTATTTTCCCAATAGGCTCTGCGCATTGGAATAATACCTACAGCAGTAAAGGCCTAGGCCAGACGTTAACTAGGTCTACTACTGTCGATACTAGACTTAAGTTTTGGGTTTGCCAGCGTAGCTCAGAGTTCGCTAGAAACTTTCTCGAATGTTCAAGGAGGAATTAACTTCCCTGATTAGACAAGAAGGGATTTAGTTTCTGACAACCATAGAACATGACAACTTTGCTCTCCCCTAATCAAGAGTCAATCTCAAGAGTCGTGTGAGCACAAGGCAATTATTTTACTCAGTCAGTACGTGCATTCTAAGTCTCATCAGAGTGTAGAGAAAAGGAAGAGACGGGCGTGTTCAATAAAAGGGTGTTATTTATTGATCAGTCTCTTTTCTCGTACAAGAGAAATGGATCGATATTATTGCAATACTTATAGTTAAGTAAAGTGCATACATTAAAAGCAATAGTATAAAATAATACTGTAAAAACATTGATATGGTTTCTGAGCCATATGATGTTTAAAATGATTAAAATATATTTACATACACATATACATTTGACTAAACGTACTCAACTGGTGTTTCTAAATACGCCTACCCCGTGTACCTGACCTAAGTCTAATGCGTGGGCGGGAATAGAAAGTTACAGTTTAAGTTAAGTTTGTTTTTGCCAAGTGAATAACTAAAGAATTCTCTGTGAGGGGTTATTCAGTTCTGTACCTGGAAGTTAGGATGAATGAGGAATGGTATCTCTTTCTCTGCTCTCGATATTCCAGGCTGCCTGCGAGGGCTGCCCAGAAGCGCCGGTGCTGGGTCTCTCGGCTTGAGATAGCAGCGTGTCTCTCAGCGCGTCAGGAAGGCGGGGCTGCTGCCAGCGGGGTCTGCTTCTGCTCTCGGCTTCGGCAAGTATGGCTGCTCCGTCTTGTCACCACGCGTGTGTTTGCATAGGGCAAGATCGGCAATATTTATACCTTAAAGGTGCCGAGATTGACGTAAGGATGGACATAGATACGTCAATAAAGATGTCATACGACTTGCTCGTTAGCACATTCTTTACTAAAGTTCTCTGTGAAATCAAAACAATGGCCGCACGGATTTTCCAGGTTGTCATAGGTTTGATTTGTTATGAGAACGTCGTATGCCTTATCAGGGGCTGGAGGAATGTCGCTTGTCTAATTAGATCTCAAGCGTTATGACCTAATCAGATAACACGTTCCTGTGCCGTAGTGTGACTGCGTCAGATAACGGTATCTGCATCATGGGGGCTGTTCTTGTCTCATGGGCTGACTGTTAGTTAACTTGATAGTTAGTTTAACCAGAATAGGGTCAGGAATAGGGGGATCGATTCAGAACCTATAGGAATACATGACAACACAATCTAGATCCGCACAAATGCTTGTGACATCACACTCAATCAAGTACAATCCCGATAAAGTTCTAACTCGTGACAATGCCACATATGCAATACCCTCCTTGAACACAGAACTGCCAATATTCACCAATGCACTGTCTACACTTAAACCTTGCGATTTATGGATTGTCACCACATATGCTAAGCAAACAGGAAACTGCTTACGGCGAACATATAAGTCTTTTACAAGCAAAAATCTAGCAGAACAACGACCAATTAGCTGTACTTCCTCAATGTCATCAAATTAAATTTTTAAAAATTCAATTCCATCTCTATTTCTGTATTTTACAAAATCAACAACATTACCCATTGATCCATTTACCAGACCTCTTTCAACATGTAAATTCCTTCTTAAAATTATACGGCAGTTCAAGCACACATTCAGAGTCTTTTCAAAACCTGCAGTTTTAGATATACTCTTCTCTAATGAATCCAATTTTGTTTTCAGATTCTCAGACAAAATAATTGTTGATCCCATATGCTCTACTCTGTCAATAGCTTCCAGTTTCACAATCTCTTGCTTTTCTAAATGCAACATTTTGTTGTTGAATTTGGCACATTCTGCAAGAGTTGGCATCAAACATATTCCAGATTTCTTCTCAGTAATTTTCTGAAAAATATTCTCAGGCACAACATCTTGTTCTGGATATAAATTTGACAGTAATCGTGCATGTAAAGATTCTTTCCCATGCTCGGTCACTTTTCCAATTCTAACATCTTGTAGAATAGTCTTGTAAACTTCATCCTTCGCCTGACGCATATTTTCATGCAGTTCAGCATAATTGAAGTTTAACCATATATTGACGTTGCCAATGCTGCCTAGGCACTTCCTGGTATCTTTATGCGTGAGCATTTTGAACACAGGTTGCCCTTTCACTGGTGTCAGCTGCAGAAGATCTCCGAAAACAATGATGTGTTTGCCACCAAATAACACATCATACTCTGTTTTGAGAACTTCTTGCATTCTCAAATGCACAAAGGCAAGCATGACATTGGAAACCATGCTTACTTCGTCAATGATAAGAAGTTTCATTTTCCTCAAGATTCTTGAAACTTCAAAACAAGCATCTCCAGATAGCTTGTGATATTGTAATTTGTTGTCATGCTCCACTGGCAGCATCAGTAAACGATGTAAAGTAATCCCTTTAATGTTATGTGCTGCCAGTCCAGTTGGAGCGGTGACAACACAAGACAGCGATGACTCTGTCCTTTCCTGCAAATAACATGAAATTGCTTTAATAAGGAAACTTTTTCCAGTTCCCGCTTCTCCACTCACGTACAGTCGGACAGGCTTCAACGACGTACAAGAGCACTCTTTCTTGTCATGACTTAATCCATGATCAATTTGCATGGTAACTTCGTCATATATTTTCCTCTGCTCAACGTTGAGTTGTCTTTCCAACTCTTCTAAGTTAACCGCATCCTCCTGAGCATGTGCCATGGCTCTTTCCACTTCATTCATAGCAGTGGCAGCTTCATTTTCAATAACAGGTCCTCCTAGTGGATCCTGACTCAATGAAGCAGAACTCTGACTGTCCTGAGAACTGCTCAATTTCCGCATTCAACATTTCTACATATTTGGGAAAAGCAGGACATTCTATGGTCTCCTTGGCGGCATTGAAAGAGTCTTCGTAACAGAGAAAATCTCCAAGCAGTTCCTCTTCTGCACGCCAAGGCTTTAAAAATTGCAAAAGTGCTAAATAGAAAAACTCCTTTTTTTCAGGAGATTCGCCACTCAATTTTCGATGGTTTATCAAGTGGCATTTTCTTTGCTTGACCAGACATCCCTCACTTCCTATTACAGCATACACTCCTTTCTCAGTATCTTCTTTGATGTTCCTCTTGAATATGTAATTTTGAAGAACCTCATACAGACAAACATTCTCGAGGTGAATGCTTCGATTTGGATAATATGTATCCAACATGTTGGTCTTCAAAATGTCGGTACTGTTTGGCTCCTTTTCCGCCAAATACTCAATTTCCCGGACAGGTTTGAGAACTCGATTACGCGTTGCAGCAAGACCAAGACTCGCCCAAACGATACTCCTGGACTTGGCATAGAGACTTGCTGAAGACAACCGGTCAGAACATTCGTACGCTCCGATTTCTCGATGCGACAACATCTTCAGACTGAAACTGTACAACTTTTTGCTGAGGCTCTTTTCATGGGAAATGTCCTCCCACATATCCTTCAATTCTGTCTTCTCTTTTTTGGTGATGTAAGACGTCACATACCGAGCCACAGCCATACAGTTATCAGCCACAAACTGTATATCCATGTTAGCATTCCACATGGACAAAATCACCGGGTTGTAGTCGTTGATGTACTTGGACTCTTCGTTCCTCTTCAAATTGTATGTGTTTTTAGGTGATTTCTTCATCACATTATGTCGCAGCGAAGACATCAAACTGTTTACTCTTCCTTTAGAAATCACCGGTCGTGGAAAGCCGAAACGACATTTGGTGTAGAACTTGTCCTTGTTTCGGAATTTACGACGACAGTACTTTCCACATCGATGGCTTTGGAAACGCAGAACTTTTTCTCTTAGGCTTTTCTTCTCCTTTGCGTTTGGAACAGCACACGTAGAATACTGTTGTATAAAACTCATCACTGAGTCTTCTGGATCCGTTCCAAATTTAGGTGCATCCTTGATCCACAGCAACATATGTATATGAGGAGCACCTCTTGCCTGGTACTCCTTTCTCCAGAAGAAATCCAACACCTCTCCAAGAGGTGGATTCTTCTTATTCATGATGAAAGACATCATAGCTTCAAATCTATGATTGAAGTACCTACATACATTGACTGGATCCAAAGAGCACAGTTCTCCGGGTGTCTTGAATTCGATGTTTTCTACGTTAGCATTTGCCTCTCGTAGAAATTCAAGTAAGTCTTCCCAGCCATACTCGGCACAGCTCAGAGTGAGGAACCATGTGGGAGTTCCTAAGTTCCTCAGCATACATTTTAAATCACCATGACGACGGTACCAGTACTCATTAGTACCACGCTGACACGCCATGAGATTAATCAGGTGAGAATCCAAAATACTGTCTTGGACATTGACTTTATCCATAAAGTCACTTGCCGAGATGTTTTGCATGTGTATACCACTTTTCAAGATGTGGTTCACTGCATATGACAGTCCAGACAGATCGCTTTCAAACAGGAGATGAAACAAATAAGGAATGCATTGTCGAAACCTAGCATCTCCTGCATACAATCGCAAAGTCCGGTATTCAGAAGCAGGAATTTGATGAGGTCGCTCATCATATCTTCCTCCCTGACCTGTTGGAAAAAGCTGTGGGAAACACCAAGCTTCCAAACTTTCCTCCCAAACACTAATGGGACTCCCTTTGGCTTGTTTCATTTGAAACAACTCAATAGCATTCCCCATGACTTCCTTGGAATGCAAAGGATGAACACTATAATGTTCATATATTTCTTCACTAGTAGAGGGTTCTACTTTCTCAATTTGACCAGCACACAAATCGCTATCCTCTTCCTCACTTACTTCCTCTTCTGCAACATATACATTCTTATAGTATTTATTATTTTTTTTCAAATACAATGTTGCCTTTTTAACTTTCCTAACATCCACTAAATCTTGCCATATTTTCTTATTCTTTGTCGGAACCCCATTAACTAAGATAACCAGAGGTTCCTCTTCCACTTTTTCTACTCCAATTGTGTTAATGTTTTTCTTCAAATCTAGAGGCAAAGAAACAACTCTTCCCTTTAATCCTCTCTGTAAATCTGATGGAGGCAATTTCCCTGTCTTTGGCTCCATTCTTACAATAGCCTGAAAGGGATGGATACTTTGAATCAAAATAGATTCATAAGTATTTAAATCCTTCAATTCAGAAGGAATCTCAACCAATTCCAGATTATTATGAACTGCTCTAGCAGGCATCTGGTTTTGATTTAATTTGTTACAACAATAAGTACACACACGTTGATCCAATCCCAAATCAAACCAATTTTCTACCATCAAGTATGTTGTGAAATCCTTCCATTCACTATTATTTTCCCTTTCACTTTTTGCATATAAATCCACTAACTTAGTCTGATTCTTATAATAAGTGCGTCGACAACACACACAAGTGAAATTTGGCCTCTCACTTGATTTGACCTGAAACGTCGCAATTTCCCTCTGGAAATTATCTGTACTGGAAACCTGTACACTATCTTCCACATTACCCGCTTCTTCTTGGTCAATTTCAACATTCTCCTCTTTACTTCCAAAGTAACAAAACTCAATTTCTTCACATATATTCTTCACATCTATTTCAGAACCATGCAAAAGAGCAGCGCATAATTGTTTAAGCATAATTGCTGGACTCTTAGCATAATACAACATTCTAACTAATTTCCTCACTTTATTATGATGCACTGCTAGCATCCTGAAATGATGAAAAACACTCTGGCATACTCTCCTGGAAAGATAAGCCAGTGAATGACCATGCAAACCTGTCACTTCTCTCACTCTGCAAGGATCTAATTCTTGCAACAACCTCATTTTCTGCTTCAAACTTTTCTTATTAAATGACCGTACAAAATCACAAAGCAAATTGATGGAATCCTGTCGCACACTGCAAATACTACTACACTTCCAGGTGTACACAGGACCCTTAGCACGTCTTCCTAAAACCTCATTACCTAACACCTCTTCTGCCTCTGTTGTCACAAGTTTTTCTTTTTCAACTGGACAACCATCTTTCACTTCATAAGCACGACCACTGGTGTCAACTGCATGCACCAAATCATTATCCTGGAAATAACTCTCCTCATTAAAAAATGCCTCACAGCTTGAACTATGCATCCATTCTCCAGAAAAAACTTCACAAAAATGAGTACGATTAACTATTCTCTTCCATCTACTACTTCTTTTGAAATCATAAATTGCCTTGTTTAGCTTCCTAATTCTATTGATTATCAAAATAAATAACTTACGTTTAATTTCAAATGCCTGATCAATAACTTTCTCAACTTTATTTTTTCTCTTATAAAAAAGCACTTTCTGTTGACCTTTCTTAATATTTTTTAACAAATTGCCAATTATCCTGTTGCGGAACATTCGTTTACGAATGTCCCTAAACTGTTGTTTCCTTCTACTATCATGCACAGAGTTATCTCTTGCTCTAGCAGTAACATTTTTGATTGGCCTTTCCTTTCCGTTTGAATTGCTTCTCTTTTTCTGGACTGAAACATTTTCTGTAGTAATATTTTTTTTACTACAAATATTTCTTATGAATGTTTTTGTACTCCTACCCGGTGCTTTCTTGGTGACTTTACAAATCTTTTTGTTAGAGGACTGCTGCTTTTTTTCATTCACCTGCTGTCTTTGACGTTTTGCAGCCTTTCTCAGTCTTTCTTTCGTTGGCATGGTGAAATGTTGAAATGATCTGCAGTTGAATCTGTGGTAAAATATATTAAAAAATGTTATTAACCACTATTACCCAACAGTACATCAATAACAGTAATCAAAAACTTAAAACACTACTTGACATTTTTACATAGAAGATTTTTTAGTGCTTGGCAAATTTAGAATACAAAAATAGCAGAAAAGAAATGGAATTTATATTCATGTTACCTGTGCTATTTTATATGTGAATCTGATCTAATTTTATGAGCATATTTTAATATTTTATTGAAGACACTACACATAACCTGTTTTTGAAGGTGTCTTTATTTTTAAATTAAACGGTTTACATTTTTACTTTTTATTTATTATAAATATTAAAAATAAATGTTTATAGTTCCATAGGCTCAAGCAGGTCAGCATCCCACCCTATGTCATATAATTCGGACAAATCTGCATCCTCATCACGTTCTTCATCATCCTCAGGATTTAAATCATCCAAGGGATCAACATCTACTGATGTTTCAATTACGAGTTCAATGATGAGGTCAAAATCAACTGATTGCTGATTGTCGCTCATGTTGATGTTGTCTTTATCTTTAAAGAAAGATAACAACAATGAGATGTTGCAGAGTAAGAGACAAATCTCAGAGATTATAATAGTAAAATTGTTTAACAAGAGTAACATTTTGCAGCTATTATTTAGCCATGTCCAGCGATGCTGAGCAGGTGAAGCCTATGTCTAATTTTTCAGTGAACAGGACTCATCTCTTCTTAACCTTGGATAAGCCTCACCGACTCTGTGTCCCCTGCACATACTTAAATGTAAAGGGGCAGATTTATGTTAAATGGCACATCCCCAGGCATGCACCAGTTAACGTGCACCACTGCTCTGCCACCCATGGTGTGCCGCATTTACAATCAGATAGGAAAAAGCTGCGTCAAAACCCTGCGCCTGCTTTAAGCAGGCATAGGTCTTGACGCAACATTATGGAGATGGGGCACCCCTGAGCCTTGCTGGAGCTGCATCGCACTTGCGATACAACTCCAGCAATGCGCCACCTTTACGGCACAGATGCGTCACGCATCTGTGCCATTTTTGCCCCATGCTGCGCCGCATTGTAAATGCAGCACACCATGGGTGGCGGAACAGCGGCGCAGGATGACTGGCACATCCCAGGTGATGCGCCAGTCATCATAAATCTATCCCTAAGCTTCTTATCTTGTTACAGATGAACCGCCATATGTATCATCAAACTATTTTGCATTTCCTAAATAGCGAATTTTAAGGGATAAATAGCGATTCTTTACCATTCCTAATTTGCGATGAGCAAATTGCTAATTGCAAATTACCCATTCATTTCCATGGGCCAGGAGGCCCATAGGAATGAAGGTGTAATTTGCGATTAGCAATTAGCTCATCACAAATTAGGAATTTTTCCAAAGGTGCAGGGGTGTCTCAAGAACAGCCTGCTGCACCCCTGAAAAAGAAATTTGGGGGCATATGGCGCACATACATGCCCTAAGGGCATGTATGGGCGTCATATGGCACCTTTTGTTTTTTGGAAAAAAAGCTTTTTGAAAAGAATTCGCAAATTACCACCAACTAGAAGTTGGTGGTAGTTTGCAAATCCTTAATGGCATTTTTTGCATATTTTTTGTTTGATACATTGCATATAAGGAATTGCAAAATTTGCAAATCCTTCAGTGCAATCGCAAAATAAGGAATAGCAAATTTTGCTATTCCTTATTTTGCATCAAACTTGTTTGATACATACCATTTGTCTAATTAGCATTCGCAAAGGCCAAAATACGCAGAATTTTGACCTTTCCGAATGGTAATTAGCTTGATACATATGGCCCCAAGTGAGGCCTGTCTTGCAACATGGTGCATCTTTGCATCACTGCTGCATCAGTTTCATGTGGCACGTTTTTTTTACACCATGACACATCTGCCTAAATGCATCAATTTGTAATTTTGTCACCTCATAGCAAATCTTTTGCACCACCGCTGCATCACAAAAGTGACGCACAGTGGCGCAAAAGAGGCATACACCTATCATAAATCTGTCCCTAGCATTTTAAATGATTAATTCAGTTTGACGATAAGGTGTGGCCTATCCAGAGGTTTGTTTAAGGTGAGGCCTACTCAGGATTGCAGATTAAAGTTACGCTTGATGAAGAATACAGAGGAGATAATACATGTAAAGGCCTACCAATGAAGTAAGTAATGTCCACTTTATTGCGCCAGTCATCATAAATGTATCCCTAAGCTTCTTATCTTGTTACAGATGAACCGCCATATGTATCATCAAACTATTTTGCATTTCCTAAATAGCGAATTTTAAGGAATAAATAGCGATTCTTTACCATTCCTAATTTGCAATGAGCAAATTGCTAATTGCAAATTACCCATTCATTTCCATGGGCCAGGAGGCCCATAGGAATGAAGGTGCAATTTGCGATTAGCAATTAGCTCATCGCAAATTAGGAATTTTTCCAAGGGTGCAGGGGTGTCTCAAGAACACCCTGCTGCACCCCTCAAAAAGAAATTTGGGGGCATATGGCACACATACATGCCCTAAGGGCATGTAAGGGCGTCATATGGCACCTTTTGTTTTTTGGAAAAAAAGCTTTTTGAAAAGAATTCGCAAATTACCACCAACTAGAAGTTGGTGGTAATTTGCAAATCCTTAATGGCATTTTTTGCATATTTTTTGTTTGATACATTGCATTTAAGGAATCGCAAAATTTGCAAATCCTTCAATGGAATCGCAAAATAAGGAATAGCAAATTTTGAATTAAGGACATTTTAATTCATTTCCCCATGTACAGTGTTTTCAAATTATGATTTGAAAATCGTTTTTAGGGAAAAGGAATGGTTTGTAAATTTATGACAAGGACATAATGGTGTATGCTTCTTTATAAGGCATTTCAGTGTCTCTGATGTCATTTTTCCCATATTACATTAAAAAGACCTTCCCCCGTGGAGCACATTCCTTGTAAATATGCTCCCACCTGTGCATGGTAAATTTAGATTTTGACTGTTTGAGTTACATAGCCATGTTAAAAGTGACCCAAAAAAGTTGCAAAGGCTTTAAAAAAACACTTTCATGTGTCTTAAGGACATTTTAAGTCATTTCCCCGTGGGCAGTGTTTTGTAAGTGGCGCAAAAGAGGCATACACCTATCATAAATCTGTCCCTAGCATTTTAAATGATTAATTCAGGATGACGATAAGGTGTGGCCTATCCAGAGGTTTGTTTAAGGTGAGGCCTACTCAGGATTGCAGATTAAAGTTACGCTTGATGAAGAATACAGAGGAGATAATACATGTAAAGGCCTACCAATGAAGTAAGTAATGTCCACTTCATTGCGCCAGTCATCATAAATGTATCCCTAAGCTTCTTATCTTGTTACAGATGAACCGCCATATGTATCATCAAACTATTTTGCATTTTCTAAATAGCGAATTTTAAGGAATAAATAGCGATTCTTTACCATTCCTAATTTGCAATGAGCAAATTGCTAATTGCAAATTACCCATTCATTTCCATGGGCCAGGAGGCCCATAGGAATGAAGGTGCAATTTGCGATTAGCAATTAGCTCATCGCAAATTAGGAATTTTTCCAAGGGTGCAGGGGTGTCTCAAAAACACCCTGCTGCACCCCTGAAAAAGAAATTTGGGGGCATATGGCGCACATACATGCCCTAAGGGCATGTATGGGCGTCATATGGCACCTTTTGTTTTTTGGAAAAAAAGCTTTTTGAAAAGAATTCACAAATTAACACCAACTAGAAGTTGGTGGTAATTTGCAAATCCTTAATGGCATTTTTTGCATATTTTTTGTTTGATACATTGCATTTAAAGAATCGCAAAATTTGCAAATCCTTCAGTGCAATCGCAAAATAAGGAATAGCAAATTTTGCTATTCCTTATTTTGCATCAAACTTGTTTGATACATACCATTTGTCTAATTAGCATTCGCAATGGCTGAAATTCGCAGAATTTAGGCCTTTGCGAATGCTAATTAACTTGATACATATAGCCCCAAGTGAGGCCTGTCTTGCAACATGGTGCATCTTTTGCATCACTGCTGCATCGGTTTCATGTGGCACGTTTTTTTTACACCATGACACATCTGCCTAAATGCATCAATTTGTAATTTTGTCGCCTCATAGCAAATCTTTTGCACCGCCGCTGCATCAGAAAAGTGACGCACAGTGTCGCAAAAGAGGCATACACCTATCATAAATCTGTCCCTAGCATTTTAAATGATTAATTCAGGATGACGATAAGGTGTGCCCTATCCAGAGGTTTGTTTAAGGTGAGGCCTACTCAGGATTGCAGATGAAAGTTACGCTTCACGAAGAATACAGAGGAGATAATACATGTAAAGCTCTACCAATGAAGTAAGTGATGTCCACTTCATTGCGCCAGTCATCATAAATGTATCCCTAAGCTTCTTATCTTGTTAGAGATGAACCGCCATATGTATCATCAAACTATTTTGCATTTCCAAAATAGCGAATTTTAAGGAATAAATTGCGATTCTTTACCATTCCTAATTTGCAATGAGCAAATTGCTAATTGCAAATTACCCATTCATTTCCATGGGCCAGGAGGCCCATAGGAATGAAGGTGCAATTTGAGATTAGCAATTAGCTCATCGCAAATTAGGAATTTTTCCAAAGGTGCAGGGGTGTCTCAAAAACACCCTGCTGCACCCCTGAAAAAGAAATTTGGGGGCATATGGCGCACATAAATTTTAACAACATTCCTTTACGTCAAAAACGATTTTCAAGTCCTAATTTGAAAACACTGCACCCGGGGGGAAATGACTTAAAATGTCCTTAAGACACATGAAAGTGTTTTTTTAAAGCCTTTGCAAGTTTTTGGGTCCTTTTAACATGGCTATGTAACTCAAACAGTCAAAATCTAAATTTACCATGCACAGGTGGGACCATATTTACAAGGAATGTGCCCCACGGGGAAAGGTCTTTTAATGTAATATGGGAAAAATGACATCAGAGACACTGAAATGCCTTATAAAGAAGCATACACCATTATATCCTTGTCATAAATTTACAAACCATTCCTTTTCCCCAAAAACGATTTTCAAATCATAATTTGAAAACACTGCACATAGGGAAATGACTTAAAATGTCCTTAAGACACATGAAAGCGTTTTTTGATTGCCTTTCCAGCATGGTTGGGTCACTTTTAACATAGCTATGTAACACAAACATTCAAAATCTAAATTTGCCATGCACAGGTGGGAGCATATTTACAAGGAATGTGCCCCACGGGGAAAGGTCTTTTAATGTAATATGGGAAAAATGACATCAGAGACACTGAAATGCCTTATAAAGAAGCATACACCATTATATCCTTGTCATAAATTTACAAACCATTCCTTTTCCCCAAAAACGATTTTCAAATCATAATTTGAAAACATTGCACATAGGGAAATGACTTAAAATGTCCTTAAGACACATAAAAGCGTTTTTTGATTGCCTTTGCAGCATGGTTGGGTCACTTTTAACATAGCTATGTAACACAAACATTCAAAATCTAAATTTGCCATGCACAGGTGGGAGCATATTTACAAGCAATTTGCTCCACAGAGAAAGGTCTTACATTAAAATGGGAAAAATAACATCAGAGACACTCAATTGCCTTATAATGAAGCATACACCATTATGTCCTTGTCATAAATATTATAACCATTCATTTTCCTCAAAAACGATTTTCAAATCATAATTTGAAAAGACTCCACAGCTCCTATGCACCCTGTCAGTACTAATACTTCACATTTTCTCCAATTACATTTTCTCAAAGAAACAAAATCTATTTGTAAAACACTTGAGACAAAGCAACATTTGAAGAACACAACTTTCTTCATAATTTTCTCCTTAAAGCACACTATTCTCTATCTAAATTAAAGAAATCTTTTCTCACCTTAGCAAATACAGTTTCAAAACAGTCTCAGAAACACACCAATTTGTCTTCAGCAGAGCAAAAGTTATGCACTCCAGAGTCTGCAGCTATCAAAAGCACAGAAATGCTGTAATTCTTCACACATATCTCTCATGTCACCCAATCAAAACTCTTCCCTCACTTTTTTTCAAATGAAAACCCTTCCCCCCTCTGCCATTTCATGCCTTTTCTGCATGGCAACCACCTCTTGGAAGACCTCTGGTGTTTGCAAGTTCACACAACAATGTTGCAATTGAACTCTGAACTCTCACTGCACCTCATATCCAGTGCATTCTTTCATTTAATGATTTTTTCTTGACCACTCAAAATACATCTTTCAAACAACTCATCCATGCACCCTAACTTTCTGTTTTCAGCAATCAAAATCCACCAATCACTGTTACTGCTTCATTAACACAGAAACTCCACAGTTTTTTTCATTTTAAACTCTTATTTTTTCAACTGCCATTTCATTGCCACACTTCATCTGACTGCAGGAGAACCTTCTCTCACCATGTTTTCTGTCTGGATTGTTGGACATAGTTACATCTATTGGGCTCAGAGGTATGCTGAGAACAGGAATTTACCTAACCTCAATTTACAAGATGTGGAAATTAAGTGGTTTGGCCACAGAGGATTAAAATGTCACCAATTGATACCATTGGTGAAAACCTTTATGCATTTGCCAAAACCTGACCTGTTAATTGTGCACTGTGGAGGTAATGATTTGGGCACTTTGACTGGGGTAGGTCTGGAAATGCTTTTAAAGGACACCTTTGAGCAATTGATGGCACTTTTTCCTCAGACTGCCTTGGTATATTCAAATATATGCCAAAGACAGAAATGGAGGTGGTCAAACCAATTTTGTCCACAAATTGAGAAGTCGAGGAAGCATGTAAACAAATCTGTTTAGCTTACATGAGAGACCATGGAATGGGCTCCCTGTACAACAATAACTTGCGTTACTACATGCAAGATATCTACAGAGGAGATGGAGTTCACTTCTCAGATGAGGGCAACAGAATTTTCATTCTGAATTTAAGACTGTGCATTGGTACCTACTTATAAGTACCTAAATGTACCATAAACCCAAAAGCTCTTCTCAGAGCTACCCTACATCTGATCACTCACAATTATTATTTTACTCTAACATTTTTCACTAATTTTCAACAAAGTACGCTCCCAGGGGCGCTACCCGGTACGCGAACCGGGAGCTAACCTCGCTAAATTTTTAAAAAAATGTTTTTTTTTCTCGCACATATGGGCCTCCTCAGCCACCCTCAGAAAACCTAAGGGGTCAAGATAAGTCTACCGTGCCCCCTTCTACCCATTATGAATATTATTTGCCCTCCATCTTGTATCTTAATTCAACCGAAACACAAAATGGTGGACTCCCGTAACGCTTAAGGTTCGCGAACCGGGGCGCTCGCCAGTTCGCGTACCGGGTCGCTCCCTGGGAAGCGCACCATCAAAAAAGGTGGGAAAGTAGTTTACAGAAAAGCGACTGGAGACAATTTCACCAAATATAGATTAGCTCATACTACATACCAATGCCTACCATTTTCACAAATTTGATTGAAATTCCATTTAACCATTTAGCCTGTAGACCTCTCTAAATACCCTGAGGTAAATTACTTCACAAAACACATCTGAAGTGTTGGAATTGACAACCAATTAAAATGTTACTTTCATTTTCTACTTTTTTTACCTGTCATTTGATTGGCTATGTACCTGAATATATATAAAGGAAGAGAGAGAAACACAGCCATTTTGACTACTACTTCCTGAACTACATTGCAAGATCATTTTCACTCACAACTTAAACTTGTTTTTAGAAGGTGAGATATTATTTTATAAATTTGAAAACATTTTCAGATAGTTATATACTATCCCTCTGTAAGAGTTAGACATTGAGAAAGGCTTCTTTATTATAATTATGGATTGATTTAGGTTTCTGTGGTATAATTATGAATTTACTTAGGCTTCTTCACAGGCACTTTTTAATAGTACTACTTCACGCCTGAAACCATACAGTGCCCATAGATTACTTCTCTGTTATAAACTCACAAGTACCTGTCTGAACTTAAACCCAACAGTGCCCTATCTCTACTGATATATTTATTTTTTATGCAAATTACAGCAATAAAATGGAAGGTGAGCAGAATGTTTCCTTCGAAATTGTTCTGGAGAACAACACAGAAAAAGATATTGAGGACAATGATGACTCAGATTTCATGGATGAATCACGGGACCATGAATTAGTTCAATGTGTAGAATCTGTGGATCATTTATGATGACGGTCAAATGTGGGAACTTATGTTCACTCAACAAGAGGACATATCGGACAGTCAAATGCTAGACGTTCTATTAAATTTTGAAAAACAATCCGAAAAATAAAATTGTATGTAATATTAAAAAATTGTTTGTCTTTAATCATTTTTATATGTAATTCATAAACTAGTTAAATGTTAGAAATGTTATTAAATTTTCAAACACAATCACAATAATAATTAATTGCTTAAAAAATAAAAAAAAATAAAAAATAATCAACAAAACCAACAATCAATTAACATACAGTATTTGAAAAGTCTATCATTCTTTTTTCCTTATAGTACGCTGCCCAGAACGCTTCCTGGTTCGCGAACCGGGCGCTACCCACGCAAAAAAAAACAAAAAAAAAATTATTATTTTTTTGCCCCGCGGGGCCCTTTTAAAGCCTCCACATTAAACCTAGGGGGTCAGGGAGGATCTACTATGCCCCCTTATGGTCATTTCCCCCTTTGTTTTGGCCTCCTCTTGTCTCTCAATCCTACCGAGAGACAAGATGGCGGCCGCTCCGGACTGTTTAGAATGTTGACAGACACCGGAGAGCCAATCAGCTTCGCTACGCGAAGTTCCGTTACGCGTAAAGTACGCGAACCGGAGCGCTGCCCAGAGCGCGCTTACAGATATATATCTTTTTTTGAACGTTAATTTCTCAAAATCCACTGGAGCACATATATTAAGACCTAGCAAAGGCACATCGGGCTAACAGTCCCTACAATTTTGCCAAGTTTCGTGCAAATCCATTCAGCCGTTCGGGCTAAAAGTGAGGCCAACCGCCCTATGGAAAACTCAATGTTAAAAACACGTTTTGGGACCCCCCTTTTTTCTCGGCCCCCCCTTGACGAACCCCCCCCAAATTTCCAGGGGCTGCTCAGAAACAAAATGTTCAATTTTCCAGAAAATTTCAGCCAATTCCATCCACAAACGTCAAAGTTATTAGACATAGAATTTTCAAAAATCCCATAGGGAAAAAATCCTAACTATATATACCTACTGGCGACCGCCAGTAGGTAATATATATATATATATATATATATTCACTAAAAAAAACATAGGTTTCACAATCGTTATAGTTAGGAATTAGCATTTAAAAAACCTTTGAAATTCATTGAACAAACCATAGGTTTAACACCAGTTATAGTTAGCTGAACATTTTACTCATACAAAACCATTGAAATTCCCACGTTATAGTTAGTTGGACTCACTATAACTCGCGCGCCCGCAATCCACTGCTGATGATGTCACATATTACATCATTCATGACATGGTCAGTGACATCACTGATGACATCACTGATGACATCTCAAATGACATCACTGATGACATCACTGATAACATCTTCCAGTGTCTGTGTGTTTCTGTAAAGTTTAAATATGTTTTACATATTGAAGAATGAGTGTATGTATAAGTGTCTGGATGAAGGATTTAGTAGGTGCGTGACTGAATGTATGAGTGAGTGATTAAATGTGTCTTACTGAATGCATGGGTTAGTGAGTAAACTGTCTGAATGTGTGCATCATTATGTCTGTTGTTGTGTAAGCTGCTGCCTGTGATGATCAGGAGCTATATGAGTGGCTATATGGGTTATTGATTGGTTGCCCAAGTATTTGTATGTGAGGGTGAGTGTGTGTGTGTGGGTGGCTGGGAGGTGTGTGACTCTGTGCATAGATGTGTGAGCAGTTGATTCACTTGGTGTATGGGTTCAAGAGTGCATGTGGAAACAGCTGTATGGGCGGTTGACTGTGTGCATGGGTGTGTTGGTGAGTGATTGGATATCTCAGTGCTACATGTCCAAGTAAGTACATATGTAAAAAACAGTGCATGTGACAGTTGGCATATATCAATGAATATACATGAAAGCCTGTGTTTGCGTAAGTGACTATGGATCAATGTGTACTTGTATCAGTGATTGTAAAAGAGAGTAAGTATGTGTTAGTATATGTTTGAATAAGTAAGGTTATGAGTGTATAACTGTATAGATGAGGAAATGGGAGTGTGATTGATTCTTTTCATTACTGAGTAGATTAGAGAGTAAATCCATGGATGAGTGGCACTGTGTGAATGTCTGTATAGGTGTATGAGTGCATATGATAGCGTTGTATTGATGAGTGACTGTATGTATGAGTGATTGTATGGGTGAATGAGTGGATGTGTGTGTAGACTTATGAATCAGTGAGTGTGTATGTTGTAAGGGGTATTGCTGTGTCAATGGTTTCAGGAATGGTAGTCTGTATTGAACACTGGATGTATAAAAGGTTAGATTAGAGTGTGAGGAGGTGCATCGTATTGTCACATGAATGATGTCATCAGTGATGTGATCAGTGATGTCAAATGAGATGTCATCAGTGATGTCATTTGAGATGTCTCCAGGATGTCACTGACCATGTCATGAATGATGTAATATGTGACATCATCAGCAGTGGATTGCGGACGCGCGAGTTATAGTGAGTCCAACTAACTATAACGTGGGAATTTCAATGGTTTTGTATGAGTAAAATGTTCAGCTAACTATAACTGGTGTGAAACCTATGGTTTTTTCAGTGAATTTCAAAGGTTTTTTAAATGCTAATTCCTAACTATAACGAGTGTGAAACCTATGTTTTTTTCAGTGAATTTCAATGGTTTTTTAAATGCTAATTCCTAACTATAACGATTGTGAAACCTATGTTTTTTTTAGTGAATTTCAAAGGTTTTTTGAAAGCTAATTCCTTACTATAACGTTTGTGAAACCTATGGTTTTTCAGTGAATTTCATAGTTTTTTTTAAAGCTAATTCCTTTGTATATCAACTTTGTAAACTACGATTTTTTTTTTTTATTAGCTGGTTTTTACAACAATTAATTATATTTTTTTTGAAAAAAAACATTATTTGTTCAATGTATATATATATATTTTTTTTTTTCCTGGTTCGCTCAGGGTGCGCGCACCGGTAAGCTCTCCCGAGAGCGCACCGAGAGCGCTATTTCTGCGTTCGTAAAAAAATAATATGCATGAAAAGTAAATAATAATGCAAGACATGCAGTACCATACTTATAAAAGCAGTATTTTTGATTTACGAAATGAAAATGATTTTGCATTTCCGTAAAGCTATCAAAACGTCACTCAGGCGCGCCGCGTAAGAGCCCCTGGAAGTGCCTACCTTCGCGCCGCGTAAGCGACCCCGGAAGCGCTCCGGTGCGCACAGCGTAAGCGCGTCTAGTCATGTGACCTTAAAATAACTCTTTTCATTAGTTGCTAACAGTTTTTTTTACAAAGAATGAAATCCCCACCCATTTCCTTCACTTCCTCTTTCACTTTTGTGACTGCAAGACCTGTCTTTTTGCTCTCGAATCTTTCTTGGATTGCCATGGCTGCCAAAGCATCCAGCAGCGAAGATGACACAGAGGGATTTATAGATGAAGAGGTTCCTCAGCCCAAGGTTAAAGGACACTTCATATGGAAGTTTTTTTCCATTCCAGATGATAAAAAAAAAAGTAAATGCTCCAAAGGTGGAGTGCAGGATTTGTCACACTGTCCTGTCAAGGGGTGACCCCACCAGAAAATATTCATTTGGAAATTCCACTATGATTCGCCACGTCGAGAGGAGGCACCCCCAGAACTATGCCCGGGAGAGTGTCAGGGCTCTGGCACGAGAGGCTCCCAGAGATGGTGCCTCTACTTCAACCAGGGGACCAACTACATCGGTGAGGGGGCGACCAGAAGAGCGGATCCCAAATATTCAGCCTGCTTTTAATGAAGCCGTAATTAAATGCAGAAGCTACTTTGTTATGGGGAACAAAGTGTTATGCTCATGGTTCGAGCATTAGACAACCACCGCTGCCGTCCCCAGTCCTAATTTTGATTATTTGTTTTTGCTCCTGTTGAGCAGTTTCCCATTCCCTGTTTTTGTTTATGTTCAAACAAAAGGAAAAAAGAAGAAAAAAAAGTTCTTTTCCGAACTACCTCCAATTCTCATCAAAGAGCTGTATTCTTAAAAAAATGAAAAAGAGTAACTGAAGTGGAGTGCAGTGAGAGAGGAGAGGACAATGAGTGAGAAAGCAAAGAAAGGGACGAGAGGGGAAGGGTAGTGAAGTAGGGGGACTGAAAGAAGGTGAGTGTGAGTGTGGGGAAGGAGAGTGAGGAGAAGGAGAGTGAACCTGGGGAATGTGGATAAGTGAAGAAAATGTAGTAAAAGAACGGGGGTGTGGAAGGGTAAGGAAAGAGCAGTGATGTTTAGGAAAGAGTGGAGATACAGACTGGATAAAGACAGTTGAGTGTGAGACAAGGTCAGTAGGGCAGTGAAGAAACAGAGAAAGTGAAAGAAAAAGTAAGAGTAGAAGACTGAAGGCCTCATTTATGAGGCCATGCGTCACTTTTACGCCGCCGGTGCGTCACTTTTTTGTGACTCACCAGTGGTGTAAAAAATGCACCTGTCGAGTCATATTTTCAAAGTGACGCATCTAGGTAGATGCGTCACTTTGTAAACCCCTGCGCCAGGTGTAATGTATGCAAAGGGGGCGTATTGACGCAAGAAAGGGTCGTAGAAGTGACGCAGTGAAATCTATGAGATTTCACTGCGTCACTTTTAGGACACCATTGCGTCAAAATCTAGTACCTGCCTCACAGCAGGCGTAAGACTGACGCAGGCCCTTTCACATGGGGCTGGCCCCATGTGAAAGGATGCATTGCTGGAGTTGCGTCACTTTTGTGACACACTCCAGCAATGCGCCTCTATTGTGCCATACAGATACAGAAATACTGATGTATCTGTAACTCCTTGCGACATAATGCGTCATACATTAAATATGATGCATGAGTAGAAGACTGACGGCCTCATTTATGAGGCCATGCGTCACTTTTACGACACCGGTGCATCACTTTTTGTGACGCACCAGTGGTGTGAAAAATGCCCCTTGTTGAGTCATATTTTCAAAGTGACGCATCTAGGAAGATGCGTCACTTTGTAAACCCCTGCGCCACATCCTACATGCGCCAGGTGTAATGTATGCAAAGGGGGCGTATTGATGCAAGAAAGGGTCGTGGAAGTGACGCAGTGAAATCTATGAGATTTCACTGCGTCACTTTTAGGACACCGTTGCATCAAAATCTTGCGCCTGCCTCACAGCAGGCGTAAGACTGACGCAGGCCCTTTCACATGGGGATGGCCCCATGTGAAAGGATGCATTGCTGGAGTTGCGTCACTTTTGTGACACACTCCAGCAATGCATCACTTTGCGCTTACAGATATGTCAGAAATACTGACGTATCTGTAACTCCTTGCGACATAATGTGTCATACATTAAATATGACGCATGAGTAGAAGACTGAAGGCCTCATTTATGAGGCCATGCGTCACTTTTACGCCACCGGTGCGTCACTTTTTGTGACACACCAGTGCTGTAAAAAATGCACCTTGTTGAGTCATATTTACAAAGTGACGCATCCTTAGTCCTACATTATTTAATGTATATGTGGCCCCCCTTGCTGAGATTGTGCGGAAGTATGGGTTCATACCAGTCTCCTACGCTGATGACACCCAGCTCCTCTACCCTTTCAGCTCCCTTGGCCCTACAGTCAAGGAAAATTTTGCTGAGGGTATGAGGGCAGTGTCACATTGGATGGCCGCCAACTGCCTCCAATGTAACGTTGCAAAAACCGAGGTTATGCTCTTTGGCAGGGCGAGTCTTCTATGGTCTCCTGAATGGTGGCCGCTGGACCTTGGCCCAGTTCCCACTTCAAAGCCCCATGTAAAAAATCTAGGGGTCAAGATTGACCAAAAGCTGACCCTCAAGGAGCATGTCAATCATATTGCAGGAATGTGCTTCTTTACCATTGGTCTTCTACGGCGAGTGTTTCCGTATCTTCCTGACACCTATAGGAAGACACTCGTGCAGACTTTGATTACTAGCCGCCTAGACTACTGCAACGGCCTGCTGACGCTAGCAAACGCTGATGCAGTAGGTCGTTTGCAGGTGGTCCAGAATACGGCGGCTAGATTGGTCATGGGTGTGCAGGCAAGGACCCCCTCTAAGCCTTTGTTGATGGAGTTACACTGGCTCCCGATACGACAGCGTATCAATTTTAAAATATGCTGCACGGTTCACAAATGTTTATATGGGAACAGCCCCAAATATCTGTCCCAATCTGTTGAACTGTACCAACCAAGCCGCTCGCTTCGATCAAGCAACCAAGCTCTTTTGAAACCTCCTGCAACAAAAAGAGCTAGGCAGGGAGACCGAGCTTTTTCATCAGTTGGTCCTGCCATGTGGAATAAACTCCCCACTGAACTGAGGATGAACACCAATTATCTGGCCTTCAGAAAGGCGCTGAAAACACTCCTCTTTCAGGAAGCATTTCAGTCCCTTTAAAGCATCTCAGTCCCCCTAAACACATGCTGGCAGACAAAGCGCGGAGATACCCCATGGGATTGATTCCAGCGCGATATAAGAAATTAAAATAAAATAAATAAAAATCTAGGTAGATGCGACACTTTATAAACCCCTGAGCCACATTATACCTGCGCCATGTGTAATGTATGCAAAGGGGGCGTATTGACGCAAGAAAGGGTCGTAGAAGTGACGCAGTGAAATCTATGAGATTTCACTGCGTCACTTTTAGGACACCGTTGCGTCAAAATCTTGCGCCTGCCTCACAGCAGGCGTAAGACTGATGCAGGCCCTTTCACATGGGGCTGGTCCCATGTGAAAGGATGCATTGCTGGAGTTGCGTCACTTTTGTGACACACTCCAGCAATGCATCCCTTTTGCGCTTACAGATACATCAGAAATACTAACGTATCTGTAACTCCTTGCGACATAATGCATCATACATTAAATATGACGCATGAGTAGAAGACTGAAGGCCACATTTATGAGGCCATGCGTCACTTGTACACCACCGGTGCGTCACTTTTTGTGATGCATTGGTGGTGTAAAAAATGCACCTTGTTGAGTCATATTTACAAAGTGACGCATATAGGTAGATGCAAAAAACACAGTTGATGGACAGAATGTAGAACAATGTCATACATTCACCCCAGTACAAGGATCTGGGCCTAAATCCATCGTTTTTTTTGCACTCCACACCACCCTGGGTTAGACACTGGCTATATGCAAATCAGCTCTGACCCTGTGCCTCATGGGAACAGTCCAGTCCGAACTACCAAGCCATGTCTTTCCCAGACCGGAATCAAGCATCCAAGGACCGGTTTCTGGCTATCAGCCTTCATCAGCCTGGATAGCTTGACTCCAGTGGTGTGGAGAGCCGGGGACTCACGTCTGAGCATACCCAGCACACTCGGGGTGAAAATTGCAAAAAACACAGTTGATGGACAGAATGTAGAACAATGTCATACATTCACCCCAGTTCAAGGATCTGGGCCTAAATCCATCGTTTTTTTGCACTCCACACCACCCTGGGTTAGACACTGGCTATATGCAAATCAGCTCAGACCCTGTGCCTCATGGGAACAGTCCAGTCCGAACTACCAAGCCATGTCTTTCCCAGACCGGAATCAAGCATCCAAGGACCGGTTTCTGGCTATCAGCCTTCATCAGCCTGGATAGCTTGACTCCAGTGGTGTGGAGAGCCTGGGACTCACGTCTGAGCATACCCAGCACACTCGGGGTGAAAATTGCAAAAAACACAGTTGATGGACAGATGGACACAGTCTGTCCATCAACTGTGTTTTTTGCATCTAGGTAGATGCGGCACTTTGTAAAACCCTGCGCCACACTATACCTGCGCCAGCTGTAATGTATGCAAAGGGGGCGTATTGACATAAGGAAGGGTTGTAGAAGTGACGCAGTGAAATCTATGAGATTTCACTGCGTCACTTTTACGACGCTGTTGCGTCTAAATCTTGCGCCTGCCTCACAGCAGACGTAAGACTGACGCAGGCCCTTTCACATGGGACTGGCCCCATGTGAAAGGATGCATTGCTGGAGTTGCATCATTTTTGTGACACACTCCAGCAATGCATCACTTTCCTCTAAACACTCTACTTTATATTTTTACTCTATTTTTTTACACTGTTTTTCCCCGTGGTGCGCTCAGGGTGCACGTACCGGAGCGCGCTCCTGGGAGCGCACCCAGTGCTTACCCCGCGAAAATAAAAAAAATTAAAAGTTTTTTTGCCCTTCAGGGTCCTTCTAGACCCCCCTCAGAAAACCTAGGGGGGTCAGGGGGTGTCTACTCTGCCCCCTTTTAATTATTCCCCCCTTTCTTTTTCACCTCTTGTGTCTCGATTCTACCGAGACTCAAGATGGCGGACTCTCCGGACTGTTTAGAATGTTGACAGACACCCGACAGCCAATCAGCTTTCCGCTCGCGCACTCCCGTAGCGCGCCGGGTGCGCTCCACGGTACGCGCAACTGTGAGCGCTTGGAGAGCGCCTATAGATATATGTGTTTTTGGAGTTAATTTAAAAAAAAAACATTGGAGCAATTTTCACCTAATATAGCAAAGGCACATCTGCATACCAGTCCCTACAATTTTGCCAAGTTTGGCGTAATTCCGTTCAGCGGTTCGGGCTGTAGACTTGTCAGACCGTCCTATGGAAATTAACATGGGGAAAACACATTTTGTGACCTCCCTTTTTTCTCAGCCCCCACTTCACTAATCCCCCCGAAACCTTCAGGGAAGCAGCGCAGCGGAGCTGGCCGAAATATTGGAAAATTACACACAAATTCCTCAAGCGGCGCCAGAGTTATTCCCAATAGAATGTTGCGGATTTCCTATGGTAGCCAATCCTAACTATAACTACCTACTGGTATATATATATATCCAACCAAAGATGACGACGCCGAGTGCAGTTTAGCAATATTTATTAGCTGTCGCTACCAAACGAGTTTCAACTGCCCCGCAGTCTTGTTCACTGGTAAAAGAGTTCATGCGCGCGGCCATTTTAAAGTGCATTACGTGTGTGGCATTCAAACTACAGCAATAAGTAAAGTGAAAACAGACTCGTAGTTTCTCACAATATACATCGAGAAAACAAACAATAAAGTTTTTCAAGCTGTTGTCTCATGGGAGCCTTATTAAACAAACAATTCAACAAATGACATTATTGCACCATATCCTTGAATACATTTGTCTAAAATGCGCGGAATCTAAAAAGTGTGCATATGTGTAATATTGCGCAAATCCACACCATTAGCGACACCTACACTTTAAGCAGCGCGCATTTCAGGCATTTTTGTCTCAACTGTTTTTAATACATTTCAACAACACTTTATTGAATCACGCTCTAGTGAGCTCATGCTCTATGAATTATTTAGTATGAAATTTCCGCATTGCAAACCCATTTCTAATCTCTAATGTGTCATGCCCAAGTGGGCTAGCAATTAATATAAAGTGTAACTCGACATGTACCTCATAAATAAAGAGCCTGTCATATTTAAGTGCAAAAAACAAAAAGTGAAAGTTAAAAACATTCTCCTGAATTCATTGCTGACACTAGACATTCCCTATTATCTTACAAATGAGTGTGTAGGTCTTCTTCCATATTTATCCCCCCCGGTAATTTAGAATTGAGTTCAATGATGTAACAGGACTCTAATCTCCTCTGTTCCTTCGTCCTGTTACCTCCTCTTGCATTCTTTTTCACTGAATCAATTACATAATAGGAAAAACCCTTCGTATCTTTTCCATGGGTCTACTCAAAGTGCCGGGCTACTGGATATGCCCTATCACCATTTTTAATGGCCCTTAAATGCTGTAATACACGTTTGTGCACTACTAGGATAGTGCTACCCATGTACTGCAGGCCACATGGGCACTGCAGCACGTAGATAGCATAGTCCGTTTTACATGAATATTTCCCTCTTATATTCATCATCTAGTTGGTCAAACCTAATCTATACTGATCAGTGTTGATCCCATGCGTGCACGCCTTGCATTTCTGACACTTGAGAAAACCTTGTTTCTTACCCAACCAGGTAGTTTTACCCTTTGCTTTCTTGATGGTATTACTAACTAGGGCCTGTTTAAAAGACCTTATATATATATTACCTACTGGCGGTCGCCAGTAGGTATATATAGTTAGGACCTAGTTTCCATAGGAAATCCGCAACATTCTATTGGGAATAACTTTGGCGCTGGTTGATGAATCTTTGCGAATTTCTCAAAGAAGATAGCCCGCTCCGCTCCTTCCCTGAAAGATTTGGGGGGATTCGTGAAGTGGGGGCTGAGAAAAAAGGGGGGTCCCAAAACGTGTTTTCCCATTGCAATTTTCCATAGGACGATTAGACACGGCTACAGCCCGAACGGCTGAACGGAATTCCAAGAAATTTGGCAAAAAGGTAGAGTCTGTTTCGCAGATCACCCTTTTCTTTAAATGGTGTAAATCCCTCCAGTAGTTGTTGGGAAAATTGAGTTTGAAAAAATTGTTATATCTATAAGCACGCACCGTGCGCGCACCCGTGCGTGCACCCATGCATGCGCGAGCCGAATTCTGATTTGCTGTCAACTGTGTGTCAACATTCCAATCGGTCGAAATCAGGCCATTTTTTGATAGAGGCAGAGGCTAAAAGTGGAAAGTGTGAAAAGAGGTCAGAGTAGAGACTCCCTGACCCCCTAGGCCTTCTCAGGGGGTGCCTGAAGGACCCACGCAGGGCAAAAAAAACAATAAAAAAAAGAAAAAATTTGAAAAACCGCGAGGTGCGCGCACGTTGCGCGCACCCTACAGCCTCCATTTTGTGTAGTTTCAGAAGAGAGTGAAAAACGAAAGCGGAGAACGTGGTAAAGGAGGCAGTGAAGAGACTCCCTGACCCCCTAGGCCTTCTCAAGGGGTCCCTGAAGGACCCCAATGGGCCCAAAAAACCTTTTTTTAATAAAAAAATAATTGTGAGCGCGCACCCAGAATAAAAACACAAAGATGTTGGGTGGCTCTAAAAAGAGCTGTTGTGTTTATTGAGTGTTTTTTGTACCTACAAGTAAGTACCGATGCAGAGTCTAAAGTTTAAAAGGAAGACTCCTCATCTGTAAAATGTACACCATCTCTCCTATAGATGCCTTGCATGTTGTAACGCAAGTTTTTGTGGTATATAGAACCCATACCATAGTCTCTGAGGAAAGCAGAAACAGACTTATTCACATGTTTCCTTGCTTTCTCAATCTGTGGACAATATTGGTTGGACCAGTTCCATTTTTGCCTTTGGCATATATTAGAATATACCAAGGCAGTTTGTGGAAAAAGTGACATAAATTGCCCAAAGGTGTCCTTTAAAAGCATTTCCGGACCTACCCCAGTCAAAGTGCCTAGGTCATTGCCACCACAGTGCACAATTATGAGGTCAGGGTGTGGGAGATGCAAAAAGGATTTTACCAATGGCATCAATTGGTGACATCTCAATCCTCCCTGGCCAATCCACATAATATCCACATTTGGTAAATCAAGGTTGAGAAAGCATCTATTTGCTGCATACCTTTCACTCCAGAAAATATAGCTATGTCCTATAATCCATACTCTAAGCATCTTGTAGGCAGATGTGGTTGTACTCATATGGGCTCTGGAGATGAAATGGCAGTTTGAAAAATAGGAGTTTAGAAAACATTTGTTTGAGATTCAGTGCACTTGAAAAACAAGAAATGATTGGTGGTTTCTGATTATTTAACATTGAAAACTAGGGTGCATACTACTGGTTTTTAAAAGGAATAATAATATTGGTTTAGAAGAAGTCATTGAAAAGAACATTGCACAGGATAAGCTGGAATATTGAGAAGTCAAACACACTTGCTGCTTTGGTTTGCAACATTGAGAGATGAACTTTTCACCTTTTGACTTCAGTTAGGTGGTGGTCTATGGAGAGTTACCATGGTAACAAGCAGAGAGAGCAGTGGGGGAAGGTTGAACATTATGTGAGTTTGAAAGTGTTGAAATGTACAACCAAATAAAATGTTAGTTTGGTTTTGAATTTGTGTGGGAAGAAATGTCATTGGTTATGTACAGAGATATGTGTGTTTAATGAGAGGGAATCAGGGCCATTTGTGGTTGCAGTGTCTGAGGTACATTTCCGAGATTCTGCTTAAGAAAATCTGGTGTGTGATTGACACTGTTCTTAATCTTCAAAAGCATTTTTAAAGGTGAGTTATTAATTTGTGAGGGGATATATGTTGTGCATTTTAAGTCAATAATAAAAATGAATTGCAATGTGGAAGTTAGTCACTCTCCTGCTCTTTCACTCTTCCTCACTGTCTTCCTTTCTCTCCAACACTGTTCTTTTTCCTTCTTCAGTTTCTCTATAAATCCTTCTGTTTTACTTACACCTTTTTCCTTTTTCTTGATATGCTTTTTTTCTCTCACTCTCCTTTCCTTACGTCATAACCCTTTCCTTCACTCCTGTTTTCGAACTGCTTCTCTCCAACTGATTTACTTCCTTTTGTTTATTTCTTCCCTCTAATTTTCTCTCTCTTTCTGTTTCCTTCACCCTTGCTCTCTTTATACATCACTACTAGGAAGGTCCCCTCCTCCCCCCTTTCACTGTAGTCATCATTTGACTGAATTGCAAGGATTTCTGTTATGTGTCTAAGGTCACAGTGTGAGTCTCATGTTTGGATGTAATGCTGAGAAAAAAGTAATGCTGCAAGCTGGAAATGTATTTTGGAAATGGCTCAGGGTTCTGCACTGCAATGTAGTCTCTTAATCGTTTTAGTGTGGAAAATGTGTTTTGGTAAAAGGTGTGGTTTGAAAGTTTTTGTCCAAGACCACGCTGTGTGTCTGTGGAGATTATAGAATTATATTTGCACCTTTTTGTGTAATCTCTTCTGTCTCTCCTCACAGTGTACCTCTCTCTGCTTCCACTCTTTTCTTATATTTTCTTGTGTTTTTTAGCTAAGTTAGCAATGACCCATTGAATATAGATAGAGTGGTGTATACACTATGGGCAGATTTACAATCATATTGGGCCTCTTTCTTCCTGTATTGTGTCTCATGTTTGGATGTAATGCTGGCAAAAAACTAATGGTGCATATTGGAAATGTATTTTGAAAATGAGTCAGGTTTCTGCATTGTAATGTAGTCTCTTAATCGTTTTAGTGTGGTACATGTGTTTTGGTAAAATGTATGGTTTTAACATTTTTTACTATGATCACACTGACTGTCTGTGTAATTTAAAGAAATATATTTGCACCTTTTTGTATAATCTCTTCTGTCTCTCCTCACAGTGTACCTCTCCCTGCTTATACTGTGTTCTTTCTTCTGATATTGTGTCTCATGTTTGGATGTAATGCTGGCAAAAACGTAATGCTGCAAATTGGAAATGTATTTTGAAAATGAGTCAGGTTTCTGCATTGTAATGTAGTCCCTTAATCATTTTAAGGTGGTAAATGTGTTTTGATAAAATGTATGGTTTTAAAGTTTTTGTCCAGGATCACACCGAGTGTCTGTGTAAATTAAAGAATTATATTTGCACCTTTTTGTATAATCTCCCCTGTCTCTCCTCACAGTCTGCCTCTCTCTGCGTATCTCATATTCTGTCTGCACCAACCCTCTCCCACTGCCTGCATGCTCTTATGTGCATCTGCAGAGGCCTATTATGATATGGCTGCTGGTGTGTGTTAGACAGCGCTTACATGTTAAATCTTTTCGTTTTCTGCCTGTAGTTTCGCACCGTCTGTGTGTACCCTTTTGTCTCTGTTTGTACTTTGACTTCCTCTGTGTGCTAAATCACCTAAATCATGAACTGCGTCATGGTTTAGTGGATGTAGTAGTAGAAAGTCCTATGCAGTATGTGTTTCAGGCCTCTTAATTTTCCAATTGTTTTTTAAGCTGTGATATTTAGATGCTGGGTGTGCTGTTGAGATGCTAAAGCAACTGTGTCTGTAGCATGTAGTAATTATTTCAGTGAATTTGATTTGTACATTCTCAGTCTCACCTTAACTCACTACACTGGTTTAAGTTCACTTCATTGTTCTAAACCCTGAAAATCCATTCCTAGAAAAATATTCAAAACTCTTGCAACACAACTGCAGAGTTGTAAATCCTAAAAGAATATTCCCAGTAAGACTCCCTTTCATTGTAGTACTCATTTTACTGTATTGGAAGGGATACTGTTCTGTCTCTTAAAGGTTTTTCTGTGGTATATGCGTTTTGGTGAAATCTATGGTTTTAACATTTTTGATTAAGATCACACTGAGTGTCTGTGTAAATTAAAGAATTTTATTGGCACCTTTTTGTATAATCTCCCCTGTCTCTCCTCACAGTCTACCTCTCTCTGCTTATCTCATTTTCTGTCTGCACCAACCCTCTCCCACTGCCTGCATCCTCTGATGTGCATCTGTAGAGGCCTATTATGATATGGCTGCTGGTGTGTGTTAGACAGCGCTTACATGTTAAATCTTTTCCTTCTCTGCCTGTAGTCTCGCACCCTCTGTGTGTATTGTTTTATCTCTGTCTTCACTATCTCCCCCTCTCTTTGTTCCAATTAGTCTTTGCATGTACCATTTCTCTCACTGTTTCCAGTATTTCATCTCTGTTGTACTATTTTATCCTCTGTGTGTACTATGTCTGTGTCTGCTTGCACTATCTGTGTTTCTGCTTGAACCATCTCACCCTTTCTCTGCACCACCTTTTCTGTAAATGCACCATCTCTTCCTCTGCCTGTAGTCCTGCATCATCTATCCTTTGATTGTACCAGTTTAGTCTCTGCCTGCATTATTTCATTTTCTATCTGCACCAACCCTCTCCCACTGCCTGCACCCTTTCATGTGCATCTGCAGAGGCCTATTATGATATGGCTGCTGGTGTGTGTTAGACAGCGCTTACATGTTAAATCTTTACCTTCTCTGCATGTAGTCTTGCACCCTCTGTGTGTACCATTTAGTCTCTGTTTGTACTTTGTCTCTCTCTGAGTGCTAAATCACCTAAATCATGAACTGAGTCATGGTTTAGGTGATGTAGTTGTAGAAAGTCATATGCAGTATGTGTTTCAGGCCTCTTAATTTTCCAATTGTGTTTAAGCTGTGCACTTTAGATGCTGGGTGTGCTGTTGAGATGCTAAAGCAACTGTGTCTGTAGCATGTACTAATTATTTCAATGAATTTGATTTGTACATTCTCAGTCTCACCTTAACTCACTACACGGGTTAAAGTTCACTTCATTGTTCTAAACCCTGAAACTCCATTTCTAGAAAAATATTCAAAACTCTTGCAACACAACTGCAGAGTTGTAAATCCTAAAAGAATATTCCAAGTAAGACTCCCTTTCATTGTAGTACTCATTTTACTAAATTGGAAGGGATAGTGTTCTGTCTCTTAAAGGTTTTTCTGTGGTATATGCGTTTATGGTGAAATCTATGGTTTTAACATTTTTGACTAAGATCACACTGAGTGTCTGTGTAAATTAAAGAATTATATTTGCACCTTTTTCTATAGTCTCCCCTGTCTCTCCTCACAGTCTACCTCTCTATGCTTATCTCATTTTCTGTCTGCACCAACCCTCTCCCACTGCCTGCATCCTCTGATGTGCATCTGTAGAGGCCTATTATGATATGGCTGCTGGTGTGTGTTAGACAGCGCTTACATGTTAAATCTTTTCCTTCTCTGCCTGTAGTCTCGCACCCTCTGTGTGTATCGTTTTATCACTGTCTTCACTATCTCCCCCTCTCTGTGTTCCAATTAGTCTTTGCATGTAACATTTTTCTCACTGTTTCCAATATTTCTTCTCTGTTGTACTATTTTATCCTCTGTGTGTACCATGTCTGTGTCTGCTTGCACTATCTGTGTTTCTGCTTGAACCATCTCACCCTTTCTCTGCACCACTTTTCTCTGACTGCACCATCTCTTCCTCTGCCTGTAGCCCTGCATCATCTATCCTCTGATTGTACCAGTTTACTCTCTGCTTACAGTATCTCATTTTCTGTATTCACCAACCCTCTCCCACTGCCGGCACTCTTTCATGTTCACCTGCAGAGGCCTATTATGATATGGCTGCTGGTGTGTGTTAGACAGCGCTTACACGTTAAATCTTTTCCTTCTCTGCCTGTAGTTTGGCACCGTCTGTGTGTACCATTTTGTCTCTGTTTGTACTTTGTCTCCCTCTGTGTGCTAAATCATGTAAATCATGAACTGAGTCATGGTTTAGGCGATGTAGTTGTAGAAAGTCCTATGCAGTATGTGTTTCAGGCCTCTTAATTTTCAAATTGTGTTTATGCTGTGTAATTTAGATGCTGGGTGTGCTGTTGAAATGCTAAAGCAACTGTGTCTGTAGCATGTAGTAATCATTTCAGTGAATTTGATTTGTACATTCTCAGTCCCACCTTAAGTCACTACACTGGTTTAAGTTCACTTCATTGTCCTAAACCCTGAAACTCCATTCCTAGAAAAATATTCAAAACTCTTGCCACACAACTGCAGTGTTTTGATTAAATGGTGGTATAGAAATAGTGCTGTAAATTGGAAAAGATGGTGCAGAGAGAGGGTGAGATGGTTCAAGCAGAGACACAGACAGTGCAAGCAGACACAGATATGGTACACACAGAGGATAGATGATGGAGGGCTGTAGGCAGAGGGACAGATAGTGCAAGCAGACACAGACATGGTACATAGAGAGGATAGATGGTGTAGTGCTGCAGGCAGAGGGACAGATGGTGCAGTCACAGAAAAGATAGTGCAGAGAGAGGGTGAGATGGTTCAAGCAAAGATACACATAGTGGAAGCAGACACAGACATGGTACACACAGAGGGTAAATGGTGTAGGGCGCCAGGCAGAGGGACAGATGGTGCAGTCAGAGAAAAGATGGTGTAGAGGGAGGGTGAGATGGTTCAAGCAGAGACACAGATAGTGCAAGCAGAGACAGACATGGTACACATAGAGGATAGAAGATGGAGGGCTGTAGGCGGAGGGAGATATAGTGCAAGCAGTCACAGATATGGTACATAGAGAGGATAGAATGGTACAACAAAGAAGAAATGCTGGAAACAGTTTGAGAACTGTTACATGCAGAGTCAAATTGAGCACACAGGGGGGGGGATAGTGAAGACAGTGATGAAATGGTACATGCAGGGGGTGTGTGACTAAAGGCAGAGAAGGAAAGGATTTACCATGGTAGTGCTGTATAATACGCACCAGCAGCCATATCTTAATAGTCCTGTGCAGATGTAGATGAGAGGGTGCAGGCAGTGGGAGAGGGTTGGTGCAGACAAAAAATAAGATAATGCAAGCAGAGATTAAACTGGTACAATCAGAGGATACATGAATCAGAGGATAGATGGTGCAGGCCTGCAGGCAGAGGGACAGATGGTGCAGTCACAGAAAAGATGGTGCAGAGAGAGGGTGACATGTTTCAAGCAGAGACACAGATAGTGCAAGCAGACTCAGACATGGTGTGAGACTACAGGCAGTGAAGGGAAAGATTTAATATGGTAGCGTTGTGTAATACATACCAGCAGGCATAACATAATAGGACTCTGTAGATGCATATGAGAGGGTGCAGGTAGTGAGAGAGGGTTGGTGCAGTTAGAAATTTAGATAATGCAGGCAGGGAGTAAACTGTTACAATTAGAGGATAGATGGTGTAGGGCTGCAGGCAGAGGGACAGAAGGTGCAGTCAGAGAAAAGATGGTGCAGAGAGAGGGTGAAATAGTTGAAGTAGAGACACAGAGGTGATGTAGTTGTAGAAAGTTCTATGCCGTATGTGTTTCAGGCCTCCTAATTTTCAAATTGTGTTTATGCTGTGCAATTTAGATGCTTGGTGTGCTGTTGAGATGAAAAAGCAATTGTATCTGTAGCATGTAGTCTTCATTTCAGTGAATTTCATTTGTACATTCTCAGTCACACTGCTTTAAATTCACTTCATTGTCCTAAATTCTGAAACTCCATTTCTAGAAAAATATTGTAAACTCTTGCAACACAACTGCAGTGTTGTAAACTCTGAAAGAATATTTCCAGCAAGATTCCCTTTCATTGTAGTAATCATTTGGTGTGGAAGGGTATGCTCAGACATGAGTCCCTTGCTCACTGCACCATCAGGATTCAAGCAAGCCGGGCCGAAGACGGCTGCAATGCTAGAAACCGGTCCCCGGAAGCTTGTTTCCTTTCCAATAAAGAATTGGCTTGGTAGTTTGGTCTGCCCTGTTCCCATGATGCACTGGGCCAGGGTCAGACTAATTTGCATGTAGCCAGGTTCTGAACTGGGATGGTGCAGTGAGCTAAAAAACGGCGATGGATCAAGCCCTGATCTTTTGACTGGGTAGGAGTGTTCTGCTTAATTCAGATACTCTGTCCATCACCACCCCCTGTTATGAATCGTTTTGGCCACCACAAGTGTGGAAGGGTATGCTCAGACATGAGTCCCTTGCTCACTGCACCATCAGGATTCAAGCAAGCCGGGCCGAAGACGGCTGCAATGCCAGAAACCGGTCCCCGGAAGCTTGTTTCCTTTCCAGTAAAGAATTGGCTTGGTAGTTTGGTCTGCCCTGTTCCCATGATGCACTGGGCCAGGGTCAGACTAATTTGCATGTAGCCAGGTTCTGAACTGGGATGGTGCAGTGAGCTAAAAAACGGTGATGGATCAAGCCCTGATCTTTTGACTGGGTAGGAGTGTTCTGCTTAATTCAGATACTCTGTCCATCACCACCCCCTGTTATGAATCGTTTTGGCCACCACAAGTGTGGAAGGGTATGCTCAGACAGGAGTCCCTTGCTCACTGCACCATCAGGATTCAAGCAAGCCGGGCCGAAGACGGCTGCAATGCCAGAAACCGGTCCCCGGAAGCTTGTTTCCTTTCCAGTAAAGAATTGGCTTGGTAGTTTGGTCTGCCCTGTTCCCATGATGCACTGGGCCAGGGTCAGACTAATTTGCATGTAGCCAGGTTCTGAACTGGGATGGTGCAGTGAGCTAAAAAACGGTGATGGATCAAGCCCTGATCTTTTTACTGGGTAGGAGTGTTCTGCTTAATTCAGATACTCTGTCCATCACCACCCCCTGTTATGAATCGTTTTGGCCACCACAAGTGTGGAAGGGTATGCTCAGACATGAGTCCCTTGCTCACTGCACCATCAGATTTCAAGCAAGCCGGGCCGAAGACGTCTGCAATGCCAGAAACCGGTCCCCGAAAGCTTGTTTCCTTTCCAGTAAAGAATTGGCTTGGTACTTTGGTCTGGTCTGCCCTGTTCCCATGATGCACTGGGCCAGGGACAGACTAATTTGCATATAGCCAGGTTCTGAACTGGGATGGTGCAGTGAGCTAAAAAACGGTGATGGATCAAGCCCTGATCTGTTGACTGGGTATGAGTGTTCAGATTAACTCAGATACTCTGTCCATCACCACCCCCTTTTTGAAATTGTGTTGTAGAAATGCCATAGCAACTCTCTCCGTAGCATGTAGTAATCATTTCACTTCCTCGGTGTATGTGTTTTAAGACATGTGAATACATGTACTCATGGAGTGAGTTAGACTTTAGGACATGCAGTGCTTTATAATCCTAGCCCTTGCATGATACCATACACTGCTGAAGCACAACTGTATTTCTCTAGAGTCAGAAATATGTGACCCACCATGACTCTCTACACTGTCTAAACACTAATGCACTGTTCTGAACCCTGAAACACCATTCTTAGCAAATTACCCTATGATTTTAAAACACTACTGCACTGCCATAAACTCAGAAACAGCACTCACTGCATGATTTCCTATTCTGCTCAGACACTGTTGCTGTATCTTCATCTCACTTATGAAGTGAATCAGTGTTTACATCATATAGTTGTTCTAATTGCTATGTAGTATGTTAGTAGTGGTCTATAACATGTTATTTTTTCTTCATAATACATTGGTATCATCTACAGAAAGAAAAACCAAGATGCCTACGAAGGATGCAAAAAGAAGAATATCTAAACAGGCTTACTTTTCCAAGACAACACAATTGCAAGATGTATCTAAACAACATTGTACAGAGAAAAAGAAGAATGCTCCTGGTAAGATAACAAAGGATTTTAGTATGAAATTAACTGCAAGGAAAAAAAATGTGGATAATGTGGAAAAGATTAACAAAACATCTGTAAGAGGAAAGAAGAAGGACTTAAAAAGAAAAATGTTGCAAAAGTGTCTGGCGATGAAAATGGCTATAGTAATAGACGCAGAAATCAGTTTGTTGAAATTCGTAAGAGAATGTTTTATAACAGAGTAGTATTAAATTTATTGGAAAGTGGAAAGACTTCTAAAAGGAAAACAGCTTTTTATAAGCAAAAAACAACAGAATAGAAAACATTGTTGATAAGGCGTTTGAATTAAAAAATAAATTGTTTATTTTAGTAATCAATGGACTTCGTACACTAGACAAGGCAATTAATCTTTTGAAAGCGAAAAGTAAGTGGAAAAGAGTAATTAATAGAACTAATTTTTGTAATGTTTTTTCTGGAGAATGGAAGCATAGTTCAAGTTCTGAGCCATTTTTTAATGAAGAGGCTTACTTTCACACTAATGATTTGTTGCATGCAGTTGACACCAGTGGTCGAGCATATGAGGTGAAGGATGGTTGTCCGATTGAAAAAGAGAAAAGTGTCCCAATGAATTCAGAAGAGGTGTTAGTTGATGACGATTTAGGGAGACATCCTAAGGTTCCAGTGTACTGGTCTATAACATGTTATTTTTTCTTCATAATACATTGGTATCATCTACAGAAAGAAAAACCAAGATGCCTACGAAGGATGCAAAAAGAAGAAAATCTAAACAGGCTTACTTTTCCAAGACAACACAATTGCAAGATGTATCTAAACAACATTGTACAGAGAAAAAGAAGAATGCTCCTGGTAAGATAACAAAGGATTTTAGTATGAAATTAACTGCAAGGAAAAAAAATGTGGATAATGTGGAAAAGATTAACAAAACATCTGTAAGAGGAAAGAAGAAGGACTTAAAAAGAAAAATGTTGCAAAAGTGTCTGGCGATGAAAATGGCTATAGTAATAGACGCAGAAATCAGTTTGTTGAAATTCGTAAGAGAATGTTTTATAACAGAGTAGTATTAAATTTATTGGAAAGTGGAAAGACTTCTAAAAGGAAAACAGCTTTTTATAAGCAAAAAAAACAGAATAGAAAACATTGTTGATAAGGCGTTTGAATTAAAAAATAAATTGTTTATTTTAGTAATCAATGGACTTCGTACACTAGACAAGGCAATTAATCTTTTGAAAGCGAAAAGTAAGTGGAAAAGAGTAATTAATAGAACTAATTTTTGTAATGTTTTTTCTGGAGAATGGAAGCATAGTTCAAGTTCTGAGCCATTTTTTAATGAAGAGGCTTACTTTCACACTAATGATTTGTTGCATGCAGTTGACACCAGTGGTCGAGCATATGAGGTGAAGGATGGTTGTCCGATTGAAAAAGAGAAAAGTGTCCCAATGAATTCAGAAGAGGTGTTAGTTGATGACGATTTAGGGAGACATCCTAAGGTTCCAGTGTACACTTGGAATTGTAGTAGTATTTGTAGTGTAGGACAGATTTCAATTGATTTTTTCCGTAATTTCTTACGTAAGTATACTAAGAAAAGAATTAAGCAGAAGATTAAGATGTTGCAAGAATTAGACCCCTGCCAAGTGAGAGAAAAAACAGGTTTGCAAGGTCATTCTTTGGCTTGTCTTTCTTCAAAAGTATGTCAGGGTGTTTTTCACCATTTTAGGATGTTAGCAGTGCATCATACTGAAGTGAGGAAATTAGTGAGAAGGATGTATTATGCAAAAAGTCCAGCACTTAAGCTAAAACAGTTAAACAGTGCTCTTTTACATGGATCTGTATTAGATGTAAATAATATTTGTGAAGAAATTGAGGTTAGTTACGTTTGTGAAAAAGAGGGCAGTGTAGAAACTGATAAAGTAATAGAAGGAAATGTGGAAGAAAATGTACAAAGTTTAAGTACAGAAAATTTTGACCAAGAAATTACAAGGTTTAAGGTCATTTCAGAAGAAAGGCCCAATTTGTCTTGTATTTGTTGTAGAAGAATTCATTATAAGAATCAGACTAGGTTAGTTGATCTATATTTAAAAAGTGAAAAGGAGAATAATAATGAGTGGAAGGAATTTGCAACTTATTTGTTGGTAGAGGATTGTTTTGATTTGGGTTCTGATCAACATATTTGTAAATATTGTTATAATAAATTAAATGAAAACAAAATGCCAGCTAGAGCTGTACATAATAATCTTGAGTTGGTAAATATTCCTTCTGAACTGATGGATTGAAATATTTATGAGTCTATTCTGATTCAATGTGTGCATCCATTTCAGGCTATTGTTCGTGTGGAGCCTAAGACAGGGAAATGAATGAAATAATGAATGAAATAAAATGTATAACGCGCAACTAAAACCCGAAGGCATCAAGGCGCCTATCAGAAAATAAATCACAAAAAGGCAGAGGCAAAACTACGGGTAGGCTTTGGCAAATAGCCGTGTCTTAAGGGCATTTCTAAAGGACTGAAGTGTGGGAAGGGCCTTAATCTCCACAGGAAGAGCATTCCACATCTTTGGTGCTATTGTGGAAAAAGCTCTACCACCCCGTTTAGCTCTGCTGACGCGTGGTACAAATAGCAAAGATTTGTTGGCGGAGCGCAGATTTCTTGCTGGGCTATAAGGGGTCAACAGAGCCCCAATCCCCACTGACCTATTTCTCGCTAAGGCGCCAAATGTCATGCACAGGATTTTAAAAGAAATCCTGTCCTCAATCGGGAGCCAATACAACGCCTTCCTCGCAGAAGTGGCCGACGCTCGCTTGGGTAGATCCAACACGAACTTGGCCGCCGCATTTTGGACCATTTGGAGGCGCTGCAGCAGCCCCTTGTTGATTCCTGCATATAGCGCATTACAATAGTCAAGTCGGGAGCCTATGAGTGCAACCACGACTTGCTTTCTGGCCTGCTGGGATAAGTAGTGTTTGATCTTCCTCAAGATGTAAATTATGCCCCAACAGGTGGAAACCGTTCTATTCACCTGCTGACGCATATTGAGGGTAGGGTCGATCAACACTCCTAAATTTTTTGCCAAAGCTGCGGGTACCGGACATGCTCCCAGTGAGGCCGGCCACCAATTACCCGACCAGATGTCCTCCTTTCCCCCAAACACCAGGATCTCTGTCTTCTCCCCATTCAATTTTAATGAATTGTATGTCATCCATTTTGCGACTGCCTCTAAACAAGATCTAAAATTGGAGGCATCCTCGTTGATAGGCTGGGAGAGGGAGACCAGAATCTGGGTATCGTCGGCATAGGAGACTACCTCCATCCCAAAAGATCTTATCAGTCTGGCAAGTGGGGTCACGTAGATGTTAAAAAGGGTCGGACTTAATGCCGACCCTTGAGGGACCCCACATTGCACAGACTGGGATGGAGATAGAAACTCCCCCAGCATCACCCTCTGTTCCCTCTGGTCTAGGAAGGAAGTCAACAAATTAAGAGCAGACCCCTCCAACCCAATCTCCCTCAGGCGAGAAATTACCTCCTTCTGATTTACAGAGAGGATTAAAGAGAAGAGTTGTATATTTGCCTCTAGATTTAAAGAAAAATATTGAAACAATTGGTGTTGAAAATGTGGAATAGGAACCTTTAGTTATTCTAGTTAATGGTGTACCTACTAAGAGTAAGAAAATCTGGCAAGAATTAGTGGATGTTAGGAAAGTCAAAAAGGCAACGTTGTATTTGGTAAAAAACAATGGGGCATATTATCAAGGGGGTTTATCTCCGCTTTTTTGGCTTTAAAAGCCAAGAAAGCGGAGATAAAATGATCTCCCTATTACCGAGCTGTCGCTAACACTAGTTAGCGACAGCTAGTAGGAGATAGCGACCACCTTGGGCCCCACTTTGCATGTTAGTGATATTTATCGCTAATGACATGCAAAGTGGGTGTGCCAAGATGTTAGCGACTGGAAACAGTCGCTAACATCGCTATCTCCTATTACCAACTTTTGGAGATATTCGCGCTAAGCACGAATATCTCCAAAAGCTCACATCTGCCCTGAGCAGTTCTTAGCCATGTTATCCAATGGGAGGTGGATAACATGGCTAAGAGCATTAGCTCGGTAATGCATGAATATCGCTGACTTTTCAGCGATATTCATGCATTGCGGCCGTTTTTTATCGCATTTGCGATAAACCTTGGTAATACCAAGGTTTATCTGCAATAAAAATCGCCGCAGCTCAGCTGTAAATTTTTGTCTCTAACCAAGCAATAGCGATAATTATCGCTATTGCTTGGTAATATGCCCCTATGAATACTACAAAAATGTATATGTAGGAGAAGAGGAAACAACTATAGAAGAAGACAGTGATTTGTCAGCTGGACAAATTGAAAAAGTGGATGTGTCCAGAAGTGAAAAATGTATGAACATTACAGTGTTCATCCACTGCATTCAAAAGAAGTACTGGGGAATGCTATTGAGTTATTCCAATGAAAGAAGCAAAAGGAAATCCTATTAGTGTTTGTGAAGAAAGCTTGGAAGCTCGTTGTTTTCCTCAGTTATTTCCAACAGGTCGAGGTGGATGATATGATGACCTACCTGTGCAGAAACCAGCATCTGAATACCTGACATCAAGATTGTATGCAGAAGATTCAAGATTTCGACAATGTATTCCATATTTGTTTCATCTTCTGTGGGAGAGTGATTTGTCCGGACTTTCTTATGCAGTAAACCACATACTAAAAAGTGGAGTACATCTGCAGAATGTTTCGGCAAGGGACTTTATGAATGAAGTTCAAGAGAAAGATACTGTTTTGGAATCTCAGCTAATTAATCTCATGGCATGTCAGCGTGGTACTAACGAGTATTGGTACCGTCGTCATGGGGAATTGAAATGTATGCTAAGAAACTTAGGAACTCCTACATGGTTCCATACTCTAAGCTGTGCAGAGTATGCTTGGGAAGACTTACTTCAATTCCTTCGAGAGGCAAATGCAACATAGAAAATATAGAATTCAAGACACCTGGAGAACTATGCTCTTTGGATTCAGTTAATGTATTGAGGTATTTCAATCATAGATTTGAAGCTATGATGTCTTTTATCACAAACAAAAAAACTCCTCCTCTTGGAGAGGTTCTGGATTTCTTTTGGAGAAAGGAGTATCAAGCAAGAGGTGCTCCTCACATACATATGCTGCTATGGATCAAAGATGCTCCCAAATTTGGAACTGATTCGGATGAGACAGTGATGAATTTTATTGAACAGTATTCTACATGTGCTGTTCCTAAAAACACAGAAGAAAAGAATTTAAAACATCAAGTCTTGCGGTTTCAAACCCATCGTTGTGGAAAATACTGTCGTCGAAAGTACAAATCAAAGGACAAATTTTACACAAAATGTCATTTTGGATTTCCACGACCAGTAACATCAAAAGGAAGAGTGAAAAATTTTATGTCATCTTTGCGACATACTGTGACACGAAAATCATCGAAAAATACCTATAACTTAAGAAGAAATGAAGAGTCAAAGTATATAAATTACTATAACCCAATCATTTTGTCCATGTGGAATGCAAACGTGGATATTCAATACGTTGCACTCCATTGCTGTGGCTCAATATGTAACTTCCTACATTACAAAATCTGAAAAGACAGAACTAAAGGAAATGTGGGAAGAAATTTCTCATGAAAAGAGCCTAAGCAAGAAATTGTACAGCTACAGTTTGAAGATGTTGTCTCATCAAGAAATTGGAGCATATGAATGTTCAGATCGCTTATCATCTGCAAGTCTATATGCCAAATCTAGAACAATCATTTGGGTGAGTTTCGGTCTTGCAAGAACACGAAACCAAGTTTTGAAATCTGTACAAGAAATTGAGTATTTAGCAGAGAGAGAACCAAACAGTACAGATATTTTGAAGACAAAGATGTTGGATACATACTATCCAAATAGAAGTAATCATCTTGAGAATGTTTGTCTCTATGAAGTACTGCAAAGCTATACTTTTAAGAAGAACATTACAGAAAATATCAATAAAGGAGTATATGCTGTGATTGGATATGAAGGATGGCTGGTGAAACAAAGAAAAGGACATTTGATTAATCATCGAAAACTGAGTTGCGAAACTCCTGACAAAAGGGAATTTTACTATTTAGCTCTTTTGCAACTCTTTAAGCCATGGCGTACAGAAGAGGAACTACTTGGAGATTTTCTCAGTTATGAAGATTCATTCAACGCAATCAAAAATACTATAGAATGTCCTGTTTTTACTAATTATCTCCAAATGTTGAACGAGGAAATACAGCAAGAAGCTATAATTGCAGCAGAGATTGCTAGAGACAGTTCTCAAGACAGTCAAAGTTCTGCTTCGTTGAGTCAGGATCCACTAGGAGGACCAATTATCCATAATGAAGCAGCCACTGCCATGGATGAGGTGGAAAGAGCAATGGAACAAGCTCAGGAGGATGTAATAAACTTAGAAGAATTGGAAAACAACTAAATGTTGAGCAAAAACAAACATATGATGAAGTGACAGAGCAGATTGAGCATGGTTTATGTCATGAGAAAAAAGAGTGCTCATGTACGTCATTTAAACCTGTCCAACTGTACGTGAGTGGAGAAGCAGGAACAGGAAAAAGTTTTTTAATTAAAGCGATTACAACTTATCTACAGAAAAGAACTGAATAGACACTCTCTTGTGTTGTTACTGCTCCAGCTGGGTTGGCAGCACATACCATTAAAGGGATTACTTTACATCGTTTATTGATGCTGCCAGTAGAGCACGAAAATAAATTAGAATACCACAAGCTATCTGGAGTTGCGAAACTCCAGACAAAAGGAAATTTTACTATTTAGCTCTTTTGCAACTCTTTAAGCCATGGCGTACAGAAGAGGAACTACTTGAAGATTTTCTCAGTTATGAAGATTCATTCAACGCAATCAAAAATACTATAGAATGTCCTGTTTTTACTAATTATCTCCAAATGTTGAACGAGGAAATACAGCAAGAAGCTATAATTGCAGCAGAGATTGCTAGAGACAGTTCTCAAGACAGTCAAAGTTCTGCTTCGTTGAGTCAGGATCCACTAGGAGGACCAATTATCCATAATGAAGCAGCCACTGCCATGGATGAGGTGGAAAGAGCAATGGAACAAGCTCAGGAGGATGTAATAAACTTAGAAGAATTGGAAAACAACTAAATGTTGAGCAAAAACAAACATATGATGAAGTGACAGAGCAGATTGAGCATGGTTTATGTCATGAGAAAAAAGAGTGCTCATGTACGTAATTTAAACCTGTCCGACTGTACGTGAGTGGAGAAGCAGGAACAGGAAAAAGTTTTTTAATTAATGCGATTACAACTTATCTACAGAAAAGAACTGAATAGACACTCTCTTGTGTTGTTACTGCTCCAACTGGGTTGGCAGCACATAACATTAAAGGGATTACTTTACATCGTTTATTGATGCTGCCAGTAGAGCACGAAAATAAATTAGAATACCACAAGCTATCTGGAGAAGCTTTTTGTGAAGTTTCTAGAGTCCTGAAAAAAATAAAACTTCTCATTATTGATGAGGTAAGCATGGTATAAAATTTAATGCTTGCCTTTGTGCATTTAAGAATGCAACAAATTCTTAAAACAGAGTATGATGTGTTATTTGGAGCTAAACATATCAAGGTTTTTGGAGATCTCCTACAGTTAACTCCTGTGAAAGGACAACCAGTGTTTAAAACCGTTACACATGAAGATACCAGAAAGTGCCTGGGAAGCATTGGAAATGTTAATATATGGTTATATTAGGGGAGAGGAGTTGGCCTAACGGCTAAGGCGCTCGACCTCGGACCTGGGGATCTGGGTTCGAGTCTCGGTAACGACGCCAAAACCTCCTGTGATTCTGAGCAAATCACGTAATCTCCCCGTGCCTAAAAATGAAAGTGTGTGTCCTCATGTAAAACGTAACTTGTGCTATGTAAAGCGCTCTGATACCTGATTCGGTTCGGGTCTAGTTCGCGCTATATAAAACTACAAAAAAAAAATATATATATATATTTCAAATATACAGAACTAGCTCAAAATATGCGACAGGTAAAGGATACTGATTATAAAAGTATTCTTGAAGATATAAGAATTGGAATAGTGAGTGAACATGGCAAAGAAGCTTTACACGCACAATTACTTTCAAATTTGTTTCCAATGGAAAATGTTGGTGCAGAGAATGTATATAGAAAAATTGCTGAAAATAAATCAGTGATATGCTTAATGCCAACTCTGCAAGAATGTGCAATCTTCAATTAAAAAATGTTGAAGTTAGAAAATGAAGAAATTATAAAATTGGAAGCTAATGATAGAATAGAGCATGGAGGAGCTACTATTATTTTGTCAGAAAAGTTAAAGTCAACGTTGGATTCTTCAGACAAATCAATATCTAAAACAGCTGGTTTAGAAAACAATCTATATGTATATTTAAATTGTCGGATAATTTTACGACGTAATTTACATGTGAAAAGAGGTTTAGTAAATGGAGCAATGGGACATGTTGTTGGTTTTGTGAAATACCCAAATAGAGATGACATTGAATTTTTGAAAATCAAATTTGATGATATTGAAGAAGTAGAACAATTGAGTCGTTGTTCGACTCGATTTTTACTAGTAAAAGATTTATATGTCCGCCGAAAACAGTTTCCTGTTTGTTTGGCATATGCGGTGACCATTCATAAATCGCAAGGTTTGAGTGTAGATAGTGCTTTGTTGAATATTGGAAGCACTGTGTTCAAAGAGGGTATGGAATATGTTGCTTTATCTCGAGTCAGAACTTTATCTGGATTATACTTGATTGATTTTGATGAAACAAAGATTAGTGCAGATCAAAATTGTGTGAAAGAGTATAATAGGTTAAGAAGAGAATATGCTCCTAATTTACCTCAATATCCTTTCTTTGAAAAGCCTGTGGTACGTCGACAAAGAAGATATGAGAAAATATGTAGTGAGGTTGTAGAGAAAAGAAGAAAACTAGATGAACCTGTAATTGTAAGCAAAAAGAAAAAGGATACTATTGAAGAGGTTGTTGGATTTCAGTTTGAAAACAGTGCTGGTGTCAACTGCTCTGCTAATGTAGTGGTTAATGTTTTTTTTCTTGAAAGTTTACAAGAACGGATTGTTGAAAATCGGGACCAAAGATTTTGTAGTTTGTTGAATTCTGTCTTTGAGAAATGTAGCGGTGATAAAAGTAAAATAGAAAGTGTCTCTGATATTCGAAATGTTTTAGACATATGTTCTGGTGTAAATCAATTTTCACAGAATATTCAGCAAAATTGTCAGGAATTTTTAATGTATATACTTGTTATTTTGCAAGATGAAGGTGTAGACATTGAAAATATTTTTGTTCTTTCTTATGAATGGCAAAATGACTGTGACAATTGTCCATTTTCAAGCAGTACAGAAATAGACACTGAAAGATTTATATATTTAACGTTACCAGACTGCAAATCAGTGTCTTTTAATTATCTAGTTAGAGAAGCAAATCAAAACATGGTATCTACCCAATGTAACTCACAAATGTTATCAACATTATTTATACGAAGATATGGACATTATGTAATTTTAATGCTCCAACGATGTATACCTGATGGAATAAAATTGACAACTTTTATTAAAAATGTTGGGGCTTCTCAACTATCAATTTCAGGAAGAACTTTTGTAACTGTAGCTATTATTTTCCATGATGGTCCTTCTACAACATCAGGACATTACACAGCTTATTTAAAATCTCCAAAAGGCTGGACACAATGTAATGATACTCAATTGACTTTTAAACAACGTTTGCCTTTTGACTTACCAAATTCTTACCTAGTGTTTTTAAAACCCAAATTTTAGAGGAAATAATTGATGTAGGCAGTTTAGTCCTGTTAAGAAAGGTTAATCTGCTGTTGGGAATAACTTTGTGAGTAAGGGTGATCAAGTTAAAAAAAAACAGGAATAACCATTGTTGGATGGAACGAAAGATGTTGGTGCTTTTGATTTCGAAGGTTGGGAAATGGACGGAAAAGTGTACTATTAAGTAACTTCCAAACTAAGGATGTCACACATACTATTTGGCCATGTGGAAAAGTATTTGAAAGAAAAAGTGACTATCTTGGGTAAATGTTGTTAGCATATGTTTGTACATAACTTTATTTAGAGAGTATGAATAAGAAGTAATAATGTTGTTGTTGATATTGGGTACTTATGAAAGAAATTGCTGATTGAAAGAAAACATTTCAGATATGTTTTTTCAAATATTTGACATTATTTATTGAAATGTTGTATGGGTTTTTTAAACACAATCTTTTTGATTGTGGTTTTTTTTTTGCCTGCTGACATATGATGAGTAGTATTGGACTCACTATTTTTAGTGAAATTCAATATATTCTGAGAACAGCAAAATAAAATATATAACATATTGTACAAATTATTTTGTATTATTAAATATAGATTAAAACTTGATTCTTTCTTGTCTTTCTCAGATAATATATTTATAAGGTAAGTACGATAAAGAAAAAATACTCTCTTACTCCTCTTTCTCTTTCTTTTTTCACTCTCTCTTTTACTCCTTTACCATTCCTCAACGTACTTCTCTTCTCTCATTCTCCTTATTTCCTCTTTCCCCTGTCTGTTCTTCACTTCTCTTTTCTATCTTCCTCTATTACTACCCTTGTCTTGCTGTATTGCCCTCTTACTCTCTTTACATCACATTATCCCTCAGTCACCTTCTCTTATTCCACTCCTTTCACTTCCTCACTCCCTTTTGCTAATTCCCTTTCTCCTATTTTTCCTCCCTTATTTCTTTTCCCTCCATCCGTTTCTAAGTCTATTCCTCTCTCTAAGTCACTATAACTGACTTAGTCCTTCACAGTCCCTCAATATCCATTTGTTTGACTTTTTTACTGTCTCCCTCTTTCTCTCTTACCATAAATGCTTCTCTATCACTTACTTCTTTTTACTTTCTCTTAATTATTTTTTTTCATCATATCTCTTATCTCACCCTTATATCTTTTCCCTCACTGACACTGTGCTTCATTAAATGTTAGTTCTTTTCCACCACTTCATGTTCTCCTCTCTCTGCATCACTCTAATTCCTTTTGTCCTGCTCCCATTCCCTCACTCCTCCCCAATCTCTTTTACTCACTCCATTCGTCAATCCACTTCTTTTATTTCCGTTTCCTCAATCTTTTTTTCTTTACTCTACTTCCTTTAGTGTCTTACTCCTTTCACTCCATTTCTCTCTCCCTCACTCCCTTTGTCTCACTCGGTCTAACCTATTCATTTCCTGTCAGTCACTTGTTCTCCCTCTCTTTCTCTGTCACTCTCTCCCTCTCTCTCTCCCTCACCCTTCCTTTCTTTCACTTTGTGTTTCCTTCACTCCTATTTTCTGTTGTATTGTGCAATATATATTATACCTCCATTTTTTCTTGTCTTCCACAGATACTAAATAATTTGTCATTATTTATAAGGTAAGTATGACAAATACAAAATATATTTTCATCACTCGATTATTTATTTTTATTTTATTTCCTTACTTTACTCTCTCTCTTACTCACCTTCCTTTTCTTTATGTTAGCCCTTTTCCATCATTCTCTTTACTTCTCTACATTCATCTTTACATTCCTTTTTCTTACCATCAGTACTCTTCCTTTACCCTGAAGTACCTTATCCAACTCCCTCTTTCCCCTCTCTGTCCCTCACTTCTCTTTCCTATCTTCCTCCATTCCCTACCCTTGTCTTGCTGTATTGATCAGTCTCTTCTCACTCTCCCCTTAGTCATCATCCATCACTCTCTTTCACTCTCTGCAGTTCTTTCACTTTCTTTCCCTCACTCAATTCGTCAGTCCCTTTCCCTTACTTCTCTTTCCTCATTTACTTTTGCTAACTCCCATTCCTTTAGTCTCTCACTTCTTTTACTTCATTTCTCCCTCCCTCTCTCCCTTTGTCTTACTCAGTCTAATCACTTCATTTCCTGTAAGTCACTTGCTCTCCCTCTCTTTCTGTCTCACTCTCTCTCTCTCTCTTTCTCACTTCCTCACCCTTCCTCTCTTTCTCTTTCTGTTTCCTTCACTCCTATTTTCTTTTGTATTATGAAATATATATTATAACTACATTTTATCTTTTCTTCCACAGATAGTATATTTTTTGAAAAAATATACTATAAAGTTGTCATTATTTATAAGGTAAGTTTGACAAACAAAAAATCATTTTTCTTTCTCTCTTTCACATTCTTTAATCTCTCTCTTACTAACTTTCCTTTACTTATCTTACTCACCTTTTCTCGTTGTGATTACTGCCCTTCATTCACCTCTACACTCCTTTTCTCACCAAAAGTACTCTTCCCTCACCATAACTGACCTTGTATAACTCTGTCTTTCCACTCTCTGTCTCTCACTTTTCATTCCTATCTTCTTCAATCACTACCTTCTGTTGCTGTATCGCTCAATCTGTTGTCACTCCCCCTTACTCTCTTTCTATTACATCATCCGTCACTGACCTTCACTCACTCCACTTCTCTCACTCTTTCACTCCCTTTTGCTCACTCCCCTTCCTTTATTTTCTCCCTCATTCTCCTTTCCTTCTTTTGTCTCTAAGTCTCTTCCTCTGTCTCAGTCAGTATAACTGATTTACTCCTTCACACTTCTCCACTCTCCTTCTGTTTGTCTCTCTCACTGTCTCCCTATCTCTCCACCACTCTTTATTTTGTTTCCTCTCTCTTTCCATAAATCCTCCTCTCTCACTCACTACTGTTTCCTCTCTCTTAATATGCTTCTTTTTCCCTCCCTGTCACTGCCCTTCACTAACTCTCACTCATCTTCTCCTACTTCATATTCTCATCTCTGTGCATCACTCCTATTATCTTTTAGCTGTTTCTATTCTCTCACTCCCCCTTACTCTCTTTCCCTCACTCCATCCATCAATCCTCTTCCCTTACTTCAATTTCCTCATTCACTTTTGCTAACTCCCATTCGTTTACTCCCCCCACTCCCCTTCACTCCATTTTTCTCTCCCTCTCTTCTTCTGTGTCACTCAGTCTAACCACCTCACTCCCTCTCACTCACTTGCTCTCCTTCTCTTTCTCCTTCATTTTCCTTCCCTCACCCTTATACCCTTTCCCTAACTGTCATTGCTGTTTACTCACCGTCACTCCCCTTCCCCTACTACATTTCCTCCTCTCTCTATCTCACCCCTCTTGTCATTTCCACTCTCTTTCCCTCACTCTCCCTCACTCTTCTTCACTCATTTAAATCCTCAGTCCCCTTCCCTCACTACGCTTTCCTAAGTCCCTCCATTCCCTCACTCAATTCCTCTCTCCCTCACTCCCCACTTCTCACTTTCACTTACCTCCCTTTTATCATCCTCATACCCCTTCACTCACCATCAGTCCACTTCTCTCACCTTCACTCATCTTACCCTACTCTATTTCCCCCTCTCCCTTCTTTACTCCCCTTGCCTGTCTCCGCCCCTGCTCCACTTCTCTCACTCCGCCTCCCTCACTCTCCTTTCCTTACTGCCTTTCCCTGACTTTTTCACTCCCTTACCCTTACTCCCCTTCACTTATTCCTTCCGTCATTTTTTTTTCATCCATTTTTCATTCCCTGTTTCTCTCTGTATCACTCAGTCTTACTGGCTCACTCCTTCTCAGTTCTTTGCTCTCCCTCTCCCGGTCTCTCAGTCTATCCTTCTCTCTCCTTTACCCTTAAAGTCCTATCCTCTCTCTTTCTATCACTCCTATCATATTCCTCAGTCACTTTCCCTGTCTCTTAATTTTGTTCCTTCTCCCTCACTCATCTTTCCACTTACCACTGTTGTTTAATCACCATCATTCACTTTCTCTCTCTGCACTTCATCCTATCTGTGTTTTTCACCACTTTAGTTTCCCACTCCTTTTTCCTTACTCCCCCTCACTCTGCTTCTGTCACTCCCGTTCTCTCACTTTCCTTCCTTTACTCCTCTTTCATCACACCATCACTCCATCTTACTTACTCCCTTTCATTTACTTCCTCACTCACATTTTTTTCATACATTTTTCTCTCCCTATCTCCCTCTGTCTCACTCACTCTTGGTCTTCTTACTACGTGGCTGCTCTTCAATAAACTGCACATCTGAGTCAGTTGATTACGTTTTTTAACTCCTCGACTCTCCTTCACTCTATTTGTCTCTCCCTGTTTCCCTCTATCTTAGTCAGTCTAACCGCCTTACTCCCTCTCAGTCACTCACTTTCCCTCTCTTTTTTTCTCACTCTCTCTCTCACTTTCTCTCCTTCACTTCCTGTCTCTCTCTTTCTTTTTCCTTCAGTCCTACTTTATCCCTCAGTCCTCTTTTCTCTCTCTTAATCTCCTTCCTTCTCTCTATTTCCCCTTTCCTCACCCTCATACACCTTCCCTAAGTGTCATTGTCTTTCACTCACCATCACTACCCTTTCCCACTCCCCTTCCTCTTGTCTGTATTTTTCATCCTTTCACTTTCCTGTTCCCTTTTTCTCACACCCCCTCGCTCTCCTTCTGTTACTCCATTATTTACTCCCCTTTTCTAAGTTCCTCTATCTCCTCACTCCACTTCTCTCTCTCTCACTCCTCATCTTTCCATTACCCCCTTCCCTCACTCTCATACCCCTTTTCTCTCCGTCACTCTACTTCTCTTACTTTTCCTCCCTTCACTCTGCTCTACTTCTCCCTTTCCATCTCTTACTTACCTTCTCTGTCTTTATTCCATGCTCCCCTTTTCTCACTCCTCATATCTCACTTTTGTTTTTCTTACTGCCCTTCCCTTACTCTTTCTTTCCACTTACCTCACTCCCATACCCTTAGTCTCCTTGTTTTTGTCACTCTTTCACTCCCCTTTTCTCACTCACCATACTACCCTTCCCTCACTCATTCCATTAGTCCTTTCCTCCTTTTCACTCAGTCATTTCAGTCATTCATTTATACTCTACACTTTCATTCAAAAAAAGTGTGACACAGTATATATAAGATATAGCTCTTCTTTGAGAAGTGAGGTTAGTTCTGAAAAGAACTGTTTTTTGACTTTGTTGTTTTGTATTTTTCTTTTAGTTTTTAAACAATTTTATATTTTTTTGGATTTTTTTTAAACAAAAACAGTAAACAGGTAACAAAAAATTGTATAAATGCAACACAAATGAAAATAAAAAAGTTTAGCTGCATTTATGTTCTGCAATCCTAATGGCAATTAGGTTGACACTTTGTTCACCATAACAAATGATTTCATTGCAGTCATTGCATGAAATGTGCACTTTTTAAAATTGGGATGGATGTCCAATTGTCGAGAAGTAGGAGATTGCACTCCCGAAGATGTGCTTGGCACAGCAGGTGGAAGCTCCATAGCTTTAGCTCTGGTTGCAGCACGAGCATAGTTGATAGGATGCACGTTCTTGATGTGCCGAATCAATGTATAGATGCTAAAGCTGTATTTTTTTTCGGGTCTCCCCTCAACAAAACAGACCCACAGAGCACACAGGTGACTTTGGGGGCATTCACCTTTTTTGCCCCTCTGAAATTGTGAAGAATTGCCAAATAAACAAAATTTTCTTTTTGTCTTTTGGTGGCTCCACAACTAAGGTTTGCACATCACTGTCTGATGAAGAGTCTTCTGCCATGTTAAGAGTTGAATGGAGGATGTCTGAAGAGGTCCATCTCCTAACAAAGTGAAAAAGATAGTGAGGGAAGTGGGTGGGGTGTTTGAAGATTCTAGAATAGTAACTGCTATGAACTAATCAAAAGTGGTATTTTCAAGTCACATGACTTTACATGCGCGCAACGTGTGCGCACGCATGCGCGCACTGGGCACGCATGCCGCTACAAAATGGCGTTTTGCACGATTTCGCAAAAAGTTTCAAAACACAAAAAGAAGGCAGGGCAGACACTCCTTGACCCCCTAGGATTTCTCAGGGGGTCCCTGAAGGACTCCGATGGGCAAAAAAAATATATATATATTTTTAATAAAAAAATCGCGAGGTGCGCGCACCCCGAAGCAAAAGTGTGTTAAAAACGCGAGGTGCGCGCACAGTGCATGTACCCCAAGGAAAAAGTGAGTAAAAAACAATAGTTGAGAACGAGGTAAAAGAGGCAGTGAAGACACTCCCTGGCCGCCTAGGCCTTCTCAGGGGGTCCCTGAAAGACCTCTAAAGGCCCAAAAAAGTTTTTTATTTTGAAAAAAAATCGTGAGGTGCACGCAAGATGCAAGCACTCCATGGAAAAAGTGAGTAAAAAACAATATTTGAGAACGTGGTAAAAGACGTAGTAAAGACACTCCCTGAAGGACCCCTGAAGGCCCCCCCCCAATTTTTGGTTTTAAAACAAGATATTGCGGGTGCGCACACGCTGAAAAAAATCAATAAAAAAAGGTAAATAGCAACTATTGTCTACCTTTATCTTGAAAGCAAACACTTTGCATTCAGAGTTGTGAGGAAGAGAAATTCCTCCTCTGTGATTAATGCGATCATGTCCATGAGTTGTATAGCCAGGTGGAGTGGCTATGGCTAAGTCAGGTCCTGCTGAAGCATTTGACCATGTTTATGTTACAAACGCTAGGTCAATATTGTATCGGTCAATGAGGTCTTTAAATTAGTCACAGTTTTTTATCAATGACTTTGTGTTAACGAGGATACACCTGAAGGGGCGGGCTTGTTGCTGTTTATTAGAGTTTAATTTTAATGAGGGGTTTTCATAATTTAGGAGATTGGGAGAAAATAGGCAGGAGGGACATACTATATTGTTTACATACGTCCTGGGGTAGAGGGTTTGATTTGGGACTTTTTTGCATGGTCAGTGACATCAGTGATGTCACTGACCATGTCATGAATGATGTAATATGTGCCATCATCAGCAGTGGATTGCGGGTGCGCGAAATATAGTTAGTACAACTAACTATATAGAAGCAATTTCAATGGTTTTGTATGAGTGAAATGTCCAGCTAACTATAACACCCCTAAAACTTATAGTTTTTTGATTGAATTTCAAAGGTTTTTTAAATGCTAATTCCTAACTATATACGGCCTGAAACCTATGGTTTTTTCAGTGAATTTCAAAGGTTTTTTAAATGCTAATTCCTAACTATATAAGACCTGAAACTTATGTTTTTTTCAGTGAATATATATATATATATATATCCAAAGAAAGCACAATGCTCCTTCCGGAGATCCCTCGCCTTTACCGGGGGTGGCTCACAGCCGGCGGAGCAACCAGCAAACAATATCACAGACGAACGGCGTACCTCCGAGCACTCAGTTCAAAGATATCACAGAGTCCAGGTTCTTATTCCAAAGCGGTGAGGTTTATTAAATTCATAAACCTAGTCGTGACGCGTTTCGCGCTCCACAGAGCGCTTGTTCACACAACATGTTCACATATAGTTCGTGTTTAAAAAGCATTTCACTTCCGTCATGATAATGGACATGGAAAGAGGACTGTGGATGCAGCCGCCATCTTACAGTGGTTAAACATCAAACACGCCGTGCATTCTTTAAACATCGAAAATTACATTGATTCTGCATATCTAAACATTTAATAGATGGATGTTTATACATTTCATTGGAAACTATCCACTGTATATTACAACTAAAGTTGGAGCAGCCTGATCGTGTTTGGCGGTATGTACATTGCATTCTGGTAGATAGAGTACACCTATCGTAAGGATGCTTTCAAAGTTTTGCCCACTATAAGAATCCGCATGAACTAGACGTTGTGTTCTAATTTTCCCATACAATGTGAGATGGTAATGCAATAACACTCAAGTTAATTCTCATGCCCGTCAAAGACGTCAAAATGCCTGGACTGAACACTGTAATCACAAAATCAATTGGCACGGATCTAAAGGTATCATAGTGATATTCTGAATTATTAATCTAAAGCCTGAGAGGGGGTTGGAAGGTGTCTCGATAATGGCTGGTTAGTGCCCCAATGACTCTCTTTTAATAAAGGCTAGTTAGTGCTCTAGATCGTAAACCATATGAACAAGTATCTCACTATAAACATGGAGATAATGTAAAGTCTAACATTGTGTGATAGTATCTATCCTGTCCTGCTGTTGCACACAAACTTATATCTCTCATTACTCTACGCCAATCACTGTGCACGTGAAAATCAAATTTAAAATTAAAACCATCATAAAATACTTCAGATCTTGAAAAGATGGATGGAAGATGATTCACGAAGAAAGGATTAGGGTGCAGTTGTCGCAGGCCTGTGACAGAGCCCCTCCCTTCCTTCCTGTGAGAAGAGAGAAAAGAAGAGAACATAGCACAAAATAGAGAATTAGTATAAAAGATCTTCCCAACATAAGGTTTGTTCATACTAAATAAGGTAGTAGCACAACATCTATTTAAAATCTACGCATAGTATGTACACTTGTCAGTATATACATTTACAGACTGTACCCAGTGAAAAACACCCAATGTAAACACTAAGTGTATTCCTAATGGTCAAATCATTGATTCTGCAAGTGTATCGCCAGCTCTTCGTCCATGTTATGTCCTGTCGGAAAACGAGTACACATACTTATGATATATCTCGATTCTTTCTGCCTTAATTTCAAGGTGCGGTTGCCTCCCCTTTGCCCCTGATTAACCTGTTCCACAATGAAAAATGACAATTTAGACGGGTCAGAGAAATGAAATGCCTCAAAATGTCTGGCAATGGGGCATTGTTTATCATTTTAGCTTATAGCCCTAGTGTGTTCTAAAATTCTTTTTTTGGCCATATTTGTCGTACTGCCCACGTACATAAATAACAGGTTAGGAATTGTTTAATTTCAATCATCATGTTAGTACTACAATTCCAATATTCTTTCACCATGTGACTACTGTTACAGGCTTTACAGTGCCGGCATGGATAAAAACCCCGTAGGTCAATACCTCTGTTCAAATTGGCACTGCCAATATTATTGTGAACTAAGATATCCTTCAAATTCCTGCCTTGTCTGTATGTTATGCTTGGCCTTTCAGGTAGGGTTGCCCCAATAATCGGGTCTCCTTTAAGGATATCCCAATTTTTATTTAGACATTTCCTGACTTGATCTGCATTGCCATTGAAATTGAGGATGATCCGAGTCTGGGAAGTCTCAATGTCAGTAACTTGAGCTGTTGAATTAGAGCTGAGCAATGTTTCACGTTTTACTGTTTTTACCTTATCTTTGGCTCTCTTTATTACCCAACTCGGATAACCTCTAGCTAGGAATATTTGTGTCATAACATTATGTTCCTTAAGGAAATCAGACTCAGAGCTACAATTTCTTTTAGCTCTGATTAGCTCACCAAAAGGAATGCTCCATTTAAGATTTTCCGGGTGGCCACTCATACCCTGCAGTAAGGTGTTTCCTGCCGTGCTTTTACGGTACAGTATGGTATGCACTCTATTCTCCCTAATCTGCAACTTGGTATCCAGATAGTCCACTTATTTGTCACTTATATTGCAGGTGAGTGAGATGTTCAATTGGTTTTGATTTAGTCTAGTTATGAAATCTAAGGCTTGATCTTTAGTCCCTCTCCAGACGACAAAAATGTCGTCTATATAACGCAGCCAAACCAAGACTTTGTGAAAGTCATTCTGGAAAGTGCCACATGTCCTGATGTCATTCTCCCAAGCTCCCATAAATAAATTAGCAAAACTTGGGGCAAAACATGTGCCCATGGCGGTACCATGTAGTTGTAGATAGATCCCACATTGTTAAAAAGGAAAAAGTTGTTAACAAGACAGTGCATAATCATATCCAATATCATTGCAGTATGTTCAAGATAACAGATCTTTCTTTCTTTCAGAAATCTTGAGCGTGCCTCTGTTCCTTGTGTGTGTTTGATTACAGTATAAAGGGAGTTGGCATCCATAGTTATTAAGAGACAGTCTTCCTCCCAAATTAAATTGTTGATTTTTTCAAGGAAATCTTTCGTGTCTCTCACATGCGAAGGTAAACTTGTCACATACTCCCTTATCTTCAACAAAGCCAGCACATCCATCGCACCCCATCTCCCGAAAGTCATCAACACCTCCTTCGAGACAGCAACCTTCCTGGAGAGCGGGAAGCACGCTGAGATCAACGCCTACTCAAGAAACCCAAGGCGGACCCCAAGGACCTCAAGAACTTCCGGCCCATCTCCCTGCTCCCATTCCCGGCAAAGGTCATCGAGAAGACCGTCAATGAACAACTAACCCGCTACCTCGAGGAGAACAACATCCTGGACCCTTCCCAGTTCGGGTTGCGCAGCAACCACAGCACCGAGACTGCCCTCATCACCGCCACCGATGACATCAAGTCCCTGCTGGACGACGGAAAAACGGCAGCCCTCATCCTCCTGGACCTGTCAGCCGCCTTCGACACGGTCTGTCACCACACCCTACGAACACGCCTCCATCACGCTGGGATCCAAGAGAAGGCCCTGGACTGGACCACTTCCTTCCGCTCCGAAGCCACCGAGATCAACTGCGGCGTACCCCAGGGCTCATCCCTCAGCCCAACCCGTGTAACATCTACATGGCACCGCTCGCCCACATCGCCGGTCGGCATGACCTCAACATCCTCTCCTACGCCGATGACACCCAGCTGATACTCTCCCTCACCAAGGACCCCCACACTGCCAAAACCAACCTTCACGAAGGAATGAAGGCTGTTGCTGAATGGATGAGGAACAGCCGACTGAAGCTGAACTCGGACAAGACGAAGGTCCTCATCCTCGGATCCAACCCTATGGCCTGGGACGACTCCTGGTGGCCGACCGCACTGGGAACCGCTCCAACACCCACGGACCACGCACGCAACCTAGGGGTCATCCTCGACTCCACCCTCTCCATGACTAAACAAGTCAACGCCGTCTCCTCCTCCTGCTTCAACACCCTCCACATGCTCCGTAGGATCTACAAATGGATCCCCACTGAAATGAGAAGAACAGTCACCCAGGCCCTTGTCAGCAGCAGGTTGGACTATGGAAACGCCCTCTACGCAGGAGCCTCGGCCAAACTTCTGAGACGGCTCCAACGCATTCAGAACGCCTCTGCACGCCTGATCCTCGACATCCCTCACCGCAGCCACATCAGACCCCACCTGAGAGACCTGCACTGGCTCCCGGTCAACAAGAGCATAACCTTCAAGCTCCTCACCCACGCACACAAGGCACTCCACAACACCGGATCAAAGTACCTCAACAGACGACTCAGCTTCTACACCCCCACCTGCCAGCTCCGCTCCGCCGACCTTGCCCTCGCTACAGTCCCCCGCTTCCGAAGAGCGGCCTCAGGCAGCAGATCGATCTCCCACCTCGCTGCCAAGACCTGGAACACCCTCCCCATCCACCTACGGCAGACCCAAGACCTGCTGACCTTCAGAAAACTCCTCACGACCTGGCTTTTCGAACAGTAGCAGCATTCCCCACCCCAGCGCCTTGAGACACTCATGGGTGAGTAGTGCGCTTTAAAAATGATATGATTGATTGATTGATTGATTAAAAAATTATCTACATAACTTGAAACATTTTCCAAAACTTCTCCTCTTGATGAAATTATGGGTCTGCCCGGTGGGTCAACTCTGCATTTGTGAATTTTGGGCAAGAGGTATAGGATGGGTAGGACAGGGTGATCTCTTTTGAGGAAGCAAAACTCCTCCCACTCAATTAATCCTCTGTCCTTCCATTCTGTTAATTTGCCCCAAATTGAATTAATACTGCGAGTGTATTCAGTACGATTAGATTTTTTGTAGGTCTCGTATCGTTAAGTTGACGCTCTGCCTCCATAATATACATATCTTTTGGCAGAAAAACAATATTACCACCTTTATCTGCGGGTTTTACCATGATACTGGTGTCCAGAGCTTAATCCCACATTGCTTTTTTCTGGGTTAAAGTCAAATTATATTTGAATGTTTTCATTTGTTTTGGCCAGTTCCTACTACGGAGCTCTAATAATTCTTTACCTACTATTTCTTGAAATGTGTCAATATTATCATGAATCATTTTGGGTAAAAAAGTAGATTAGTTTTAAATTCCGTACTGGCCGCTTGGTCATGTCGTATTTCCATCGCATCAAGGGCTTCTGAGCTAAGGTTCATACACTCCTCCTCATTACTGAGTTCATCAAAGATCATCATGGTGTCTATATCACCTATTATCAGTTCATCAAAGGGTGTACCTCTCTCAGTGGGTTGTGTTGCTTTTTTCCTGGCAGGTTTCATTTTGTGCCATTTTTTTAATTTCAATTTTCTGCAAAATTTGAAAACATCAATTTAGTCATCAACATAATTCATCGGTACGGTCGGGCAAAATGACAAACCTAGGCATAATATTATTTTGTCTTTATTGCTAATATCCTTAGTGGATAGGTTTGCTATGATTTGGTTTACCTGTTCGTCATCCATAGTTAGTTCTTCTTTGAATGGGCTTGTCTGTTTCCCACGTGCCCTTGTCCTTTTCCTCTGTTGTTGTCTCCGCCTTTGTTTGTATTTTTTCCGCCTCTTATTCTGGTGCCTCTTGGCCTTCCTCTTCCACTGGCTTCTGTGGTTTCCTTCTTCTCCCTTAGCCTGGAAGACGATCTTGTTGCTTGCCGGCTCTCTTTTAAGAGCCGCTATTCGTCTAAAAAAGTCAGGCGTCGTGGAGTTGCTTCTGTTTCTGAGTTGGAGCTCTCTGATGATCTGGTAATTTCTGACACATCCGAGTTGGGGTCACTGGCATTCTCACTGTCTTCATCATTCTGTCTAAAAGTAGACAAATCATCCTCTTCAGTGGTTCTTGTTGCATTGTATAGATGGTCATATTTTCTACTGTATGTTAAGATGCGCCCAGCTTCATAATCCCCACAGTCTCTGTGTAATTTATATTGTTTGTGTTTTTTAATATCCTCTTCCATCTGTTTTAATATTTTCTTCATTTCTTCGATCAATTTAGTTATGGTTTGTTGATCTGAGTGTTTGTCAAGTTCTTCTGCCATGGACTCAATCTCCTTTTTTATGTTCACACGATCAGATCATGCATATTTCACCAACATTTGTAGCATATTCCTTGAACTCGTTGTAGAGTGTTGTGACCATTCCTCTAACATTAGATGATCCGGGGAATCGTAAGATGGAGTGATGTAAATTCTTAAACCTCTCGGTACCATATTTTTATTGAGGTAATCTTGGAGTGAGGTGGCCTTCCACCACTTTGAAATCTCAAGCTCATGCAGTTTTTCATCCCTCCTTAGGCAATCCATAATCCTTTTATCAGCTCGTGTAATTATAGGTGCATTCTTGCCTTTGCCTGGTGCTCGTGCAAAGAGCAATTGTGTTGCCTCTCTTCTCTCTTGCTCTTTCATCCATCGTGCACTAGGACCCTAGTATTGGGTCCTATTTGGCATCCAAACCTTCCCCTGTCAAGATATCGGAACACTCTGGTATCATCCAGAGTTTCCCTCTGTTCTCGTTATCGCGTATGCCTCAAAGCAGAGTGTTACTCCACAACAGAATGTATTATTTAAATAGGGTATTTTATGTCCTCTTACAACAATATACGATAAATAATAAAGCCTCAGTAATGTCATACCTTCACGGCGCTTCCCTTCAGGGGAAACGTGAGGTTTCAGTTGGTCGGATGGCTTCACTGTGAGGGACAAAAAAGCGTTAAACAGGAACCGCGTACATCACCTCCTTCAATATCCAAAGAAAGCAGGATGCTCCTTCCGGAGATCCCTCGCCTTTACCGGGGGTGGCTCACAGCCGGCGGAGCAACCAGCAAACAATATCACAGACGAACGGCGTACCTCCCAGCACTCAGTTCAAAGATATCACAGAGTCCAGGTTCTTATTCCAAAGCTGTGAGGTTCATTACATTCATAAACCTAGTCGTGTCGCGTTTCACGCTCCACAGAGCGCTTGTTTACACAACATGTTCACATAAAGTTCGTCTTTAAAAAGCATTTCACTTCAGTCATGATAATGGACATGGAAAGAGGACTGTGGATGCAGCCGCCATCTTACAGTGGTTAAACATCAAACACGCCGTGCGTTCTTTAAACATCGTAAATTACATTGATTCTGCATATCTAAACATTTAATATATGGATGTTTATACATTTCATTGGAAACTGTCCGTTGTATATTACAACTAAAGTTGGAACAGCCTGATCGTGTTTGGCCGTATGTACAATGCATTCTGGTAGATAGAGTACACCTATCGTAAGGATGCTTTTAAACATTTTCCCACTATTGGAATCCGCATGAACTAGACGTTGTGTTCTCATTTCCACATACAATGTGAAATGGTAATGCAATAACACTCAAGCTAATTCTCATGCCTGTCAAAGACTTCAAAATGCCTGGACTGAACACTGTCATCACAAAAACAATTGGCACGGATCTAAAGGTATCATAGTGCTATTCTGAATTATTAATCTAAACCCTGAGAGGGGATTGGATGGAGTCTCGATAATGGCTAGTTAGTGCCCCAGTGACTCCAATTGATTTTGTGTTAAAGTGCCCAGTGTCCTAAGGCCAGAAAAAACAAGATGAGTAAAAATAGAGGAGGAATACAAAAAGGAAAAATGTTTGGGGGAAGACCACTCTAAGGATAACAGGTCTAACATAGTGTATCCATAGAGAAGGCTGCATACAATTAAATGATACAGACTGACACCTTCAACCTGAACTCTCCCAATATGAGTAAAAAGTCTAATATAAATGAGGGGTGTTATTCTAAGTCAGGACCAAAGCCTCAGATTATGTATTTCTCTTCCCTCTTTATTGCTCAGCAGCCCAACATAACCAGATATAACTCATTCATCAAGAAATTACATGTACCATAAGTGCCTTCTTACAAGTACAGAGGTCATGGGAATGCCGCACTTGTGGTGGCAGTCCGATCACCAATACCCATCTAACCTATCATGGGTGTGGTGGTGGGACCACCACAAGACCACTACCTCCACCGGGAACAAGGATCCCACTGCGGCGGTGGTCTTCATAGGGCTTGAATATACTGGCCTATTTAAGAGATGCATTTTCACCGCCTATTTCATAGCTGAGACCCTGCCATAAAAAGGGTGGCACAAATGCAGTTAAGGATGACCCAGCAGAATCTGGCCATCAGGGTGCATGCGGGGGGCACATATTTTGCCCCCCTGTATTTGCACCTTCGTTCCTGCACAATGTAGCATGTACGACGTGGTGCATACTGCACTATGCAGGAATGTGCTGCAGGCTCTCTCACTGCAGTGGTATGCTAGTTAGGTTCTCCTATGAGCCTAACATACCACCACCATGAGACCATTGCAGCCTAGCCAAAGACCATCAACCTTGTAAAAAGGCCCTACGTGTAGTCCGTTCCTGTTTTGTTCCAAGCAGTCAAGGAGCTTCAAAAACTAGGTCATGTGTGATATTTTCCAAGGTGGCTTCCTTGGATACAACAGACCCCCTCTCGCATTAGGCCAAGCAACAGAAGCCGAATCCCATCCGAGCCAGAAAAAAAAGTCTCTATGAGGAGAAAGTCACGGCAGCCCTCGGACAGCAGAAAACAACTAATTGATGGGGAACTCGTGTCGATGGACGCATGCAGAACCAACGAAACCTCATCAGGTAGGAGAATCTTCCAGTGTCCGCAGAGATGTGTGCTTAGCCCAGGCACTGCCAGTAGACAGTTACCTATACATTCATACATCAGCTTAAGCAATGTCGGTCGACGTGCTATGAAGCAGGGAGGAGGCAGAAGACGGGATGCTCACTGAAACCCTGAGATTAGAATCATGCACACAATCGAGTGGTGGTGAAGTTAGAAGGGGTCCTTCCAACATAAAGGAACTGTACAAAAAGCTGGAAAAACTCATGAAAACAGAACACGCCAAGTGGTGGGAACATAAGTCTCTATCGAAATATTTGGAGGTGGGCAGGATCCCGAGGGGCCTCCGTATCATGACCGCACCGATGTATGAGAAAAATAATCCCAACATGTTACGGGAGTGGGCGGAAAGTAATTTGTACACATCAAGGTGGCTTGGGGAAATTTTAGTAAAATATGAGGAAAGCGACAGAATTGACTACAGCAACATATAGATCAAATTAATGAACAAATCGAGGCATTAGAAAGCAATGAGGTAACAACTAAGCTCAGAGAGAACATGCTAATCAGGCTGAAAAAGGAGGAAGATCTAATCAAAAAACGAAAAACCTTTAAATTCCAAAGGGGTAAGAACGACTATGATAATGGGCAGATATTCACTTTTTCAAGAAAGTATGATGCAGCTGAAGCCACACATAAAGGATTGAGATTTGCGGCAGGCACAGGAGTCACAGAGGCTGCTGGTTGGGAAGTACAGGCGACATCATCCACATCTGATCTCAGTTCAGCTGTGGAAAGTGATTCAGAGTCGGAACAAAATATAGGCACAGTAGGCGGAGTAGTTGATCATAGAACAAAGGTAACGCTAGCCGAGTAATTGAATTTTTTACAGCAGGAAAGACGCCAAACATTGCGCCCCAGGATTGCAAATCCCAAAACAGAAAGAGGAGGAATGCAAAGCACCAGGAAAGACGGCGAAGAAGACGCCAATAGGAGAACATGAGCAAACAAGAAATCAGCCAACAAGAACTGGAGGCGCAAATGACTCTGAACACAGAAAAACAAATTCAATAATTAATTTGTCAGAAAAAAACTTAGACAATGCTGAACGGCAACTCCTTTTCGCTTGGACTGTCATTCTGCCCGGAGAGTAATTTTGACTAGCCACAAATAAGGGCTAACAAGTATAAATTCATCCGGAAGCTGAAATTAAAAAAGTTTCATGGATTACGACAATGTCGTCCGGCATTGTTACTCTTACAGTAACTAGCCAATGAAAACTGCGTTCTAAGAATCATATCCTTTTTGAAAAAAGTGCTTCATCAAAGGAAATCTATGGTCATTTGAATGCTCATTTTGCACAGTAACGGTGTTTAAAATGTTAGGATTGTGATATTGTAAATTTCTTTTTAACTTTATTATGTATAATATCAATACTATGGCTTTTCTTATGAAATTGTTTCTGAATGAAATATTTGTGTGCTTTTATGATTGCTTTAACAATCGAATAAAGCTTTTTTTGACTTGACTTGACTAGCCACAAACAAGGGCTGACAAGTATAAATTCATCCGGAAGCTGAAATTAAAAATGTTTCATCTTTTACAAAGAAGCAAATCAGTAACACAAACGATAGGAGAGGCTTCTCCAAGTAGTGTCAGCACCCTACTAGCCTCTGATATCAGCCTTATATGCGACTTAAGAGCCTGGCAAAATCACAAGTCCACACAAGAATAACCAGGGTCTAAACAAATTGTAATGGAACAACAACAAATAAATGTCTCAGCAACTTTAAATACAGGATTTACAGCAAAATCAAAGTTGATACCAATTTTGCCAAGGGATTCAATTGATATCTTTAACAAGCAGATAACAGCTGTGGTGAAGATGCTAAATTATAAGACCCAAGCACGCTCTAAAAACCACAATGCACAGAAGCACAAATATCACCAACTTATAAAGAAACTTCATGACAACGATTCAGTTGTCATTAGGAACTCCAATAAAGGGGGTAATGTGGTGATATGGGCCATAACCCAATATATGGAAGAAGCTATGTTGCAACAAAATGATCGCAATTGTTACAAATTGGGCAACAAACAGTTTATTACTGTCATACAAAATGATTTGTTTGCTAAGCTTCTGGCCTGGAAAAGTGTGGGACTGCACAGCCAGGAGGAGTACACATTTTTGAAAAATGACTATCCAACTATGCCTGTTATATATTTTATCCCTAAAGTGCACAAAGACTTTTTAAAACCTTCCGGAAGACTGATAATTTTGGCAAAACAGAGTTTGCAGGAGAATGTGTCCATTTACATTGATTTCTTCCTCCAGGAACATGTTTGAGCCCTATCATCTTTTATTCAGGACACTACTGACTTTTTAAAACATGTCTATAACTGTCAGTGGGAAGATGACTATCTTTTAATGACATTAGATGTATCTAACTTATACACTAGTATACATCACAAGGATGGTGTCAGAGCTATGGAACATTTTCTGGGTACTAGAGCTATTGGATTTTATCAACACCTTGTGTGGCAGCGCTCCATTTCCCCTGTTTGAGACAAGCGTGGACAGGGAAATAAATGTACTGTTCAGTTTCGGGATGGGGTCCCCAAGGGTATAAAATTTGCATTAGACCCCAAGAGATGGGGTTCCCAGTGCCAAAATTGGGCTCAGTAAGGAGGGCCATGTACGTCCCACTCCCCATTTAAAAAATATTAAGAATGCACTGACCCCCCGGTCCACACCAGGGGAATGAAAAAACTAAGTTCCGTGTCCCACATTTTTTGTTTATTTTGTCAGACAAATTAAAAAATAATAATGTTTGCAACCAGGGGATTCCCTCTGGATCTGACTCACAAAGGTTAGAGGATCGGGGTATCCCTACCTTGCCCCCTTATGTCCATTTTCAAAAACTGTTTCAGGACTGGGGAAACGAGCCCCAAAGTCCTGGAATAGTCACCACAACATTTCATTTTATGATACGGCCAGCCAATCAGAGTGCTCACTCTGAAAATGTCCCCTCAGCCAATTGGAAAGCTTGAGTTCTTGAATTTCAGTCCAATGGTCCAGATATCTCTAAATTGTGAAACTTAATTTCTCAAAAACAACTGAACAAATTCACACCAAATCACAAAAAGCACACATTCTGGGTAAAAATCTAGGTTTGCCCTAAATTTGTTGTAATTCCTTTCAGACATTTCAGCTGTGGGTCTGTCCAAAAACCCCTATGGAAATTTCATGGAGAAAATGTGTTCCAACATCACCCCTTTTTCTTAGCACCCGCTTGATGAATCACCCCGAAATGTTCACAGAAGGAGCTGAGGAGGCTGAACTTTACTTAAAAAAAGCTTTATATTGATTCATCAAACTGCGCCAAAGTGATTAGCAAGACCAGAATGGTAACTATGCCATGTACAAACTATGCATACCCTGTGCTTTTCAGCTGGCTTACAGTATTTGTTAATTCCACTCGTTCCTCACCATGTGGCTAAACAAAGATTGATATTTATTTACATACATCAAAAAAACATGTAAATTATGGTCAACACATTTCAACAGCAAGTCTTTTACTGGGCCGTAGATCTCGTTTTGCAAAGACTGCCATTTTACATTGCATGTTGTGACAAATCCCACTACCCTATTTAAAAAACAACTAAACTGTAGGAGGCTTCTTGAGATGTATTTTCCCAGGCAACATTTTCTCCTTAATATAGGGAGCTTATATAGCACAATTTCCACAAATTCTCTCCAATTTCTGAACAGCGACAAAAGCTGAGCATTTATCCTTGTTATTTTCTTCAGTGCATTGTACATTTAATGTAAAGTACCATATTAATTCTAAGTTTCATCTATAGTATTACATGATTAAATGACTCATTCTCAATGTGTGTAGGTCTATATCTTGCCTGTTTATTAGTTTGTAGTAGGGACAAGCAAAGGCAGAATCTCGCTAATTTCATAGTTACAGATTCTAAAGCACCAATTTTCTCCTATTGAAGTTTATTACAGTATTTTTTATTGTGCTTACCAGCACTGATGAAAACGTAAGCCGCATAAAGCTAATTCAAGGGGGTAAAATGGGAAAAGGAAGAAAATATAAAAAAGTATATTACAGTGAAGAGCTAGATTTTGTCATCAGGATCTCACTATTGTGGTATCATGCATACAGGACTGTATGCTTAAAATTCTTTCCAAAGACAAGATTTGTAAGAATCTAAATAAAGTGCCATTGAGCTTGCATTACATAAAGTACTTATTTCTATATTTGATGCAGATTGTATAACTTACCCTAATATGAATTATATTATTCTCTAATGATCGTATTAAACTAGTAAAGTGCTCATGCTACAAAGGGAGCATACAATCCAATTGAAAAAAAATGAGTTTTTCTATTATTTGAACCTTCATTAAGTGCAGTTATTAATGCCTAATGTATAGAGTGCGTCTCTTCTTAATTAATAAATATTCCTACCAAACATACACAATGCATAAACATGTGAAGTGCTGATACAAAGTTAAAATATCTCTGTGTGGTGGCCATATAATTTAGCAAATAGTTTTTTGGTAAAACAGATAATTTAACTTACGCGACAGGTTAAGTTAACTGCCTTTTGTGATTTTCAATTGCGGCCTTTTGGCCTAGTGACTTGTGCAAGATTTATATACGGTACAGAGATACAATTGTGGGGACATGCTCATACAAGTCCTTAAGTTAATTACAAATCATACATGAAATTGGGTTTAAGATATATGTAGCACTAATATTGATGGACAAATAAAGTATATATATAATATTGTGCTTGATAACTTTAAAGCATTTACTCACCATTCCTTGACATGACCTTGAAGTGTGGGTCCTTTTATGGATTTTAAGGTTTAAATCACATGTCATATTCGTATTTGGTTATAGGTGAATGGGTTCAGAATCTAGACTATAGTGTTTCAACGCAAATTACTTTACTGTCACAAGTCGCCAATTCATTGAAGCTTCATCCGACTTGGTATGGATTGGATTGGAGCACTTGGTCACATATGTCCACATACATGTGGACATATTTGGACATAGCCCATGCAGTCCAAATACAGGCATGGCAACTTCCACCCCTACCAAAATGTCACAACGATTTCTTGGAAAATTGGCTTAAGCAGTCAGGGACTTACCCTTGCTTGAATATTGATTTGTCCAGGAACTCATGTAGTTTACAAAGAACTACCATTCCCTTGGGGTTCTTTACTGACGTTATTATGCCCCACTTTACGTCAAACTAGGCACATTCAAGGTATCTATATATGCCTTCACTTGCTCTAGCAAGACACGGTGGTTTGGAGCAGCTCGACTATCTACTTGCCCGATGCAGCTCGCTACAGCAAGTGTCGAAGGAAGCCGACCCTCCAGCTGATGCACTGATCAAGAAGCTGTCCTTTCTCTCGCTGAGAATCCAGCTCCAGTGTTTCCAAGCTCCCCTTCGAGTCCCGAGACAGAGATACCAGACCACCTTCATTCTAAACTAAGGTATGGAGCTGATTAGACCCTAAGCGAATTCTTGGATAGATTCTTGGCAAAGAAAACTAAACTTATGCTACACCACACTTACTTCTTCCCTCGTACTAGACTTAGGTTAGGTACATTGGGGTAGGCATATTTTAGAAGCACCAGTTGAGTACTTTTAGCCCTTGTTATTTATGTATGTATTTATATATGGTTTAGAAACCATACAATGCTTTTACAGTATTATTTTATAATTCTATTCCCGCTGTACGCATTATACTTTGCAGCCTGCATTACGATTGTAGCAATTCACTTTACTTGCATAAGAAAGAAGACCTTTCAATAAACCCTTTTATTGAAAACGCCTGTCTCTCTATTTCTCTGCACCTCTGATGAAACGAAGCATGTACGATTGACTGAGAAAAATATTTATCTATTGTGTCCACAACTCTGAAGATACGTTTATTCTTAGGGAAACAAAGTTGTCATGTTTATGCAGTTGTCAGAAACTAATTGCGTCTTGTGAATTTCTAGAAAGTTTCTAGTGACCTCTGAGCTAGCTGGCACTCACAATTAAGTTTAGTATAGTCAATAGAGACCTAGTCGGCATAAGTCCTACGTCAAATCCTTAGGCTACATCATTCCAATTCGCAGAGCCTATTGGGAATATAGGAACTACACTACAGTACTGTTGGATGAAGAAAAGGTTGGAGTTAGTATCATTATCTTGCTATCCAAGAATAGGCAGACTTGGATAGCAAGTTGATTTTATTCTGCATGAATTTACTTCTATTAAATGATTTAACAGTAAATTGGTCATCTCCTACGAGAACAGGGAAAGATTGTAACGTGTAATTTGAGGATCCAGACCCTTAACCATGTTCTTTTTGTCTATCTGGCCATGTTACCGCACCATTATCAGCTTCTTTGGCCTATGTTCCTACAGAATAATGTTAAAACTTAGCTGCATCAGATTAGTTTCTTTTTTAATCCAAAGAATGATATAATATGTGCAAAAATCTTAAAAGTGTTTAAGGAGTTTTTGGTTTGAATTTATTTGAATTCTTTTAGAGTACAAATTTTGTCCCGCAGGATCAGTGGGCCCAGTTTTTAAGGCCCAATTCTCTTCGCCCACTAATAACCTGGACGTTTTTAAGATCTCTGCACCGATACCCGCCCTAACATTTAACGAAACGGAGGTTGCAACAGTCCTTTCTCTGACCCCGAGTGTTCCTGCAGACTTATTTGCCCATGACAAAGACAATTGGATGATCTATATTACCTACCTTGCAAATGCCATTGCTAGTGGTGGGAGTCTTCCTGATACCTGGTCTGGTGCTGTTATAATTCCGGTGTATAAAAAGGGGGCCGGTGCATTACCCAGTAACTATAGGCCCATTAGCCTCATAGACTCCATCCAGAAAATATTTGCGAAGCTAGTACTGAGCAGCAGTGGATAGAGGAGTTTAACATATTATCACCTATACAGGCATGGTTTCGACCCCATACCAGCACAATCGACCAAGTGCTCAGATTTGTGATGATATTTTGGCGGGTTGTTACTCTAAGTGGGGGTACGCTATATGCAGCTTTCATCGACTTGAAGTCTGCATTCAACCTCGTCCCTCGTAACAAAATGTGGAGAGCCTTCTTGGAGGTGGGGATGCTGATGAAGCTGCTAGCTATGATAGTTAAACTGCATGATCATAACTGTGCTCAGGTCCGATGGGGCACACATGGAGATGTTACAGACAGATTCACGTGACTAAGGGTGTGCGCCAAGGTTGTGTCCTTGCCCCTACCCTGTTTTCTTTATTTATCGATAGGGTGGTACAGTACTATTCCACATGCCCTACCGATGCTCCAACTTTGGGGGGCCTGAAAACCCCCCTACTCATGTTCGCGGACGACACTGATTCTATCTAAGACTCAATCTGGCTTACATTTAGCCCTGTCCCGATTTGAAGAGTTTTGCTGCGACCATGAGTTGGTGGTCATGGATAAGACAAAGTTTATGGTGCTCCACTCTCTAAAAGTTATGTGGGCCAAGGTCCACATGAATAGCATCTTTCTAGAGCTGTATGATGCCCTGAAACATGCGCAGTTGGCAGGTGCTCTTTTAAAAGAGCACAGGCTTTCCTTTACTAAACCCCTAGGTCACGAGTGCAATTCTATATGGCGCAGAATTGTGGGGCCATGAAGACATCACGCCTATAATGACTGCCCAAAATAAATTCATGCGGGCACTGACAGGCCTGCCGCAATCCACCCCCTTGGTGCCCCTGTTTTTGGATCTGGGGTGTTTAAGCATGGAGGACCTGGCCTGATTTAGGCTGAAAGCACTGTGGAGAAGGCTGTGGGCCACCCCTGACCTGTCCTTGGATGCCAATTCCCTATTGGACTTTAGGGGGGTTGGGTGCCTAAGCAAGATCAAGTGGCTTAGGCGTATAAAAAATACCTTGATAGATATGGGGATGGGTACACTGTGAGAGAACCCAGAAACGTCCCCCATCCCGACCAAAAAAGAGCTTAAAGCAGCCTACATGGACATGGTGAAGTCCAAGCGGTTTTCGTCTGCCATCAGGCCTACCTTGACTAGGGATCTTTTGTAAATCAAACATGAGGTTGGCTTTGAACAATACTGGGACACCATTTCAAAATCTTTGGATTGGAAGCTTTACCACCAGTTTAGGGTAGGCTCCCTTCCTACCAGAGTCTTTTCTAGCAAATGCCTTAAGCCAACGTCTAATCTATGCCCGCTATGTTTAAACCAGTCAGAATCAGTTGCCCATATTTTATTTGTATACCCAGTTTATAAGCCACCAAGGATGAAATGGCTTAAACCGATTTGTTCCAACTTAGGTATGAGAGATGCTGCAGATGCTCTGAGGATTCTACAGACCTGCACACAGGAACCAATTGTCATTGCCATGTCAAAGTTCTTGAGCTGGGAATGGGTGATACGGGCAAATAAAATCAAGGGCTTATCATCTTGACTTGTTCTCTTTGGAATACATCTGTAGTGGGACATGTGACAGCCTTGTCTACTATGTTGTAGCGTATCGAGGGGGGGGGGTGATTCTCGATAAGACCTGGGTAGTTCCCTTCCTGGAGTGTAGGTCTCTTGGTTTTACTTTAATTGGGTGGAGATTGTACTCCATAACTTTTTGATTAGATTTTTTAATAGTCATCAGTGTTGTGAATTAATGGTTTAATGCTCCTTTTAAATATTTTATTGTGTTGATCTAGTTTGTGTAATTTTGGTATCGCTCGTTAATTATGTTACCAAAGTTGTTACGCTTATTTTTTGATAGTATGCCTTTTATGGTTTTATAATCGAAATAAAGACTGATTAAACTGAAACTGAGTATTGTTATATGAGGGGAAGGAACTTATGGGACTGTTTTCTTGTGGATTAACTCATATATATTGGTTGCTGCAATGTTAGGGCCAGTTCCTTATGGGATTCACTGGAGACCAAACTGAAGATAAGTTCATTATTTTGGGCTCTGGTAATCGTTATTAGCAAGAAGGTAAACTTTGGGTCAGATGTAGACTTCTATTAAGACTGTTAATTATTATATTTTCTTAGAGTAATGTTCACATAGTTATTTGCTTCTGGGGTGGATTGTGAAGTAGAAATTAAACATTTGCACAACATTTTAATTTTTTTTTTCACTGGTTTATGAATTGATGTTATTTATGGACGTTTTAATTATTATGAAATTATGTATGTATTTAAATCAAATTAAATGTTTGTGGCTAAAGGATTAACATATGTATTTATTCAATACTAATATGATAAAATGTGATTCAATTTTAGTGTAATTTGTCTTATCCTTTTGTGGACCTCATTTGAGATCCAAATCTTAAGAAAAAATGGAATTGAATTGTGTTACATGTAGCTAGGTCACTCATAGTATATGCCACTTTGAGGATGTCTGGTTACTAATTTACCTTAATCTACAATACTTGTTTCAGGTTCCTTTTGAACCGGTGGCTTTGGTATTTTATTTGGTATACTGACCCTGCACTTAAATGTAATTTGGGAGTACTATAACTGCCTATAAGTGTAATTTTAAGGATGTCTAAACAGATTGTTGTTTTGAGAAAAGTTCTTCCTCATCCCACCTCTTAATCAAACTATAATCAGCCTAAAGTGCTATTAACAGTGCAGTACAGTTTCAAATTGTTGTAAAAACCCTATATTCATAGTCAAAATCAATTTCACATTAACATGCCAAGTCATTGTTCATTATTCCAGTGAGAACTGTTCATTCATCTTTTCTTTCTCTATGTTAGACTGATGTTAGTTCTTGGATGTCTTTTTTGCTTTGGTAATGAAACAGAAATACATGTCCAAGAGATCTGAATGCTTCCCACATCTCAATGAACAAGAAAAAGTTAATTATTTCCTATTTGCTAATAAGTGGACATGTAACACTGCATTCAGATTTTGCACCCATGGAATTTCAGTTCCCATTCTTACAATCAATTTGGACTCAACTCTCCTTAATCTTTCCTTTCAGTTACATTCTCTCTGATTTCTCTGCATATGCTGGACTCCAAAGCACTGTAAGTCCCTTACATTACCATTGTATGTCTCTAAAAAATTCCTGGCAGTTTAGTAGGGGAAGTCTCTATTCTTTATGGTACGAATATGCTGTAGACTCCTGAGCTTCACCTTGGTTGTTGTACTCCCCACAAAACTCACCCCACTTGTACACTCAAAAAGCATTCTGCGTATTGAGTTTTGCATGCGATATAGCTTTTTATTCTTTGCTCATGTTCATTATAGGCTTTGGAGCAAGATTTGTTCACTCTGTGTTCACAGGCTTTACATGTTTTACTTACAAAAACCCACCTTGCTGTTACTCAGTCAGTCTGTTTGCTTCAATTGTGTTGGAGTCATTTGGTTTAGAATCAACAAGTCTTTTAGAGAGGGTACCTTTCCATGTATTATTTCAGAATGATCTGGTAATGTATCTCCTAGATGTTCATCTAAATGCCAAATCTTAAATTTTTTACTGATGACATACCTTAGAGAAACATGAGAGGTATTGAAGTCCATAATAAATCAAACATCAGTTTTTCCATCCATTGGTCTAATTTTAGATATCAACGCATCTTCTCTTTTTTCACCTCTTTAACATCTCATTTGGGTAACCCCTTTTCTTGAACTGCTGTATCATGTCCAAGGCTTGAAATTCAAAATCTGAATAATTGTATTTCACTCGCAGAAGCTCACCAAAAGGCACACTCAATCCCAAAGCTTGGTCATATCCGCTAATTGTGTGTATTATACTACTACACGCTGTTGCTGTCCTGAGTGTTCTAGAATAGATCCTATCCTCTTTTATATAGATTTCAAAGTTCATCCAATTGATTCTCTCTGGAGAAATTTGATAAATGAATCTGAGATTACAATCATTATCATTTTGAGACATGATGAAGTATTTTCTTACTTGTCTTACTCCCGGATATTAAAAGATCATCAATGAATTGTATCCATAACCTTACATCATCTAGCATTTTCTGATTCTGTTTAGTTTATAAAACGATAAGCATATGTTGGAGCAAAGGATGTGCCCTTAGCTATGCCTTGGTTCTGTAAAATGTAGGAACCATTAAAGACTAACACATTGGGGCCAATTACGAGCGCTGCATCGTGATGTGCAGCTCTCTTTCCTTTCCGACCACCTTACTATGATGGAGGTGGTTGGAAAGAAAACTGGCCAGTCATTCCGGCCGGCTTCCAATGGGCTCGGAGAGCCCGTTCACCTGAAGTTGGCTAGTAATCTCGAGGGCGGGCCCTTTTGCCCTTGAGATTACAATGCATGGTTTCCAACATAGTTTCCATGTTGGCCAGTCCGACATGGAAACCATGTCGGAAAGCATGTTTGGGGCCCCCCAGCAGGGTCCCCTTGGTGCACAGCCTCTGGTTGGAGGCCAAGGGATCACCTATGCTGCCCCCCTGTTGATACCTGCACCCTTTGGCAGGCATCTTGAGGTGCCTGCCACGGGGTGTAGGGATGAACCACACCTTCCATTTCACCAACGGAACATGCATTATGGCAGATTCATGGCCATAATGCCTGCTCTCATAGTCTAACTTAGGAATGCAACCGAACAGTGTTTAGTCACATCCTAATGAGCTTGCTTACTTGCATATCATATTCATGTTTTTTCAGTTGTTTCTCCATAACCTCCAGGGCAGTTTTATATCCTCTACAGTTTTATGTTTGATTCTTGCTCATGTTCTTTTATTCTTGTAGTTGCTTCGTCTAATATCCTATCTGTATGTGTAATTAATATGTTCATTAAATTTAAAAGAGCATTCTAGGTATCAATTTGCCACTCCTTTATTAAATTATCACCAAGACCATTTAATTAACATTTTGGGATTCCTTTATCATTGCAATATTTATGCAGTGTTGTCTTTTCCCACCACATATTTATCTCCATCATGCTGACATTTTCAAGTTATTTTATAAACTTTAGGATAGTTTTCTGTTTATTTTACTGTTTCTCACTGAATACTTTTGGCTTAGTTTCTTCTTTGTTAAAAAAGCCATCTGCAATCTGTGCTCTTTTGGACCTTATGTCTTCCATCATTGCTTAAATGCTGATTTGCACTTTACTTAATTTCAATTCTTTTTTTTTTGTTAATACATTTCTGTTCCTCATTAATGCTTGGCCGCTCATATTGATATGCAATACTTCACTTTATCAAAGTCTTCTGTCTTGTGAATCCTAAATATGATGCTGGGATAATGCCTAAGCACAATTGAATGCTTCCCATGCTAAGGGATCTTCCTCAATGCAAAAGATGAATATGTTTTCAGAAACAACACACATATCTCAGAGTGGGAGCTTGCCTCTTCCGAGCATTCTCTGTGAAACCCTGGGAGCAATGCTCATTCAGCCTCCAGTTCAGTGTCCTACTTCCTGCACAATCGTCTGACTTCAAGGACAGAGTTAACAGCTTATCCACCCAATACAGCACCTCAAGTGCTAAATGAACACTGTTATCCTCATTACCCGATGCATGATTTCCCTCCTACATGGCTTATTCCGCACCACGCAGTGATTCGAAGGACAAGCGGCACAGCAGTTTGTGCTTAATGTAATATTTATTGCCTTACATCACAAAACATGAAACTAATGGCTGACTCATTTCAGCAACAAGCCGTCTACTGGACCATAGACTCCATTTAGCCAAACCTGCTATGTTAAAGTTCATTTTGTGACACTTCCCACTACCCTTCTTTTTTTTTAATGAGACTGTAACAGGTTTTCTTAGGTGTGTTTTCCATGCACCATTTTGTCTCAAAATTGCCATCTTTAATAGCACAATTTCCTCAAACTAACTAGGTCCTAACTATATCTACACAGGGGCAATATATATATTACCCAGTAGCGGTTGTCACTGGGTAGTGATAGTCAGATCAGCAGTTCAAAAGGAAAAGCGTTTTTTGTGTTGCTAATAACTTTGACTCTGGCTGAAAAATCTCCACAAAACTTAACAAAAAGGTACTTCTTTTTGACTGCTTTATGCATGGAACATTTCGGGCTGATACATCAAGCTGAGGCTGAGAAAACGAGGGGATCCCAAAATGCTAAATTCCCATGCATTTTCCATAGACCTCTTTGAGGAGGGCTACAGTAAAAACTGCTGAATGGAATTACACAAAATTTGTCAGGAAGCTAGATCTTGAGGTTCATATTAGTCGTTTTGTGATTTGGCGTAAATCTGTTCTGTAGTTCATTAGACATTAAGGGTCAAATATATTTGTATGATCAGCAAGAGGCTTGGGAGACTCTCACTGGAGCACCATTTCACAATTGGAGCATTCTGACTGGCTCAGGGAGCCCTTGGGACAACTCACTTCCTTGGGAGTCTGAGTCCTGCAGGACTGAGCACTCTAATTGTCTGCTATCAACATCAGAAAAATGTTGCTGGCAGCCATTACAGGACGCAAGGACTTAGTCCCCTGTCCTGAAGTATTAAATACAAAATAAATACATGGGGTTGGTGTAGGGTTAGCCTGCTGCCATAGGCTCCATGGGCGGACCTGGAGGCACCCCCACTGGGGCCAAAAACTAAAATAAATCAGCACATTTTGCAAATTTGAGATGTCATCACTGATGTCATAAATTATTTAGTAGAGCATGTCATGAGCGATGTAATGTATGAGGTCATGGGGCACAAGCCATAGGTAATGCTGCTAACTATAACTGGTGAATTTCTGTGGTTTTTTTTTAGTTCACAACATTAACGCTGTCATTTTAAAATTCACCTAACAATAATGCTACTTTAACCTTACTTTTTCACTTATTTATGTTTTTTTAATGACAACATTTATTTGTATTACACCTAACTATTACAGTACTTTAACCTCTGTTTTTTTCCCCAGTGGATTTCTAAAGTTTTTTAGAGAAAATTCTTTTATTGAGCGTATTTAAGGTACAATGACTTTATAGTATATGTTAAATTCAGGCTTTATTTTAGTATTTTACTTTTATCATTTATGTTGGTTGCACTGTCTCCCTTTTTTCCGCTGCATAAAGTCGCTTGCAAGATTCTCATGAGCTCCATAAAAGGATACCAGAATCTCCAACTTTTGCAAGAGTCACACAAGAGTATGCATGCACATGTGAGAGCCAGGGAGGCAATCCCTTGTGTTCAGTCCAAAGCGGCATTGCTTCGTGGTCTGGTCATGCAAGCTTCTCACAAGATTGTAGGAATTTCAAATTTACACTGAATATATCCTAATGTAGTATCTAAAATGTACATACACCAGAATACTAAGAGTCGATGCATTATATTATTGTGGGGGAAAATAAATTACTTAGATTTTTGAAGAAACCCAACATGAATCATGTGCATGAGACCAACATTTGTAGACAGCACACATTGATGCTTCTTTATCTGTTTTAAGTTCATTTATAACTATTAGAAAATTGAAAACTATTATAATGTAAACTATAATATACTTGTTATCCTTGGTAGGCCACATTAGATTAAAAATGAACTTTAATGTTTTGGTGCCTATTTTTAAATCTACATACATTTCTAAATATTGTTTCTTCTAGAACTTTGGATGTAGAACTATAGTATAAGAATTTGGACATTTCCAGGGTAATCTCTGCTTTATTCTTAAGCTTACACTAATGGGCGTACATAGTAGACTCTGATAAACAACAGTAAACCTTTTCCTACAGTACCAAGTGTGCATACCAGAGTGTATTCAAACATCACCTACTCCGTCCTACTTTTCAAGATTCCATGGGAGTCTCGCAAGATCATAACTTTTCTTAGAAAATAAGTAACCTTCTAATCATCACAGTACTAATCTCTACACACTTCCTCTCAAAACAAGCACTACAATATGCATTCCTACTAATAGAGTGTATTGATAACTCATTTATACCTTTTTACTATTCACAATCCCGCAGGAGTCCCGCAAGATCATAAAAATATACGTTTATTTTCTTCACAGTAGTTAACCCTTAGACACCGTGTCTTTAAACTTAGTGTAACAGCATGTCTTTCTGCGGCCCCCTTTTTTAACTTTTTTATTTTATTTCCACAGCAAATCCAATTTTTGAGTGTAAACACTAATGGCAGCCATTTGATTTATAATATTCCAACAGTCAGCCAATCAGAGCACTTGCAAGACTCGCAGGAGTCTCTCACACCCATGAGAGTGTGAAGCTCATGGGAAAAACAGGTCTCTTGACCAGTCACACGCTTCATTTTTGATTTTGTGCTCTTGAGGCAGAATTGCAGGCCACTCGCTAGCTCAAGGCCAACTGCCAGTATATATAATTTAGCTTGACCCTTAATATTTCAAAAAGGACTGAACAGATTTACACCAATTCACAAAACGCACAATCTGTGAACCAGGATGTAGCTTTTTGATGAATGTTGTGTAATTCCACTTTTTGCTAAAACCCATCTTAAAGAAGTTTGCGGAAAATGCATGGGGATTTTACATTTGGGACCCCCTTTTTTTATCAACCTCCGCTTGATGGATCTCCCCAAAACAATCCTGAGCTGAGGTGGATGAACTTTTTTGGAAACGTTTTGTGAAGATTTGTCAAACTGGGCCAAAGTTATTAGCAAACCAAAATATTTTCCACTTACAGAAAAGCAGACCATCACCTCCGGCCCATGCCCAAGAAAGGAGGAATACATGGCCTTGGGAATCTCCCAGGCCGGCTCCTGCTATGTCAGTGGGTGCATACCCCAGTACATAACCGTTTGCTTTCTCTTGGCAGATGCTGACAGTTCCTGCCAAGCAAGAGCAAACACTCCAGTGAGCAGAAGCTGTCAAAGGGATCCTGCCCCCTGAAAACATAGATTTCATCTCTTTTCCTGACATGCGGGCAGGGGAAGAGATCAAATGATTGCTCCTGCATGGAGGGAGCTTCCTCTCTTGCAGCTCCCCCCATGCAGCAGCAATTCCAGCTGCCACACGAGGCGGGGAGCCGGCTGGGAGCACCAGGGCCTTGGGGCTCCCCCCATGGTCCCGTTGGAAAATAGAAGAAATAGGCAACATAATGTTAAAAAGGCTAGCAGAAATCGATAATAAAGGTCAGAAATTAGCTGAAAGAGGCAGAATAAAGGTCACCAAAGAGCAGAAAGAGGCAAGATAATGGTGAGAAACAAGCAGAAAGAGGCAGAATAAATGTCAGAAACAAGAGGAAGGAGGCAGTATAAATGTCAGAAACAAACAGAAAAAGGGAGAATAAAGGTGAGCGATGAGCAGAAAGAGGCAAAAAAAGGTCAGCAGTTAGCAGAAAGAGGCAAAATAAAGGTGAGAAACGAGCAGAGCGGGGCACAAGAAAGATCATAAAGAAACAAAAAATGCAAAATAAAGGTGAGAAACAAGCAGTAATAGGCAAAAAAGAAGGTCAGCAATGAGCAGAAAGAGGAAAACTGTGATCAGTAATGAGAGGTAAAAGAGAGGTCAGAATCCAGCGGCAAGAGGCAAATCATGTTACAAACGAGCAGAAAGAGGCAAAATAAAGGTCAGAAATGAGCAGAAAGAGATAGAATAAAGGTCAGCAACAAGCAGAAAGAGACTTAATAAAGGTCAGAAATTAGCAGAAAGAGGCAAAGTAGAGGATAGAATACAGGTCCGAAATAAGAGAAACAAGAAAAAAGGAGGCAGAATAAAAGTCAGTAGCGAGCAGAAAGAGGCATAATAGAGGTCAGCAATGAAGAGAAAGGACCAGAATAATTAGGAGAAACAAGCAGACAGAGGCAAAATAAAGGTTAGAAACGAGCAGAAAGAGGCACAAGAAAGGTCAGCAACGAGCAGAAAGAAGTCAAATAAAGGTGACAAACAAGCAGCAATAGGCAAAATAAAGGTCAGCAACAAGCAGAAAGTGGCAAAATAGAGATCAGCATTGCGCATAAAGAGGGAAAATAGAGGTCAGAAACCAGCAGCAAGAGGCACAATAAAAGTTACAAATGAGCAGAAAGAGGCAAAAAAAGGTGAGAAAGTAGCAGAAAGAGGCAAAATAAGGTCAGCAACGACCAGAAAGAGGCTAAATAAGAAAATGTCAGAAAGAGACAGATAAAGGTAGGCAATGATCAGAAAGAGGCAAGATAAAAGTGAGAAACGTGTCAAAAAAGGCAAAATATAGGTCAGAAATTAGCAGAAAGAGTCAGAATAAAGGTCAGCAAAGGATAAAAAGAGGTGGAATAAATGTCAGAAACGAGCAGAAAGAGGCTGAATAACAGTCAGCCATGAGCAGAAAGAGGAACATAAAGGTCAAGAAACAGCAGCTAGGGACAGAAAAAAGGTCAGGAATGAGCAGAAAGAGGCAATATAAAAGGAAAGAAATTAGCAGAAAGAGGGAAAACAAAGGTCAGAAAGAAGCAGGAAGAGGCAAAAATAAAGGCCAACAATGAGCAGAAAGAGGTAAAATAACATCAGCAACTACCAGGAAGAGGCAAAGGAGAGTTCAGAAAGGATCAGACAGAGGCAAACTAGAGATCAGAAACAAGCAGAAAGAGGCAAAATAAAGGTCAGAAATGATCAGAAAGAGGCAAAATAGAGGTCAGAAATGAACAGAAGGAGATAAAAAGGAGGTTAAAACCGAACAGCAAGATGTAAAATAGAGGTCAGAAACAGTCGAAAGATGCAAAACAAGGGCTGGTAATGAGCAGAAAGAGCCAAAATAGAGGTCAGAAATTAGCAGAAAGAGGCAACATAAAGATCAGAAGTGAGGAGAAAAAAGTCAGAAAGTGAGCAGAAAACAAGCGGAACCTACCCAGTCACAGACAAACTCAGACATGTGCACCCACCATCAGACCCAGTCAGACACTCATGCACCCACTTATAAAATCACTCATACTCTCTCTCACCCACTCACAGATCTACTCAGAGACTCATAAACTAACGTACAAACCCTCTCAAAGACTCATACACATACTGAGGGACTTCTACACCCACTCATAGACCCACTTGGACACTCACTCAGATATTCATGCGCCCACTCACAGACTCTATCAGACACTCATGCACCCAGTCACACACCCAGTGAAACAATCACACACTCACATTCCCACTGAGACACTTATGCACTCACACAGTCACTCAAAAAGGTTATAGGTTAGAGTTGGGAAATACAATGTAAAAACCATAGAAATTCACTGAAAAACACAAACATTACGGGGACATTTTAGTTCAGAAAATAGATTGTACAAAACCTTAGAAATTCACTGGAAAAACAAAGGATTCAGGGACATATTTCACTAAATCAGTGAAATTCAGTAGTTATAGTTACCAGAGCAAAATATAACTTACTCACCTGCAATACACTGCTTATGACCTTACAGATAACATCACTCGTGACATGATCAATAACATCCCTGATGGCATAACTGATGACACCATCTTAGGAAAAGGTTTTTTTCACTTGCTTATATCTTCGGTGTTTAACAAATCTTCGCAAAAGTTTCTAAAACAAGTGTGCATGTGATTCTAGCTGCACATAGTAAGTTTGGAGATGATCCATCAAGCAGGTGCTGAGAAGAAGGAGGGCAAACTAAATGTGTTCCCATTTTAAATTCCATTGTGACTTTGAAAACAACTACAGCATGACCCACTGGATGGATTAAACCAAATTTGCCAGAAAGCTAGCACTCTGTCCGGAAAGAGTGGTGTAAACCCATTCAGTAGTATTTGCATGTAATGAAATTGCTGTCAACACTTCAACCAGGAAGTGCTGGCAGCCATCTGGGGACTCGACTTAAGCCAAGTCCCTGGAAAAATGCTACAAAAAAGGAGGCTGGGTAGGAATACCCTGATGCCTTAGCTGAGGTGCTGGGTGTGCCAGGTACTGGGGGCATTTTTTAAAAAGGAAGAGAGAACATGCCCCCCCTCCTATGGCTCTCAGAGTCCCAGGGACCTCCCCTGGGGATTTATATATTACATAATGAAGGGGGGTTGCATGGATACCCCTCCTGGGCATTCTAAAGCCCCTGGGGACCATCACCTCCTTGGGGACAACATAGTTCGGCTCAGATTTTACTAGTACAAAACCATTGAAATTCAGTAATTATAATTATCTGAGCTAACTATAGCTCACACCCCACAATGCACTGCTTATGACCTCACATATTATATCACTATTGCCATGGTCAGTGACACACTGATGATATCACTGATGACATTACTAATGACATCATCAACACAACCACTCACACACCCACTCATGCCCCAAAGGAGCATATTTACAAGTTCAATGAAACCATTACACAATTTCTAAACCAGCATTGAATCCAAGCATAACAAACAATGTATAAAGAAGTCTACCTTCTAAACACACAGCTATGTCAAAGATTGCGCACGCAGCTTGTGAATATGCTTCTCTTTTTTTGTATATTCTATCTCAATTTATGCCATTTAAAAAAAGCTTTAAACATCCCCGTCGTCATTTCATATTCTTGTCTGGGTGCATATTTTATTATTCTGCATGCATTTTCTGCTTGCACCCATGTCAAAAATTGTGCAAGAGTCTTGTAAATATGCACCTCTTTGGGCCAGATGTAGGTAGCCAAATACCGGTCGGTAACGGCCGATTTCGGCCGTTACCGACCGGTATTTGGCTTTTGAGATGTAGGGGGATTGCAACAGGCCATTTCGGTAATTTTACCGATTCGGTAAATATACCGGTCGGTAAATTTACCGACCGGTATTTTTACAGAATCGGTAAAATTGAGATGTAGGTGGGACTCTTCTGAGTCCCACAAGCCCTACAAATTCGGTATTTTACCATCAAATTCAATTTGATGGTAAAATACCGATTCAGGTGTGCATGCACATGTGTGCATGCACACCTGTGCCATATGACAGGCAGACCTGCCCTTAGGGCAGGTATGCCTGCCACATGGCCCCCGAACCTTTTTTGGGGGTGCTAGAGGGTGTCAAAGTGACACCCCCTGCACCCTTGTCAAAATCGGTATTTACCGATTCGGTAAATACCAACCGGTAATGCCCCATTCATTCCTATGGACTTCAAAGCCCATAGGAATGAATGGAGCATTACCGGTCGGTATTTACCGATTCGGTAAATACAGATATTTACCGATTCGGTAAATGGAACATCTGGATGTTCCTACATACCCCCCCTTCTTATTTACCGATTCTTAATTACCGAATCGGTAAAATTTGGTAATTAAGAATCGGTAAATAAGTTCTACCTACATCTGGCCCTTTATCTTATATTCCATCTCAATTGAAACCATTACTGAAATACTTTATGCATCTCCCACACCATTTCATATGGTTTTCTATCTGCTATTCCTATCCCTCTCCATACATTCACTGCTTCCACCCATGCTAAAAGTTGCACAAAACGCTTAAAAAAAAGGAGCATATTTACAAGTCCAATGAAACCATTACACAATTTCTAAACCAGCATTGAATCCAAGCATAAAAAACAATTTATAAAGAAGTCTACCTTATAAACACACAGCTAACATTATGGAAAAAGGTAAAAATATAATTCCTTAATTCACACAGACACTCACTGTGATACTTGTCAAAAATCTTTAAGCTCTTTATCTTTTTTAAAAGAATCATTACTCACCTTTAAAAATGCTTTGGAAGATGTCAAACAGTGTCAGTCACAGTCAACAGATTTACTTAAGCAGAATATCTGAACAATGCTTCCTTCACTGGAGCCTTTCAATAATGGCACAGATTATTTCTCATTTCAGACCCATATTCTTGTACATAGCCAATAAAAATTGTTCCCACACAAATTCAAAACGAAACTGCACATTTTAATTGGTTGTACATTTCAAGCCTTTGAAACTCACATAACATTCACCCATCCCCCCAGTGCTCATTTACCCTGTAACCATGGTAACTCCCTCTTACACCAGCACACAGTTCACAAGTTCATCATACTAAGTTGCAAAACAATCCTTCAAGGCTGTTTGACCTCTCAATCTACTAGCTAATGAAATGCAATGTTTCTTTAAATGACTTTTTCTCAACCATTGAAATTACTTCTTACAAAAAAATAAGCATGCACCCTAATTTTCAGTTGAGATTTTTAACAAAGCACCAATCATTTCTGGTTATTCAACTGCACTGATTCCCAAGCACTTTTTTTCATAATCAAACTGCCATTTCATTTCCACAACTCATCTGACTAGAAGCACATCTATTTTCAAAATGACAAAAGTCTGGTTTGTGGGTCATAGCTTTGTCTACTGGAGTCAAAATTACGCAGCTAACAGAGGTATTTACAATCTTGATTTACCAAATGTGGACATTATATGGATTGGACAGAGATGATTGAGGAATCACCAATTGATACCATTGGTAAAATCCTTTATGCATTTACCACACCCTGACCTTATAATTGTGCACTGTGGTGGAAATGACCTGGGCACTTTGACTGGGGTAGGTCTGGAAATGCTTTTAAAGGACATCTTTGGGCAATTGATGTCACTTTTTCCAAAAACTGCCTTGGTATTTTCTAATATATGCCAAAGGCAAAAATGGAACTGGTCCAACCAATTTTGTCCACAGATTGAGAAAGCAAGGAAACATGTAAATAAATCTGTTTCTGCTTACCTGAGAGACTATGGTATGGGTTCCATTTACCACAACAACTTGCGTTACAACATGCAAGACATCTATAGGAGAGATGGTGTGCATTTTACAGATGAGGGGAATAGAGTTTTCCTCTTGAATGTAAGACTCTGCATTGGTACCTACTTGTAGGTACAAAAAACACCCACTTAACACAACAGCTCTTTTCAGAGCTAACTTACCTCTAAACACTCTACATTATTTTTTTACTCAATTTTTTTACACTGTTTTTCCCCGTGGTGCGCTCAGGGTGCGCGTACCGGAGAGCGTACCGGGGAGCGCAGCCAACGCTTACCCCGCGAATTTAAAAAAAAAAAAAGTTTTTTTGCCCTTCAAGGTCCTTCTAGGCCCCCCTCAAAAAACCTAGGGGGTCAGGGGGTGTCTACTCTGCCCCCTTTTAATTATTTCCCCTTTTCTTTTTCACCTCTTGTGTCTCGATTCTACCGAGACACAAGATGGCGGACTCTCCGGACTGTTTAGAATGTTGACAGACATCCGACAGCCAATCAGCTTTCCGCTCGCGCACTCCCGTAGCGCGCCGGGTGCGCTCCCCGGTACGCGCAACTGTGAGCGCTCGGAGAGCGCATATAGATATATATGTGTTTTTGAAGTTAACTTTCGTAAAAACCACTGGAGCAATTTTCACCAAACATAGCAAAGGCACATCTGCGTACCAGTCCCTACATTTTTGCCAGGTTTGGCGTAATTCCGTTAAGCGGTTCGGGCTATAGACTTGTCAGACCGTCCTATGGAAATTAACATGGGGAAAACACGTTTTGGGACCCCCTTTTTTTCTCAGCCCCCCACTTCAAGAATCCCCCCGAAACTTTCAGGGAAGGAGCGCAGCGGAGCTGGCAAAAATTTGGGAAAATTACACACAAATTCCTCAACCGGCGCCAGAGTTATTTCCAATAGAATGTTGCGGATTTGCTATGGTAGCCAATCCTAACTATAACTACCTACTGGCGACCGCCAGTAGGTAATACTAGCAGCCTGTCACGGTGTTGTCTGGGTATGAAATAGAATGTGTGTAATGTGTGTATTTGGAAAAGGGCAATTTATTTTAAAATCTCGCGGTAGACAACATTTTCTGTTTCATTAGAATAGGGACGGAGAAGGCCCACCTGCAGCCCTGGTTTATGTTAGCAGGCGCGTGTAATTGGTGTAGTGATCCGCCGCCTGAGCCCAGCTACAGCCCTGGTTGATGTTAGCACGTGCGTGTAATGTCGTTGAATGAGAGAGTTATCAGCCGCGGGTCAATCCGTTTAATGAGAGAGTTGAGTGACAGCAAGTAGGAGAGGCTGCAGTAATTGTCCCCGCAGACACGCTCATTTGCGTGTTCCCCCGCTTGAGGCCCAGATGCAGGCCTGTTTGATGTTAGCAGGCGTGTGTTCTCCCGCTTGAGGCCCAGCTGCAGCCCTGGTTGATGTTATCAGGCACGTGTAATTAGTGTACTGATCCACCACGTGAGCCCGGCCAGAGCCCTGGTTGATGGTAGCAGGCGTGTGTAATTTCGTTGAATGAGAGAGTTCAGTAACAGTGCGCAGGAGAGGCTGCAGTAACGTTACTTACCAGGCCTCCAGGTGAACGCGTTTGTCACACCCCCAGCAGACGGCCACACCAGACGATCTCCTGATTAATGTACGACCCACATGGCATGAAGGGCGGAACGTAGCACACGCCCCCAGCGTTTCTCACGCCCCCAGCGTGCCCCTTGATGCAGCGCAATTGCGTTCACATGGCAGAAAGGCCGGACACACGCCCCCAGCGTTTCTCACACCCCCAGCGTGTCACGCCCCTAGCGTGCCCCTTGATGCTGTGCAGCAACGTAATTGGCGCTAGTATGTACGACTCAGATGGCATGAAGGGCGGACACACGCCCCCAGCATTTGTCATGCCCCCAGCACACGCCCCCAGCGTGCCCCTTGATGTGGCGCAATTGCGTTCACATGGCATGAATGCCAGACACACGCCCCCAGTGTTTCTCACACCCCCAGCATGCCCCTTGATGCTGCGCAGCAACGTAATTGGCGCTTGTATGTATGACTCACATGGCATGAAGGGCGGACACACGCCCCCAGCGTTTGTCACGCCCCCAGTGTTTTTCACCCCCAGCACACGCCCACAGCCCACGATGTGATGGCCGTACCACACGCCCCTAGTGTTAGTCACACCCCCAGCCCACATCCACAGCACAACGCAGACACGCCCACAAGGGACTACTTTGCTGGCACGGTTCTTTTACCTTTTAAATGTATAGAGGAGTTGGCATAACGGCTAAGTCGCTTGACCTCGGACCTGGGAATCTGGGTTTGAGTCTTGGTAACGACGCCAAACATCCTGTGATTCTGGGCAAATCACTTAATCTCCCCGTGCCTAACAAAAATGAATGTGTGTCCTCATTTAACGTAACTGGTGCTATGTAAAGCTCTCTGATACCTGATTCAGTTGTGTCAAGTTTGCGCTATATAAAACTCTGCAAAAAAATATATATATATGGTGGCCGTCTGCATAGCCTATGTCCTTCTGCTGCGACTGCCCTTTCCAATGCTGTATTGGGTGTTGTGATTGGTGCTGTGGTTACTGAGATTACCCGCCTCAAAGGTTTGGGCTCTCTCTTTATAATATTAGTATGGAGGATATATACATTCATTGAAAAACAACGGTTACAGGGACATAGTTCTGACATCGAATCAAAATAAACCTCAGAAATTAGCGGAAAAAAACACAAAGGTTACACAGAAATTATAGTTAGGCTGACACTTTATTTGTACAAAACCAGAGAAATTCAGCAGTTATAGTTAGCTGAGCTAATTTTAACTTGCACCCCCGCAATGCACTGGTTATGACCTCATATGTTATATTACTCATGACATGGTCAGTGACATCACTCATGACATCACTGATGATATCTCAAATGACATCACGGATGACATCATCCAAAGGATCTCTGATGTACCTACTCACAGTCCATATAACCTTTAATACACCTATTCCAACGTCCACACTACCATTCGCAAACCGATTGACACACCCATACCTTTATTTACACACCCACACACTGATTCATAGTTCCACACACACATCCACTCACTCACTCATACAGTTCCTCATACACCCAATCACTCATTAATAAAGCCACTGATATATCTGCTCATACACCTATATAGCTAATCAACTCACATACATACTCACTCACTCATAGAGTCAATCACACAGCCACTTACTCACCTATAGTTATACACACACCCCCTCACTAACTCATATAGATACTAACACATTTCAATCATCTATACAGTCACTGATACAAGCACACACTTACCCATACAACTAATCACTCAGTCACTCACTCACCCATAGTCATTCATATAATCAAACACTCAGCTATACTGCCTTTCACATTTGCAGTTACTCACCCATATACCAATGACATATCCACTCACTCACTGACAAAGCCATACACCCACTCATTCACCCATATAGCCCCTCACACACTCACTTTCTAAGCCATACAGCCACCGCCTCACCCACTGACTCATCCTTGCAGGCAGTCACACACCCCCTCAACCACCCACACAGACACTCATACACCCATACAGGTACTCAGACAACCAATCAATCACCCATACAGCCACTCACATACCCTCTCTCTAACCAACACAGCCACTTAACCACCAAACGACAGACTGATACAGACATTCACCCAACCTAGTCACTTTCCCATACATTTACTGAAACACCTATTCACTCATGTATACAGTCAGTCATGCGCCACTGAATCATTCATACAGGCACTCATGCACCCACTATTTTGCTGATACACCTCGGTATATATATATTTAAAACTCAAAAACATTTTAAAAACACTCACAGTCACTGTATGATGTCATCAGTCATGTCATTTGAAATATCATCAGTGTTTTCATCAGTGATGTAACTGACCATGTGATCTAATATGTGAGGGCATAGGCAGTGCATTGCGATGGAGTGAGGTATAGTTAGCTCAGCTAACTATAATTGCTGAATTTCTCTGGTTTCGTATGAGTTAAACCAGAGCCTAACTATTATGTCTCTTTAATCTTTGGTTTGTTTTTTCAGTACATTTTTTAAGTTTGTTTTATTCCATTTCCTAACTATAACGTCCCTTTAACCTTTTTTCAGAGAATATGCTCCCTTTGCAATATATATATATATATATATATATATATACATGCAAACAACTCCTCAGTTAACAAAAGTTAGAGTGTGGATTCTGGCATTAAGTATTTTTATTTAATGAAAATAGTTTTTGTTTAATGTCCCTGTAGGAGCCACTTGCTTCTGACATTACCCACACTTGTTTTTTAACACTTTTACCCACACGTTTTTCCTCCAGGGTCCTAATTCGCTGCTCCTCCACTGTTTCATACAAACTCTCGATCAACAACCACATTATGTAAACAGTTTCATCCTTTTAGCCTTATGACAATACTTAAAATTACAAGGCTGTAGCAGGAGTTGAAAACCACAGGTTAGGACTTATGTACGATAAAGGCTGAAACCCAGTACAAAAAACTCGAAGTGGAGATCAAGCACAAAGCAACCACAGTGGCGTAAAGTATAAGCAGCAATGTAGTAAAAAGAAAACCAAATGTAAATCACTGTAAAACACGATTCATTAAAATTACAAATTGACTAGCAATATAAATGGAAGCCATAAAGCAAGTGAAAATTATAGTCGCTTAAGTGGAAGTTAGAACCAGCAGTAAAAGTAATTGCCCTAAATCACCAAAAGTAAAAATGCTGTTAATTACCAAAAGTAAAAAATAAGCCACATATCCAAAAACAATAAAATACTATCCAAAGAAGTAAAAGGCTCAATCATTACAAAGAACAAAAAGCAGCAACTCAATTAATTTAAAAGTCACAAGCTAGTAAAATTGAAAGGCCCAAATCGAACAGTGCTAGTGAATCACTTAAAAGTATTGTGGTGAAATGTAACACTGCTGCTGTGGCTTTACTTCTAAAAGTGCTTATCCCCTTTGGAAATATGTTTGGAGACAATCCGCTGCTACACCGCATCTGCCACACTAACATTTTTTACATCATACAGAATCCAGAATACACATAACACTATATTCTACAATATATTAAAGTACATTCTATTAAAGACCCATTACTACACAGACTGCACACCCGCGAATCTGTTTGGACATGGGCATTATTTGTTATATTACACGTGTATAGGTTCAGGAAAGGGTGAAATGTTGGTGAATCACTGTCATAACCAATGTGACATAATCCCTAGTTTGGAAGCAAATGTTTCTCCTGGCTGCGGGTTGAACTCTGAAGTGCAGCAATAATCAAGGTTCAGTAGGCACCCTCAGGACCCTGGTGTCCCTGCACCTGCTCAACCAGTTAGTGAAAGCATGTCCGAGTCAGACTTAAAGTGCCTGTGGATTAGGGTGTGTAAACTTTTGTTTCCATGGTTGCTGGTTCTCCTCAGGCCTCTATCAGGCCACATGCACCAGAAGTGGTGCACTCCACCTCATGCTGCAGTCGCTCCTCTGGCTGCACTGGGGGCAAGTCTACCCAATAGCCAGTGGCCCCTCACCTCAGTCACTAGCCCCTCCTTGGCTCTGTTTCAGTGAGCGTGCAGCCCTCGAGAGGGAGAAGAGAGGCCTGCTCCTGTGGGTGCAAATGCCTTGGTGTGGCCCGAAAATGCTTCATGCCAATTTAAGCAGCTGGTGGTGCTGCTAGTTCAAAGGCACGTCTGTGGCACTCTTCCAGGTTAAAGGGCATGCACCCGTCAGACATTAAAGATCAAGAGATAAACACGTCACATCTTTCTTCACTGTCTTGCTTCTTTCTACACCCTTTTTCCCTTTTTCTGCATCTCTCTTGCCTTTTTCTGCACGTCTCTTGCCTCATTCTGCGCATCTGTTGTTTCTTTCTGCACTGCTCTTGCCTCTTTATGCACCCCTCTTGCCTCTCAGAACACCTCATTTGCTTTTTCTGCAATTCTCTCTCCTCTTTCTGCACCCCTCTTGCCTCTCTCAGCACCTCTGTTGTTCTTTCTGCACTTCTAGTGCCTCTTTCTGCCCCTCTCTTGCTTCTTTCTGCATCCCTGTTGTCTCTTTCTGCACTTCTGTTGTCTCTTTCTGTACTTGTTTTCTTCTTTCTGCACCGCTCTTGCTTCTTTCTGCACTTCTCTTGCTTCTTTCTATACCTCTATGGTTTCTTTCTGCACCCTTCTTCCTTTTTTTGCATCCATCTTGCCTCTTTCTGCTGTTCTCTTGCCATTTTCTGCACCTCTCTTGACTTTTTATGTACCTCACTTGCCTCTTTCTGTACTTCTCCTGCTTCTTTCCACACCTCTGTTGCTTCTTTCAGCAATTCTCTTGCATCTTTCTTCACTTTTCTTGCTTGTTTATGCACCGCTCTTGCGTCTTTCTGTACCTCTTTTCTCTTTTTGCACCTCTCTTGCCTCTTTCTGCACCCCTGTTCCCTCTTTCTGCACATTTTTTGCCTGTTTCTGTACCTCTCTTGCCTGCTTCTGTACCTCTGTTGGTTCTTTCTGCACTTCTCTTGCTCTTTCTGCACCCTTCACGCCTCTATCAGCACCTCTGTTGCTTCTTTCTGTACTTCTCTTCCTTCTTTGTGCATGTCTGTTTGTTCTTTCTGTCCTCCTCTTGCTTCTTTCTAAACCTCTGTTCTAAATTTCTGCATCCCTCTTTCCTTTTTCTGCACCCCTCTTCCCTTTTTCCGCACCTCTTTCCCTCTTTCTATATCCCTTTTATCTGTTTCTGCAACTCTCTTGCCTCTTTCTGCAGTTCTCTTGCCTCCTTGTGCAACTCATTTGCCTCTTTCTGCACCTCTGTTGGTTCTCTTGCTTTTTTCTGCACCTCACTTGCCTCTTTTTGCACTTCTCTTGCTTATTTCTATACCTCTGTTGCTTCTTTCAGCAATTCTCTTGCCTCTTTCTGCACTTCTCTTCTTTCTTTCTGCACGCCTCCTGCCACTTTGTGCACCTCTCTTGCCTCTTTGTGCACCACTGTTGGTTCTTTCAGCACTTCTATTGCTCTTTCTGCACCTTTCCTGCCTGTTTCTGCACCTCTCTTGCCTCTTTCTGTCCCTCTGTTGGTTTCTTCTGCACTTCTCCTGCTCTTTCCGTAGCCTTCACGCCTCTTTCAGCACCTCTGTTGCTTCGTTCTACGCTTCTCTTCCTTCTTTCTGCATCCTTCCTGCCTCTTTGTTTACCTCTTGCCTCTTTGTGCACCTCTCCTACGTCTTTCTGCACCCCTCTTGCCTCTTGTTGCACCTCTGTTGGTTCATTCTGCACTACTCTTGCTTCGGTTTGTACCTCACTTACCTCTTTCTGAACTTCTCTTGCTTTTTTCCACACTTGTGTTGCTCCTTTCAGTAATTCTCTTGCCTCTTTCTGTACTTCTATTTCTTGTTTCTGTACTTCTACTGCTTCTTTCTGCACCCCTCTTGCCTCTTTCTGTACCCTCTTTTCTCTTTCTGCACCTCTCTTGCCACTTTCTGCACCCCTGTTCCCTCTATCTGCACCTTCCCTGCATGTTTCTGTACCTCTCTTGCCTCTTTCTGTACCTCTGTTGGTTCTTTCTGTACTTTTCTTCCTTCTATCTGTACCCCTCCTGCCTCTTTCAGTACCTCTCTTGCCTCTTTGTGTACCTCTCCTACCTTTTTCTGCACCCCTTGCCTCTTTTTGCACCTCTGTTGCTCCTTTCAGCAATTCTTTTCCTCTTTCTGCACTTCTCTTCCTTCTCTCTGCACCCTTCCTGCCTCTTTCTGTACCTCATTTGCTTCTTTCTGTACTTTTCTTGCTTCTTTCTATACCTCTGTTGCTACTTTCAGCAATTCTTTTCCTCTTTCTGTACTTCTCTTCCTTCTTTCTGTAACCCCTCCTGCCTCTTTGTGTACCTCTCATGCCTCTTTCTGTACTTCACTTTCATCTTTCTGCACCTTTCTTGCATCTTTCAGCACCTCTGTTGCTTCTTTCTGCACTTTTCTTCCTTCTATCTGCACCCCTCCTGCCTCTTTGAGTATCTCTCGTGCCTCTTTGTGTACCTCTCCTACCTTTTTTCTGCACCCCTTGCCTCTTTTTGTACCTCTGTTGCTCCTTTCAGAAATTATTTTCCTCTTTCTGCACTTCTCTTCCTTCTCTCTGCACCCTTCCTGCCTCTTTCTGTACCTCACTTGCCTCTTTCTGCACTTCTCTTGCTTCTTTCTACACCTCTGTTGCTTCTTTCAGCAATTCTTTTCCTCTTTCTGTACTTCTCTTCCTTCTTTCCGTAACCCCTCCTGCCTCTTTGTGCACCTCTCATGCCTCTTTCTGTACTTCACTTGCATCTTTTTACACCTCTCCTGCCTCATTCTGCACCTCTGACTTAGAGGTAGTTTTAATACCCCTGCCCTATTATGTACTAGGGCCTAACAGGGGAGGTCATGCCAATCACAGGGGTATCCCAACTCATACTGTACCCTAGTGTATGTAAGTGTTTGGACTGTATTCTAAGTGGCTTTCAGCATAGCCCTGGCTGCGGGCCTGGTTAGTTAGAGTCAGTTACCACCAGTACCAGTCAGCAAAAAGTTGGGGGCACAGGATGACTTTGCCACAAGGCCTCTTTCCGCACCTCTGTTGGTTCTTTCTGCATATCTCTTGCTTCTTTCTGCATCTTTCTTTGTCTTTCTGAACTTCTATTACCTCTTTCTGAATTTCTCTTGGTACTTTCTGTGCCTTTCTTCCTCTTTCTGCACATGTCCTACCTCTGTAGGCATAGTTAGAAATTAGCATTTAAAAACCCTTAGAAATTCATAGCAAAACCATAGGTTTCAGGGACGTTATAGTTAGAAATTAGTATTTGAAAAAAACTTTGAAATCACTGGAAAAAACATAGGTTTCAGGGACGTTATAGTTACAATTTAGCATTTAAAAAGCCTTAGAAATTCCCTGAAGAAAACCATAGGTTTCTGGGACATTATAGTTAGTTGGACATTTTACTTGTACAAAACCAGAGAAATTCGGCTGTTAAGCTAACTATAACTTGCGCCATTGCAATGCACTTCTGATGACGTCACACATTATATCACTCATGACATGGTCAGTGCCATTACGGATGACATCATTGATGACATCTCAAGTGACATCACTGATGACATCACCCACATGATAATCTGATGCACCCCCTCACACCCTGATATAACCTTTGATACACCCTCTCTAAAATACAGACTATGATTTTCAAAACCAGAGAAATTCAGCTGTTGAGCTAACTATAACTAGCGCCATTGCAATGCACTGCTGATGACGTCACAAATTATATCACTCATGACATGGTCAGTGAAATCACTGATGACATCACTGATGAAATCTCAAGTGACACCACTGATGACATCACTGATGACATCATCCATGTGATAATCTGATGCACCTCCTCACACCCTAATATAACATTTGATACACCCACTCTAAAATACAGACTATCATTTTCAAAACCATATACACACCAATATCAGTTATTACATACCCACTCACTGATTCCTTGGTCTACACACACATCAACTAATTCACCCTTACAGTCACTCATACTTGCAGTCACGCATCCATACAACACTATCATATGCACTCTACTCACACACCACCACTCATCCAAAGAGTTACTCACACACCTAGTCAGTCATGCAAAGAATAAATCACATTCCCTTTTACTCACCTATATAGTTCTACAAACACCACCTCACTTATTCATAGTTACTAACCTATACTTATTCTCTTACACAATCACTGATACAAGCACACACTCATACATACAGCTACTCTCATGATCACCCACTCTCACATATAGTCAGTTATATACTCCAACACTCGCATGCTTTCACATATGTAGTTACTCACAAATGTACCACTGAGATATCCATTCACTCACCAACACACACATATACACAGTCACCCATCCATACAGCCCCTCACAGACGCACTTTTGAACCCATACACCCAGTGAATCACCCACTCATACATCTATACACAGAGTCACACGCCCCACTCACCCACACAGACACTCAGGCACCCATACAGATACTCATACAACCAATCAATAACCCATATAGATACTTATGTAGCTACTCACCAACGCATACAGTCGCTTACACACCAACAGAGAGACTGATACAGACATTCACACAGTTGTCACTAACCCATGCACTCAGTAGGACATGTTTAATCACTCACTTATACAGTCAGTCATGTACCTACTAAATCATCCATTCAGACACTCATACACCCACTCATTCTTCAATACAGCTCGGCGCATATATATATTTAAAAAAAACCAATATAGCCCTTGAGCTTCGAGAAGAGGCGTTTTGCCCTCGAAACACATAGGACCTGGAGTATTGAAGGGAGAGGGGGGTATGAGAGCTGAGCAGGGGCCAAGCAAGCCGGATCGCAGAGCAATGTGGTGTGCCTTCTTGAAGCTCAAGGGCTATATTGTTTATATATATATATATATATATTCACTGAAAAAACCATAGGTTTCACGCCAGTTATAGTTAGGTGGAAATTTTACTCGCATAAAACCATTGAAATTCCCACGTTATAGTTAGTTGGACTCACTCTAACTTGCGCGTGCAATGCACTGCTGATGACATCACATATTACATCACTCATGACATGGTCAGTGACATCACTCATGACATCACTGATGACATCTCAAATGACATCTCTGATGACATCATCCTTGTGACAAAGTGGCAGACCTCCTGTCAGCATAAAATAACCTTTGACACACATATTCAAAAATAGAAACTAACATTTTCCTAAAAAAGGAGAAACCAATACCAATTACAACAACTTATTAGGTAATTCCAACATCTACATACACATCCACTCATTCACCAACAGTTCTATATAGTCACTCATGCATGTACTTACTCATCATATGTACTCATACACCTATACATCCTGTTACACACTAATACTCATCCATATAGTTACTCACACACAAATTAACACATGCAAATAAACTATCAAAAAATCATTTACTTGATTATACTGCTATATACACACCACTACACATACTTCTACAGAAACGGAAACATATTTACTCTCTTAAACAATCAATTATAAAAACGCATACTCACTAACCCACCCATACACACAATCATCCACCCATACAGTCTTGCACACATGCTGTCTTCAAAATACATACAAATAGTGAGTCACTCATTCATGCATCTGTGCTCTAAGTAATATCCCCCGCCGAACCATACAGACACTGATACTGATACTCAAAAAACCACTAATAACCCATATACACACTCATGTAGCTACTCACCAACCCATGCAGCCACTTATACACAAAGTGAGACACAGATACAGATATTTAAATATTTAAACATTACTTGCTAATATATGTATTCACTAAGATACATTTAATAAGTCAGTTAACCAATCAATTTTACACAAAAAAACATCCATTTAGACATTTATTTACCCATTTATTCTTCCATCAACCTTTAGATATAAATATATAAAAAATATTTATTTTTCAGAAAGATACACATTCACTGGATGATGTCATCAGTGATGTCATTTGAGATGTCATCAGTGATGTCATGAGTGATGTCACTGACCATGTCATGAGTGATGTAATATGTGACGTCATCAGCAGTGCATTGCACGCGCAAGTTATAGTGAGTCCAACTAACTATAACGTGGGAATTTCAATGGTTTTATGCGAGTAAAATTTCCACCTAACTATAACTGGTGTGAAACCTATGGTTTTTTCAGTGAATTTAATAGGTTTTTTAAATGCTAATTCCTAACTATAACTGGTGTGAAACCTATGGTTTTTTCAGTGAATATATATATATATATATATATATATATATATATATATATATATATATATATTACCTACTGGCGGTCGCCAGTAGGTATATATAGTTAGGATTTTTTCTCTATGGGTTTTTTGAAAATTCTATGTCTAATAACTTTGGCGTTTGTGGACGGAATTGGCTGAAATTTTCAGGAAAATGGCACATTTTGTTTCTGAGCAGCCCTTGAAAATTTGGGGGGGGTTCGTCAAGGGGGAGCCGAGAAAAAAGGGGGGTCCCAAAACGTGTTTTTAACATTGAGTTTTCCATAGGGCGGTTGGCCTCACTTTTAGCCCGAACGGCTGAATGGATTTGCACGAAACTTGGCAAAATTGTAGGGACTGGTAGCCCGATGTGCCTTTTGTAGGTCTCAATATATGTGCTCCAGTGGATTTTGAGAAATTAACGTTTAAAAAAAGATATATATCTGTAACAGCGGACCAGGCAGCGCTCCGGTTCGCGTACTTTACGCGCAACGGAGCTTTGTGAAGCGAAGCTGATTGGTTCTCTGGCGTCTGTCAACATTCCAAACAGTCCGTAGCGGCCGCCATCTTGTCTCTCGGTAGGATCGAGAGACAAGAGGAGGTCAAAACAAAGGGGGAAATAACTATAAGGGGGCATAGTAGATCCTCGCTGACCCCCTAGGTTTGATGTGGAGGTTTTAAAAGGGCCCCGCGGGGCAAAAAAAAATAATAAAAATAATAATTGAACGGCTGAATGGATTTGCACGAAACTTGGCAAAATATTAGGGACTGGTAGCCCGATGTGCCTTTGCTAGGTCTCAATATATGTGCTCCAGTGGATTTTGAGAAATTAACGTTCAAAAAAAGATATATATCTGTAACAGCGCTCCGCTTCGCGTAACGGAGGTTTGCGAAGCTGATTGGTCATTCTGTCACTGGGCTATAGTTGGGCTACATCTGGCTGATATTTGGGCTACATTTGTTTTTTTGTGTGTCTGGCGGCCATCTTTGGGCTACATTGGGCTTCATTGGGCTACATTCGGCTAATTAGCAAATAGCTCATCGCAAACTAGGAATGGTAAAGAATCGCTATTTATTCCTTAAAGTTCGCTATTTAGGAAATGCAAATAACTTTGATGATACATATGGCGGTTCATCTCTAACAAGATAAGAAGCATAGGGATAGATTTATGATGACTGGCGCATCACCAGGGATGTGTTAGTCATTCTGTGCCGCTGTTCCGTCACCTATGGTGTGCTGCATTTACAATGCGGCGCATCACGGGGCAAAAACAGCACAGATGCGTGATGTATCTGTGCCGTAAAGGTGGCGCATTGCTGGAGTTGTATCGCAAGTGTGATGAAGGTCCAGCAAGGGTCGGGGGTGCCCCTGTCGCAGGGTTTCTGTTCTCACACAGAACTGTGGACAGAGGATTGGAACCTCGGCGAATTAGGGTGTCCCAAAACTCACGTTAGTAATCAAAAACTCCTTAGCAAGCTAGGTACAGTGTCACATTGGATATAACAAACTCTCAATGTTTAGACAATCCAGAATATGAACTTATAGTACCTCAGGATACGTGGAACTCATGAACAGTCGGTCGTTATATATTTCTTAGAAACCAGAACATGGAGTTAAGAAGAACACATGTGTATTTGAAATGTTTATTTACTAATGCCGTCTTCTCAGGCGTAGTACCTTAGATAATAAAAGTACACATATTATCAGTAGCAAAATTACCAGCATAGTTACTAGTACATAAAAAGTGAATGGTGATAGTATGTTAACATGCTGTAAATGAATAAGAGTTAGCAACACTTATAAGCAGCCGCGGGCCGTGGAGGGAGTTACGGTGAGGCAGGGAGGCGGGGAGGGGGAGAAGCAGGGTGGAGAATACAAGTACACATATTATCAGTAGCAAAATTACCAGCATAGTTACTAGTACATAAAAAGCGAATGGTGACAGTATGTTAACATGCTGTAAATGAATAAGAGTTAGCAACACTTATAAGCAGCCGCGGGCCGTGGAGGGAGTTACGGTGGGGCAGGGAGGCGGGGAGGGGGAGGGGCAAGGTAGAGAGGGCTCCACCCTGCTTCTCCCCCTCCCCGCCTCCCTGCCTCACCGTAACTCCCTCCACGGCCCGCGGCTGCTTATATCTCACCCTCCCTAATACACATATTATATTATTTGCTAAGAAGGTCTCTTTGTGTTGGTTTAGGGCGTGTCCATACTTTAGTGTCTTAGATTTGAAGGAATCACATCAGCATACACCAGCTCTCTCTTCATGTGAACCGCATCAACTGTTGTGTATGTGTGTTCGGCAAAGCAATATAAAACCCGCCTCATGCCCAGAATTGGCAGAAGTTGCACTTATGTTATGAGTATGAAGTCGTGGAGATCACACCTCATAACAATTCTGTACCGTGTTGTTCTTGAAACTTTAGCACTCGCTGTACAGATATAGTTTAACAAGTAAAGCAGATAGTAGACCAATAACATATTATTCTCATGTAAACCACGATGAACTACTAGGTGGAAAGCTAAAGCAACAACTAAATGTCGTGTGCAGAAGTTGCAAAAAAGGAAAAATGGCGTTTAAACCGGTAATGAGCCCATGCTAACTTAACACGGTGTAAAGATATCCAGGACCTAGATGACACCTCCTCATGATCCGGAAACGAACTGAATAAGATAATAGAAGTGCCATCTCATGAGAGCAGATTGCAAGTTTATATGTGGACGGTCCGCAAGGTAAAGCATTAAAAACTAGGAAAATTCAATGCTAAAGAAAAATAAAACAGCCAAGTACTTTATCGAGTCTTAAGCCAATAGGCAAGGTAAATAATAAAAACTTGACAATTAAGTCAATGAATTGTCAATGAAATGCTAGTACTCAGCATATGAAACATGAAAAAGGTCTATGACATAACTGTGTATGCAAAATAAGCTGCAACAGCCTCCAACAGGAAGTCACCGTCTTCATCCGAAAACAGTTCAGCCATCCAATTTAAAAGCGGAAAAGAACATACGTGCTCTCCCAGCACCGGATCCTCTATCACCATCAGAGGACAGCTCGGTGGGTTTTCAAGAAAGCTGTGTTCCAAGAAAGACTGTGCTGCCGCCAGTAAATTCCAGGGACCAAGTAGTCCATGCATCAATGCCACAGCCATAATCCTTTCGCCAGGACAAATCAACTCGTGAGTAATGATAGGAGTCATCAGCTGATTAAAGTCGACGTCAGGAGAAACCGGTCCGCAGAGACACAAATCAATGGCCCAATCGAAATCACAGGTCAGGCAGTGAAATACAGGCTGGACACAGGTGAAGTAGGAGAACCGAAAAGATAATCCATATGCCGTGCTTAATATCGCCAACGGCATTGTGCCATAATATTCTAGCATGCGATTGCGGAACAGTGTCAGCAGCTGCAGGGTCGGAGGTTGCATAGGAGGGACATCCATATTTAAAAATGTAAAAAAGCACAAGAGCGTCCGCTGGTAATGCAAGTAAAAATGCAATCCACGAACCAGAGTGGAGAAAATGGAATGAAAGGGAGCAGGGATGACTCCAAAGATTTTCTCAAATGAAGTCACGAGACCACTGGTAACAACTTTAAAAAAGTGTGCCAGGGATTTTGTGGAGGATGCGTTAAAGATAGTCGGAAACATGTTGCTGAAATTGAAAGGCAAACCTGTGTACGGGTGTTCGCTATGTGAAGTACGAAAGTTTCACGGGCCGAACTCAAGGCCACCTCTCTCTGAGACAAAAGAGCTCTTATTCTTGTCATGCCGTTGAAACGTGTCCCAAGGTTGGTATTTGTGGCCAGATTGAAAACTCCCTATGTTCATGTGTGGGAGGAAATAGAACATTTCTGCAGCAAATAACCCGTTCACTTACTGTTACGATAAAAGGAATACTTTTAATTAACTCAGAACAATCTTCATTATTGAGCATCAAATAACTACCATTTTCCAACAACTTGAACGTGGGGATGATAGCAGGAACTGGCGTGCCTTGCATCACGCAAGCCATATTTGGTCGGTGTTTGTTGCATGAATCGTGTAACTGTATGTGCCTACACATTAGTGAATGATCTGGCGTCTCAGTGCATTCCTCTCCATTCAGATAAACTTCTTGATCATCTTTGAAACATCTGTATGTGTATGGAAGCGACCAGACCTCATGAACAAAAGCACTACCTAAAGGTTCATAAAGACCTATTGGTATATATTTCATACAATTTGAAAACTTATATAAAGCAAAAGGCAGCGTTATTAAACCGTCGATAAGGCATGTTGCCAAAAAACCCGCAATCCTCTGCTGATGATGTCACTGAGCATGTCATGAATGATGTAATATGTGACATCATCAGTAGTGGATTATGGGTAATAGTATCTCTAGTTTACTCCCCTATAGCTGTCTTTCTTTTAACATAAGTGTGTGTTTCCTTCCCTTATACTTACTGTTTTTGGTTCGCTTCCAGTTCGTGTACCAGCGAGCGAACTAGGAAGCGAACTAAGAGAAATAGAGGTTGGCACAGTTCCAAATATTGTACCAATTTTTTAATAACGGGGAGGTAGTTCTGAAAAGAACTTTTTTTTTATTTTTCTGAACATTTTTTTACTGTAAGGTTCCCGATTCGCGAAGCGGGAACGAAGAAAAAAAAATATTTAAAAAAATAATTATTCATAAACATATAAAATATATTTTTGGATTTAAAGAAGAATAAATTTTACAGCTACAGATATTAGCTGTTAAAAAACCAATGAAATTCACTGAAAAAACCATAGGTTATAGACCATATATAGTTAGGAATTAGCATTTACAAAACCTTGAAAATTCACTGAAAAAACCATAGGTTATAGACCATATATAGTTAGGAATTAGCATTTACTAAACCTTATTTTACTCACACAAAACCATTGAAATTCCATATATAGTTAGTTGCACTAACTATATATCGCGCACCCGCAATCCACTGCTGATGATGTCACATATTACATCATTCATGACATGGTCAGTGACATCACTGATGACATCACTGATGACATCTCAAATGACATCACTGATGACATCACTGATGACATCTCATTTGACATCAATGACCACATCACTGATGATATCATTCATGTGACAATACAATGCATCTCCTCACATTTTAATATAACCTCTGTTTCACCCAGTGTTAAAAAGAGAGTATAATTTTTGAAACCATTGACACACCAATACTAGTTACTACATACGCACTCACTGATTGCTACGTCTACACACACCTTCACTCATTCACCCATACAATCATTCATACATACAATCACTCATCTTTACAACACTATCATATGCACTCATACACCTATACAGACACTCACAGTCTGCCACGCATCCATGGAGTTACTCACACACCTAGTCAGTCCTGTAAAGAATCAATGACACTTCCATTTTCTTGTCTATACAGTTAAACATAGAGCACCTTACATTTTCAAACATATACTAACACATACTTACCTTCTTATACAATCATTGATACAAGTACAGATTGATCTGCACAGAGTCACACACCTCCCAGCTAGCCACACACACACTCAGTCTCCCATACAAATACTTGGGCAATCAATCAATAACCCATATAGTTACTCATATAGCTACTGATCAACACATGCAGCAGTTTACAGAACAACAGACATAATGATGCACAAATTAAGACAGTTTAGTCACTAACCCATGCAGTCAGTGAGACACATTTAATCACTCACTCATACAGTCAGTCATGCACCTACTAAATCCTTCGTCCAGACACTTACACATCCACTCATTCTTCAATATGTAAGACATATTTAAACTTTATAGAAACAAAAAATCACTGGATGTTGTTATCAGTGATGTCATCAGTGATGTCATTTGAGATGTCATCAGTGATGTCACTGACCATGTCATGAATGATGTAATATGTGACATCATCAGCAGTGGATTGCGGGTGCGCGATATATAGTTAGTGCAACTAACTATATATGGAATTTCAATGGTTTTGTGTGAGTAAAATAAGGTTTAGTAAATGCTAATTCCTAACTATATATGGTCTATAACCTATGGTTTTTTCAGTGAATATATATATATATTACCTACTGGCGATAGCCAGTAGGTATATATAGTTAGGATTGTTTTCCATAGGGAAATTGCAACATTCTATTGGGAATAACTTTAGCGCCGGTTGAGGAATCTGCCTCAAGTTTTCCTCAAATTTGCCTCGTGGCTCTCCGCTCCTTCCCTGAAAGTTTGGGGGGGATTCGTCAATCAGGGGCCGAGATAAAAGGGGGGGTCCCAAAACGTGTTTTCCCCATGTTAATTTCCATAGGGCGGTTGGACTCACTTTTAGCCCGAACGGCTGAATGGATTTCCACCAAACTTGGCACAATTGTAGGGACTGGTACCCCTATGTGCCTTTGCTATGTCTCAAGATATATGCTCCAGTGGTTTTTACGAAAATTAACTTTGAAAAAATATATATTGGGCTACATTGGGCTATATATATGTTAGAGCCCAAATGTAGCCCAAAGATGGCCACCAGAGACAAAAAAAACAAATGTAGCCCAAATATCAGCCAGAAAAAAGGGGGGTCCCAAAACGCGTTTTTCCAATGCAATTTTCCATAGGGCGGTTGGACTCACTTTTAGCTCGAACGGCTGAATGGATTTCCACGAAACTTGGCAAAATTGTAGATATTGTTTGCCCGATGTGCCTTTGCTAGGTCTCAATATATGTGCTGCAGTGGATTTTGATAAATTAATGTTCAAAAATATATATATATCTGTAACAGCGCTCCGGTTAGCGCCCCGGTTTGCGTACCTGACGCGTAACAGAACTTCGCGAAGCGAAGCTGATTGGCTCTCCGGTGTCTGTCAACATTCTAAACAGTCCGGAGCGGCCACCATCTTGTCTCTCGGTAGGATCGAGAGACAAGAGGTGAAGAAAAACGAAGGGGGAAATTAATGCAAGGGGGCAAGGTAGACCCCTCCTGACCCCCTAGGATTGATAAGGGGGCTATTAAAGGGTCCCGCGGGGCAAAAAAAAAAAAAAAAAATCAGTTTTTTCGGGGTAGAGGCGCTACCCGGTACGCGAACCGGGTAGCTAACCGGTAGCGTAACGGGAGTCCGCCATCTTGTGTTTCGGTGAAATGTAATCACAAGATGGAGGAAAAACAATGTGGGAAATGTGTATAAGGGGGCACGGGAGACGTATCCTGACCCCCTAGGTTTTCTGAGGGTGGCTGAGGAGGCCCATATGTGCGAAAAAAAAACCACATTTTTTTTTATTTTTCGCGCGGTTAGCGTCCGGTGCGCGATCCGGGTAGCGCTCCGGAAAGCGTAAATCATGAAAATTAGTAAAAAAAAAGTTACATTTAAAATTTGTTTAGAGTGATCATAGTTAGGGTAGCTCTGAGAAGAGCTTTTGGGTATGTGGTAGATTTAGGTACTTATAAGTAGGTACCAATACATAGTCTTAAATTCAGGATGAAAACTCTGTTCCCCTCATCTGGGAAATGAACTCCATCTCCTCTGTAGATATCTTGCATGTAGTAACGCAAGTTATTGTTGTAGATGGAGCCCATTCCATGGTCTCTCATGTAAGCTGAAACAGACTTATTTACATGCTTCCTCGATTTCTCAATTTGTGAACAAATTTGGTTGGACCACCTCCATTTCTGTCTTTGGCATATATTTGAATATACCAAGGCAGTTTGAGGAAAAAGTGCCATCAATTGCTCAAAGGTGTCCTTTAAAAGCATTTCCAGACCTACCCCAGTCAAAGTGCCCAAGTCATTTCCTCCACAGTGCACAATTAACAGGTCAGGTTTTGGCAAATGCAAAAAGGTTTTCACCAATGGTATCAATTGGTGACATCTTAATCCTCTGTGGCCAATCCAGTTGATTTCCACATTTTGTAAATTGAGGTTGTGTAAATTTCTGTTATCAGCATACCTTTGAGCCCAGTGAATGTAACTATGTCCAACAATCCAGACAGAAAACATGGTGAGAGGAGGTTCTGCTGCAGTCAGATGAAGTGTGGGTATGAAATGGCAGTTGAAACAGTAGGAGTTTGTAATGAAAAAAACTGTGGAGTTTCTGTGCTAATGATTCAGTAGCAGTGATTAGTGGATTTTGATTGCTGAAAACAGAAAGTTAGGGTGCATGGATGAGTTCTTTGAAAGATGTAATTTGAATGGTCAAGAAAAAATCATTTTATGAAAGATTGCACTGGATACGCAGGTGTACTGAGAGTTCAGAGTTCAATTGAAACATTGTTGTGTGAACTTGTAAACATGAGAGGTGTTTCAGGAGGTGGTAGCTATGGAAAAAAGGCAGAAAGGGCAGAGGGGGGAAGGGTGTTGATTTGAAAAAATTGAGGGAAGAGTTTTGATTGGGTGACATGAGAGATATGTGTGATGAATTACAGCATTTCTGTGCCTTTGTTGGTTGCAGCCTCTAGAGTGCATACCCTTTGCTCTGCTAAAGAAAAATTGGTGTGTGTCTGAGACTGTTTTGAAACTCAAAAAGTATTTGCTAAGGTGAGAAAAGATTCATTTAATTTAGATAGAGAATAGTATGCTTTAGGGAGAAAATTATGAAGAAAGTTGTGTATTTAAAATGTTGCTTTGTGTCAAGTGTTTTACAAATAGATTTTGTTTCTTTGAGTTACATAGCCATGTTAAAAGTGATGCAAAAATGGTGCAAGGGCCTTAAAAATACGCTTTCATGTGTGTTAGGGCATTTTAAGTCACTTCCCCATGAATCTGGGTGAATAATTTGTTTACTTGATGTGTTTAAAAACGTTTCTTGAAGTCAATTAGGTTTCTTGATATGTACTGCTAGAGTTTCATAGGCTGCTTGGGGTATATTTACAAGGCCTTTGAGTCACTTTAACGTTATTTTCCCCATTTTAATTTAAGTCATTTCCCCGTGGTGCAAGGTCCTTGTAAATACGCCCCCATGTGTGCTTGGCAAATTTAAGTACTGACAGGGTGTGCTTGTACATAGGAGCTGTGTTGTGTTTTCAAATTATGACCAGAAAATCGTTTTTTTTTAAAAGAAATGCTTTTTACATTTATGAGAAGGTCAATATGGTGTATGCTTCTTTAAATAAATATTTCATTTTCCACCATGAGTATGGGAGAATAATTTCATTGTTTGCCGGTTTAAAAACACGTTTCTTGAAGTCATTAAGGTTTCACAATATGTTCTGCAAGAGTTTCATAGTCAACATGGGGGCAAATTTACAAAGCTTATGAGCCACATTCACGTCTTTTTCCCCATGTTAAAAGTGACTTTAAAGGTGGTGCAAGGTCCTTGTAAATAAGCCCTCATGAGTGCTTGGTAAATTTAAGTCATTTCTCTGTGGTGCAAGGCTCTTGTAAATACGCCCCCATGTGTGCTTGGCAAATTTAAATACGGCTAGGGTGTACTTGTACATAGGAGTTGTGCTGTGTTTTCAAATTATGACATGAAAATGGTTCATAAAGAAAAGGAATGCTTTTTACATTTATGACAATGACAAAAAGGTGTCTGCTTCTTTAAATAAATATATCACTTCTCACCATTAATCTGGGAGAATAATTTACTTGTTTGTTGGTTAAAAAATCGTTACTTTAAGACATTTAGGTTTCACAATATGTACTGCTAGAGTTTCATAGTCACTATGATGATAATGATATACATTTAGAACTGTGTAGGAGGCATGGAGAAACTGAGGCTTCTGTAAGTGTCAAGGGAGGTGAGTAATGTACATTGCTCTGTTGCATACAGTCCTCACCTTATGCGTACTCTTGGATATGCTAGACTACATCTGCACAATGAGATACCTAAGCTGAGGAAACACAGGTGATGTGATTGTGAAATGAGCAAAAATATTTGCACGTTTTTCAAATATATCACCTGTGTTTCCTAACATTACGAATCACATTTTGCAGATGAGGTTTAGGCCTGTCTAGGGAGACAGAGGAGGTCTGGCCTTTGTTCAAGAGTGCAGTGGACATGACTCACTTTGTTGGTAGGCCTGCACATGTATTATCTCCTCTGTACTCTTCAACAAGCCTAAATTTCATCTGCAACCCTGAGTAGGCCTCACCTCAAACAAACCTTTGGATAGGCCACACCTTATCGGCATCCTGAATCAATCATTTAAAATGTTAGGGGCAGATTTATGATGGCCGTGCGCCTCTTTTGCGCCACCGTTGCGTCACTTTTGTGACGCAGCAGCGGTGCAAAAGATGCACCTTGTTGCAAGATAGGCCTCACTTCATCTGCAACAAGATACCGTCAGTTTAAACTGTATACATTTAGGACTGTGTAGGGGGCATGGAGAAGCTGAATCTTCTGTAAGTGTCAAAGTTGTTGCATACAGTCCTCACCTTCTGCGTACTCTTTGATATGCTAGACTACATCTGCACAATGAGATACCTAAGCAAAGGAAACACAAGTGATGTGATTGTGAAATGAGTCAAAAAAATTGCACGTTTTTCAATTACATCACCTGTGTTTCCTAACATTACGAATCACATTGTGCAGATGAGGTTTAGGCCTGTCCAGGGAGACAGAGGAGGTCTGGCCTTTGTTCAAGAGTGCAGTGGACATGACGCACTTAACTGGTAGGCCTGCACATGTACTATCTCCTCTGTACTCTTCAACAAGCCTAAATTTCATCTGTAACCTTGAGTAGGCCTCACCTCAAACAAACCTCTGGATAGGCCACACCTTATCGGCATCCTGAATCATTCATTTAAAATGTTAGGGGCAGATTTATGATGGCTGTGCACCTCTTTTGCGCCGCTGTTGCGTCACTTTTGTGACGCAGCAGCGGTGCAAAAGATGCACCATGTTGCAAGATAGGCCTCACTTCATCTGCAACAAGATACCGTCAGTTTAAACTGTATACATTTAGGACTGTGTAGGGGGCATGGAGAAGCTGAGGCTTCTGTAAGTGTCAAAGTTGTTGCATACAGTGCTCACCTTCTGCGTACTCTTTCATATGCTAGACTACATCTGCACAATGAGATACCTAAGCAAAGGAAACACAAGTGATGTGATTGTGAAATGAGCAAAAAAAATTGCACGTTTTTCAATTACATCACCTGTGTTTCCTAACATTACGAATCACATTGTGCAGATGAGGTTTAGGCCTGTCCAGGGAGACAGAGGAGGTCTGGCCTTTGTTCAAGAGTGCAGTGGACATGACTCACTTCATTGGTAGGCCTGCACATGTATTATCTCCTCTGTACTCTTCAACAAGCCTAAATTTCATCTGTAACCCTGAGTAGGCCTCACCTCAAACAAACCTCTGGATAGGCCACACCTTATTGGCATCCTGAACCAATCATTTAAAATGTTAGGGGCAGATTTATGATGGCCGTGCGCCTCTTTTGCGCCGCTGTGCGTCACTTTTGTGACGCAGCGGTGGCGCAAAAGATGCGCTATGTTGCGACATATTTACAACTTGATGCATCTAGGCAGATGTGTCACGCTGTAAAGTCCTGCGCCACATGAAACCTGCGTCAGGTTTCATGTGGGCGTTTTGTTGCAGGTTGGGCATTCACTTGCATGAAAGCCCTGTAAAACTAACACAGTGAAATTTACAAGATTTCACTGAGTCAGCTTTATGGCATTGTTGAATCAAATCCTTACGCCTGTTTGAAACAGGCATAAGGAGTGACGCACCATGCAATGTGTGGCTTGCCCCTGTGCATTGCAGTAGTCATGTCGCGCTTACAACGTGATTCCTGCAATGCGCCGCTTTTGCGGCACAGATGCGTGACGCATCTGTGCTGTTTTTGCCCCATGGTGCTCCACATTGTAAATGCGGCACACCATGGGTGGCAGAGCAGCGGCGCACGTTAACTGGTGCATCCCTGGGGATGCGCCAGTTAACATAAATCTGCCCCTTTACATTTAAGTATGAGCAGGGGACACAGAGTTGGTGAGGCTTATCCAAGGTTAGGAAGAGATGAGTCCTGTTCACTGAAAACTTGGACATAGGCCTCACCTCCTCAGCATCGCTGGACATGGCTAAATTATATCTGCAAAATGTTACTCTTGTTAAACAATTTTACTATTATAGTCTATGAGATTTGTCTCTTACTCTGCAACATCTCATTGTTGTTCTCTTTCTTTAAAGATAACGACAACATCAACCATGAGTGATAATGAGCAATCTGTTGATCTCGATCTTATCATTGAACTTGTCATTGAAACGTCAGTGGAAGTAGATCCCTTGGATGATTTATATCCTGTGGATGATGAAGAATATGATGACGATGCTGATTTGTCAGAATTGTATGACATAGGGTGGGCAGCTGACCTGCTCGAGCCTATTAACCTATAAAGACTTTTAAAAATAAATTTAAGTTACTGGAAATGAAAAGTAACCATGTTAACCGTTTCATTTAAAATTAAATACAACTTGAAAAACAGCTTGTGTGAAGTGTCTTTAATGAAATAGTGAAATAGGCTAATAAAATTATTTCAGATTCACATATAAAAGAGCACAGGTCAAATGCAGAAGCATTCCATTTCTTTGCTACTATTTGTGAGTTTTAAATTTGTCAATGCACTAAAAATTATTGTATGTAGAATTGACAACTAGTGTGTTAATTTTTTGACGACTGTTATTGATTTACTGTTTGGTAATAGTGGTTAATAACATTTTTTATTATATTTTACCACAGATTGAACTGCAGATCATTTGAAAATTAAAGCATGCCTTCGAGGCAAAGAAAGAGAAAGGCTACAAAACGTCAAACACAGCAGCTTACTACATGCCTGCAGCAGTCCTCTACAATAAAAACTCGTCAAGTCACCAAGAAAGCTCCGGGTAAGACAACGAAATCTTTCCTAAGAAACATTTCCAGAAAAAAAACATATCACTACAGAACATGTTTTAGTCCAGAAGAAGAGAGCCAATTTAAACGGAAAGGAAAGGCCACTCAAAAATGTTACTGCTAGAGCAGGAGATAACTCTGTGCATGGTAGTAGAAGGAAAACCAGTTTAGGGACATTCGTAGACGAATGTTCCGCAACAGGATAATTGGCAAATTGTTAAAAAATATTAAGAAAGGTCAACAGAAAGTGGCTTTTTATAAAAGAAAGAAAAATGTTGAGAAAATTATTGATCAGGCATTCGAAATTAAGCGAAAGTTATTTATTTTGATAATCAATAGAATTAGGAAACTAAACAAGGCAATTTATGATTTCAAATCAAATAGTAGATGGAAGAGAACAGTTAATCGTAGTAATTTTTGTGAAGTTTTTTCAGGAGAATGGATGCATAGTTCAAGTTGTGAGGCATTTTTTAATGAGGAGAGTTATTTCCAGGATAATGATTTGGTGCATGCAGTTGACACCAGTGGTCGAGCATATGAGGTGAAAGATGGTTGTCCGGTTGAAAAAGAAAAACTTGTGTCAACAGAGGCAGAAGAAGTGTTAGGTGATGAAGTTTTAGGGAGACGTCCTAAGGGTCTAGTGTACACCTGGAAGTGTAGTAGTATTTGCAGTGTGCGACAGGATTCCATCAATTTGCTTTGTGATTTTGTACGGACATTTAATAAGAAAAGTTTAAAACAGAAAATGAAGTTGTTGCAGGAATTAGATCCATGCAGAGTGAGAGAATTGACAGGTTTACATGTTCATTCACTGGCTTGTCTTTCCAGGAGAGTATGCCAGAGTGTTTTTCATCATTTCAGGATGCTAGCAGTCCATCATAATAAAGTGAGGAAATTAGTGAGAATGTTGTATTTTGCTAAGAGCCCAGCAATTAAGCTTAAACAATTAAGCAGTGCTCTTTTGCATGGTTCTGAAGTAGATGTGAAGAATATTTGTGAAGAAATTGAGTTTTGTTACTTTGCAAGTAAAGAGGAGAATGTTGAAATTGACCCAGAAGAAGAAGGTAATGTGGAAGAGAGTGTACAGATTTCCAGTAAAGATAATTTTCAGAAGGAAATTGCGACGTTTCAGGTGAAATCAAGTGAGAGGCCTAATTTCACTTGTGTGTGTTGTCGACGCACTTATTATAAGAATCAGACTAAGTTAGTGGATTTATATGCAAAAAGTGAAAGGGAAAATAATAGTGAATGGAAGGATTTCGCAACATACTTGATGGTAGAAAATTGTTTTGATTTGGGATCGGATCAACGTGTGTGTACTTATTGTTGTAACAAATTAAATCAAAACCGGATGTCTGCTAGAGCGGTTCATAATAATCTGGAATTGGTTGACATTCCTTCTGAATTGAAGGATTTAAATACTTATGAATCTATTTTGATTCAAAGTGTCCATCCCTTTCAGGCTATTGTACGAATGGAGCCAAAGAGAGGGTAATTGCCTCCACCAGATTTACAGAGAGGATTAAAGAGAAGAGTTGTTTATTTGCCTCTAGATTTGAAGAAAAACATTAATACAATTGGAGTAGAGAAAGTGGAAGAGGAACCTCTGGTTATCTTAGTTAATGGGGTTCCGACAAAGAGTAAGAAAATCTGGCAAGATTTAGTGGATGTTAGGAAAGTCAAAAAGGCAACATTGTATTTGATGAAAAACAATAAGCACTTCAAGAATGTATGTGTTGCAGAAGAGGAAGTAAGTGAAGAAGAGGACAGCGATTTGTGTGCTGGACAAATTGAGAAAGTAGAAGCCTCTAAAAATGAAGAAATATATGAACATTATAGTGTTCATCCTTTGCATTCCAAGGAACTCATGGGGAATGCTATTGAGTTGTTTCAAATGAAACAAGCCAAAGGGAGTCCCATTAGTGTTTGGAAGGAAAGTTTGGAAGCTTGGTGTTTCCCACAGCTATTTCCAACAGGTCAAGGAGGAAGATATGATGAGCGACCTGATCAAATTCCTGCTTCTGAATACCGGACTTTACGATTGTATGCAGAAGATCCTAGGTTTCGTCAATGCAGTCCCTATTTGTTTCATCTACTGTTTGAAATTGATCTGTCTGGACTGTTATATGCAGTGAACCACATCTTGAAAAGTGGTGTACAGATGCAAAATATCTCGGCAAGGGACTTTATGGATAAAGTCAATGTGCAAGACAGTATTTTGGATTCTCACCTGATTAATCTCATGGCATGTCAGCGTGGTACTAATGAGTACTGGTACCATCGTCATCGTGATTTAAAATGTATGTTGAGGAACTTAGGAACTCCCACATGGTTCCTCACTCTCTGCTGTGCCGAGTATGGCTGGGAAGACTTACTTGAATTTCTACGAGAGGCAAATGGAAACATTGAAAATATCGAATTCAAGACACCCGGAGAACTGTGCTCTTTGGATCCAGTGAATGTATGCAGGTACTTCAATCATAGATTTGAAGCTATGATGTCTTTCATCATGAACAAGAGAAATCCACCTCTTGGAGAGGTGTTGGATTTCTTCTGGAGAAAGGAGTATCAAGCAAGGGGTGCTCCTCATATACATATGCTGCTATGGATCAAAGATGCACCCAAATTTGGAACAGATCCGGATGACTTAGTGATGAGTTTCATAGAACAGTATTCTACATGTGCAAAGACAAAGGAAGACAAAAGCCTAAGAGAACAAGTTTTACGCTTTCAAAGCCATCGTTGTGGAAAGTACTGTCGTCGTAAATTCAGAAACAAAGACAAGTTCTACACAAAATGTCGTTTCGGCTTTCCACGACCGGTGATTTCTAAAGGAAGAGTGAACAGTTTGATGTCTTCGCTGCGACATAATGTGACGAGGAAATCACCCAAAAATACATACAATTTGAAAAGAAACGAAGAGTCCAAGTACATCAACGACTACAACCCAGTGATTTTGTCCATGTGGAATGCTAACATGGATATACAGTTTGTGGCTGATAACTGTATGGCTGTGGCTCGGTATGTGACATCTTACATCACAAAAAAAGAAAAGACAGAATTGAAGGATATGTGGGAGGACATTTCCCATGAAAAGAGCCTCAGTAAGAAGTTGTACAGTTTCAGTCTGAAGATGTTGTCGCATCGAGAAATCGGAGCTTACGAATGTTCTGACCGGTTATCTTCAGCAAGTCTCCATGCCAAATCTAGGAGTATCATTTGGGCGAGTCTTGGTCTTGATGCAACGCGTAATTGAGTTCTGAAACCTGTATGGGAAATTGAGTATTTGGCGGAAAAGGAGCCAAACAGTACAGATATTTTGAAGACCAACATGTTGGATACATATTATCCAAATAGAAGCAGTCACCTCGAGAATGTTTGTCTGTATGAGGTTCTACAAAATTACATATTCAAGAGGAACATCAAAGAAGATATTGATATAGGAGTGTATGCTGTAATTGGAAGTGAGGGATGTCTGGTCAAGCAAAGAAAATGCCAATTGGTAAATCATCGAAAATTGAGTGGCAAATCTCCTGAAAGAAAGGAGTTTTTCTATTTAGCTCTTTTGCAACTTTTCAAGCCTTGGCGTGCAGAAGAGGAACTGCTTGGAGATTTCCTCTGTTACGAAGACTCTTTCAATGCAGCCAAGGAGACCATAGAATGTCCTGTTTTTCCAAAATATCTAGAAATGTTGAATGCGGAAATCGAGCAGGAAGCAACAATTGCAGCCGAGATTGCTAGAGACAGTTCTCAGGACAGTCAGAGTTCTGTTTCATTGAGTCAGGATCCACTAGGAGGACCAATTATCGAAAATGAAGCTGCCACTGCAATGATTGAAGTGGAAAGAGCCATGGCACATGCTCAGGAGGATGCGGTTAACTTAGAAGATTTTGAAAGACAACTCAACGTTGAGCAGAGGATAATATATGACGAAGTTGCCAACCAAATTGATCATGGATTAAGTCATGAGAAGAAAGAGTGCTCATGTACGTCGTTGAAGCCTGTCCGACTGTACGTGAGTGGAGAAGCAGGAACTGGAAATTAACTAAAGCAATTTCATGTTATTTGCAGAAAAGGACTGAGTCATCGCTGTCTTGTGTTGTCACCGCTCCAACTGGACTGGCAGCACATAACATTAAAGGTATTACTTTGCATCATCTACTGATGCTGCCAGTGGAGCATGATAACAAATTACAATACCACAAGTTATTTGGAGATGCTTGTTGTGAAGTTTCAAGAGTTTTGAGGAAAATGAAACTTCTTATCATTGACGAAGTAAGCATGGTTTCCAATGTCATGCTTGCCTTTGTGCATTTGAGAATGCAAGAAGTTCTTAAAACAGAGTATTATGTGTTATTTGGTGGCAAACACATCATTGTTTTCGGTAATCTTCTGCAGCTGACGCCAGTGAAAGGACAACCAGTGTTTAAACTACTTACACATGAAGATACCAGTAAGTGCCTAGGGAGCATTGGCAACGTTAATATATGGTTAAACTTCAATTATGCTGAACTGCGTGAAAATATGCGTCAAGCGAAGGATGAAGATTATAAGAATATTCTACAAGATGTTAGAATCGGAAAAGTGACGAGCATGGGAAAGAAGGTTTACATGCACGATTACTGTCAAATTTGTATCCAGAAGAAGACGTTCTGCCAGAGAATATTTTTCGGAAAATTACTGAGAAGAAATCTGGAATATGGTGGATGCCAACTCTTGCAGAATGTGCCATCTTCAACAACAAAATGTTGAATTTAGAAAACCAAGAGATTGTGAAACTGGAAGCTATTGACAGAATAGAGCATATGGGAGCAACAATTATTTTGTCTGAGAATTTGAAATCTAAATTGGATTCATTAGAGAAGACTATATCTAAAACGGCTGGTTTTGAAAAGACTCTGAATGTGTGCTTAAATTATTATCATTTTGAGAAGGAATTTACATGTTGAAAGAGGTCTGGTAAATGGATCAATGGGTAATGTTGTTGATTTTGAGAAATACAGAAATAGAGATGGAATTGAATTTTTAAAAATTAAATTTGATGGCATTGAGGAAGTGCAGCTAATTGGTCGTTGCTCTGCTAGGTTTTTGCTTGTAAAAGACTTATATGTTCGCCGTAAGCAGTTTCCTGTTTGCTTGGCATATGCGGTGACAATCCATAAATCGCAAGGTTTAAGTGTAGACAGTGCATTGGTGAATATTGGCAGTTCTGTGTTCAAGGAGGGTATGGCATATGTGGCATTGTCACGAGTCAGAACTTTATCAGGATTGTACTTGATTGAGTGTGATGTCACAAACATTTGTGCGGATCTAGATTGTGTTAAGGAATACAATAGGTTAAGAAGAGAGTATGCGACAGATTTGCCTCAATATCCTTTGTTTGAAAAACGTGTGGTATGCCAGAAACGAAGAAATGTGACCAATAGTAGGGAGGTTGTAGCAAAAAGATGAAAAGTCGATGAACTCGAAATTAAAAGCAGAAAGAAAATGGATTCTGTTGAAGATGTTGTTGGTTTTCAATTTGAAAATAGTTCTGGTGTCAACTGCTATGCTAATGTAGTGGTTAATGTTGTCTTTTCTCTAGAAACTTTAAAAGAACAGATTGTGATCAATTCGGATCAAAGTTTTTGCAGTTTATTGAATTCTGTGTTAGAGAAATGTAGCACTGATAGAACAAAAATAGAAAGTGTGTCTGAAATTCGAAATCTGTTAGACAAATGTTCAGGTCAAACGCAATTCTCTCAAAATATTCAGCAAGATTGTTAGGAGTTTTTAATGTATATGCTTAATGTATTGCAAGATGAAGGTGTAGATGTAGATCATCTGTTCGGCCTTTCTTATCAATGGCAGCATGACTGCGAGAACTGTAGGGTATCAAGTACTACTAGTGTAAACTCAGAAAGATTTATATATTTAACTCTGCCAGACAGTAAATCAGTGTCCTTTAATAAGCTAGTAAAAGCAGCCGATCAAAACATGGAGTGTAGCCAATGTAAGTCTGCAATGCTGTCCACATTATTTATAAGACGTTATGGCCAGTATGTCATTTTAATGTTCCAACGATGTAGGCCTGATGGAACAAAATTGACAACTTTAATTAAAAATTTTGTGGCTTCGCAGTTGTCAATATCATGAAGGACTTTTGTAACTGCAGCAATTATATATCATGACGGTCCTTCAACAACATCAGGACATTACACAGCTTATTTGAAGTCTGGAAATGGCTGGTCATTCTGCAATGATTCTGTTTTAACTTTGAAAAAAAGATTGCCTTTTGACCTTAAAAATTCTTACCTGGTATTTTTACAACCAAAATTTTAGGGAAGGAATCTCGGGATTTGCTCTGAGGAATTTCAAGAGGTTCTAATGGCTCCTACACTATTTGGCCTTGAGGATAAGTGTAGTACAGAGTGAAAAGTTAATGTGGAAAATGAGTGAGCAAGAAGGGTGAGATATTACTAGTACAGGATTGTGAAAGTGATCTTGGACGTTTTCTTTCTGAAAGTTGTGGAAAAAGAAAATGACGGGATTTGCTTAGAAGAATTCCAAGAGTTATAAATGGCTCTTACACTATTTGGCCTTGAGGAGAAGTGCGGTAGAGAGCGAGAAGTCATTTATTGTATGTAACATATTTGTCAAAACGATGGAGCTTTTCTTTCAGAAAGTGGAGGGCAGAAAATAATAACAGCACAACAGAGTATAAGCTGTTCATAGGACATCCTTCGACGTCATGGAAAGTAAGTTACTTTTGAGGAGTTCTGATTTCTGATTGGTTATGTTATATGGGTTTTTTAAACACAATCATTTTGATTGTGTTTTTTTCCCCCGCTGTTATATGATGAATACCTTCAACTCACTGTTTTTAGAGAAATTTGATATATTCTGAGAACAGCAAAAATAAACCATTTAACATGTATAATTAATTCTGTACTTTGTATAGTGAATTTTAATTTGTACTCGTCTTGTCTCATACTCACTCGTCTTTTACTACCTTCTATCAATCCTCTTTACATACTCACATTGCCTTTTGTTTTATTCTCTTTCACCCTTGTTCTCTAACTCCACTTATCTTTCAACCTTTGTTTTCCTATTCCAACTCTGCTTTTTTCTTTTTTCCCTTGCACCATTTTCCAGCTTTTAGACCTTCTGCTTCGCTTCTCTTTTCCACCTTTCCTCCCTTTGTTTTCTAAATTAAATATTTTTGGGTTCTCCTTTTTTGGTGCAATCAGTTAGTATAACTCACCCTCACTCATTTATCTTTCTTTGTTGCCTCCTTCCACTCCTTTTCTCAGTCCCTCTGTTCTCATAGTTCCTCACTCCTGTTCACTCACTCCGTCTCTATTACTCTCACTGTCTCTGACTCATCACTCTTTCACTACTTGTTCATTATGCTTTCTCCCTGTAGTTCAAGCACACTATGTTATTTACATTTCTTTGCTGTTTCAATTATTCCTTTTCTGTCACTTCTTCTCTTCTGCTTTCTGTTTTTTCTCTCTGTTATTCCACATGTTTTAACCTTAGTCACTGTCATACATCTTGTTTTATTCCTATTTACTTTCGCTCACTATTTTCTTAACACTTTCCCTCAGGGTTGTTCTTTTAGTCCGGTTCTATCCCTACCTCTCATTCCACATCCTTTACTGTTTTTCTTCTTAATTTGAACATTCACTCACATTCTCCAAAAAACTCTTGTTTATTATTCTTCTACTCTCCTTTTTTTCTTTCACTTCCTTATCTATTTTTTTTTCTCAATTATACCCTCTTACATCTTTTCTTTGGTAAATAGATCTATTAAACAGTATCTCTGTGTTACTCCCTCTAGCTGTCTTTCTTTTAACATTACTCTCTGTTTCCTTCCCTTATACTCACTCTTCCTTTTTAAAAAAAAAAAAATAATTCTGTTTCGCTTCCGGTTCGCATACCGGCGCGCGAACAGGGAAGCGAATCAAAAGACATAGAGGTTGCCAGAGTGCTAAACATTCTAGCAATTTTTTATAAATGGGAGGTAGTACTGAAAAGAACTTTTTTTATTGTTTTTGTTGTTTTATATTTTTTTTATTATTTTTCTGAACAATTTTTTTACTTTTTTTGTATTTTTTGAACGGTTTTATATTTTTTTTGTTTTTTTTGGGGGGGAACGAAAATCATTCAGTATAAAGGGCTCAACAGGAGCAACAAAAAAAAAAGATAATTTACTTTCTGGGGCGTTTTGGACATTTATGATTTTCAATAGCTGTGTTTATAAGATTTATGCTACTCTCCCTATAGCAAATTAATTTGCCGCAAAAAATGCAGACTTGCTTCACGACCCCAAAATTCATCTGAATGTTTGGGACCGTCTCCCTCGCCTCTTGTCCCGTCACTGCCTGATCAGTTGATGTACTGGCCACAGGAGGGGGATTATCCTGCAGGTCACGTACCTGCGCAGCACTATAATTTATAGGGTGCCACCTCTCCATGTGCCGATGCATGGTGTAATTGCCATAGCTGTACTTCTTATCAGTCCCTCTGGACAGATCTTTTTTACAGATGAGACAGGTAACGTAGCGGGCATTTACTTTTTTTTGGCCCCGGGGAAATGTGTAAAATTGCCAGATGTAATTTTCTTTCACATGGCACCTCCTTGACTCTTCAGGCAAAAACTGTATCCTCCCTTGCTCCTCTTCCTCTTCTTCCTCTTCTTCCTCCTCTTGATTAAGGAGGACCTGAGGAGGTGGTCCTTCCTTCCTAGGAGGTGGTGGTGGTGGTGGTGGGGGTGCACCAGCTGCAGCTACTAATGAAGCCATTTCTTACTAATCAAAATAGGTCTTCCTCTCACAAAGTTGAAAGTCAGAGTGAGAAAAAAGGTGGGGGCTTTCATCATTTGGGAAAAAAAAATGTTCTAAACCAATGAAAAGTGTTATTTTTAGGTCACATGACCTAGCCTTACATCATTAGGAAACCAAAAGTGAAATGAACCAATGAAAAGTTTTATTAACAAGTCACATGACCTGTTACGCTTACGTTACGCGATCCGCGCCGCGCCCCGGATCGCTTCTGGGGAGCTGCGCTTCGCGCCTCGGTTCGCGCTCCGGAGCACTTCCGGGTGCGCTAACGCGGCGCATCATAAGACGCATTACGCGACAACGCGATACGTCGCGCTTACCGACGCGTCACGATGTTGTTTTCTAATGCGGCAGTTGCGCAAACGGAACGTTTACCGGTTCGCGGACCGGGTCGCGGCACCAAATTGAGCTAACGGGAAGCTACCCGGTGCGCGGACCGGTAGCGAAACAAAAAAAAATAAAAAAAATATATAAACATAAAAAAATTGTATTCAAAACATATAAAATATATTTTTCGATTTAAAGAAGAATACATTTTAAAGCTTTTGATATTTGCTATTAAAAAACCATTGAAATTCACTGAAAAAACCATAGGTTATAGACCATATATAGTTAGGAATTAGCATTTACAAAACCTTGAAAATTCACTGAAAAAACCATGGGTTATACACCATATATAGTTAGGAATTAGCATTTACAAAACCTTATTTTACTCACACAAAACCATTGAAATTCGCATATATAGTTAGTTGCACTAACTATATATCGCGCACCCGCAATCCACTGCTGATCATGTCACATATTACATCATTCATGACATGGTCAGTGACATCACTGATGACATCACTGATGACATCTCAAATGACATCACTTATGACATCTCAAATGACATCACTGATGACATCACTGATGACATCTCATTTGACATTACTGATCACATCACTGATGACATCATTCATGTGATAATACGATGAACCTCTTCAGACTCTAATATAACCTTAGATACACTCAGTGCAAACAGACACTCACAGACTGTCACTCATCCATGGAGTTACTCACACACCTAGTCAGTCATGCAAAGAATCAATCACACCTCCATTTTCTCAACTATACAGTTATACACACCTTACTTATTCAAACATATACTAACACATATTTACTCTCTTATACAATCCCGGATACAAGTTCACAATGATCCATACAGCCACTCACACATTCACTGGCTCTTATGCACAGTTATTTATATATGTCAACTCTCACATGTACTGTGTTTTACATATGTACTTACTTTGACATGTAGCACTGAGATATCCATTCACTCACCAATACACTCATGCACACAGTCAACCGCCCATACAGCTGTTTCCACATGCACTTTTGAACCCATACATCTAGTGAATCAACTGCTCACACATCTATGCACAGAGTCATACACCTCCCAGCCACCCACACACACACTCAGTCTCCCATACAAATACTTGGGCAACCAATCAATAACCCAAACAGTTACTCATATAGCTACTGATCAACACATGCAGCAGTTTACAGAACAACAGACATAATGATGCACAAATTAAGACAGTTTAGTCACTAACCCATGCACTCAGTTAGACACATTTAATCACTCACTCATACAGTCAGTCATGCACCTACTAAATCCTTCATCCAGACACTTATACATCCACTCATTCTTCAATATGTAAGACATATTTTAACTTTACAGAAACATACAGTCACTGGATGTTGTCATCAGTGATGTCATCAGTGATGTCATTTGAGATGTCATCAGTGATGTCATCAGTGATGTCATTTGAGATGTCATCAGTGTTGTCATCAGTGATGTCACTGACCATGTCATGAATGATGTAATATGTGACATGATCAGCAGTGGATTGCGGGTGCGCGATATATATATATATCTGTGGCCCACTGGAGGGTTTAAAACATTTATAAACATTGGGAGCAGGAAAGACTTGTGAAAACCGGGACCCCACCGATGGGGAAGAATCGGCACTATGTATCCCAGCATGCCACTCACTGGAGAGTGCATGCCAACAAAGGAGAAAAGGTCATGGTGCATTCCAGGTTTTCGCTACCTCCCATCCTAAGATTAAGGTGCCAGGTGCACCGAAACGCGTCAGGAAAGTAATTATTTCAGACTCTTGTTTCCGGTTTCATGAATAAAAGGCTCTTGTTGAACCACCCTCTGTCTGGAGTGCGTCCTCGAAGCTTGGAGGCTTTTTTGGTGATGTTTATGCACGGCTGCTCCAGCCGTGGAGGATCGCACCGCCTGGTGAACTTGAAAAGGTCTGTGCGCTGCGAACTGAATTGCAGTGTTTTCAACAGTGCGGAGGTGATTAAAATTGGGGAACTGGAAAAGAGATCTGTGGCCCACTGGAGGGTTTAAAACATTTATAAACATTGGGAGCAGGAAAGACTTGTGAAAACCGGGACCCCACCGATGGGGAAGAATCGGCACTATGTATCCCAGTATGCCACTCACTGGAGAGTGCATGCCAACAAAGGAGAAAAGGTCATGGTGCATTCCAGGTTTTCGCTACCTCCCATCCTAAGATTAAGGTGCCAGGTGCACCGAAACGCGTCAGGAAAGTAATTATTTCAGACTCACTTAAAAAACCATAGGTTTCAGGCCTTATATAGTATTTAAAAAACCATTGAAATTGCTCCTATATAGTTAGTTGTACTAACTATATTTCGCGCACCCGCAATCCAATGCTGATGATGTCACATATTACATCATTCATGACATGGCAAGTGACATCACTGATGACATCTCAAATGACATCACTGATGACATCACTGATGACATCACTGATGACATCTCATTTGACATCACTGATGACATCACTGATGACATCATCCAGTGACTGTGTGTTTCTGTCACGAATACGCTCCACAGGATACGGCTGTAGCTCAAAGGGGTCCACCTCCCAATGTTACCAACTCCCTGATGAGTTTATACAGGGAATTCGAACCATTAGGCTAGGGAAAAATCAGGGAAGGGGAAGGGACTGCTGGGATATTAGGCTCTGAAAGACATAAGCATGTAAACACGTAAATCACAACAACAATCATAAATCACTACGCTCATCAATTCTCGCGATAGTTGCAAAAGGAAGAGAGGAAGAGGGGAAACACACCTCCACATGGGAAACCAAGGTTCAAAATCTCAGCAGAGCAGGAAACAAAAAGTAGGTGTAAACCCAAATGTACAACACCCATGAAAAGAGAACAAATCCTTGTGTTCACAAGAATGGGTGTGACATTGAACCCAATTGGGGCAACCCTGAGAAGTAGCTGAATAAGGACTTTTGTCTGACCTTGATTGTCTGGCTGATCACAACATATTAAACTTCATATATTGCGATGAAGGTTAGCATCACCATGTAAGCCAAACAATGTTCTGTGGAATGTTTCAGAAATAAAGGATTGAAAGGTCTACTCCGACCTAATGTATATATACGAAATGCCAAAGTACTTTCATGAACGGTAACGCGTGGCGGATTACACACAGCGTTCCGTTTGTCATCAAGTTCGTATAGCTAATACTTCCAGACAGGTTGTAGCAGCCGCTACAAAACCGTAAAACAAATTCCAAAGTACTAGGAGTCTAAGTCGGTAACGTGTGGTTAGCCAACACACTACGTTCCGCTTAGAGCTCTCAAGCGCAGCCGCGCTGGAGAGAAACACAAGAAGATAGAAACCAGCCGGTCTCCACTGCCTTAATGGTAGCGCGTGGTCGGGAAACACACAGCGCTCCGCTTCAGCCCCAGGGGCAGCCGCCCTTCCAAATACCTTCTTGAAGAGGACTCAGAAACCTCATACAGCACCGGGGAACCACGCCGTGCGCCCACTCGCTGACCAGACATCCGACGGAGAAGATCAACACAGAATAACGCACATGCTCCAAGGCGCGAGCAGCCAGGAAATACCCATTAGTCGCAAGGGCACATGGGGATTGTAGTTTATTGCCCTAGGTAGGCGCGGTGAGGAGATTCCTGACAGTTTCTGTAAAGTTTAAATATTTTTACATATTGAAGAATGAGTGGATGTATAAGTGTCTGGATGAAGGATTTAGTAGGTGCGTGACTGACTGTATGAGTGAGTGATTAAATGTGTCTTACTAAATACATGGGTTAGTGACTAAACTGTCTGAATGTGTGCATCAGTATATCTGTTGTTGTGTAAGCTGCTGCATGTGTTGATCAGTAGCTATATGAGTGTGTGTGTGGGTGGCTGGGAGGTGTGTGACTCTTTGCATAGATGTGTGAGCAGTTGATTCACTAGGTGTATGAGTTCAAGAGTGCATGTGGAAACAGCTATATGGGCGGTTGACTGTGTGCATGGGTGTGTTGGTGAGTGAAAGGATATCTCAGTGCTACATGTCCAAGTAAGTACATATGTAAAACACAGTGCATGTGAGAGTTGGCATATATAAATGACTATACATGAGAGCCAGTGAATGTGCGAGTGGCTGTATGGATCATTGTGTACTTGTATCAGTGATTGTATAAGAGAGTAAGTATGTGTTAGTATATGTTTGAATACGTAAGGTGTGGTGTGTATAACTGTATAGTTGAGGAAATGGAAGTGTGATTGATTCTTTGCATGACTGACTAGGTGTGTGAGTAACTCCATAGATGAGTGGCAGTGTGTGAGTGTCTGTATAGGTGTATGAGTGCATATGATAGTGTTGTATTGATGAGTGACTGTATGTATGAGTGATTCTATGGGTGAACTAGTGAATGTGTGTGTAGACCTAGGAATCAGTGAGTGCGTATGTAGTAACTGGTATTGGTGTGTCAATGGTTTCAAGAATGGTAGTCTGTATTTAACACTGGGTGTATCAAAGGTTATATTAGAGTGTGAGGAGGTGCATCGTATTATCACATGAATGATATCATCAGTGATGTGATCAGTGATGTCAAATGAGATGTCATCAGTGATGTCATCAGTGATGTCATTTGAGATGTCATCAGTGATGTCATCAGTGATGTCACTGACCATGTCATGAATGATGTAATATGTGACATCATCAGCAGTGGATTGCGGGTGCGCGAAATATAGTTAGTACAACTAACCATATAGGAGCAATTTCAATCGTTTTTTAAATGCTAATTCCTAACTATATAAGGCCTGAAACCTATGGTTTTTTAAGTGAATTTGCAAGGTTTTTAAAATGCTAATTCCTAACTATATAAGGCCTGAAACCTATGGTTTTTTAAGTGAATTTGCAAGGTTTTTTAAATGCTAATTCCTAACTATATATAACTATATAAGGCCTGAAACCTATGGTTTTTTAAGTGAATTTGCAAGGTTTTTTAAATGCTAATTCCTAACTATATAAGGCTTGAAACATATGGTTTTTTCAGTGAATTTGCAAGGTTTTTAAATGCTATATCAGGCGTGAAACCTATACTTTTTTTCAATAAATTTCAAAGGTTTTGTAAATGCTAATTCTATTAGCGGATAACGTTTATATATGTTATTATCCTTCTGGGACAACCTGAGCAGCCATCTTGTTTCTCAGGAGAAGTGAGGCACAAGAGAGCACAAAACAAGAGTGGAAAACGCAAAAAGGGGGCAGGGTTGAGACCCCCTGACCCCCTAGCCCTTTTTAAATCGTGGGGTACGTGCACGGTACGCGTACGGTGCGCGTACCCCGCAATGTTTTGATTTTTTTTTATTTTCTTTGCCCTTGGGGGTCCTTTTGGGACCCCTGAGAAGGGCTAGAGGGTTGGGGGTCTCTACCCTGCCCCTTTTCGTGTTTTCCACTCTTGTTTTGGGCTCTCTTGTGCCTCAGTTCTCCTGAAAAACAAGATGGTGGCCAACACTTCCTGGTTTGGACAGTTTGGAATGTTGACAGCCGACTGCCAGCCAATCAGAAACTCGCTTGCGCACGTAAGGGTACGTGCACGTACGCGTACGGTACGCGTACCGTACACGTACGGTGCGCGTACGGTGAGCGCATATAGATATATAATTTGCTCAAATTCAAATTCTCAGCAACTACTGAAGGGATTTTGACCAAATATAGAAAAGGCACTAATGCATACCTGTCCCTACCATTTTGCCAAGTTTGGTGTAATTCCGTTCAGCCGTTCGGGCTGTAGCCGTGTCTAAAGGTCCCTATGGAAATTAACATGGGGAAAACACGTTTTGGGACCCCCCTTTCGGCCCCCGCTTGACAAATCCCCCCGAAACTTTCAGGGAAGGAGCGGAGCAGAGCTGGCCAAAATTCTGGAAAATTACACACAGATTCCTCAATCGGCGCCAAAGTTATTTCCATAGAATGTTGAGCGCATATAGATATATAATTTGCTCAAATTCAAATTCTCAGCAACTACTGGAGGGATTTTCACCAAATATAGAAAAGGCACTACTGCATACCTGTCCCTATCATTTTGCCAAGTTTGGTGTAATTCCGTTCAGCCGTTCGGGCTGTAGCCGTGTCTAAATGTCCCTTAGAAAATGCCATTTGAAAAATTTCAAATTAAATTTTCTCAAGAACTACTGGAGGGATTTACCCCAAACATACAAAAGGCACTGTTGCATACCAGTCCCTACCATTTTGCCAAATCTGGTGTAATTCCGTTCAGCCGTTTGAGCTGTAGCCTTGTCAGAATGTCCCTATGAAAATTAACATGGGGAAAACACGTTTTGGGACCCCCCTTTTTTCTTGGCCCCCGCTTGACGAATCCCCCCGAAACTTTAAGGGAAGGAGCGGAGCGGAGCGGAGCGAGGCAAATTTCAAGAAAATTACAGGCAGATCCCTCAATCGGCGCCAAAGTTATTCCCAATAGAATGTTCATAATTTCCTATGGTAACTAGGTCCTAACTATATATACCTACTGGCGACCGCCAGTAGGTAATAAATATATATATATATATATATATATATATATATATATATATATATATATATATATATATATATATATATATATATATATATATATATATATATATATATATATATATATATATATATATATATATATATATATATATATATCAAAACATATTTAAACTCTACGGAAGCACACAGTCGCTGGATGATGTCATGAGTGATGTAATATGCCCGTTTCTGGTCCTGGTAAGACATGGCTTGGCAGTTCGGGCTGGACTGTTTCCATGAGAGACGGTCAAGAATGATTTGCATATAGGTGTGTCTGAAATGGGGTGGCGAAGTGAGCTAAAGAATGATGATTGATTCAACCTAGATCTGTGACTGGGGGTGAGTGTCTGAAAAGTTTCAGCGCTCCGTCCATCATCACCTTGTGTTCGTGTTGTTCACCCTAAATTGGCAGTGTATGCCCAGAAGTGTGTCCCATGCTCACTTTGCCACTGGATTCAATATATCTTGGCTGATCAGGGCTGTTAGCCTGAAACCGGTCCCAGGGTGCTTGTTTCCATTCCAGGGAAGACAAGGCATCACAGTTCTGGGTGGACTGGTCCCAAATAAGGCACAGGGTGAAGACTGATTTGCATAAAGCTGTGTCTGAACTGGGGTGGTGAAGTGAGCTAAAGAACGTTAATGGATTCAACCCAGATCTGTGACTGGGGGCGAGTGTCTGAAAAGTTTCAGTGCTGCGTCCATCATCTCCTTGTGTTTGCTTTGTTCGCCCTAAGTTGGCAGGGTATGCCCAGACGTGGGTCCCTTGCTCACTTTCACCCACAGCACCATACGGCAGGAACAAAAGATCCCCGCCAAAGAGCCCCTTTATGGGTGCCTATCGGGTATTGCACCGTCGACCCGACGAGGGGCAAGGCCATATGAGGAAGCATGACACCTAGCTTGCTGGGTGTGTGAGGTCTTTAGTTCCGAAAAGGAGGATCCCCCTACTGCGTGCCTTCACTCACTTTTTACAATATTTTTTCAACTGTCTCAGCCAAGGTTTTGGATCAAGGGGAACTGTACATTCCTTGTTTTGATACTGTGCTACTAGGGCGCATGCACTGGACCCCGTTAAATATAAGCCCTTTCTGTCCCTCTTTTTGTTTATAATACTAGGCGCGGGCAACCCCCGTGGGACTCCTATAGGTTACCAGGATGGTAATATTACCGACTGGCCCATGAGGTACAATTCATAAGAGAATTCTCCTCTGGTAGAGCTTCGTTTGGCGCTCTCCTTCTCCCCCCTCACGATCAGCGCTCCATTGAGTGCGATCACCCCACGCTCCCCCAATCAACCATGGAAGATATCCTTGGACTGAGTTTTGATGAAGGAGAGATTGCCGATATCCTAAGGACAGCTCCTACCCTTTTAGACCTAGGAGGGGCTGATGCCTCGGGTGGACTTACTGACGATTGGATATCCGTCACACAGTTAAAGAAAGACTGGCTGAGAATCACCGTCCACGGTGCTCTGATGACAGAGTACCTACGAGCCAAGATTGCCCCACGTGGCTTGATTGTTAACATACTACCTTGAATCTTCCTAGAAGACACTCCTTTTAAAAAGGATTGGTGCCAGGTCTCTTGGAAATGTACCAAGGATCTTCTATTTTTGATAGTTAATACCGCCAAGAGATTAGCGGATGCTCTCTTGGTGAAAAAACAGGCAGCAGAAGCAGCTCTAAAACACTCCATGCCTAAAACAGCCTTCACTAATAAGCTGGCAGAGATCAACAATGAAATTACAGAAAACAGAGAGTTCCTGCTTAAGCAGAAAATCGCCAAGCTACAAAAAGATGTAGCTAAATTCGACAAGGAGAAGGTATACCCCTACCACAGGAATGACTACACCTCATCTAAGAACAATTATTCTTCAGATGAGAGCTCAGAGAGTGGGAGCAGGCGGGGCTCGACCAACAGCAACTCAAGCGGTGGTAGCTGGGGGGCACATAACCAATGTAAGCCACAGTACCAACCGCAGCCCTATCCCAACTATGAGAATGGCCCAGTATTCCACAGCCCTTTGCCAACCCCTTGGCAGTATCCCATGTAACATCAAGGACCGCCACAATACTTTCCCATCAACAACCCCCCTTTTTTAGGCAGAGGCCGGGGCAGAGGAAGAGGGTGAAGAAGAGGATCACAGAAAGGGGTGCACTGGGGGGACCAGCTACCGCAGCAAGATGCAAGGGGATGGGCTTAGACTTCATAGTAGTGAATGTTTATGGTCCTAACTTCGACTCCCCCGACTTCTACAGTATGCTAGCACATACAGCTCGCACTTACACATCTGCACAGATGCTCTGGGAGGGCGACTTCAACTTGGTACTAGACCCAGCACTGGACAGATCTGCGGGACCCCCCGCGTAGGCCATCAGCTGCTGCACAAACACTGCGCATAGAGCTTATAGCGCTAGACCTCGAGGATGTATGGCGCCATAGACATGCGGCTAAGGGAGGTTACACACACTACTCCGCATTACATGATATCCATACCAGAATAGACTATTGGATGGCGTCTCCTGTAGTGCTGAAGAGTATCCGGGCATGCGAGGTGCTGCCCCGCACCCTCTCAGACTGCTCCCCAATACTGTTGGTGTGGAAAGTGCCTGCCAAAAGGATACCCCCATTTACATGGCGATTTCCTCCATACTCTTTGCTAGATGAGCAGTTCCGGGGAGAGCTTGCAGAGGAGATTGAGGTCTTCTTCGAGACGAATGTAGGATCAGTGGATAGCTACCAAACACTGTGGGAGGATTTCAAAGTCTATATAAGGGGCATAGCTATGTCCAAACACTGTAGCGTCCTTAAATCTATCCGGCAATGTCTATCGTTACTAGAGAAACAGTTGTCGACTCTGAAGAAAAGACAGAGGGAAAGTCCTAATGAGGACGTCTCGGAGGAGATTAAACTATTGATCATTGAATATAATGATAAAGCGGACAGGGAGGTTCAGCATATAGGGAAATATGCGACTGCTCGGACTTACGGGGAGGGGGAACGCCCCAGCTCCCTACTAGCAAGATTCTTAAAAGGCAGGAGAGGGAAGACTCAGATATCGGAGCGGAAGACAGCTGACGGAAGGGTGGTCACAGATGAGGTAGAGATAGCTAAGGGGTTCAAGGATTTTCATGCAGACTTGTACTCATCGAAATGTGAGGATCTTGCGGACGACATTTCGGATTACCTGGAGCACATTACTTTGCCCATGCTCACGAATGTGCAACAGGAATTTCTCATGTCGTCTATAAGTAAAGATGAGATCGTGGAAGCACTGGAGAGCATGCGCTCCGGAAGCGCTCCGGGCACAGACGGGCTTATGGTGTGCGTCTATAAAGCCTTCCAGGAAAAGTTGATCCCACATCAGTCCAGACTATTTGACGACATTTGTGTGGAAGGAAGCATGCCGCAGTCAATGAGGGAAGCACTGATAGTCACCATACTGAAACCTAGCCAGCCCCAGGATGAGTGCAGTTCGTATAGACCTCTGTCACTCCATAATGTGGACACCAAGCTATACGCCAAAGTATTGGCGACTCGTCTCGCCCTGCTGGCACCTGAATTGGTCGCACCAGGACAGGCGGGATTCATCCCGTCGAAACCTCACGTATAATATCAGAACGGTACTGGGCACAATGCAACATGTGAAGCAGGACGCGAAAGCCATAGCAGTGTTCCTGGATATGGAAAAAGCTTTCGACTCGGTAGAGTGGCCATTTATGAACCGGGTGCTCCAACGTATGGGCCTGGGCGAGCCGTTTCTTCAAATGATCGGCGCCTTATACCACGGGCCAATGGCGAGGCTTCGCCTAGGAGACCTGGTCACGGATTACTTTCTCATCAGCAGAGGAACTAGGCAGGGCTGCCCACTGTCGCCGCTGCTTTATGCGCTTGTGGCGGAGCCTCTTGCCTGCGCGCTGAGTGAGTACCACAGGATTGAAGGCGTCAGTTTCCCAACATACAAGATCGTAGTGTCGACATATGCAGATGACACATTGCTCTATATTCGTGACCCGGAGAACAACTTGTCATCGGTACTAAGAGAGGTGGTGCGCTTCGGCGCTCTCTCTGGCCTGAGGGTAAACTGGACGAAGTCTGTGGCTTTCCCTCTAACCCCAGCTACTAGTCAATTTGACATGGAATATCCATTGCAATGGTCCCTTGAATCGGTCCGCTATTTGGGGGTCCAGCTACACACTGACTCAGAAATCTTACTGAGAGATAACTATGGCTTAGCATATAGCAAGCTAGAAGATGATGTGGAGACGTGGTGCAGGCTACCGCTGTCTCTGATGGGCCGCATAGCCATCATGAAAATGGTGGTGCTACCCAGGTTTCTATTTTTGTTTAGTGCAATACCAATGGTCCTATCGAAAAACTTTTTTAAGGCCGTCACGCAGCTCATGATTAAATTAGCATGGGGTGGCAAACAGCCCAGAGTGAAGTGGTCCACTCTCACGCTGCCGTACGAGATGGGCGGTTTGAGTGCTCCGGACCGGGAGCTATATTACAGGGTCGCGCAGGCTACTCATCTACATACGTGGATACATGGAGAGGCAAATATCCCCCATGTGCGCATGGAGCACCTGTTCCCAGATCCTCTTCCACTACCGGCCACGGTGTTTAAGCTGATGGAACGTAGAACCGGCATACTGGACTCGATAACGGCCACGAATCATGCCTGGCACTCTCTAAAACAAGCTCAGAACTGTGAAATACTATACTCCCCAGTCATGCCTCTGGAGTGGGCTTTATAGCTAGCACCGGCGACGGAAAAAGGGTGATACAAGCATTGCGCAGGCTGGGAATCACTAGAGCGGGAGACTTATTCGCGGATGGGCGGGTCAATACATGGGAACAGGTGTCGACTGGAAGCAGGGACACCCCATTACTGATCCGTTTCCAATACCACAGGGTATGCAGTGCGCTTATAGACCTTTTAGGCCCAGACCTCGCGGAGCCGCCAGAGATCCCGGAGCTCACGCAAGTTATTAAAACTGAGGTGCCCCGTAAGCTGATAACCATCTTGTACAGGACGGCTATATCTCACAAGGAGCAGCGATTCATGAACACCAGGGTAGCCTGGCAACGAGACCTTCAAAGCACGATAGATGATGCTATGTGGTGGTACTGCTGCGGGAATACAAAAAAGATATCATTGAACGGGAGGCACAGACTAGTACACTTTAAGTTCCTCCAAAGAGTGTACTACACTCCGGAGAGACTGCACCGTTATGGCCTCAGACAAACAGCGGAATGTGAACGATGCCATGCACCGATAGCGGACTTCATGCACCTGGCATGGAGTTGTCCAGCCATTTGGTCATATTGGGATAGCATATTCAAGGAAATAAGTTCGACTTTGGATGTGGAACTTAGCCCAAATCCGACATTGGCACTGCTGGGGTACTACAAGGGCCTGCCAGTAGCAGTAAGACGACTTGCAGATATGGGAATGTTAATGGCCCGATGAGTTGTGGTGTACTGCTGGATGAGGGGTCCGCCCCCTACAATTAAGAGATTGGCGGACAACATGATCTATTGCTGTAGACAATCAGAACATTTCAGCGAGCTGCTTCCCCCCACCAGCCGCCCGAAAAACATTTGGGGTTTGTACCTAACGCATTTGAGATCAGGGAGCACAGAGGGAGCTGAAGAGACAGGGGGAGATGGCGAAGCAGAACTACCAGACTCCGAGCAACTCATAGGGGAGGACTAGAAACACCCTTACCGCCCCTGGTGACGACGTGGGGTCCAGACACTGAGTGGACGACACTGGTATCAGTGGAGCGAGCAGGAGAGGAGGGGGGAGAATAAGCAGTGAACACAATGTACTGAGAGACGAGACCCCAGGGCACCCCTCACTCGTGCGGCAGCGGGACAAGCAGCGATAGCGATTGCAGGCACGGTATGGCTGTCTTAGCCAACACAAGTTAACACAGTGGCCACTGAGACGAAGAAAAACCACAGACATAGACATGGATGGTCAGAGGGGCCTATAGGTGAGCCGGAGGAGGGGAGGGGGAGGGACTGTTGTTTATTGTTCTTGTTTCAGTTCATTTGAATAGATTCAGATATCGTTGCATATGAACACTGAATTCTGCAGTCCCGGGGATAGGCAAGTTAGAGGGGAGACGGAGGGTCGCTTTCTCTCGCTAGGTAGGGGTATATCACGCTCCCATCCATTTAAAGATGCCTACGAATAATCACCTACACGGTATTATTGCAACGCCGCCGGACCCCAGGGTTGTCGGCATCAAGGCTGTGTCACTCTTGATTACATTTGCCACCGACCTACGAACCTACTGCGGCCGGCCTCCGGGTTGTAGGCCTAGAGCTGTGTTTGACTGATGTAATGGCAATAAAGGTTTTTGAAACTTTAAAAAAAAGAAAATGTTCCCAACAGGTGCTCAAGTTAAACAGTTAAATCATGAGCACGTGTAAACTGTAAAACATTACATATAAATGGGCGGAGCCGCATCTTCCTTCCAAAGACTACTCAACAACTAAAAACTATATAAACCACACCTGTTGTGAGATTAGTTTAGTTTTCATGAGTTATTTCTGCGTGCCCAATTTGTGATGCAGGTTCCCTTTTCCAGCATCGGATTCTTGTTTTGCGTCAACAAAACAGATTCCCGAGTGGTACGTTGTTTAATTATGGCATAGTAGATAGTTATAATTTGTGGCCATTTGTCAATATTTAAACATGTATATCTAGAAAAAAATGCTCCTTTTCTGGCTCCTTTGAGCTTGTATATTGTGACTTTCTATATTATAATATTGACACTGTACTTCGCTTCAGAGGTGTTGGTGACCCGTCGGCGCAAACCCTAAACATTTACAATCAACGTCGCCACCTTCCAGTTGTTAGTCTGTTTTCCCCTAGGGATCATATACTGTTAATATGTATATTATTATATGAACAGTCATGGTGATCTCAGTGGAGTTCATGACCCGTCGGCACAAAGAGTAAAGATATATAACCAACGTCACCTGCTTCTGGTTTTTAGTCTGTTCCCCCCTTTTGATCATATACTATGAATATGTATATTATAATTTTCACAGTCATTATGATCTCAGGGGAGTTTATGACCCTTTGCCACGAAGATCAAACTTTTCGAAGTCCCAGAGAAAAGAAGCTCAGAAAATAATTACTGGTCGAAAGTATTTCGTTATGGATCTTCTGTTCTATTGATAACTTTATTTTCCTTTTCTTTTTTGTGTAACAATGGTGTCATTCATTATATTGTAATAGACTGTCCTATTGTTATAGAATTTGAATTGGAGATTTGTATGCGTCATCTGTAATACAGCTTACGAAACATTAGAACGTACTTGATCAGATATTTTTTCAGTGAGCAAATTTTACAGAATTGCAGTATAAAAAAATATAGCTTTCATACATACTTTGTTACTTTAAATATTTGATATACCCTACATTTCTGAATGTTATTAATTAATTTCTATTCTTCTCAGATGCGGTTCCTATTCACGTCCTTCCTATAGAATATATAGGAACAGTACTGTATATTATAATAGTACTATCCTATATATTCTTAAATGAGTATGTGATTTGTTAGCGGAACAGTGTGCGACCTCTAAGCACTACGACAGAACGTTCCTAAATTCTACAAAATAAAAATTTGAAAAATGATAATGCATACATTTCCATGTAATATGAAGTCATTTGTGTTTAACTGGTTTTTAACTTGTTCTTGTGACCTCAGATAAGGTAGTACGGGAGTGTTTGTTGTAGCACTTCTATTCTACTTTATCTAAAAGTAACTGATGCCCTCTTACATTATCAAGAATATGGGGCATCACTTTTAAAAACTTTAACAGAAAAAAGGAGGGTGTGGCCACTCTTAACTGATATTTTATGAATTTTCATTTTTATTTGTCACCCCTTTGATATATACAGCGTCAGTTTCTGAAGAAAGTTTTTTTTTAATTGCTAAATAAAAACTGTTTCAAAACTAGACTGAAATTTTTGTTGCGCAACCACACCTCCCCGTCAGAAAAGTAAACACAACATTATAAGTAAATAGGGCTCCAGGGAAGTATCCCACCCGCAAACTTGATAAAAAAAACACTGCAAGACACTGTCATTTTTCCGCCGTGATTTGTACACCCCACAGCAATTATATAAATGGCCCTTAAAACCTATAAAAAACAATTTTTACATTCACAATCCCTGTCCACCACCTTGTGACCACTGTACATTACAACATGTAAGCCAATTAGTGATGTCATTGACCATGTCATGAGTGATGTAATATTTGATGTCATCAGCAGTGCATTGCGGGCGGGCGAGTTTTAGTTAGCTGAACCAACTATAACGGGGGCATTTTTATGGTTTTGTACGTGTGAAATGCCCAACTAACTATAATGCCCCTGAAACTTATGGTTTTTTCAGTGAATTTCAAAGGTTTTTTAAATGCTAATTTTTAACTATAACATGCCTGAAACTTATGCTTTTTTCAGTTTATTTCAAAGGTTATTTAAATGCTAGTTTCTAACTATGCCTACAGAGGTAGGACATGTAAAGAATGAAGAAAAAACACACAGAAAGAAGAAAAGAAAGGCAGAAAGAAGCAACAGAAGTCCTCAAAGATGAAGAAAAGTTCATGAAGAAGGAAGACAGGAAGAAAGAACAAACAGAGGAGCAGATAGAGGCCGTGTTGCAAAATCATCCTGTACCCTCAACATTTTCAGATGGGTGCTGGTGGTAACTGACTCTAACTAACCAGTCCTAGAGGCAGTGCTATGCTAAAAGACACTTAGAATACAGTTACAAGACCTACATACACTAGAGAACACTATGCGTTGGGGTACCCCTGTTATTAGCTTATTAGCATGACCTCCTCTGTAAGCCCCTAGTATATAATGGGGCAGGGGGATTAAAGCTACCTCTTAAAACGCACCGCAGGGCGTGTTTGCACACTGGTGAAAGGAGGGGGGCAGAGCTGACATGTGCAAACATGCCCTGTGGCTGTTTTAATTTGGTGGATAAAGTCCCCTTGAATCCTGAGTGTCCCTTGGGTACAAGTAGCCCACCAGGTATCTCCGGTTAGCGCCACAGAGCTGCGTTGTAGTGAGGTGTAAAACGTGGTACGGCCTAGACCACCTCTCTGCAATGCAGCACAATAGCACTTATTGGAAGCACCTGGTGGGCTAGTTGGCCACCAGGGACTCTCAGGATTGAAGGGGAATTATTTCCTCAACGTAAAACATGCCACAGGGCGTGTTTGCAAACTTCACCTCAGGCCCCGTTCTCTCTCTTCGCCCCTGTGTAAACGCGCCCTGTGTCCTTTTTAAGTTGGGAGATTAAGTCCCCTTGAATCCTGATGGTCCCTAGGGTCAAACTAGCCCACTAGGTACCTCCAGTAAGCCCCACAGAGCTGCGTTGCAGAGAGGTGTAAAAAGGGGTGTGGCCTCTGAACACCTCCCTGTAACGCAGCACCCCAGCACACACTGGAGGTACCTGTTGGGCTAGTTGGCCCCAGGGATCCTCTGGATTGAAGAGGAATTAATGGGCGGTCCCCAGGGCTTGAGGGGGGCTCAAGCCCCCCAAATGTTTATTTTTCAAAAACAAAAGCCCAGAGGGGGTGTCGGTCCCCGGGGCTGCGGTGAAGCTGTGAGCCCCCCGCATATATTATAATGAAGCCCTCTTGGGTGGCAGTCCTGCGGGGCCTAGGGGGGCCTTTGAGCCCCCCACCTACTTGTATTGAAGGTCTGGGGGTGGCGGTTCCTGGGACTGGGGGGACCCTCTGGACCCCCATTCACATAAAATCATTGCCCATGGGACTTGGCCCCCCGGGGACTAATTACCAATGAAGCAGGCCTAGGAGGTCAGGGTGTTTCTACCCTGCCCCCTTTTTGAGTTTTGCGTGTTTTTTTCTCTGCTTTCTTGTGTCTAGGTTCTACCGAGGCACAAGATGGCTGCCAACACTTCCTGATTTGGAGTGTTGACAGCCAATTAGCATGAAGCTCGTGCTCGGGAGGATGCGCGGATCCTTCGCGCCCATAGATATATATGAGATTTTACTTTTGATTTTCTCAGGTACTACTGAACGGATTTGCCCCATTTAACCAAAAGGCGTGACTCTGAACCAATGGCTACCTTTTTGCGGAATTTGGTGTAATTCTGTTCAGCAGTTCGGGCTGTAGCTGCGACTAAAAGTTCCTTTTTTCTTGGCCCCCGCTTGACGAATCACCCCGAGACTTTCAGGATAGGAGCGGACCGGAGCTGGCCAAACGTTTTGGAAATTTCACGAAGATTCGTCAACCGGCACCAAAGTTATTGGGAATACAATGTTGCCGATTTCCTATGAAAAATAGGTCCTAACTATAACTACCTACTGGCGACCGCCAGTAGGTAAAATATATAGATATATATATATTCCCACAGCAAGAAATAGACACTCTCACAGCTGCTTACAGACAATAATGTATTTGCAATCACCCCAGAAAATGTCCGGTATTGGCACAGCAATATCCAATGCGTTTTGGCTAATGAGTCGTCTTGTTCACTGGTGGGGTAGCTGCTGCCCCCTTCCAAGTTTAAAACAAAATCAACAGAGATGCAAAAAACAACATTAAAAATGGAGAACAGGGGCAGCAATAATCATTAATACAATTGCCATTTTGTGGCAGGGTTTGGGCAGACTAAATACAATAATTCAGTTGTTATAGGCACACAAGAGGTTCGATCCCCATTAGGAAAAACACATTGACTCCCTAGTATCCTCCGTTCAATTTGCTAGTGGAAATATTCATTTAAATCCAGAATCATGAACAATTTAGTAAAGTGAAAAGTTCTCATGGCTCTCTGAAAAGAAGTAGTTATGATCTATTGAAGGGAAGTGGTCTCAAACTGGACACGATAGACGCTTAACAAGGGAAATCAAGGTGTTAACCTCCTGTAAATGAGAAGCTGGAAAGGTCGGTGGTAGAAGGGAACTTATGGCCCTTATGCATATTTGGACTCCACAGAGTATATAGACAACACTATTTGTGGATGTATTTATCTTCTTTGGCAGTGGCCCCAGATAGGACACATAGCTTTTAACAGCAAAATGATAACTTTCAGTGAATGAGAGGCTGTAAAAAAGTGTCTACCAGAGGATATTGGATCCTTGCATACACCTGGGTCCCAGAAATTTAGAATCAGTCCACATACTTGACTTTTTTTTATCCTGGTTGAAAGTGTTTTCTTGTTGAATATTATGTAACATGAATTATTACGTGACTGAATAAATATCACTCTAAAGTGCAAACTAATACCCCAAAAAAGGGGCATCCTGGGTCTAGGGGAATCACAAACAGAGAGCTACGACAAAAACATAGGTGTGTTTAAACAGTCAAGTCTTGATGACTTTCCTAAAAGAAACAATGTAGGAGAGAGGCTTAAAGGCAAAGATAAGGCATTCCATATGTTTGTAATCCTATCGAAAAATATCTGCCTTCAATTCTTTTAACCATTTTAACCATTCTGCTGCACACATAGAAGGAGGAAAACACCATCAATGATTGTTTTTGTGCAGGAAGGTGTCCCTTCCTGCACCCCAACCATCTCTGCAATGAAGTCCCTCTTGCATCATGGTGCAAGGTTGCCTGCATTGGAGCTAGGCAGCCAGTTGTGTGCCAATGCAGAGGAAAGCACAGGTAGGTGTTGTATTACTGTAAACTGGACGCATCCTTGCACTTTCCTAATGACGCAGCTCAGCGGATTAAGATGGCTTGCAGCGCCATGCTGTGCAATTTTCCAGTAAATAGGCCCCTATGTGAAGAAGGAATGAAATGCATTTCATTAAGGTCTGTGTATCAAGCCAAGGAATTGTTGATGATCTTAAGTTGTTAGGCTATTACTTAAGCTGTCATTTTTAATACCCATGTGAATTATAGTTGAATAAAAAATGTAGGTGTGGAAAATTATTCTTTCCATACTATCATCAAATGTTGTGCCTGGTGCTGTAAAACCATACTTCCCAATACTATTTACTAAACGTTTTAAGATTTTTCTAAACACTGATTGCCTCATGATAGGTTTTAGATGATGTGCACTGTACAAGTAATTTAGAACAGAGAATTTCCCACAACCCAAAAATTGACCTGTTGTCATAAATAAAAAACGGATAACTTCAAGGCTGTTCCACTCATGCCTAGTTAGCAAAATTTTACACATTTTTTGACCAATGAGTCAGGGTTGAAAGTAGCACGGTTTCACTTGTTTTGAGAATTAGGGGGCCCTATTGAATAAGTTTACTATCTCCTGGAAACTAACATACTCTTCACAGAACCAAAAGGAGCACACTTAGCTATATTCTGAAAATCTGAACCACTAACATAATCACAGAGCATGGGCTAGGCTTGCTCTCCAGAAAACCAAAGGCAAGTCATTTTATAAAAAATACATCCAGGCATAGTTTATTCAAATGTATGTTATTAGGCGACTGTTTTCAGTTCAGCTTTTAAAAGTTCCAATCTGAATCATGAGTTTTATGACGAATCTATGACATAATATCGACAGACAGAATATAGACATACAAAAATATCGACACAAAAATATCGACATCAAAAACATCGGAGTTCTATCTACATAAAGGTAAGTACAAAAATATCGAAAACAAAAAATATTGTAGTACAAAAATAGCGAAGTTAAAAATATTGTTTTTTTAAATGTATTAATAATAATGTAAAAATAATTTTAAAATACATATCATTTAATAAATTATAAATATAAACATTAAAAAATATTGAAAAAAATAATAACTAATACATATACATTTAAAATTAATTAAAAACTCTACATATAAATTAATATATATACTTACTCCACATATTGCAACAGTAGGGAAAGCGTTGGATAGCGTAGGGGTAAAAATTACTATTCCCACTCCAAAGGATGCAACAGTAGGGAAAGCGTTGGATAGCGTAGGGGTAAAAATTACTATTCCCACTCCAGAGAGTGCAACAGTAGGGAAAGCGTTGGATAGCGTAGGGGTAAACATTACTATTCCCACTCCAGAGAGTGCAACAGTAGGGAAAGCGTTGGATAGCGTAGGGACAAAAATGACTATTCCCACTCCAGAGGGTGCAACAGTAGGGAAAGCGTTGGATAGCGTAGGGGTAAACATTACTATTCCCACTCCAAAGGGTGCAACAGTAGGGAAAGCGTTTCATAGCATAGGGGTAAAAATTACTATTCCTACTCCAGAGAGTGCAACAGTAGGGAAAGCGTTGGATAGCGTAGGGGTAAAAATTACTATTCCCACTGCAAAGGGTGCAACAGTAATTAATAATTATTTAGTAATCAAAAATATTCTTTTTAAAATATTAATGAATTAATTATAAATAAATTACTTCCCACCCTATTCCCCTATAAACCCACAACCCGCTCTGATACTAAAACGCAAAATGTTAACAAAATTACTAATTTCTAAACATACATTAAAACAACATGTACAACAAACATATAAACAACATAATAAAATACATAACACTAAACAAAATATCAATATTAGTAACATACATACCTTAATATCAATATTCTGTCTATCGATATTATTGCACATCGATATTCAATACCATCGAAATTAAAACATCGATATTATTGTATATCTATATTTTAATTTCGATATTTTGTCTCTCTACCTTTTATAACAATTAAGAGTTGCTCCAAATTTGTGCAGATTTCTTACTGGCACTCTCTTTTACAAAATGTCGGTGAGTGTTTTTTTATGAGTCTTACAGGTATCTGCTTATTGTTTTCATTGCTTTACAATAGCCTAGATGTGAAATAAAAAAGATACTTTTTTGAGCAATTCCAAGCCTATTTTGGTAGCAATCACAGTCCGGTTCTTTGCTGAGGTTCAAATGGAGCAAATGAAAATGTAACAACGTTGATTTACAGCAGAAAGTAGATAGATATGACATGAATGCCATATAAGGAAATCCATTGTCTTTGTATGTACTCTTGTTTGCAGCTAACAATAGTAGAGCTCTCTGGATAGAGATCAAAGGGTTTCGGCTACTTTCTGACTGAAGAATGTATCTATTTCCGTAACACTTCATTGAAAAGCATTTCTCCCGGTCATACTGAGGAAAGAGACACATAAGCAAACGAACATCTCAGACATGAAGAACACACGTTGAAGCTGACTGAAGATGAAAGCTTGAATTCTGGAACCAAAGAGAGAAGCACACTGTCAATCCAGTGGAGATCGCAGATATTAATAACATCAGGCCCTCATCTCAAGTGGCATCTTAGTTCCCATATCGCAGGTAACAAGCAATTATCAGCACCATCTGAATTATGAGATCTGCAGCACTTCCGCAGATAGGTTTAGTTTTGCACTGAGAGTCTGCATGTGAAGACTGAGGACAAAGTGAGGAATTATTGGATGATCAAGACTCAGAATTACCTACTCCCCGAGCAATAGTGCGTTTCTAAGGAGACCCTCAAGGTCCCACTTGAAAAGGCCTTGATTTCCCACAAGCTCTAAATTACAGACTCTAAGGCCGTGGAAAATCCTGCCCATTTTTTTTGGGCCGCTCATAATGAAGTCCCAGAATATGAGTTACTCTTTACAAAGCTAGCATTCATGTTACTGCAGGAGACGGAAGCTCCTAATATGTATTTTAACACTTGGAGCCTGCACAATGTGCAGCATGCCGATTGACATTGAAGTACATTTTCTTATTGTAGATACATGAGATGAGTCAAGGTCCTGAGAATTCCATGCTTAATTCTTCCCTACTGAAAACCCTTTTTTACCATCTACTGCGGCTTAATGAGTACTCAAAATAATCATATCCACAACAGTCACATTCATGACCCATTGGGCAGATGTTGTGAGGAAGTACAGTGTCCGAATGTTTGGCAATGAGGATTAGAGATCGCAGTTAAAATGTGATCACTGCTTGCTGACTGAACTCCCACACTACTCAGACAGTCAGCAAAGTGTGTGTGTGTGTGTGCGTGGGCGTGTGTGTGTGTGTGAAAATTACGGTGCGCCAATTGCACATGTTATTTACAGCAGTAATGACCAAAGCCCCGGGTTAGGATATATGTTTCCAACAAGTAATAAGGCAGCTAATGTATTCCAGCTACTATTCAATGAGTCATGTTTAGCAAATGAGACTAAAAACAATGCAAAAAATTAGAACTGCAATGTGCACAAGTAAAAACATATTTTTGTATTTATATTTGGATAAGGAATGTTTAAGTCTTTGTTTAAGACCCTGCATGTGAGGCAATTTCATCTCAATTTGCTCTTCATCATCTTAATCAATTTATTATCATCAGTTATTCAACATAATGATGTGAATTGTTTTGGTTTTACTTTATGGTATATGCTTAAATCACAATTCTTATTGGATGGCTAGAATCATAATTTCCAACAGGGGAACCAGGCAGCCAGAGACATCTAACTTCTGTTGATGTGAGAAAATAATGTTTCGACTTAGTACTGTATCACCCCTAATTCACTTAGGAATTGGTCATTATTCGTGAAATATGTGTCAATTGAAGGAAGTTACCCATTTAGGGTCACCCGGGTCACTAATGACCACCTCTGAGCCTTCCATACTAAATTAAGAGTTGGTCAGACAGTAGGGAATACAAACCAATTACTGTTTATTCAATTCAATTCAATTCATTAAAGTTTTGGAACTCCAATGAGGTCCACTTAAAAATTACACACCAATTAGTACATGAAGTGCAATAAAACCATGTGGTAATACAGTGGAAACAAGACAGTAAAATATTTCAACATATAACAGTTTCAAGGGATAAAAGTATAATATTTAGCAGCCAACAATGAGGAAAACAGGGCATATCCAGAGTTGTGCAAATAGCAATTGGAAAGCAACCAAGACAATGTAAAGCACTTTCAAAAAGCAAAGTTTGGAATTAGCAGCCAACAAGGCATATCCTGAACGGTGCAAAATAACAAATGAAAGCAGCCTAATCATGTGCAGGTTTACAATTTGGGATACAAAATTAAATAAGCAACATCTTTTAAAATGAAGACCAGATAGTGCAAAATACATTCATAACCAATAGAGGATAAAATAGCTAAAACAAGGGTCAGCTGTTCAGAAATTAAATCCCACTTGGAAAAATATACAGTTAAAATATGTACATAAATTCCTTAAAGAAATTAAACAATTTTACACACACAGCATCATTTTTAGGATTAAAAAGAAAGTTGTGAGCAGTATAGGGTTGAGTGGGGTGTTGAGAAGTTTGGATGGGGGCTGATAGAGTACTATTGGGTCCTGTTCCGGGGGGGAGGGTTGGTGGGGGTTCAGGGGTTGTTGAATTTTGGGGACTTGAAGATGGGATGGTGTGGGCGTAACTGCTGTGCAATGGGCAAGAATGCGAAGCTATAGTGATGGGGACTTTACATGATTTGAAATGTATCACATGGAATGTGAGAGGCTTACATACTATGACTAGACGCCACAAAGTGCATGCCTATTTATTGCGGAGAGGAATACACATAGCTCTACTGCAGGAGACGCATCTGACTAGGGCGGAAGGCCAATCGCTGCAGCGTAGATGGAGGGGCCAGGTCTTCAGCACAGCCTACTCTGCGTTTGCCAGGGGGGGGCTCATATGGGTGAGGGTGGGAGTCGCTTTTCTGGCCACCAGGCAGATCTTAGATCAAGGGGGTAGATATGTAGCAGTGGAGGGTAGACTCTATGGCAGGGACATTGTGCTGTGCAGTATATACGCCCCTAATGTCGACCAAGGTCGTTTTTTGGCTGATTTATCGGGTGCGCTGGCGACCTTCTTGGCTAGCCTGGCTGTAATAGGGGGAGATTTCAATGCCATTACAGATGTAGACATGGATAGATCACATCCTCCTCTGGCAGCTGCCTCGGTTTGGAAACTGGCTAAAACTACATCTAACTGGCAGGACGGATGGGGGCTGATAGATGTGTGGCGAGCGCAGCATCCTTATGAAAGGGAGTACTCATTCTTTTCCTCCATACATGAACTTCATGTCCGTATAGATGCCATCCTGTGCTCCCACTTGATAGCTCATGTGGCAACCTACACTGAGTACCTTACCAGAACAATTTCTAATCACAACCTGCTGTTGAGGTCGATTAACTGGAAAAGGGCGAGAACGGCGGTTCCGTCGTGGTGCTTGCGCCCTGACACTCTGGAGGACCAGGTGTTCCTAGCGGAGGTGGGAGATGGTATTGCTTGTTATTTCCGGGAGAACCAAGGAACGGCAACCTCGAGAGCGGTGGAGTGGGATGCTTTTAAAGTGGTCATTAGAGGGGTCTGCATTACTAAATACTCAGGGACTAGGAAAACGGTGCTAGCTGATGTAGCAAAAGCGGAAGGGGTTCTCAGGGACCTGGAAAAGAGGAGACTGGAACAACCGATGCTGCAGGGACAACTGGTGGAGGCTAAGGAACAATTAGCAGTAGAAACTGAGAGGCTGCGATGCTATGACTACAAGGGATAGCTGGCGAAAGTTCATGCGGAGGGGGACAAAGTAGGTACGCTGTTGGCCAGATTGGCTGACCCAGTGCCGAGGAGCGGACCGATTCTGTGGATAGCATTGGAGAACGGCATGCTGGTTCACTCGCAGGCGCAGATGCTGTCTCGCTTCGCTACGTACTATGAATCACTGTACAGCAGTATGCGGGGGACATGGAGGCTGTCATAGAGGAATACCTGGAGGGAACGCCTTTGCCACAGATAGATAAGGAACAAGCAGACTTGTTGGGGCAAGACATCACGTTAGCTGAAATCCGTGTTGCAATTAAGCAGATGGCCCGGAATAGGACGCCGGGACCAGATGGGTTGCCAATCGAATTTTATGCTCAGTATATTGATGCGCTAGCGCCTCACTTGCTGGAGGTATATCAGGAGGCTGGGAAGGAGGTTAGACTTCCACGCTCGATGCGCGAAGCACTGATTATTCCCCTCCTGAAACCGGGACGTTCGGATGTGGATGTGGTCTCTTATCGGCCATTGTCCATGCTGACGGTGGACTACAAAATCTTGAGCCGAATACTGGCGTCCCGACTCCTACAGCATATGACATCGCTGGTTCATATGGACCAAGCGGGTTTCATCCCCACACGGTGCACGGCTTCGAATATTCGCCGCCTCTTAAGTGTTATGGCGGAGCACCAGGGAGGTCAGGGCTCTGCAGCAGTCCTCTCGGTGGACATTGAGAAAGCGTTCGATAGCCTGGAGTGGGCCTTCCTCCGTAATGTCCTGCGTCGATTCGGACTGGGCGACCAGTTTGTGAAATGTATTCCTCAGCCACGGCCAGGGTAAAACTGGGTGAGGTGATCTCTGACCAATATCCAGTCATGAGAGGGACAAGGCAGGGCTGTTCGTTGTCGCCACTGCTGTTTGCGTTGGCGATAGAACCCCTTGCGGTCCGGGCGAGATCGGGTCTGTCGTATAGGGGACTGCCGCACCGAGACAGTATACACTATATTTCCCTGGATGCAGATAACTTGCTTCGCTTCCTCCAAGATGCTGAGGCCGATCTGCATGGGGCTACGTCCCTGCTATCCCAATTTGGGAAGGTATCAGGACTCCAAGTGAACTGGACTAAGACATGCTTCTTCCCGACCCGTCCGGATCTGCCTCCTCCCGCTTCCCTTGGGGAAATCAAGTGGGAATCGGCGTGCCTCACCTATATGGGGGTTCGGATCTATCATAACGACAGGGATCTATTAGACTGTAATATAGGACAATGTATTAGAGCCCTGAAGGGAGATACGGAGTTCTGGGCAACGCTTCTGCTGTCAGTACTGGGAAGAGTGGCATTGCTTAAAATGGTAGCACTCCCCAGGTTATTGTATTATTTCCGAACCTTACCGATCTGGGTCCCGCCGCGTATATTTAAAGAACTGAGTCCATTGACCATGGGCTTTATTTGGGGCAAAGGTAGACGGCGAGAAGCACTAACGACGTTAATGAGACCAAGGCTGGAAGGCGGAATGGCAGTGCCGGATTTTGAGCTCTGCTATCTGGCGGCGCAATTGCAGGTTCTAACTCAAAACATAGCGCGGGAATATCGGGGCCCGGAAGATAGATGGGGACAGGGGATACAGCGCCATGTCCTGGCCTACATAGTGCTGCAACAAAAACTTGTCCTGCAGGGTTTAACTGGGGAGGAGAGGGCCCTGCGGCTTTGTTGGAATAGAACCCAGTGTAAAGCGGGGACCCTTCACCCGTATGCTCCGGAGATCCCGCTGGGCATGCTAACGGCACTACCACAAGGGGAAAACTGGAATTCATTGGCGAATTGGGAACAGTTGGATATTATTTATTTATTTAAAATATTTATAGAGCGCGACTGTCACCTGGCAGGTATCCTGGCGCTGTTGGCTACTCCTAAAGGTTCTTAGACGGGAGTTGAACAATGGTTAGGAATTTAAAGGGACGGGGGGAAAGAGCCAGGTTTTAATTCGTTTTCTGAAGGGAAGGAGGTGAGGGATTTGGCGAATATCGACAGGCAGACTGTTCCACAACTTGGCAGCAGCTACTCTGAACGATCTTCCCCCAGTCCTGGCCTTCTTACATCTGGGCACTTTCACAAGGCAGGCAGTTGTCGACCTAAGTGTTCTAGTGGGAGTATACCACGAGAACAGACGTTGGAGAGGCCTGGGTCCGGCACCGTGTAGTGCCTTAAAGACCAGGCAGAGGGCTTTAAAGGCAATGCGTTGCTTCAGCGGCAGCCAGTGCAGCTCGGCCAGTGCTGCAGTGGCCGAGGATCTCCTGGTCCAGCCAAGGGCCAGTTTGGCTGCTGCCGACTGAACTCGTTGGAGTCTGTCCAATAGTGTCACAGGAGATTCAAACAGCAGCGCATTACAATAGTCTAGGCGACTAAGAATAGTACACCTGACTATCAATGCTCGGGCAGAAGATGGTAATAGAGGCAGGACTTTGCGCAGTGAGCGTATGAGGCCTGAGCAGGTAGCGACTGTTCTTGAAACCTGCGTTTCCATGCTTAGTTGGTGGTTAAGCATGACGCCCAGGTTGCGGACACTGGTGACCGGTGGCGGGTTATTAGAGTTTTCCGGGGGCCAAAACTCAGCAGGCAGAGGGCGCGATATACGGCTCGCAGGGCAAAACAGAACCTCGGTTTTCGAGGAGTTAAACTGGAGGGAGTTTCTGTGCAGCCAACTCGCGGTGTCTCTTAGACAGTTGTGGAAAGCTTCTAAGGGGATGGAATCTTCGCCCTCCCAGGAGAGAAGAAGCTGCGTGTCGTCCGCGTAGTTTACTGTGGTCATGTTGTATGATTTAATTAAGGTGACCAAAGGTTTCAAGTAAACATTAAATAGAATCGGGCTGATGGAGGAGCCCTGGGGAACACCGTGAGGGACAGGGGAAAAGGCCGATTGGAAAGGGGGAAGGGATACCGCCTGTTTTCTGTCACTGAGGTAAGAGTGGAGCCAGATCAGGGCCGTGCCGTCGATCCCTGCCTCTCTCAGCCGCTCGAGCAGAATCCCATGGTTGACAGTATCGAATGCGGCAGACAGGTCTAATAGAATCAGGGCCACAGCTTGGCCCCTGTCTGCGCGCATTCGAAGCTCCTCCATGGTGGTAAGCACAGCGGTTTCGGTGCCATGGGCTGGGCGAAAACCAAATTGGAATTTGTCCAGAATGTGATGCTGCTCGAGGTGGGTAGAGAGGCAGTTACTGACCCAACGTTCCAGCACCTTCACCGGGAATGGCAGAAGTGATATGGGGCGGAAGTTGGACAAGCATTCTGGATTGAGCGTTGGTTTCTTCAGAAGCGGGGTGATGAGCGCTTGCTTCCAAGAGGTGGGACAAAGCCACAGCTGAGGGATTGATTACAAATCATCCGGAGAGTATGGAATAATTCGTGTCCACATGCTTTCCACATTTTCGGAGGCAAAGGGTCTAGGGGAGATCCAGAAGTGATGCCTTGTGCCACTTTGTCGAATTCAGTTTGAGAGAGAAGGGGGAAAACTCGGAGCCTGTTCGTGGGAGGGCAGGCTAACTTCAAAGAGTCAGAATTGATGAGGCTGACTTCGGGAGAGGTGGGATGGATGTGTGGCGGAGGCGAGACTAAGTTATTTATGATAGTCTCAATTTTGTCAGTAAAAAACTGAGCGAGGCTATCACAAAGAGTCTGAGAAGGAGATATAGGATTTTTGGCGCAGTCAGGATGTAAAATATTGTCCAGAATCTGAAATATGCTTTTAGGACTGTTAGCCGCATTGGCTATGGTGGAGCAGTAGTAATTCGCTTTGCTCTCTATGATGACGGATTTGTATTCACGAAGTGCCTTTTTCCAGAGGGCTTTCTTGTTATTACAGTAACCTTGTCTCCACTGTCTCTCAGCCTGTTTACAGGTTGATTTGAGGATTTTCAGGGAGTCGTTGTACCAGGGAGCAGGTGCTCTACCTTTAGGTTTGCAGAGTTTTAGAGGGGCGACTGCGTCCGCGATGGATGTAATTTTTGCGCTAAAGGATCTGTAATTGTATTCCACCGAATTGGAAGAGGAGACACTGTCTTCCACCTCGAAGACTTTGGCGGAGATACTAAGTTTTTCTAAGGCTTTCCAATTACGATAAAAGAATTGTGGTGGCAAGTGGGTCTTGGGCTTTCTTGTAGTGGTGTTGTTGATGTAGAGTTTAATGAGCGAATGATCTGTCCAGCTCATAGGCAGGATGTCGCCTACTTGCGTTAGACCCGGACTCGAAAAGATGAGATCGAGGCGGTTGCCAGCAGAATGGGTGGGATCCTTTATCAATTGGTGAAGCCCCACACTATCACAGGACAGCAGAAGATTGTTTAGACCCGTGTCTAGGCTGCCGTTTGGCCAAAGATTGAAGTCTCCCAGAATAATAAGTTCATTATGGGAGGTTGCCAAGTTAGTGATAATCGTGAGGAGCGCTTGCTGTTGCGAGAGGGAAAAGGCCCCAGGCGGTCGGTAGCAAATAATGACCATGAAGGTGACTCCTAAATGGCAGTTTATAGTCAGACCGAGAAGCTCGATTCCGGGTACTGAATCTATATCAATGGTGTTCATTTGCCACGAGGCTCGGAAGATGACACCGACACCACCACCTCGGCCTTTGGGTCTAGGGAGATGGAGAATGTTAAAATTTAGAGGGCAAGCAGAGGCTAAGTCAGTCTCACAGTTGGCATGTGTCCAAGTCTCTGTTAAAAAAGTACATCTAGATGATGTGAGTCTATAAGGAGGTTGATTTCGGTGGCATGCTTCGGTAGCGATCGCACATTCAAGAGGCCTCCTACAAGTAGATCCTTGTGGGTGATGTCTGTTAGGGGAGAGGCAGTCTCTTCAAAGATGAGCTTACCTTCATGAGCATATCCTCGGAGGTTAAGCAGGGCATCGCGGGAATAGCAGGGGGACAGTGAGCTATGTTGGGCAGGGTCTGTGGCGCTAGGCGCATCCTCGTCGCGGACGAGCGCAGACGAGCTTGCCATCCAGATGGTGGGTGACCTGTACATGAACGGGGAACTATTGTCCTTCCCTACACTGCGAGACATGTTTGGGCTCTCAGAAGGGGACTTTTTGATCCATGCAGCGGGCGCAACAGCGATTCAAAAACACTGGAGGACGGGGAGAGCGGAACCGGTATTGACACTGGCTTGCCAGTATACTGTGATGGCGGCAGGGACTGTTAAGGCAGTAACGTGCCTCCAATCCGGGCTGCTTCGGGAGACTCTGCGCCCCTTGGATGCTCTTAAAGCGAAATGGGAGGTGAGCATTGGCCGCCCGATACCTAACACCGCGTGGGAACAAATCCTCAAAAGGGCGTGGAAGAGCTCTAGGAACGCGCAGCTGCAACAAATCCAGTTTTTTATACTACACAGGGCCTATTTAACTCCAGGGAAGATCCGGAAGTATTTCCGGGTTCAGAACGCGGTGTGTCCCAGGTGTCGCGAGGAGGATGTTGAACTGGAACACATGCTATGGTTGTGCCCACGAATGGAGAGTTACTTGGAGGAAGTGGGGGAACTTTTGACAACTGTAACGGATAGATAACTAGAATATGATATGGCCACCTGTTTGTTGCATTGGTTCCCGCACACAGCCAAGACCAAGGTCACCAGCAAATTTATTGATCTGGGGCTTCTGTTAGCCAAGCGCGAAATCACCTGGCATTTGAAGGCGAAAGAGGGTCCGTCAAGTGGGCGCTGGAGAAGGGAATTTTACAAGTGGCGAGTTGCGAAAGTGTAGTGAGTCTTAGACAGGCTACCCGCTTAGGCAACGATAAGGCGTTAGAGGCGGCTAGGTCATGGGAAGCCCTAATTCAGACTTTGAAGGATCACCAATCGACAGATGGGGAGGAATGTGCGCTCCACGTCCATGTGATCAATACACACAGTACATAGCTTTGCTAACTATTTGATGCATTGTTACAATGGGTAGTAAGATTCTGGGAAGCCCACGCCACAGTTATTGCACAGGGGGGAGGGATCTGGGGAGGGGGCTGGGTAATGACCTGGTAATATCCCTGATAATAAGGGTAAGCTACGAAATCGGTTCTTTTGACTGTTTGTTGATTATATTGATTTGATGGTTTATGCTTCAAGAGGAAAGGGGTGTGGAAACTATGAGACAAATGCAGAATGCTGAGGAGTAGTTGAGACATTGATTTAGTATCGTTCCCAGGGAATTATTTCGGTTGGATTGTTGGGGGGCTGGGAGAAAAAGAAAAGCAGATGCTAAGAAATTTTGGTGACCGGTAACGGTTTGCGTTGAATTGCATGCGGACTGCAATCGCTTTCCTCACTTCTGCCGCCCTACCCCCGGGTTGTGGGCTAAATGGCCGTGTACTGTGCGTTGCAGTGCCATGTGCTTAACACATGTCGGATGTAGGACGGTTGTCCAAACCAGCTGTATACCGTACTAATCTGCAATAAAAATATATATAAAAAAAAAAAGTTGTGAGCTGAAGCTACGTCCTTAACACCATTTTGTAAAAACATCGGCCTAAGCCAGTGACGACGATGAAAGGGCAGTGCCGGACAAACAAACAAAACATGATCCAAGTTCTGGATGCTCAGCTCACACAAATTGCAATTTTTTCAATTTTTTGAATCCTGGGACCAATATGCTGTTAAATCAATTAGAGGTAGGAGATTTAATCTAAATAAGGAGAACCAGCATCTTGTTCCATGATCGAAGTTCCAGGTTAAATATTTCTGAGGCAGTTTCGGGGAAGTAGTCCTTGCTATTATCTTTAATCTCTCCTTAGTATTACACAGTTCAATATCTCTATTAAAGCTGATCCTCCCACTTGAATTTTTTACGAAGGATTTAAATTCTGATAGCGGGAGGGAAATCACAGATTCTTCCTGAACACAGAAAATGTTTAGAGCCAAAGTACACTTAGAGTGGAGCTCGGTCTGGCCAGTCGCTAGGAGTGCTGCAGAGGCACTGACATCAGCAAGCATAAAGATACATTATGAACATTTCAGAACTAATGATGACACCCCCACAATGGCATTTTCCAAGCAGATGCAGAAAAACAGTGAAGTACAAAGAGTAAGTTTCTATTCTGAGACCAGTCACACATTATCTACTATTCAAGGAAGTTCAGACCGTCCCTGCCACGAGACAAGTGGAAGAAGGCCTCTATCTAGAGGGAAAGGTGTGTGCTAATAAGAACAGTGCATTCATTACTGAAGCAAAACTCAAACTTGGAGAAACACAATTCAGCAGAGGCCTTTTCTCTGAAATAGCAAAGGATTGGGTTTTATCATGATTCTAAATAGCCTAAATAATAATATTAAATAATAATAAGCCATTTGTAAAGCGCCTGGCTACACAAAAGAAAAGTGTGCCCCCGCGCTAACTGCTGCTAGATTTCAGGAGGCAGATGTTAAACAAGCCGACGGGAAGGAAGGATTACGTGATAGGGAACAGAAGTGTTTTGCGTTTCTCCCGGAATCTAGATTCGGAAGGTTCCATTCAAAGATGGAGCTGGAGTTCGTTCCACTGTTTAGAGGCTAGGTACCTAAAAGAACGGCCACCCATTCTCGCCCTAATGATAGGGGGAACTTTAAACAGCATCACACCGGACGATCTTAAATTTCGAGTGGGGCGATGTACAATGAGGAGCTTCTTTAGGTAATCTGGGCCCCTGCCCTGGGCGATGCGGTGCGCAAAACAAAGGGCTTTGAATTTAATCCGCTCCCTGACTGGGAGCCAGTGGAGCTTGGCCAGAGCGGTCTTCCCAGAAGCTCTGCGCGAAAGTCCGAGCACAAGGCGCGCGGCGGCATTCTGAATACAATGAAGTTGGTGGAGGCATTTCTTACTCAGCCCTATTAGCAGAGCGTTCCCATAATCAAGGTGCGGAGTCACTAGGGCATGAACGATAGTTTTTCTGGCTCCTGTAGGCAGGAGATCTAGTACCTTCCGAAGAACCCTCAATATGCCGAAGCACCTGCCAGTCACCTTGCTGACATGGGCCTTGTAAGAGAGGTCTGAGTCCAGCACAACATCAAGGTTTCTTACCGAATCCACGGGAATGGGGGGACTGCCCAATTCTGTGGGCCACCACATGCGAGAACATGCTGATGCTGCTTTCCCAACCACCAACAGTTCAGTTTTTTCGCCATTAAGGCGTAGGCAGTTGTTGTTCATCCAAGATGCCACTGATGATAAACAGTTGGAGAAGTTAGTGGCATCTTCTCTGTGGTCGGGCATAAGCTTAAACATCAGTTGGGTGTCGTCAGCATAGCTAACAATGCCCACCCCAAATGCCTCCCCTACGTGAGCCAGGGGTTCCATATAGATATTGAACAGGGTAGGGCTCAGGCTTGAGCCCTGGGGAACCCCATGGCTCACTTTCCGGAGGGAAGATTTGAAGGGTGGGCAGTGCATCTGAAAACTTCTGTTGGCCAAGAAGGATCGTAGCCATGCATGAGCAGATCCTACCACCCCCATCTCAGAGAGCCGAGACAGCAGCGTTGTGTGCAGCACGGTGTCAAAAGCTGCACTCAGATCTAATAAAACCAACGCTGCTGTCTCACCATCATCCACTATCTGTCTAAGGCACTCAGTGGAATAGAGAACGGCTGATTCGGTGGAGTAGCCAGTTCTAAATCCCGGTTGTGAGGGATGGAGGAGGGCTTCCTCCTCAAGATATTCCATGAGCTGCCTGTTAACTACCTTTTCTATGATTTTTGAACAAAAAGGAAGAAGAGAGATGGGGCGGAGATTTTGGAGTTGAGAGATATGGATATTGGGTTTCTTTTTTAGAGGAATCACCTGGGCTGTTTTCCACGCATCGAGTACGTGGCATTCCTGGAAGGACAGTGTGGGAGAGGTGTGGCGCCGCGGCCAGGGCGACTGACGCTGGAATCTGGGGACCACGGTTCGATCCCCGGCTCCGGCGGCAGGTTAGCCCAGCACCATGTGACTCTGGGCAATAGCTCGCTTAATCTTCCCGACGGCCCCCAGCGCCTAGAGACCCTTACGGGTGATTGTGCGCTTTACAAATGTGGACTTTACTTTTTACTTTACCATGTGGCTAATATGGTCAATTAACGTGCTCTCCATGACTCCTTTGCAACGTGCAGGTGGGCACGCGTCGCAGGGAAAGCCAAATTGTATTCTATTGACAATATGTAATAGCTCATGCCTTTCAGGTGTTTTGAAGCATGTGAGATGGGGTTTCCTTATAGAACTATCTCTTACGTCCGCATGGTTACATGAGAGATCAACGCTATTCTTAAAGGTGGCATGAATTTTGTCGACCTTGTCTACAAAAAAGTCAGCTACAGAATCACATATCTCTACAGAATAAGTATCTTGAGCTTCGAGTCTGGATGGTACCGTAAGCTCCTTATAAATACTGAAAAGTTCTCTGGTGGGATTGTCCGCTAGCTCGATTCTGCTTTTGAGATAGATGCTTTTCTCTGATCTCACTAGTTTCTGGTATTTTTTTTATTCCGTTCTGTAACGTACTTTGTCTTCTGGGGCGTAATTCTTCCTCCAGCTCCGTTCCATGGTTTTACATTTGGCTTTGGCTAATTTAAGTTCTTCTGAGACCCAGGGAGCAGTTCTAGATCGCCTTGTAGAAGGTTTGAGTGTCCAAGGCACCACCTCGTCTAGAGCGTTGGACATCCAGTTCTCATAGCCATTCCATGCCTCCTGTAAAGTATTGCCTAGGGGCAGGGGGTGTTCTAATAGGGCGCTTTCAAATGATTCTGGAGTAAATTTCTTCCATTCCCTACGCTTCTGCAGTGGGAGTTTCCTCAATCTAGTTCCCGAAGCGACGTTATCTACTTCAAACGGGACGATACTATGATCCGACCAAATCGTTGGTATCGGAGATGAAACCTTGATACCCTCCCAGTTGGCAAAAACAGGGTCCAAGAGGTGGTACAGTTGGTGCGTGGGGGCTGTAGATAACAGATTGAAATAGAAAATGGTGCTGCGATTACTAACTTACATATGATAATACATAAACAAAATCATTTCTATTCTAACAGATCATCCTTTTAGCATGAGCTAAACATTTTCTCACAAGAACAAAAAAGAAGAACAGGACTTTTATGAACATTTCATATTTTCAGCATCAGGAAGGGAGACTGTAGGGAGGGAAGAAGTCTCAAAAATGCCCTCATATATTTGCATTATGTCATCTATCTCTTTCTATATCATTGGTTTTGTGAATAAATATTTTTCTATTAGGAGTGAGAAGAGTGGTGCAATAAGAACATTAAAAGGGAAAGCATTGAATAAGGGCACAACAAGACACCAATATCACCATAATGTACATCACCTTTAAAGCAATCCAGATCCAGCTGCCAAAAAGGGACCAACTCCAGTTCCTGCTTTCCATTGCCTTAACATTATCCAAAATGTTCAAAATGTGTTGTGTAATATTCTTTTCCATATTTGTTATCCCAATAACACACTGATCTCCCACTACATTGCATACACCACCACTCTTAGCTAAAATGAAATCAACAGCATATTTTGTTTTTTCCGAATATATTTGCATACTCTCCAACTAAGTTGTGATGTTGTGTAAAGCAGCCACAGAAGTAGATACAATTTGAAGCTTGCACCCAAAATATTCTCTGGCTTTTTCACCTCGGGCCATAGAAGTACCACTCACAGTGAAAATAGAGGAAAGGATTTATCCAAAGGTGATGCCATTATTATAATTATTAACCTCTATATCAGTCACTCCCTCACAGAATTCTTTGGTCAGAGTTCTTTTAATCCAATATACTTGAGGCTTTGCACTTTTACAAGGTACACCCGAAGACAGAATCATCCCAAGTGCCACATCGTTCATATGATTGTGGACATTAGAAAAGTCCCACTAGACAAAAAGAAAAACACTGGGTGTGCATAACTAGGCCTATCATAATCCACTACAGAATATTGGGAATTCCACCCAAAGGAACTGGGGTCTTCTGAATTTACCAAAGTTAATGTGGTCTTATGCAACATAATTCCTGAACAATTTATGTACAGTGAAGTATCAGTACTGTTGATAATTGGACAACAAGCAGGATAATAACCAGCTTCTTGGGGAACTGTCAATTCCTTGTAATGCCAACCCACCAAATTTATATTATTTTTCTCCATTTAAAATGTTTCAAAGTACGTACTATCATCGAAACCAGGATAACCCTCTGCCAATGGTTTTCTATAATAAAGGCATGGCCCTGAGCAGCCAAACCCAAACACTCCTTTTACTTCTACAAAATCACGTGGTCGAGCATACGTATAATTCACAATTGATAAAGGATATGCGATCCATAGGCTAGACAGAGTGACAGATTGAGTGGGCTAACAAGCTGTTCCTTCTCCAAAGAACCTCCTATGTGTCTCTAAGAATACATTGCTCATGGCTGCTCTTCTGTTTCTTGTTAGGGAGATAACCTTACCCTTACTATATAAAGCTACAATTTGATCATTTTCCAAAACCCATGATACACCACATAATATGATTAACAGCAAAATCATGAGGGCATCATATGTTAATTTTTGTGTACGGGTCCATACCATATTGTGCTGGGCAACAAGAAGCACTGGCTACTCTTCTTTAGCAATCATTCTACCAAAGGGATACATAATGAATGATGAAAATGGGGGGGGGGCAAAATGCAAGAGAAATAAACAAGTTTCCAGTGTCCGTCAGAGCCTCACTGGTACAGGCTCCTATTGTCCATCAATACGTTGGCACTCTTGAGCACCGGCGGTGGAGCTTGCTCTGTCCTAAGCTCGCATCCCATGTTGATCACAATGATATACCTCCACAGTATACTTCGATATATCCTGTCCAATGTTCAAACAGTGTACCAAGCTCCCATCAACCTAAACTAACACTGTTAGTACTATAACAAAAAAGACCCTAACTGACACAGTCCATTCCTAACTAATCTTTCTTCTCTTTTGGTGCACCATCTCTCAGCCGAGGGCGCTAGTTGTTCCTGGTGGCCCGGGGCAAAGAATGATCAACAAATAGGGGCTCCTGGACAGCTCATATTTCTGGAGGAACTGCTGATTTCAACACGTCATAATTTTCCTTATCTGTTTGCGTCCATGTCAGTTGGGCATCGCTAAACAGGACAACGAGAGGAACCTTCTCGCACTCGGAGTCCCCACTGGTCATAGGGCAGGGGCAGAGGGACCCTGCAACAATGGGTCACATGGATAAAGTTCTTACAACGAGCAAAGTTCACTGCGGTACGCATTACCAATAGGACTTGCTCTGGCCCCTTCCACCGCGGCTCCAAACTTTTCTTCCACTGAAAATTCCTGATCAATATAAAATCTCCAGACTGAATGTCATGGCCAGGTCCCTCTGGCATAGGAGGCAGGGTATCCCAGACCTGTTGGTGAATAGAACGTGAACGTAAACTTTCTGTAAACTGGTCAAGATAGTCAAGTAACATAGGTTACTCAATATCTGAAAACCGCTGAGGGTGCGGCACGCCCCATCCATTTGCCAGGCGCCCACACACGACCTCATATGGTGACAATCCTGTTCTAGAATGTGCTGTTATTCTTGTTGACAAAAGAGCTAACGGTAAAGCATCTGGCCAGATTAACTCGGTTGTCTCCTGAATTTTTGCAAGTTTGAGCTTGAGAGTACCATTGTACTTCTCAACCAAACCTGCTGACTGTGGATGATTGGCACCATGAAATGTTTGCTTTATATGCAGACCTTCACAAATCAATTGGATCAATTTTACATTAAAATTACTTCGGTCGTCACTCCAAAAAACTCGGGGCAAGCCAAAACGAGGAAAGAACTCTTTCAAGAGTACCTTTGTAGTCACAAGGGCCATATTGTCTTTAGTGGGGTAAGCCTCGAACCATTTACTGAATACACATACAACCACCAAAACACACTTTAAAATATTGCATCCCTCTAACTCCATAAGTCCATTTGAAGGACCTCAAAAGGAAAAGTGGGTGGTGCAAAGTTACCAGGGGGTGTATGGGTACCTTTCCCAGAAATATGCATCAAGCATACCATATAGTACTTCACTAAGTGGGCAGCTTTCTTAGACACGTTATCATTCTGCTATAGAGGAACTAACAATTTGCAAATGCCTTTAGCACTAATATGAGCTGGACCATGGACCATAATAACCACAGGAAGAACAACATTCAATTGTGCTGTATTTTCCAGCCCCACAACTAATTCTTCAATTATGGCTTCACTTTGTATCTCTTTTACACTTTCAAGAGTGTCTTCAAACATAACAACTTCAGGGACCCACCCAGCTGGACCTGCTACAAACATTCTTGTCTAGGTCATTTCCTTAACTGTCGGATCCCCAAAAGCATTTCCTCTACCTACATCATCAATGACCTTCTGGAAGCATTACACTTCACTATCGCCAATTTCCTAGGGACTGTCAAAGCAGACAAAAGCCTCAAGATAAGGTTGGGTTTTTATGCCATGGGAAGCAAGCGACCCTCTCTCAGCCCAGTGTCACCCAAAATTATGCACAACAAGGGGTGGTGATGGACAGAGTCTCTGAATTAAGCAGAGTACTCTCACCCAGTCAAGAGATCAGGGCTAGATCCAACACAGTTTTTTAGCTCATTGCACCATCCCAGTTTCAGAACCTGGCTGTATGCAAATTAGTCTGTCCCTGGCCCAGTGCATCATGGGAACAGGGCAGACCAGACTACAAAAGCCAATTCTTACACTGGGAAGGAAACAAGCTTCCGGGGACCGGTTTCTGGCATTTCAGCCGTCTTCGGCCCGGCTTGCTTGAATCCTGATGGTGCAATGAGCAAGGGACTCACATCTGAGTATACCCTTCCACGCTTAGGGTGGACAAAATTATTTACAACAAGGGGTGGTCATGGACAGAGTCTCTGAATTAAGCAGAGTACTCTCACCCAGTCAAGAGATCAGGGCTAGATCCAACACCGTTTTTTAGCTCATTGCACCATCCCAGTTTCAGAACCTGGCTGTATGCAAATTAGTCTGTCCCTGGCCCAGTGCATCATGGGAACAGGGCAGACCGGTTTCTGGCATTTCAGCCGTCTTCGGCCCGGCTTGCTTGATTCCTGATGGTGCAATGAGCAAGGGCCAGAAACCGGTCCCCGGAAGCTTGTTTCCTTCCCAGTGTAAGAATTGGCTTTTGTAGTTTGGTTTGTCCTGTTCCCATCATGCACTGGGACAGGAACAGACTAATTTGCATACAGCCAGGTTCTGAAACTGGGATGGTGCAATGAGCTAAAAAACGGTGTTGGATCTAGCCCTGATCTCTTGACTGGGTGAGAGTATTCTGCTTAATTCAGAGACTCTGTCCCTCACCACCCCTTGTTGTAAATAACCCAAAATTATGCACCACCCCAATGGCATACCGGGTGTTAGTATAGATATTGACAACCAGTCCCTCACTCAATTCGCAAGCTCGAATAAGGGCAGCAAGCTCAGCAGCTTGGGTCGACTGATAAGGGACCTATGATGTCTCTACTACTGTACATATTGTGGTAATAGCATAAGCTCAAGACTGATTTGCATATAGCTGGATCTGAACTGAGGTGGCGAAGTGAGCTAAAGTATGATGATGGATTCAGCCCAGACCTGTGACTGTGGGTGAGTTTCTGAAAAGTTTCAGCGATCCGTCCATCATCTCTTTGTGTTTGCTTTGTTTGCTCTAAGTTGGCAGCGTATGCCCAGACGTGGGTCTCTTGCTCACTTTGCCACTGCATTCAAGCTAGCATGTGTGATGAAGGGTGTTACCCAGAAACCGGTCCTCAGAAGATTGTTTCTGGTCCAGGGAAGGCATGGCTTGGCAGTTCGGGCTGGACTGTTCCCATGAGGCACAGGGTCAGACTGATTTCCATATAGCCATGTCTGAACTGGGGTGGCAGAGTGGGCTAAAGAACGGTGATGGATCAAACCCAGATCTTTTGACTGGGTGTGAGTGTTTGATTGGTTCAGATGCTCCGTCCATCACCAGCCCCTTTTGTACCGCTTTGGCCGCCATAGGTGTGGCAGGGTATGCTCAGACGTGAGTCCTTTGCTCACTTTGCCACTGCATTCAAGCAAGCCGGGCTGAAGACGGATGTAATGCCAGAAACCGGTCCTCGGAAGCTTGTTTCCGGTCCAGGGAAGGCATGGCTTGGCAGTTCGGGCTGGACTGTTCCCATGAGGCACAGAGTCAGACTGATTTGCATATAGCCATGTCTGAACTGGGGTGGCAGAGTGGGCTAAAGAACGGTGATGGATCAAACCCAGATCTTTTGACTGGGTGTGAGTGTTTGATTGGTTCAGATGCTCCGTCCATCACCAACCCCTTTTGTACCGCTTTGGCCGCCATAAGTGTGGCAGGGTATGCTCAGACATGAGTTCCTTGCTCACTTTGCCACTGGATTCAAGCAAGCCGGGCTGAAGATGGCTGTAATGCCAGAAACCGGTCCTCAGAATCTTGTTTCCGGTCCAGGGAAGGCATGGCTTGGCAGTTCAGGCTGGACTGTTCCCATGAGGCACAGGGTCAGACTGATTTGCATATAGCCATGTCTGAACTGGGGTGGCAGAGTGGGCTAAAGAACGGTGATGGATCAAACCCAGATCTTTTGACTGGGTGTGAGTGTTTGATTGGTTCAGATGCTCCGTCCATCACCACCCCCTTTTGTACTGCTTTGGCCACCATAAGTGTGGCAGGGTATGCTCAGACGTGAGTCCCTTGCTCACTTTGGCACTTGATTCAAGCAAGCCGGGCTGAAGATGGCTGTAATGCCAGAAACCGGTCCTCGGAAGCTTGTTTCCGGTCCAGGGAAGGCATAGCTTGGCAATTCGGGCTGGACTGTTCCCATGAGGCACAGGGTCAGACTGATTTGCATATAGCCATGTCGTAACTGGGGTGGCAGAGTGGGCTATAGAACGGTGATGGATCAAACCCAGATCTTTTGACTGGGTGCGAGTGTTTGATTGGTTCAGATGCTCCGTCCATCACCACCCCCTATTGTACTGCTTTGGCCGCCATAAGTGTGGTAGGGTATGCTCAGACGTGAGTCCCTTGCTCACTTTGCCACTGGATTCAAGCAAGCCGGGCTGAAGACGGCTGTAATGCCAGAAACCGGTCCTCGGAAGCTTGTTTCCGGTCCAGGGAAGGCATAGCCTGGCAGTTCGGGCTGGACTGTTCCCATGAGGCACAGGGTCAGTCTGATTTGCATATAGCCATGTCTGAACTGGGGTGGCAGAGTGGGCTAAAGAACGGTGATGGATCAAACCCAGATCTTTTGACTGGGTGCGAGTGTTTGATTGGTTCAGATGCTCCGTCCATCACCACCCCCTTTTGTACCCCTGTGAGACTGCAGCAGCCTGAGCCCTATGGGTCCCTCGACCTTGTCCCTGAGGCCCTCTCCCTCTAGGGACCGCAACCTTCTGCAAAAGAACTGGCCACTCGCTATGCCTATGGCATTCCTCCTTACAATATGCACACTGATTCGGCCCCACAGGGGTTGTGTTCAGCTGCCTGCTAGTGCTGAAGATAGCCCCCCAGACCCGCTGGGCATAGTGGGACTGAAACATGTCGACCATCTGACCAAATCTAATGTATAGTAGATCTAGTAACACGATCTCAATCTATACAAAACCCTTTTTTTAATAATTCTTCAATCACGTTTCTTTATTAAAAACTTTTTTTGTTGATCCAAGGATTTTTTATATTCACTAACACATCTTTTTTGAGAGCACTATTTCTGAACACTGATACATAGCCAGTGGCTTCCTCCGGGTGGAAATTGCATACTACTATACAAAGACCCTATGATGATGCACCCACGCTACGTATAATGGTGGAGATCAAGATATACCACCACACCGCTTACGTGAGTGTATGAGGATTTTTTAAGAAGGTGTCCAAAGAACCCTGGTGCTGTAGTATCAAGTGTTCTACTCCCCATTTGATTTTTTTATTATATAGCCTGGAAGCTAAGTGGATCTACAAATTCTACCTCCCTCCTTTTGATTTTGAACGATTAAGCAGCGCACAGCTATGGGAGCCAATCTGATGAAAACATTATCAAAGACACCGGAATTATGAGAATTGATCTTTGAATAATATACTATGAAAAAATTTCGGAAAATACTGGATTGAGCTATACTGAGGATGATATAAATGAAATTTTATCGGCACCAACTTTATTTCATAATACAGTCCTAACCCAAACATTGGCATAAACTAGTGAATGGGATGACTTGACAGAGATAAAAAGAGAAGAAGTAAGAACAGCAATACATGGCTTAATAATGCATGAATATCTTAGAGTGAGTGCCGCACCAAGAGGATTATGGGTACAAAATGCGCCTCGCATCTTTTTACATGATGTAGCATTCAGAAAAGATTGGTCTTCAATCTCATGGAGATGTACTCGCGATTACTTAGTCCTAATATTAAAAACAGCATCTAGATTATCAGAGGCTCTAAAAGTAAAAATTCAAATAAGTGAAGCTACATTGAAGACAGTAGTTCATATATCAGTATATAAAAAAAGATTGGAAGAAATAAATAAGGAAATGGAAGAGTCAAGAAAATTCATTACTCAAAGTAAAGCACAAAAATTAGGAAAGGACCTAAAATGTTTCACACAAGAGAAGATGCACCCATACTCCAAAGATGATTACATCCTACCTGAGCAGTCTACCGATTTCGAATCCACAGGAGGAAACTCATCTGATAATTCAGAATGGAGTGGAGATGATTACACCCCACAAAGAGGTCAAAATCAATACCGGAATCAACCACGGAGGAGAATGAACAGATGGCCAAGACCAAATTATCACAATCAACAAATGCCATTTTTTCAACCTTATATACCATGCTATGAAAGTTGGATGAACCCATATAATCATGGAATGCCACCACCTCCACAAAAGATGGGTCCCCCAATGATGGGGCAAGAGAACACACAACAACTGCCTTTTTTAGGAAGACGCCAAAATCTACCGAGAGGAAGACGAAGAAGAATAAAATGGAACGAACAACCACCCCAGATGATGACACGGAGCAAGACCAAAGAGAAGGCAGGCCCGAGTGGAATGAATCACTAATAGTGAACTTGACGAATATAGTGCTCTCAGATGTTAAAAAACGAGTATTAAATAATGGTTTGGTGTTTGTCACCACACCTTCTTTAGACACCTTCAAACTGAGATGCAAACTATCAGAGTTCTGCAGAAAGCTAAAACTTAGAGCCTTCTTTGAAGAGAAGGAAGACACCAGACCGGAAGGTGATACAAACCTTAGGAAAAAATCCACATTCAACCCCCCAAACAGCTTGGTACCAATGGAAATATTAACGTTTGAACAAGCCATCATGAAAGAAGCAAAGGATATTGAAAGTCTGACAAAAAAAATATTTCTCAACCTTACAAGAGTGGAACAAGAGGCACTAAATGAACTGAAAGAAAATGACAATCTTAAAATCAAACCTGCCAATAAGGGGGGAGGCATAGTACTCCTTGACAAGAAGGGATATGATGAACAATGCCTCAGTCTTCTTTCAGACACAAAGTTTTACGAAAAGATCTCCACAGACCCAACAGCAAGATTACAAAACACCATTAGAATAATAGTTAATGAAGCAGAAGCGAATGCATGAATGCATGAATAACAAAAAATGAAGCGGAATATCTGGTTGTACAAAAACCGAAAACACCATATTTCTACTCGTTACCAAAAAAAATAAGAATCGAGTACCACCACCTGGGAGGCCGATTGTTTCCGGCATAGGTTCAGTACTTGAACCTCTATCAAAATTTACAGATCAATTTCTGAAACCACTAGTACAGAAGACTCCCACCTATTTGAAAGACACCAGAGATCTACTGAACCAACTGATGGATATACATTTTAATGAAGAAGAAATGCTTCTCGTTGGACTAGACGTAGAAAGTCTATATACGAGTCTTCCACAGCAAAAGACCTTGGAGACTCTAGAAACTATTCTTTTTTCTGATAGATGGGACCACAGAACTCCGAAACACTTCGTACTAGAGTGTTGTAAATTGGCCTTAATGGAAAATTACTTTGAGTATGATGGCCAATTATTTGTACAAAAACATGGTACATCCATGGGGAGCGCCTTAGCGCCTTCGGTAGCAGGGCTCCATGTAAGTGATTTTGAATCCAAATACATTTTGAATAACAGCAATCCTTTCTTTGTCCAAAATTTATTTTGGAAAAGATTTATAGACGACATCATTGTCATCTGGCAGAATAACAAAAATAATTGGGAAGAATTCATCAAATGGATGAATGAAAGACATGAATGTTTGAAATTCACATTTACTGCAAACAAAAGGGAATTGGACTTCGTAAACATATCCCTGTATGTAGAACAAAATAAGATCCAAACAAGAACATACTATAAGCCTACAGCAAAGAAAAGTCTGTTATCATATAATAGCTTTCATCCCAAACCATTAATAGAAAACCTGCCATATGGCCAATTCTTAAGATTAAAACGCAATTGCAGTAAGTTAGAAGATTATAAAATTCAGGCGAAAGAATTAACAACTAAACTGACAAATAGAGACTATCCAAGGAAGATTGTAGAAAATTTCAAAAGAGAGCAAGACACCAACCGCAAGAATGTCTTTTAGATGCTACTCCCAAAGAAAATAAAGAAAAAACAATTACGTGTGTGACAACCTATAACACAGCAAGTAATGAAGTAAAAAAGATAATCAACAAGAACTGGAAGATTATCACATCCGGAAATTTGGAATGGCAAAAGCCGAGGTTTGCTAATCGCAGAACCAAAAATTTGAGAGATCTACTGGTTCACACTCGACCACAAAGAAGATCTGAAGTCGGGAGCATCACGAGATCTTGGAACATGGTCCTGATAACTGGACACTACCCGTGTGGTGCATGTACAGTATGCAAACTAACATCAGCATCAAAAACTCTATCATTATCTGAGCACCTACTTTGGACTCAACGCCAACACACTAACTGCAATTCGTCCCATATAATCTATATGATTACCTGTCCATGTGGACTCAAATATATTGGGATGCCATGCCGCAAAGCAAAAGTGAGGATTGGCGAGCATGAGATTAACATAAATACAAAAAGAAACAACTAAAATGAGCAAACATTTTCTGGAGTCCAATCATAAAGCAGATGAATTAAAATGGACAATAATAGAGATGTTAACTAATAAGGACAACAATGCAGAGAAATTTCTATTTGAAAGAGAAATGAGGTGGGTGGATCGCCTAAAAACTAACAGCCAGGGACTGAACGATGACATACCTTGGTCCCAACTTCCTTGATTTTTATGATCCAAAACCCTTTAATCTCGATTTAGGCCAGTACACAACTGAATATAACATATAGCTAGTTACCCTTTTTTTTAAAAATGCCCTCAAGATCGAGTAACCTTCGGTAAATATACTATATACCATTGCTTGTGCAGAGTTATAATCTCCTCCAAAACGTTATTGGCACTTACCCTTCAGTTTAGTACAAAATGTATGATTATAACAAACGGTCTTTTTGTTAAAATGCCATCAAGACTAAATATATAAAATGATTACTTGTGCAGAGATACCACCACCTCATTATCGATATTGGTACTTACTTTTATGTCCTGATTTAGGCCAGTACATAACCATATGAATGTCACCAAGATTAAATATCCATCGGTAAATATACGTGTACCGATGCCTGCACAGAGATACCATCATCTCAAAAAACGATATTAGTACTGACCTTTGTGTCCTGATTGAGGCCACCATAACTACAAATCAATATAACACCTTGTTGTTATCGGCTTCTAGAAAATGCCCCGACTCTATGCTTGTGTAGTAACAACATCTCCCGACAACGATATTAGCACTTATTTTCACAAGTATTATATAAATGGCCAAAGAGGTATAACAATGGTATATATCATTTCAAAAATTTTGTTTCACGAATTTCACACTTCATTGATAAAAATGGGCGATATTATATGAAAGTCTTTTCTTAGTTTCCCTTAGGCTTTGACAATAGAAAAAGTACCGGAGACCTGCTCCCGTCACTTCGAGGGATAGCGACAGCACAAGCAAGGGACTTCCAAAGAGCTGGTGAGGAACCGCCATGCTGCCGCAAACACGCGGCGAAAACCAAGTAAGACTGTTCCTGTAACTATGCATTTCCTTTTTACACAGGCGACGCAGAACATTATCTCTTGACCCCCGAAGGAAGTATTATTTTAGACGTGAGAGGTACGGCTAGAATTACAATAGCTCATTGGGCACGAACGTTACTAACAATTGCAAAGTCGATTTTTGGCATAACAACTGTCGTAAGAGGGGCAAATACTTTTAAATTATGATAATGCCAAATACGATTGCAACGCATTACTGATTCTCTGCGCAGGGGACGTTTTTGACATACTATGAGCCCACTATAACATTATAAATAAAGAGCTTTAGACTCCATCTTCATTTACAATAATTTGAATATAAGATAAACCTTTACACATCATGGTGACTGATAGGACTAACTTTCCATTCTCAGTAACATGTTCACAGTATTCCTCCTATCACGAAATTAGTGTTTAAAGCATTTATTTCATCACTAAATCAGTATTTGAAGTTATTCATATAGGGTCACATTGAATAATAGATATTAACATATTACCTTTACGTCTTTCTTTGGTTGTAGGTACTACTGACCTCACCAAACAGAAGGTGGAAAATATAACCACTGTTGTGCTACACAAATTGTGCAAGTATTTTAACTTACATCTCAGTCCTGAAGAAAGCCCCCCAGACCCGGCTGGGCATAGTGGGGCTGAAACATGTCGACCATCTGACCAAATTTAATGTATAGTAGATCTAGTAACATGATCTCAATCTATACAAAACCCTTTTTTTAATAATTCTTGAATCACGTTTCTTTATTAAAAATATATATTTTTTGTTGATCCAAGGATTTTTTATATTCACGAACACATCTTTTTTGAGAGCACTATTTCTGATCACTGCTACATAGCCAGTGGTTACCTCCGGGTGGAGGTTGCATACTACTATACAAAGACCCTATGATGATGCACCCACGCTACGTATAATGGTGGAGAATCAAGATATACCACCACACCGCTTAAGTGCGTGTATGAGGGTTTTTTAAGAAGTTCTCCATAGAACCCTGGTGCTGTAGTATCAAGTGTTCCACTCCCCATTTTATTTTTTTATTTTTTGAGTGCTTAGAAGCTGCCTGGTAGGACCACAACGCCCTTTACCATTTCTCCTAAATGCTTGCTGCAACAGCACCTTTGTCTTCAAATCCTTATGCTTTTTATCTGTCTTTTCTTTCTCCTCCCGATCATGATGTTCATAGTATTGGACCATATTCAAAGCAATAGACCTATTCTGTACGCTATAATCCAGAAAGGTATCTTCAAATCGAGTAAAAAAATCAGACACGCTTTCATCTTTCTTCTGACTATAAGCAATCAACTTATCCCAGCTTACCTTCTTTGGAGGAATAAGGGAGTGCACATATGTAATATTGTGACCTGGCAAAGCAAGTATCTCAGCTCAGGGCTTATCACCTGGCTTTCTTTCCTGATTCCATCCTTTAATCACATCCCCTGTATCACCCAGCTCTGCAACATGATCTTGAGTATGAACCTGTCTCAAAATATCAACCAGAACAAGGAGACCAAAGAACAGTTCAATATCAGCAAGATTCATGACAGTAGAAGAGGCAGCTTCAGTCAGTTCTTTATAATAAGAAGTAGGATTTTTTTTAGGGTCGGACAAAAGAGCTTTAAAGGATAAAAAACCTCACTCCTCTTCCACAGAGTATACACCGATTGGTCCTGAAAACGGGCTGCCACACCCGGTCTGGTAACATTACCAAACTGATCCGTTACCTCAGGTATTTCTGGGTGATATATAGGATGAACCTCCCGCATCGGAAACTGAGACTGAGACTTGGGACTATTCTCATAAAACCTTCCACTGTAAGCAATTAAAGTTGTAAGATTGCCAAAAACCTGACCTGGCTCCAAATCACTAACATACACAAGATCTCTAATATCAAATAAGATTTGAGGCGCATCAGTCCTAAAGTGTTACCGCCAAAAACCAATCAATGTAGCGGACATAAGCTTAAGGGCCGGCTGCTGTATAAAAGGCTCAAAATCTCGCATAGTTTCCCAAACATTCGCCATACTATAAATAACATTACAAACCCTATTAGTTGCTTTTTTTTCATTACCCACCTCAGATCACACTAACATGCCCATGCGCTCCCTACATTTTGTCCAGTCTCTATCCTCAAATACACACACTGGTGTTTCACTACTTAAAGATGTCGGGAGGAAAAACCATGGAAGGAGAAGTGACAGACGTAACAGGTACACTAATTGCTGGCACTTGTACCGGAGGGGAGAGAGCAGAGGAGGTTATAGGACAGAAACAGCATGTGTGCCAATATTCGCAGTTGCTAAAGATGGCGAAGACAAAGAAGAAACAGGGGGTAACGTAGCCATAGCCATTGAAGCAACAACTGTTGATACAGGAACAGTTAGAACAGATGGAACAGGCTGTTGCAACTGTGAGGGAACATCAGGATATATCCTCTGTGGGACATACGGAGGTGGGGGTCGAATATCTAGCAATTCTTCCACAAAAGTATAATTTTCTTCTTGGGCCAAATAAGACCAGTCAAGTTGCAACTGAAACCTCCTATCTGCTCATTCAACTCCTGTCTCCTGTTTTTCTTTATCATATGCTACAGCTTTCTGAGTAAATGTCTGCATTCTCCCCTTTCGTGCATCCTTTTCCATCTTCAATCGTCAATCGTTTAGCTGCCTTTTGCCATGGTTTGAGGAAATCAACCACTGACTACCTACTTCGTCTTTTAAACAACTGTTCCTGTAAGAACACAATCTTTTGCTCATCAAAAGTGCCTGTCAATGGCCACTGTAACTCGGCATTGTCCCTTATATATTTGTGCCATAATGTACTAAACATAGTAGGTCCAAGACCATGCTTCTGGAGCCACCGGCTGTGCTTCTTCCAATTGAGCATCAGCAGAACAACAATGACAACAGGTAAGCAAAAACGTACTAATCCCAGGAGTTTTAAAAATAAATCAATTTCGTTATTTTTGCCTGCCAAAGGAATTGCAAGTGCTTTTATCCGAAACATTCCTCAGACTGTACCAAACTCAAACCACAATGGTACCATATCCACAAAGAACCAAAACAAACTCACCTGATATGAGTAGCACAAACAAACCAATTCTCCACTGCCGACTCTTCAGAACAAACGTTAGATCCAAGGGTTTTGCCGTTCAGGACTACAGTCAGGATGCCTACTGGGTGAGGCACCATCCGGCGGGACAGAAGGGGCAGCTGTGAGTACCAGGAACTCTTTGTGCAGGTATCCCTGATCCCTCATTCAGATCCCACGTTAGCCTCAACCTCCCCCCTTACGTGGAAGGGGATGGATCAATCACCCAAAGGAGATCCTGTTCGGGCACTAATTGAAGGAAGTTACCTGTTTAGGGTAATCTGGGTCATTAATGAACACCTCTCAGCCTTCCATACTAAATGAAGAGTTGGTCAGACAGTAGAGAATACAAACCAATAACTGTTTATTCAAAGTACACTCAGAGCGGAGCCCAGTCTGCCAAGTCGCTAGGAGTGCTGCATAGGGACTGACATCAGCAAGCATAAAGATACATTTTGTCCATTTTAGAACTAATGACGACACGCCCACAATGGAATTTTCTAAGCAGATGCAGCAAAACGGTAAAGTAAAAGATTAAGTTTCGATTCTGGTCCCGGGCACACATTATCTACTATTCAAGGTATTTCTGTCTGTCCCTGACACTGGACGAGTAGGAGAAGGCCTTTATCTAGAGGGAAAGGTATGCTCTAATAAGAACAGTACATTCATTAGTGAAGCAAAACTCAATCTTGGAGAAACGAAACTCAGCAGAGGCCTTTTCTGAGAAATATGGTTTCCATCATGATTCAAAATGGCGCCTAAATAGACAAGGGTGCCGCGAATACTAACTTACATATGATAATACATAAATGGAATTATTTCTATTATAACACAACACATGAGCTATTTATGCTGATTCAAATTATCTATCTTTCGTTTCTCCCGCCTATCGCTGGTTATCATTATCACTTGACATAATATTCCATTTTTATCAACTGGCTGTTCACATGCATGTTTTCTTTTGTTTCGTTCAGAAATTTAAAAAAAAGGAAGAATGTAACTGCAATGGGAACATCTGTATAGGATTTTTTAACAGTTAGAAAATAGTTAACTTCTAATCAACATGAAAATAATCAACACATGAACAGTGAAAATTATGGGATTAAAATGAACTTGAGAAAACAGTGAACAAATAGACTCCAGAGGTCCAAAAGTTAGTTTAGCTGCCAAAAAGAGGTCAACCAATAAGAACACACACTCATATTGGGCTCATTCATCAGATTTTATCTTTAACTTGTGCCCTCAATATTCTTTCTTGTCATATAGTTGATATAATATTCAGGGGGCACACCATTCTCTGTAGCACAGAAAGTATGAAATGCAGCCTTTCTTCTAAACTTCAAATCTTGATTACATAAAGGTTCTTATGGAGCACTTCTAGTTTGATCTTGATAGCAGCTGCTTAGCCAGTCCTATACTAGTAAACAGAAACAAACAAAATAACAATTACCATTCTGTACTGGGCTTTCTGACAACTGAAGTCTCACAGAGGGCTATTGGGAAACTCCACAATGGAGACACATTCTCTGCCATTATCCTCCCAAAGACAAGTCAAGTATCCTACAAATGTATCATTCCACATCTGTCTTTTTATCTGGTGTGTTAAGGGGCATGTTCTGCAAATTAACCTAGAGACAATTTCAGATTTCAGGTCTTGTCCCGTGTAGTGCCATGGTATTGGGAGACTCGCCATACACTGAACTACAATGGAGAAAACATTTGAACATGTTTAGGTTTTCTAAATCATCTGTGCTTTCTGCCAACATTTGGTTTTCAGGTACGTCCATCCTTATTTTAATGTGATAACGATCCCTCTATTCACCATCTTTTAATTAAACCTCTATATTTGGATTTTAATATATAACCATGTTTCATGGTGTGAACGGCATGTTTGTTGAGTGTTAATCTTAAGTAATGCGAGAAAAGGGATTCCTGGTTGGCTGAGGTATGCAGGCAGGAACCACCACTCTAGTCAGGGTAAGCTAGATACACAACAAAATTAGCTGTGCTCACCCTCCGGTACCTTGGAACAGGGCAGCCCGTCCTATCTACAAAGGCAATGTGTAAAGTATTTGTGCAACACACTTCCACAGTAACACAATGAATACACCACAAAAATACTCCATACAGGCTGCGAACAATGGAGAATATCTATATATGAGCAACATAAGACCAAAAAAAAGAAGTTGAGACATGAATTTTAAAGAACAAACCAGAACTAGTGCCTAGAAGTCACTAGCAGTCAGAAGGTTACTTGAGGTTGCGAAGTACCAATGTAAATACAAAGTTCAGGCTGACCGTGATTGACGGCAGGCTGGCAACAAGTCCCAGACAGGTCTAGCTGAAGAAATACCTTGGCTGGAGCACGTGTCAACATCGAGAGCCTACCTCGTCATCATCGAGACACGCAAAGGGGGACCCACTTCGTCATCGAGCTTCATTGAAGTGATTGTAATGCGTCGTCATCTTTGAGTCACACAGGGTTTCATCCTCGAGCCATGCAGGCTGTGGGACCTCTGTCTTCGATGAGCCTCCGCATCGAAGGGTGATGGGGCAGAATTTCTCAGGCAGTCGATAATGCATTGGTTTTAGCAGAAATCAGCTGCAGAAACCACTTCTGAGACCCAGAGTTTGGAGTTGGCACCTCAGGAATGGGTAGGACTCACTAAAGGCAGAGTCCAGCAGCACCAGCATAATTGTAAAGAGTCTTTGGTGTCCCTGAGACTTCAGTACACTGGAGTCAAGCCAGCAAGCCCTCGGATATCACTTGGAACAAGGCAGAGTCGATCTCTACTTCCAGCAGAGTCAGAGAGCAGCAGAGCAACAAGCAGAAAAACAGTTGTCCCAGAAAAGCAGTCCAGTTGAGTCCTTTAAACAGCACAGTAGTCCTTCTGACAGTGGTTCAGTACATAATCTAGAAGTGTCTGATTTTAGGGGGTCAGAGACCTAGTACTTGTACCTAAAAGTGCCTTTGATGTAGGGAGTGACTTCAATAGATCTCTCTTAAGTGCACACGGATCCCTTTAAGCAAGACATGTCTGCCAGGCTATCTGTTGGGGGTAAATCGGTACTTTGTGTGTAGACAGGACATTACCAATGAAGTTAAGTGTCAACCCCTCCTATTCCTCCTTGCCCAGAAAGACCCATCAGAATGCAGATGAATGCAGATGAGTGTTCAGAATGCAGGTGAGCCTCACATTACTGTTTTTATGGCTGACTATGGAATGCACAAATTATAGCTGTCACCCAACCCAGACTTTTATTGGAGACAGGATGTCAGGTACAAAGAGCAGCAAGTACAGAGATATGTCCACTTTCTAAAAGTGGAATTTCTAAAACAGGAATGTTAAATCCAAGTTTAACAGTAAGGATTTATTATTGTCAATCCTAATACATGAAGCATGAAAAGGTTAATCCTCTCTGATTGGAAATTACAGCTTTGAAGTATTTTAAGGAATTCCCAATGCTGGCTTATGAGAGGGGTGGGCCTCACAGTAGTGAAAAACTAAACCCCTGTTTGTCATTATCAATGCATGCAAAACATAAATTGTACATGACCTACCTTTTACTTAGATAGCACCATGCCCTTAGGGTTACTTAGGGCCTACCTTAGGTGTGACGTATGTGTAATAAAAGGGAAGTTTAAGGCTTGGCAAGTAGTTTTAAATGCCAATTAGATGTGTCAGTAAACACACAGACAGACACTGCAGTGACGGGTCAGAGATAGGTTTGAAAGGCTACTTCTGTGGGTGACACAGTCAGTGCTGCAGCCCACTAGTAGCATTTGAATTACAGGCCCTCTGTATATGGTATATCACTTTACCAGTACAACAAATATACCAATCAGAGTCTTAAGACCAGCAAAAAGATTTCAGCAAAAAAAGGAGTAGGAAGACAAAACATTTGGGGTGACCCTTCAAAGAGGGCCATTTCCAACAGTTAAGTATAACTGGCGAATTTCATTTTTTGGGGGAAATGGTAGTGATTTTTCACAGAATTTAATTTTATTTAACATAAGTTATACTCTTACTACCTTTCTCAGTAAGTCTTGCTTAGCATAATAATAAATAATAATAATGACATTTATAAAGTACATGGTTAAACTAAGGTAGTGTGTCCCCGCGCTGAGCTGAACTGTACATGGAAGGAGTGCAGAGAGAAGACCTAAACCTGGAACAGCCATGTTTTCAGTTTTTTCTGGAAGAGAACCTCTGAAGATTCCAAACGCAAAGAAAGAGGGAGAGCGTTCCAGTTCTCAGATAGCTGAAGGAGCAAGCCTCCATTCTGACTTTATGTTTCTTAGGGACTTTGACCACATGAGTCCTGGCTGATCTGAGCTGGCGTGAGGGGGTGAGTAAGCCATGCAAATAGTTTGGACCTTTGCCCTGTAAACTTCGGTGGCTAATGCGTGGAACTTTAAAAAGGAGTATTTTCCAGACCGGTAACTAGTGCAGGTCAAAGAGGGCCTTCCCCATAGAAGCTCTCCTGGGTGCCACGTTCTCGATGCATTGCAGTCTATGAAGACATTTTTTAGGTACTCCTAGGTAAAGAACATTTCCATAGTCCAGCTGAGATGTTACTAAGGCATTGACCAGGGTTTTACTAGCTGGAGTGAGAACATTTAGAATTTTTCGCAGTGTCTTTAATATTCCGAAACATTTCCCTGCCACCTTCCGGGTCTGTACCTCAAGCGAAAGGTTGGAATCTAACCATATTCGTAGGTTCTTAACCTGTTTACTCGGCCACAATTAGGTTCAACAGCACCAAGGCCACGGTCTGTCTTTCATCTGCGCGCCTATGTATGGTTTTGGGTGGCAAGGAGCAGCGCTGACTCTGTAGAGTATGTTGCTCTGAAACCCAATTGTGAAGGGTGAAGTAAGTTTTGCTGGCTCACGTGTGCAACTAATGGTAGGTTCACCACTTTTTCTGCAATTTTAGAAAAATAAGGCAGAAGGGAAATCAGGCGCAGTTTTTCAGGCTGGCTGGGGTCAGCTCCAGGCTTTTTCAGTAGAGGGAGTATGATTGCCTGTTTCCAGGAATTAGGGACCATGCCCTCAGAAAAGGAGAGGTCGAGGAGTTGTCTTTCAGGTCCAATCTCATGATCTTAGGTGACGTGAGATCAGTCGGAGAGATGGATTTAATACTGGAAGCTATGGCTTTGAGATCAACAAGGGAGGTTGGGTAAAATTTAGAGAGACAGTTTCCCTGTCCGCGGCCACCGAAGTCATCTGCGGCAACCCGCAAGGATCCTCTCTCAGCCCCACCCTCTTCAACATCTACATGAGCCCCCTCGCAGCCATCGCACGCCAAGACAACCTAAACATCATCTCCTACGCAGACGACACCCAGCTGATCCTTTCCCTCACCAACGACCCCACCACCACAAGAGCCAGCCTCCAGGAAGAAATGAAAGACGTCGCTGAATGGATGAAGCTCAGCCGTCTGAAACTGAACTCAGACAAGACGGAAGTCCTCATCCTGGGAACATCCTCCTCTGCCTGGGACGACTCCTGGTATCCCCCTGCCCTGGGCACCGCCCCCAAACCAACGGATCATACACGCAACCTGGGATTCATCCTGGACTCCTCCCTCACGATGGCCAAGCAAGTCAACGCCGTCTCGTCATCCTGTTTCAACACCCTGCGCATGCTCCGTAAGATCTTCCGGTGGATCCCCACTGACACCAGGAAGACGGTCACCCAGGCCCTCGTCACCAGCTGACTGGACTACGGGAACACCCTCTACGCTGGAACCACAGCCAAACTCCAGAAAAGACTCCAGCGCATACAGAACGCTTGTGCACGACTCATCCTGGACATCCCCCGCCACAGCCACATCTCTCCCCTGCTGAGAGACCTGCACTGGCTCCCCGTCAGCAAGAGGATCACTTTCAGACTCCTCACCCACGCACACAAGGCTCTCCACGACATGGGCCTCAAATACCTCAACAACCGCCTCACATTCTACACACCCACCCGCCAACTCCGGTCCTCCAACCTCGTCCTCGCCACCGTCCCACGCATTCGCAGATCCACCGCCGGAGGAAGATCCTTCTCCTACCTGGCGGCCAAGACATGGAACTCCCTCCCCGCCCACCTACGTCTGACCCAGGACCACCTCTCCTTCAGGTAACAGCTCAAGACCTGGCTCTTCGAGCAGTAGCGGCTCCCCCCCCCCTGTCCCAGCGCCTTGAGACCCTAACGGGTGAGCAGCGCGCTATACAAATCTGTCTGATTGATTGATTGATTGACTGTCACCCGTGGTAAATTCAGCTTGGCAGCTCAGTGATTAATCCATGTATGTGTTACCTTTGTAACCAGTCCCTTGTGTAATTATTGGTCCCCTCAAGGTGGAAACAAGTACAACTTTTACCAATATTAAAAAACCTCTTGTGTAGCCCGAGTATGTTATGTAATTTCAGACCAATCTCTTTACTCCTGACTACTGCTAAGACTCTGAAGAATCTGATGAACAACCAGCTTTCACAGTTTCTGGAAACAAGCTATTTACTCCATAGAACACAATCAGGTTTTCATTTTGGATTCACCACAGTTTCCGCTCTTCTGGGAGTGAATACATTCATCAAGATCAATCTTCATCAGGCCCATACTGAACTTGTCTGCTGTCTTTGACACAATGTCTCTTTCCATCTTGTTGAACTGGCTAGGAAATACAGGTGTTCAAGGCCAAGCACAACAATGCCTCCAATCTTTTCCATCAGACAGAACTCAGGCTGCCCATCTACCTCTGTTCTTTTTACCTTTAACCCTCTGAGGCAAGATGTGCCTCAGGCTCTGTATTATCCTGGAAACTATTTAAAATCTATATTATTCCCTTCGCTCAGAATGTGGAGGCCTGCGGTCTCCAGGTAATATCATATGCTGATTATACTCAATGGATGCTCACCTTCCATGAGATGAAGAGAGGGATTCTAGAGACGTTCAAAGGCTGTCCCATAGGTGTTGCCACCTGGATGAAATACGGTTGTTTACAACTCTGCTCGGATAAATAGGGGAGGCTGTTCATTGGGGGCAAGGATTCCCTTTGGTTACACGGTTGGAGGTCATCAGAAGTGGGTGCCTCCCAGCCCTACATTGATTGCAAAATACCTGGGGTTCTAATGCAATGAGGACCTCTCCTTTCTACCCCAAATTCGAAGAGTCACATATATCTGTTTGTACTATTGAGATCTCTAAAGAAAGTGCTATGGTTGGTTCCTAACCACACTAGGAAAACAAAAGTGCACCCTTCTGGCTGCCTGATTGGAAATATGTTAAAGCGCTGCACCTGAGCCTTTCAGGGCCTATGTCACACATGCTTCAGCAGGTTCAAAATGCCACAGCTAGATTAGTTCTCAACATCCACCAAAGTCAATCCATTCCTCCTTACCTGGACCAACTCCATTGGCTGCTAGTGGAAAAACGTATCCACTATCTTTTTCACAGCTCTAGTCTTGACCCAAAGGGCCTTTTAAAAGTAGCGCCCCTAATATCTCAGTAATAGACTCCTATGCTATCAACCTAGTAGAACCCTTTGCACGTCATGTCTGTGTCTTCTACAAGTCCTTAAGGTCTAGAGCTACAGAAATGGCAGACACGAAATTAGTTCGTGATGGCAAAGCTCTGGAATAGTTTCCCCATCTCCCTAAGGAAAATGTCCTCTGAATATAATTTAAAAGAAAAAGCAAAAACTGTTCTTTTCCATGAGGAAGTAACTTTGCAGAAAAGTAGGTTCTATTTGTATTGCTGGAACACCTCTTCGAGGCAGCTGTAGTACTCTGTAAATATTTTATTAATTCATTCAAAAACTTAGCTTACATGATATTATTGCTTATCTGCATATAAGATCTTAGAGAAACTCCTTTTATATTCCATTAAAGCCACTTTTATAGTGCTGCTATGGTCATGAAATAAACCCTAAAAGCCCTGATACTGACAGGCTATGATTAGCTACACAAATCATTACTAACACCCATTCAGTGAAAGCCAGAACAATCCCATCAAACAGCAGCGGTGTAACACAAAATGATGTGGCTTCACTGTCGAATGTGTCGAGGGGCCCCAGAATCCCCCCATCTCTCACAGATATTCACAGACCTTGTTCTTAATGGGAGCCCTCTGAAGGATTCACCTCCCCAACACACACTATATTGTGCCTATGAAAAATGTGGGACAATTTAAATAACATAAACATCCTTTGTAACGAAATATACATAGATTATCACATGTTTAGCAGCCACCCTGCATATTTGTAATTTCCACTGGTACAATAATTTAGAGCATGATATATATCCCCATGGTTTGGCACATTACCATTCTGGTGGAAGCCCGACCCCCCAGCGTGAGAGCGGGGTAATTAGATTGCAGGAAGTATCCATCCCCTGCTCGGCCTCCGAACGCCAACCCTGTCTGACCTCCTTTCCTGTGATTTTGCAACAATGAAGATCATCAGAGTGGAAATTGCAACTTTAAAAGAAACACCGACAAAATTGCTAGGTGACAGGATATCTTTTCATTTCATAATTATGGGCATGCCGCGAAGTCTGTAATTAGTAACTTGGGTGAAGGATATTTCCAGAACAATCATTCACAGCAGTTTACCCTGCTATTCTTTTAATTGCCGAGCGCACTTTGATCTGCTTCTCCCTCACATCTCCTCGGCGCAAAATGCAATTGGGTTCTGGAAAATAAAAGAACGGGTGAACGAGACCCATTGTCAGAGGCGGGCGAGCTGTGGCGGCGTCTCTCAGAGAAAGGCCTTAATGATTTATCCACTGCTGCTTGCACTTGCAAAGGCAATTGCCTCCAGCAAAATAACTATGCTCATTTCCAAGCTCTCTGACAGAGTGGAAGGAGGGGAGCCCACTGCAGGCCTCGGTTTAAATGAGGCCTGGAGAAACACAGCACAAATGGCAGGAGCTGTCATTGTTTTCAAATATCAGGAAGTACCTGGGCCATTTCCTCTGGACAATGAATAATTCATAGAACATTCCTGTGAGGAATCTGTCCAACAGGGACGCTAAAAATAGAAGCTTAAATAGAGGACTCCTGAACTAAAAGAAGGGTCCTTGCTTTTCAGCTGAAATCATATTGGGAAAATAAGATTCCACCCCTTTTACCCACACTAAGATATTACGATTTTCTCCAGTCACATTTTCAGAAAGCACAACATTTTATTTTTACCCTGTTACATATTAATAGGATGCTTCTGCTGTGGTGCATCAGTCTTTGTTGTTATGCGTTGTTCTGTTTCTTAATTCATTGGAAAATGTAGCGTTTCTGATTTCTTTAAAACATTCTTATTAGGGGAAGGAAACTTGTAAATTGATGCAAACCATAGGAAGCTGAGTTAGTAGTTAAGGAGGTTTCTGGTTCCATTTAAAATGATAAGGCATTTATATCGTAGCACATTTTATTAACCCCTCCCATGCTCGTGACGGAACCGTTCCGTCACGAGCCTCGGGTGGGCTGTGCTGGTGACGGAACAGTTCCGTCACGGCCCGGTCGCCGCACCTGCGCGGTGCAAATTCAGCGCCTGCGCTGACGTTCTAATGGACGGGCGGGTCCGTGATGGAACCGTTCCGTCACAAGCACAGCTCACCTTAGAGCCGTGACGGAGCGGTTCCGTCACGAGCATGGGACCGCCGCGCGTCCCCGTCTCCCCCTTAGCGCTGCAGCAGAATAGCCGCCGCAGTGAAGGGGTTAAACAACTGGGTAGAAATTGACTCTACAATTGTCACATGGTAGAATTTTAGAAGCACTTTGGTGTAGCGTATGCCATATACATTTTTAATCAATTATAGTTTGAATGTACATATTGGCTTGTTCAATCATATGGATCATCCACGTATTGGCTGATATGGCTGGAACGTACCACCTGAATTAAAAACGAACCTAGAGAGGCTACCTTTCATTCAATAGGTGGCATAGTAAGTAGAAACAAACATTGTTAAATCCAAAAAGAATTCATCATCAAATCTGTTGACTTTGCCAGTGCTTACTTTTTCATACATGGCTGCCATGCAGGCACGTGCTTCCATCTTTGAAGAAATTATTCAACGCAAAGGGGAAGATCATCTTAGAATGATTAAAAACATTTTAAGATGGTTGCCCACCAATATCGTGGCAGTTAAAGCTCAGAGCACAAGTGGACATGGGATAGAGGCAAGGTTAGCTGGTTACTGATAAAGAGAGGGGCCTGGGAGGAATATATGTCATTACAACGCAAACAATTACCACACATGCTTTTACAACTTGGTTTTTACATCACAACTTCCATTACATCGCATAATTTTACAACGCATGCCACTACAACAAATTCTTGAAAACTACCATCACAACATATTCCATTACAAGGCATACCATTACAACGCATGCCATTACAGTGCATAATATTTTTAGGGCAACAGTAGGGTACGTGTTGGATTGTGTAAGGGTACATTACTATTCCTACTCCAGTGAGTGCAACAGTAGGGTAAGTGTTGGATAGTGTAGGGGTAAACATTACTATTCCCTCTCCAGTGAATGCAACAGTAGGGAAAGTGTTGGATAGTGTCGGGATAAAAATGACTATTTCCATCTTCCCCAAAACTCATACCCACCCTAAAACAAAAAAAATCTCTGTTACCTACCTTATAATGCGTTGTAATGGCATGCGTTGTAATGGTATGCATTGTACTGGAATGCTTTGTAGTGAGATGCGTTGTAATGGCATGCATTGTAATGGCATGCATTGTAATGGCATGCGTTGTAATGGCATGTGATGTAAAGGCAGTTGCATTGTAACAGCCGCATTGTAAAAGCAGTGCGATATAATGACTGCATTGTAATGGATGTTTCCCATCTATAATCCTTCTTATGCACTGCTAGGTCTCACCTCAGCAGTAGAAGAATGCATACCAGACAATCAAAGCATGGAGAGACGGAAATGCACTTTCAGGGGACAAACACAAGAGCACGGAATAAAGCCATCAGAACAGGACCAGGGAAGAGAGAGAGAGAGACAAGAAAGACAAGAAATCATGAGCAAAGGTGACCCAAAGCTCACCTAATGTATTGTATTGTATTATTCACAATAGGTCTTCTACAACAGGCAAGTAAAGCTGTCTCTGGATGCAGACCTTAAAAGAGAACGTCTACTATTTTAAAGAGGGAATATATTAAGAAAATTCACATACCATTTATGTAACAATATTGCTGATCTTCTTCTTTGCTGAGGTTGTTTTTTACAGAAATTTGAAGTTGTGACCAGATGTTACTAGGCTGTAGTGATTTGTAAAGCACATTACCTCATAGACAGTGAGGTCATTGATTATAATGGCACTTCCTGTACAGGAGGCACTTGTATGGAAAAAGAAGGGCTGCTTTGTCTTCTTAATCCTTTTTGTGCTATTATTGTAGCTCACTATATATATATATATATATAGACATATGTATATATATAATCTATCTATCTATCTATCTATCTATCTATCTATCTATCTATCTATCTATCTATCTATCTATCTATCTATCTATCTATCTATCTATCTATATATATATATATATATATATATATATACCTACTGGCGGTCGCCAGTAGGTATATATAGTTAGGATTTTTTCTCTATGGGATTTTTGAAAATTCTATGTCTAATAACTTTGGCGTTTGTGGACGGAATTGGCTGAAATTTTCAGGAAAATGGAACATTTTGTTTCTGAGCAGCCACTGAAAATTTGGGGGGGTTCGTCAAGGGGGGGCCGAGAAAAAAGGGGGGTCCCAAAACGCGTTTTTCCCATGTTAATTTCCATAGGGCGGTTGACCTCACTTTTAGCCCGAACGGCTGAATGGATTTGCACGAAACTTGGCAAAATTGTAGGGACTGTTAGCCGGATGTGCCTTTGCTAGGTCTCAAGATATGTGCTCCAGTGGATTTTGAGAAATTAACGTTCAAAAACATATATATATCTGTAAGCGCGCTCCGGGCAGCGCCCCGGTTTGCGTACTTGACGCGTAACGGAACTTCGCGAAGCGAAGCTGATTGGCTCTCCGGTGTCTGTCAACATTCTAAACAGTCCGGAGCGGCCGCCATCTTGTCTCTCGGTAGGATCGAGAGACAAGAGGAGGCCAAAACAAAGGGGGAAATGACCATAAGGGGGCATAGTAGATCCTCCCTGACCCCCTAGGTTTGATGTGGAGGCTTTAAAAGCGCCCCGCGGGGGTTCTTCTGTAAATTACTTTCCCACCTTTTTTAATGGAGCGCTTCCCGGTGAGCGCCCCGGTACGCGAACCGGCAGCGTTACGGGAGTCCACCATTTTGTGTTTCGGTCGAATTAAGATACAAGATGGAGGGCAAATAATGTTCAGAATGGGTAGAAGGGGGCACGGTAGACGTATCTTGACCCCCTAGGTTTTGTGAGGGTGGCTGAGGAGGCCCATATGTGCGAGAAAAAAAACATTTTTAAAAAAAATTTCGCGCGGTTAGCTTCCGGTGCGCGTACAGGGTAGCGCTCCGGGGAGCGTACTTTGTTGAAAATTAGTGAAAAAAGTTAGAGTAAAATAATAATTGTGAGTGATCAGATGTAGGGTAGCTCTGAAAAGAGCTTTTGGGTCCTGTGGCTGATGTAGGTACCTACAAGTAGGTAGCAATGCACAGTCTTAAATTGAGGATGAAAATTCTGTTCCCTTCATCTGAGAAGTGAACTCCATCTCCTCTGTAGATATCTTGCATGTAGTAACGCAAGTTATTGTTGTACATGGAGCCCATTCCATGGTCTCTCATGTAAGCTGAAACAGACTTATTTACATGCTTCCTCGATTTCTCAATTTGTGGACAAAATTGGTTCGACCACCTCCATTTCTGTCTTTGGCATATATTTGAATATACCAAGGCAGTTTGAGGAAAAAGTGCCATCAATTGCTCAAAGGTGTCCTTTAAAAGCATTTCCAGACCTACCCCAGTCAAAGTGCCCAAGTCATTACCTCCACAGTGCACAATTAACAGGTCAGGTTTTGGCAAATGCAAAAAGGTTTTCACCAATGGTATCAATTGGTGACATTTTAATCCTCTGTGGGCAATCCACTTAATTTCCACATTTTGTAAATTGAGGTTAGGTAAATTTCTGTTATCAGCATACCTTTGAGCCCAGTAGATGTAACTATGTCCAACAATCCAGACAGAAAACATAGTGAGAGGAGGTTCTGGTGCAGTCAGATGAAGTGTGGCAATGAAATGGCAGTTGAAAAAATAAGAGTTTAAAATGAAAAAAACGGTGGAGTTTCTGTGTTAATGAAGCAGTAGCAGTGATTGGTGGATTTTGATTGCTGAAAACAGAAAGTTAGGGTGCATGGATGAGTTCTTTGAAAGACGTAATTTGAATGGTCAAGAAAAAATCATTTTATGAAAGATTGCACTGGATATGCAGGTGTACTGAGAGTTCAGAGTTCAATTGAAACATTGTTGTGTGAACTTGCAAACATCAGAGGTCTTTCAGGAGGTAGTTGCTATGCAAAAAAGGCAGAAAGGGCAGAGGGGGGAAGGGTGTTGATTTGAAAAAAGTGAGGGAAGAGTTTTGATTGGGTGACATGAGAGATATGTGTGATGAATTACAGCTTTTCTGTGCTTTTTATGGCTGCAGACTCTGGAGTGCATACCTTTTGCTCTGCTAAAGACAAATTGGTGTGTTTCTGAGACTGTTTTGAAACTCATAAAGTATTTGCTAAGGTGAGAAAAGATTCATTTAATTTAGATAGAGAATAGTATGGTTTAGGGAGAAAATTATGAAGAAAGTTGTGTATTTAAAATGTTGCTTTGTGTCAAGTGTTTTACAAATAGATTTTGTTTCTTTGTGTTACATAGTAATGTTAAAAGTGACGCAAAAATAGTGCAAGGGTCTTACAAAAATGCTTTCATGTGTCTTAGGGTATTTTAACTCACTTCCCCATGAATGTATGAATATAATTGCTTTACAAGATGTGTTTAAAAACGTTTTTTGAAATCAATTAGGTTTCTTGATATGTACTGCTAGAGTTTCATAGGTTGCTTGGGGCATATTTTCAAGGCTTTTGAGTTCATTTGATGTAATTTTTCCCATTTTAATTTAAGACCTTTCCCCGTGGTGCAAGCTCCTTGTAAATATGCCCCCATCTGTGCTTGGCAAATTTAGATTTTAATTCTTTGACTAACATAGCCATGTTAAAAGTGACCCAAAAATGTTGCAAGGGCCTTAAAAAAAACGCTTTCATGTGTCTTAGGCCATTTTAAGTCATTTCCCCTTGAATGTAGGTATATAATTGATTTAGATGATGTGTTTAAAAACGATTTATGAAAACAATTAGGTTTCTTGATATGTACTGCTAGAGCTTCATAGGTTGCTTGGGGCATATTTATAAGGCCTTTGAGTCTCTCTGATGTTATTTTTCCCATTTTAATTTAAGACCTTTCCCTGTGGTGCAAGGTCCTTGTAAATACGCCCCCATCTGTGCTTGGCAAATTTAGATCTTGATTATTTGACTTACATAGCCATGTTAAAAGTGATCTAAAAATGGAGCAAGGGCTTAAAAAACGCTTTCATGTGTCTTAGGGCATTTTAAGTCACTTCCCGATGAATGTAGGTATATAATTGATTTAGATGATGTGTTTAAAAATGATTTTTGAAATCAATTAGGTTTCTTGATATGTAGTGCTACAGTTTCATAGGTTGCTTGGGGTATATTTAAAAGGCATTTGAGTCCCTTTGATGTTATTGTTCCCATTTTAATTAAAGACATTTCCTCGTGGTGGAAGGTCCTTGTAAATACACCCCCATGTGTGCTTGGCAAATTTAGATTTTGATTATTTGACTTACATAGCCATGTTCCATACAGTTCTCACCTTCTGCGTAGTCTTTGATATGCTAGACTCCATCTGCACTATGAGATACCTAAGCAAAGGAAACACAGGTGATGTGATTGTGAAATGAGGAAAAGAAACTCCACATTTTTCAATTACATCACCTGTGTTTCCTAAGTTTACAAATGACATTGTGCAGATGAGGTTTAGGCCTGTCCACGGACACAGAAGAGGTCTGGCCTTTCTTCAAGAGTGAAGTGGACATGACTTACTTCATTGGTAGGCCTTCACATGTATTATCTCCTCTGTACTGTTCAACAAGCGTAAATTTCATCTGCAACCCTGAGTAGGCCTCACCTTAAACAAACCTCTGGATAGGCCACACCTTATCGTCATCCTGAATCAATCATTTAAAATGTTAGGGACAGATTTATGATAGGTGTATGCCTCTTTTGCGTCACTGTGCGTCATTTTTGTGACGCAGCGGCGGTGCAAAAGATTTGCTATGTGGCAACATATTTACAACTTGATGCATCTAGGCAGATGTGTCATGCTGTAAAGTCCCGTGCCACATGAAACCGATGCAGCAGTGATGCAAAAGATGCACCATGTTGCAAGACAGGCCTCACTTCATCTCCAACAAGATAAGAAGCTGAATCTTCTGTAAATGTCAAAATTGTTGTATACACTGCTGAACTTCTGTGTACTCTTTGATATGCTAGACTCCATCTGCACTATGAGATACCTAAGCAAAGGAAACACAGGTGATGTGATTGTGAAATGAGGAAAAGAAACTCCACATTTTTCAATTACATCACCTGTGTTTCCTAAGTTTACGAATGACATTGTGCAGATGAGGTTTAGGCCTGTCCACGGACACAGAAGAGGTCTGGCCTTTGTTTAAGAGTGAAGTGGACATGACTTACTTCATTGGTAGGCCTTCACATGTATTATCTCCTCTGTACTCTTCAACAAGTGTAAATTTCATGTGGAACCCTGAGTATGCCTCACCTTAAACAAACCTCTGGATAGGCCACACCTTATCATCATCCTGAATCAATCATTTAAAATGTTAGGGACAGATTTATGATAGGTGTATGCCTCTTTTGCGTCTCTGTGCGTCACGTTTGTGACGCAGCGGCGGTGCAAAAGATTTGCTATGTGGCGACATATTTACAACTTGATGCATCTAGGCAGATGTGTCATGCTGTAAAGTCCCGTGCCACATGAAACCGATGCAGCAGTGATGCAAAAGATGCACCATGTTGCAAGACAGGCCTCACTTCATCTCCAACAAGATAAGAAGCTGAATCTTCTGTAAATGTCAAAATTGTTGTATACACTGCTGAACTTCTGTGTACTCTTTGATATGCTAGACTCCATCTGCACTATGAGATACCTAAGCAAAGGAAACACAGGTGATGTGATTGTGAAATGAGGAAAAGAAACTCCACATTTTTCAATTACATCACCTGTGTTTCCTAAGTTTACGAATGACATTGTGCAGATGAGGTTTAGGCCTGTCCACGGACACAGAAGAGGTCTGGCCTTTGTTTAAGAGTGAAGTGGACATGACTTACTTCATTGGTAGGCCTTCACATGTATTATCTCCTCTGTACTCTTCAACAAGTGTAAATTTCATGTGGAACCCTGAGTATGCCTCACCTTAAACAAACCTCTGGATAGGCCACACCTTATCATCATCCTGAATCAATCATTTAAAATGTTAGGGACAGATTTATGATAGGTGTATGCCTCTTTTGCGTCTCTGTGCGTCACGTTTGTGACGCAGCGGCGGTGCAAAAGATTTGCTATGTGGCGACATATTTACAACTTGATGCATCTAGGCAGATGTGTCATGCTGTAAAGTCCCGTGCCACATGAAACCGATGCAGCAGTGATGCAAAAGATGCACCATGTTGCAAGTCAGGCCTCACTTCATCTCCAACAAGATAAGAAGCTGAATCTTCTGTAAATGTCAAAATTGTTATATACACTGCTGAACTTCTGTGTACTCTTTGATATGCTAGACTCCATCTGCACTATGAGATACCTAAGCAAAGGAAACACAGGTGATGTGATTGTGAAATGAGGAAAAGAAACTCCACATTTTTCAATTACATCACCTGTGTTTTCTAAGTTTACGAATGACATTGTGCAGATGAGGTTTAGGCCTGTCCACGGACACAGAAGAGGTCTGGCCTTTGTTCAAGAGTGAAGTGGACATGACTTACTTCATTGGTAGGCCTTCACATGTATTATCTCCTCTGTACTCTTCAACAAGCATAAATTTCATCTGCAACCCTGAGTAGGCCTCACCTTAAACAAACCTCTGGATAGGCCACACCTTATCGTCATCCTGAATCAATCATTTAAAATGTTAGGGACAGATTTATAATAGGTGTGTGCTTCTTTTGCGCCGCTGTGCGTCACTTTTTTGATGCAGCGGCGGTGCAAAAGATTTGCTATGTGGCGACATATTTACAACTTGATGCATCTAGGCAGAAGTGTCATGCTGTAAAGTCCCGTGCCACATGAAACCGATGCAGCAGTGATGCAAAAGATGCACCATGTTGCAAGACAGGCCTCACTTCATCCTCAACAAGATAAGAAGCTGAATTTTCTGTAAATGTCAAAATTGTTGTATACACTGCTGAACTTCTGTGTACTCTTTGATATGCTAGACTCCATCTGCACTATGAGATACCTAAGCAAAGGAAACACAGGTGATGTGATTGTGAAATGAGGAAAAGAAACTCCACATTTTTCAATTACATCACCTGTGTTTTCTAACTTTACGAATGACATTGTGCAGATGAGCTTTAGGCCTGTCCACGGACACAGAAGAGGTCTGGCCTTTGTTCAATAGTGAAGTGGACATGACTCACTTCATTGGTACGCCTGGACATGTATTATCTCCTCTGTATTCTTCAACAAGCCTAAATTTCATCTGCAACCCTGAGTAGGCCTCACCTCAAACAAACCTCTGGATAGGCCACACCTTATCGTCATCCTGAATCAATCATTTAAAATGTTAGGGACAGATTTATGATAGGTGTGTGCCTCTTTTGCGCCGCTGTGCGTCACTTTTGTGACGCAGCGGCGGTGCAAAAGATTTGCTATGAGGCGACATATTTACAACTTGATGCATCTAGGCAGATGTGTCATGCTGTAAAGTCCCGTGCCACATGAAACCGATGCAGCAGTGATGCAAAAGATGCACCATGTTGCAAGACAGGCCTCACTTCATCTCCAACAAGATAAGAAGCTGAATTTTCTGTAAATGTCAAAATTGTTGTATACACTGCTGAACTTCTGTGTACTCTTTGATATGCTAGACTCCATCTGCACTATGAGATACCTAAGCAAAGGAAACACAGGTGATGTGATTGTGAAATGAGGAAAAGAAACTCCACATTTTTCAATTACATCACCTGTGTTTCCTAAGTTTACGAATGACATTGTGCAGATGAGGTTTAGGTCTGTCCACGGACACAGAAGAGGTCTGGCCTTTGTTCAAGAGTGAAGTGGATATGACTTACTTCATTGGTAGGCCTTCACATATATTATCTCCTCTGTACTCTTCAACAAGCATAAATTTCATCTGCAACCCTGAGTAGGCCTCACCTTAAACAAGCCTCTGGATAGGCCACACCTTATTGTCATCCTGAATCAATCATTTAAAATGTTAGGGACAGATTTATGATAGGTGTATGCCTCTTTTGCGTCACTGTGCGTCACTTTTGTGACGCAGCGGCGGTGCAAAAGATTTGCTATGTGGCGACATATTTACAACTTGATGCATCTAGGCAGATGTGTCATGCTGTAAAGTCCCGTGCCACATGAAACCGATGCAGCAGTGATGGAAAAGATGCACCATGTTGCAAGACAGGCCTCACTTCATCTCCAACAAGATAAGAAACTGAATTTTCTGTAAATGTCAAAATTGTTGTATACACTGCTCAACTTATGTGTACTCTTTGATATGCTAGAGTCCATCTGCACTATGAGATACCTAAGCAAAGGAAACACAGGTGATGTGATTGTGAAATGAGGAAAAGAAACTCCACATTTTTCAATTACATCACCTGTGTTTCCTAAGTTTACGAATGACATTGTGCAGATGAGGTTTAGGTGTGTCCACGGACACAGAAGAGGTCTGGCCTTTGTTCAAGAGTGAAGTGGACTTGACTCACTTCATTGGTAGGCCTGCACATGTATTATCTCCTCTGTATTCTTCAACAACCCTAAATTTAATCTGCAACCCTGAGTAGGCCTCACCTCATACAAACCTCTGGATAGGCTACACCTTATCGTCATCCTGAATCAATCATTTAAATTGTTAGGGACAGATTTATGATAGGTGTGTGCCTCTTTTGTGCCGCTGTGCGTCACTTTTGTGATGCAGCGACGGTGCAAAACATTTGCTATGTTGTGACATATTTACAACTTGATGCATCTAGGCAGATGTGTTATGCTGTAAAGTCCTGTGCCACATGAAACCTGCGTCAGGTTTCATATAGGTGTTATGTTGCAGGGTGGGCATTCATTTGCATGAAAGCCCTGTAAAACTAACACAGTGAAATTTAGAAGATTTTACTGAGTCAGCTTTATAGCATTGCTGAATCAAATCCTTATGCCTGTTTGAAACAGGCATAAGGAGTGATGCACCATGCAATGTGTGGCTTCCTCCTGTGCATTGCAGTAGACATGTCGTGCTTATGACGTGATTCCTGCAATGTGCTGCTTTTGCGGCACAGATGCGTGACGCATCTGTGCTGTTTTTACTCAATGGTGCTCCACATTGTAAATGCGGCACAGCATGGGTGGCAGAGCAGCGGTGCACGTTAACTGGTGCATCCCTGGGGATATGCCAGTTAACATAAATCTGCCCCTTTACATTTAAGTATGTGCAGGGGACACACAGTCGGTGAGGCTTATCCAAGGTTAAGAAGAGATGAGTCCTGTTCACTGAAAACTTGGACATAGGCCTCACCTCCTCAGCATCGCTGGACATGGCTAAATAATAGCTGCAAAATGTTACTCTTGTTAAACAATTTCACTATTATAGTCTCTGAGATTTGTGTCTTACTCTGCAACATTTCATTGTTGTTCTCTTTTTTTAAAGATAACGACAACATCAAGCATGAGTGATAATGAGCAATCAGTTGATCTCGATCTTATCGTTGAACTTGTCATTGAAACGTCAGTGGAAGTAGATCCCTTAGATGATTTAAATCCTGAGGATGATGAAGAACATGATGAGGATGCCGATTTGTCAGAATTGTATGACATAGGGTGGGAAGCTGACCTGCTTGAGCCTATGGAACTATAAACATTTATTTTTAAAATTTAACGGAAATAAAAAGTAAAAATGTAAACCGTTTCATTTAAAATTAAACACAACTTCAAAAACAGGTTATGTGTAGTGTCTTTAATAAAATAGTATAATATGCTCATAAAATTAGATCAGATTCACATATAAAACAGCACAGGTAAAATGTAGAAGCATTCCATTTCTTTCCTACTATTTGTGAATACTAAATTTGCCAATGCACAAAAAATTATTATATATGAAAAATTGACAAGTAGTGTGTTAAGTTTTTGACGACTGTTATTGATTTACTGTTTGGTAATAGTGGTTAATAACATTTTTTATTATATTTCACCACAGATTCAACTGCAGATCATTTCAAAATTAGAGAATGCCGTCTAAGGATAGAATCCGAAAGGCTACAAAACGTCAAAGACAGCAGGTTCATCAATTATTGCAGCAGTCCTCTACAATAAAAAATCGTCAAGTCACCAAGAAAGCACCGGGTAAGACAACAAAAACATTCATAAGAAACATTTGTAGAAAAAAAAGTAGTATTACAGAAAATGTTTTAGTCCAGAAAAAGAGAAGCAATTTAAACGGAAAGGAAAGGGCAATCAAAAATGTTACTGCTAGAGCAAGAGATAGTAGAAGGAAACAACAGTTTAGGGACATTCGTAAACTAATGTTCCGCAACAGGATAATTGGCAATTTGTTAAAAAATATTAAGAAAGGTCAACAGAAAGAGGTTTTTTATAAGAGAAAAAAAAAGTTGAGAAAGTTATTGATCAGGCATTTGAAATTAAACGAAAGTTATTTATTTTGATAATCAATAGAATTAGGAAGCTAAACAAGGCAATTTATGATTTCAAAAGAAATAGTAGATGGAAGAGAATAGTTAATCGTAGTAATTTTTGTGAAGTTTTTTCCGGAGAATGGATGCATAGTTCAAGTTGTGAGGCATTTTTTAATGAGGAGAGTTATTTCCAGGGTAATGATTTGGTGCATGCAGTTGACACCAGTGGTCGAGCTTATGAGGTGAAAGATGGTTGTCCAGTTGAAAAAGAAAAACTTGTGACAACAGAGACAGAAGAGGTGTTAGGTAATGAGGTTTTAGGAAGACGTCTTAAGGGTCCTGTGTACACCTGGAAGTGTAGTAGTATTTGCAGTGTACCACAGGATTCCATCAATTTGCTTTGTGATTTTGTACGAACATTTAATAAGAAAAGTTTGAAGCAGAAAATGATGTTGTTGCAAGAATTAGATCCTTGCAGAGTGAGAGAAGTGACAGGTTTGCATGGTCATTCACTGGCTTGTCTTTCCAGGAGAGTATGCCAGAGTGTTTTTCATCATTTCAGGATGCTAGCAGTGCATCATAATAAAGTGAGGAAATTAGTTAGAATGTTGTATTATGCTAAGAGTCCAGCAATTATGCTTAAACAATTATGCGCTGCTCTTTTGCATGGTTCTGAAATAGATGTGAAGACTATTTGTGAAGAAATTGAGTTTTGTTACTTTGGAAGTAAAGAGGAGAATGTTGAAATTGACCCAGAAGAAGAGGGTAATGTGGAAGATAGTGTACAGGTTTCCAGTACAGATAATTTTCAGAAGGAAATTGCCACGTTTCAGGTGAAATCAAGTGAGAGGCCTGATTTCACTTGTGTGTGTTGTCGACGCACTTATTATAAGAATCAGACTAAGTTAGTGGATTTATACGCAAAAAGTGAAAGGGAAAATAATAGTGAATGGAAGGATTTTGCAACATACTTGATGGTAGAAAATTGTTTTGATTTGGGATCAGATCAACGTGTGTGTACTTATTGTTGTAACAAATTAAATCAAAACCAGATGCCTGCTAGAGCGGTTCATAATAATCTGGAATTGGTTGAGATTCCTTCTGAATTGAAGGATTTAAATACTTATGAATCTATTTTGATTCAAAGTATCCATCCCTTTCAGGCTATTGTAAGAATGGAGCCAAAGACAGGGAAATTGCCTCCATCAGATTTACAGAGAGGATTAAAGGGAAGAGTTGTTTATTTGCCTCTAGATTTGAAGAAAAACATTAATACAATTGGAGTAGAAAAAGTGGAAGAGGAACCTCTGGTTATCTTAGTTAATGGGGTTCCGACAAAGAGTAAGAAAATATGGCAAGATTTAGTGGATGTTAGGAAAGTCAAAAAGGCAACATTGTATTTGAAAAAAAATAATAAGTACTATAAGAATGTATATGTTGCAGAAGAGGAAGTAAGTGAAGAAGAGGATAGCGATTTGTGTGCTGGTCAAATTGAGAAAGTAGAACCCTCTAAAAGTGAAGAAATATATGAACATTATAGTGTTCATCCTTTGCATTCCAAGGAAGTCATGGGGAATGCTATTGAGTTGTTTCAAATGAAACAAGCCAAAGGGAGTCCTATTAGTGTTTGGGAGGAAAGTTTGGAAGCTCGGTGTTTCCCACAGCTATTTCCAACAGGTCAAGGAGGAAGATATGATGAGCGACTTCATCAAATTCCTGCTTCTGAATACCGGACTTTACGATTGTATGCAGAAGATGCTAGGTTTTGACAATGCATTCCCTATTTGTTTCATCTCCTGTTTGAAAGCGATCTGTCTGGACTGTCATATGCAGTGAACCACATCTTGAAAAGTGGTATACAGATGCAAAACATCTCTGCAAGTGACTTTATGGATAAAGTCAATGTGCAAGACAGTATTTTGGATTGTCATCTGATTAATCTCATGGCGTGTCAGCGTGGTACTAATGAGTACTGGTACCGTCATCATGGTGATTTAAAATGTATGCTGAGGAACTTAGGAACTCCCACATGGTTCCTCACTCTGAGCTGTGCCGAGTATGGCTGGGAAGACTTACTTGAATTTCTACGAGAGGCAAATGGAAACATTGAAAATATCGAATTCAAGACACCCGGAGAACTGTGCTCTTTGGATCCAGTGAATGTATGCAGGTACTTCAATCATAGATTTGAAGCTATGATGTCTTTCATCATGAATAAGAAGAATCCACCTCTTGGAGAGGTGTTGGATTTCTTCTGGAGAAAGGAGTACCAAGCAAGAGGTGCTCCTCATATACATATGCTGCTGTGGATCAAGGATGCACCTAAATTTGGAACAGATCCAGAAGACTTAGTGATGAGTTTCATACAACAGTATTCTACGTGTGCTGTTCCAAACGCAAAGGAGAAGAAAAGCCTAAGAGAACAAGTTCTACGTTTCCAAAGCCATCGTTGTGGAAAGTACTGTCGTCGTAAATTCAGAAACAAGGACAAGTTCTACACCAAATGTCGTTTCGGCTTTCCACGACCGGTGATCTCTAAAGGAAGAGTAAACAGTTTGATGTCTTCGCTGCGACATAATGTGATGAAGAAATCACCTAAAAACACATACAATTTGAAAAGGAACGAAGAGTCCAAGTACATCAACGACTACAACCCAGTGATTTTGTCCATGTGGAATGCTAACATGGATATACAGTTTGTGGCTGATAACTGTATGGCTGTGGCTCGGTATGTGACATCTTACATCACCAAAAAAGAAAAGACAGAATTGAAGGATATGTGGGAGGACATTTCCCATGAAAAGAGCCTGAGCAAGAAGTTGTACAGTTTCAGTCTGAAGATGTTGTCACATCGAGAAATCGGAGCTTACGAATGTTCTGACCGGTTGTCTTCAGCAAGTCTCTATGCCAAATCCAGGAGTATCGTTTGGGCGAGTCTTGGTCTTGCTGCAACGCGTAATCGAGTTCTGAAACCTGTGCGGGAAATTGAGTATTTGGCGGAAAAGGAGCCGAACAGTACCGATATTTTGAAGACCAACATGTTGGATACATATTATCCAAATCGAAGCAGTCACCTCGAGAATGTTTGTCTGTATGAGGTTCTACAAAATTACATATTCAAGAGGAACATCAAAGAAGATATTGATAAAGGAGTGTATGCTGTAATTGGAAGTGAGGGATGTCTGGTCAAGCAAAGAAAATGCCACTTGGTAAACCATCGAAAATTGAGTGGCGAATCTCCTGAAAAAAAGGAGTTTTTCTATTTATCACTTTTGCAACTTTTAAGCCTTGGCGTGCAGAAGAGGAACTGCTTGGAGATTTCCTCTGTTACGAAGACTCTTTCACACCCGCCAAGGAGACCATAGAATGTCCTATTTTTCCCAAATATCTAGAAATGTTGAATGCGGAAATCGAGCAGGAAGCAACGATTGCAGCCGAGATTGCCAGAGACAGTTCTCAGGACAGTCAGAGTTCTGTTTCATTGAGTCAGGATCCACTAGGAGGACCTGTTATCGAAAATGAAGCTGCCACTGCCATGAATGAAGTGGAAAGAGCCATGGCACATGCTCAGGAGGATGCGGTTAACTTAGAAGACTTGGAAAGACAACTCAACGTTGAGCAGAGGAAAATATATGACGAAGTTACCAACCAAATTGATCATGGATTAAGTCATGAGAAGAAAGAGTGCTCATGTACGTCGTTGAAGCCTGTCCGACTGTACGTGAGTGGAGAAGCGGGAACTGGAAAAAGTTTCCTCATTAAAGCAATTTCATGTTATTTGCAGAAAAGGACTGAGTCATCGCTGTCTTGTGTTGTCACCGCTCCAACTGGACTGGCAGCACATAACATTAAAGGTATTACTTTGCATCGTCTACTGATGCTGCCAGTGGAGCATGATAACAAATTACAATACCACAAGTTATCTGGAGATGCTTGTTGTGAAGTTTCAAGAGTCTTGAGGAAAATTAAACTTCTTATCATTGACGAAGTAAGCATGGTTTCCAATGTCATGCTTGCCTTTGTGCATTTGAGAATGCAAGAAGTTCTTAAAACAGAGAATGATGTGTTATTTGGTGGCAAACACATCATTGTTTTCGGAGATCTTCTGCAGCTGACACCAGTGAAAGGACAACCTGTGTTCCAAATGCTCACGCATGAAGATACCAGGAAGTGCCTAGGGAGCATTGGCAACGTCAATATATGGTTAAACTTCAATTATGCTGAACTGCATGAAAATATGCGTCAGGCGAAGGATGAAGATTACAAGAATATTCTACAAGATGTTAGAATTGGAAAAGTGACCGAGCATGGGAAAGAAGCTTTACATGCACGATTACTGTCAAATTTATATCCAGAACAAGACGTTATGCCTTAGAATATTTTTCAGAAAATTACTGAGAAGAAATCTGGAATATGTTTGATGCCAACTCTTGCAGAATGTGCCATCTTCAACAACAAAATGTTGCATTTAGAAAACCAAGAGATTGTGAAACTGGAAGCTATTGACAGAGTAGAGCACATGGGATCAACAATTATTTTGTCTGAGAATTTGAAAACAAAATTGGATTCATTAGAGAAGACTATATCTAAAACTGCAGGTTTTGAAAAGACTCTGAATGTGTGCTTAAATTGCCGTATAATTTTAAGAAGGAATTTACATGTTGAAAGAGGTCTGGTAAATGGATCAATGGGTAATGTTGTTGATTTTGTGAAATACAGAAATAGAGATGGAATTGAATTTTTAAAAATTAAATTTGATGGCATTGAGGAAGTACAGCTAATTGGTCGTGGTTCTGCTATATTTTTGCTTGTAAAAGACTTATATGTTCGCCGTAAGCAGTTTCCTGTTTGCTTGGCATATGCGGTGACAATCCATAAATCGCAAGGTTTACGTGTAGACAGTGCATTGGTGAATATTGGCAGTTCTGTGTTCAAGGAGGGTATGGCATATGTGGCATTGTCACGAGTTAGAACTTTATCGGGATTGTACTTGATTGAGTGTGATGTCACAAACATTTGTGCGGATCTAGATTGTGTTAAGGAATACAATAGGTTAAGAAGAGAGTATGCGCCACATTTGCCTCAATATCCTTTGTTTGAGAAACGTGTGGTAGGCCGGAAACGAAGAAATGTGACCAATACTAGGGAGGTTGTAGCAAAAAGACGAAAAGTCGATGAACCTGAAATTATAAGCAGAAAGAAAAAGGATTCTGTTGAAGATGTTGTTGGTTTTCAATTTGAAAACAGTTCTGGTGTCAACTGCTATGCTAATGTAGTGGTTAATGTTTTGTATTCTCTAGAAAATGTAAAAGAAGAGATTGTGGTCAATTCGGATCAAAGATTTTGCAGTTTGTTAAATTCTGTGTTAGAGAAATGTAGCACTGATAGAACAAAAATAGAAAGTGTGTCTGAAATTCGAAATCTGTTAGACAGATGTTCAGGTCAAACACAATTCTCTCAAAATATTCAGCAAGATTGTCAGGAGTTTTTAATGTATATGCTTGATGTATTGCATGCTGAAGGTGTAGATGTAGATCACCTGTTTGGGGTTTCTTATCAATGGCAGCATGACTGCGAGAACTGTAGGGTATCAAGTACTACTAGTGTAGACTCAGAAAGATTTATATATTTAACTTTGCCAGACAGTAAATCAGTGTCCTTTAATAAGCTAGTAAAAGCAGCTGATCACAACATGGAGTGTAGCCAATGTAAATCTGAAATGATGTCAACATTATTTATACGAGCATATGGCCAGTATGTCATTTTAATGTTCCAACGATGTAGGCCTGATGGAACAAAATTGACAACTTTAATTAAAAATGTTGTGGCTTCGCAGTTGTCAATATCAGGAAGGACTTTTGTAACTGCAGCAATTATATATCATGACGGTCCTTCAATAACATCAGGACATTACACAGCTTATTTAAAGTCTAGAAATGGCTGGTCATTCTGCAACGATTCTGTTTTAACTTTCAAAAGAAAATTGCCTTTTGACCTTAAAAATTCTTACCTGGTGTTTTTAAAACCAAAATTTTAGAGAAGGAATCTCGGGATTTGCTCTGAGGAATTTCAAGAGGTTCTAATGGCTCCTACACGATTTGGCCTTGAGGATAAGTGTAGTACAGAGTCAAAAGTTATTTTTGAGTTTTAAATAGTTCCTGGAAAAAAAGAAGATTTTCTTACAGAAAGTGGTGGGCACAGATTAGTTGAAGGACAACAGAGTATTTCCCAAAGCAAACGGTGTTCTTACCATAACACTTGACGTCATGGAAAAATAACTGCACTTTGAATGAGTTCAGAAAAACTGTTTCTTTTTATAAGCTAATTCAAGCAGCCAATCAAAACATGGAGTAGAGGTAATGTAAGTCTGCAATGCTGTCTAGATTATTTGTCCAAACTTTTGATTATAATGTCATTTTAAAAATCCAACTATATAAACCTGATGAAAGTAAGTCTTCAACTTTAATTACAAATGTTGTGGCTACACAGTCGTTGATTTTAGGAAGAACATTTGTAACTGCAGCTATTATATGGCATGATGGTCATTTGACAAGATCCGCTTATTACACAGCTTATTGAAAATGTAAAAAAATTCGCTGTTTCGGAAATTATTCCCATTTGACTACGATACAATGTTGCCTTTTTACTTAAAAATATTCTTACTTTCTGTTTTCAGAAAAGAGAATTTAGGGTAGGTAACTGGCGTATAATGATTCTAGGGGTTGATATAATTGTATCTACTGTTTTATATTGCTTTGTGATTAAAAGTGATGTAGAGAATTAAATAATTGTAGTAGTCATAGAGGTAGTGTAAGTCTGCTTCATAGTAAGCAGTATCAGTGTCATAGGAAATGTAGAACATGAGTGAGCAAGAAGGGTAAGATATTACTAGTCCAGGATTGTGAAAGTGATCTTGAACGTTTTCTTTCTGAAAGTTGCGGAAATACAAAATGACGGGATTTGCTTACAAGAATTCCAAGAGTTATAAATGGCTCTTACATGATTTGGCCTTGTGGAAACGTGTGGTAGAGAGCGAGAAGTCATTTATTGTATGTAACATATTTTTCAAAACGATGGAGGTTTTCTTTCAGAAAGTGGCGGGCTGAAAATAAAAACAGCACAACAGAGTGTAAGCTGTTCATAGGACATCCTTCGACGTCATGGAAAGTAAGTTACTTTTGAGGAGTTCTGATTTCTGATTGGTTATGTTATATGGGTTTTTTAAACACAATCATTTTGATTGTGTTTTTTTTCCCCGCTGTTATATGATGAATACCTTCAAGTCACTGTTTTTAGTGAAATTTGATACATTCTGAGAACAGCAAAAATAAACCATTTAACATGTATAATTAATTCTGTACTTTTTGTATTTATGATGTACATTTAGAACTGTGTAGGAGGCATGGAGAAGCTGAGGCTTCTGTAAGTGTCAAAGTTGTTGCATACAGTGCTCACATTCTACGTAGTCTTTCATATGATAGACTATATTTCCACAATGAGATACCTAAGCAAAGGAAACACAGGTGATTTGATTGTGGAATGAGCAAAAAAAATTGCACGTTTTTCAATTATATTACCTGTGTTTCCTAACATTACACATCACATTGTGTAGATGAGGTTTAGGCCTGTTCCAGGAGACAGAGGAGGTCTGACATTTGTTCAAGAGTGCAGTGGACATGACTCACTTCGTTGGTAGGCCTGCACATGTATTATCTCCTCTATACTCTTCAACAAGCCTAAATTTCATCTGCAACCCTGAGTAGGACTTACCTGAAACAAATCTGTGGATAGGTTACACCTTATCAGCATCTAGAAACAATCATTTAAAATGTTAAGGGCAGTTTTATGAAGGCTGTGTGCCTCTTTTGCGCCGCTGTTCCATCACTTTTGTGTAAAAGATGCACCATGTTGCAAGATAGGCCTCAGTTCATTTCCAGCAAGATACCGTCAGTTCAAAATGTATATAATTAGGACTGTGTAGGGGGCATGGAGAAGCTGAGGCTTCAGTAAGTGTCAAAGTTGTTGCATGCAGTGCGTACTCTTTCATATGCTGGACTACATCTGCACAATGAGATACCTAACCAAAGGAAACACAAGTGATGTGATTGTGAAATGAGCAAAAGAAATTGCACGTTTTTCAAATACATTACCTGTGTTTCCTAACATTACGAATCACATTGTGCAGATGAAGTTTAGGCCTGTCCAGGGAAACAGAGGAGGTCTGAACTTTATTGGTAGGCCTGCACATGTATTATCTCCTCTGTACTCTTCAACAAGCCTAAATTTCATCTGCAACCCTGAGTAGGCCTCACCTGAAACAAACGTCTGGATAGGACACACCTTATTGCCATCCTGAAACAATCATTTAAAATGTTAGGAACAGTTTTATGATGATTGTGCACCTCTTTTGCGCTGCCATTGCGTCACTTTTGTGAGACAACAGCAGTGCAAAAGATGCACTATGTTCCAAGATAGGCCTCACTTCATCTGCATCAAGATACTGTTAGTTTAAAATGTATATCTTTAGGACTGTGTAGGGGGCCTGGAGAAGCAGAGGCTTCTGTAAGTGTCAAAGTTGTTGAAAAACTGTTTGTCCTTCAATCTTTTCCCTTGTCTTTTCAAATTTTTAAATACATGTTTTAATATTTTTCAAATGTTTGTTCTCTCTTTCACAGATTGAAAGTATAAAAATAACAAGTGACTAAGTTAACGACAATTATAAGGTAAATGTTTTGTACTCTTTTCGTTACATTTCTATCACATTTAACTACTATTAGTTCCACTGCTTCATTTCTTTAACCCTCACTTTCCTGCCTTTGCTACTTCCCTCATTCCTTTCTCTATTACTTACTTACTCTACTCCGTCCACTCCTTTTCTCAGTCCCTCTCTTCTCATAGTTCCTCACTCTTGTTCACTCACTCCGTCTCTATTACTCTTAGTGTCTCTGACTGATCACTCTTTCACTACTTGTTCATTATGCTTTCTCTTTGTAGTTGAAGCACGCTAAGGGGCATATTATGAACACAGCCAATAAAATTATTGCTGTTTTTATCGGCAGAAAACTGCTGCAAAAGCGGTTTTAGCGGCAGTTTTCTGCCGCAAAAGCGGCTTTAGCGACACATTTCTGCCGATAAAAGCTGCAAAACTTTTATTGCCTATGTTGATAATATGCCCCTATGTTATTTACATTTCTTTGCTGTTTCAATAATTCCTTTTCTGTTACTTCTTCTTTTCTGCTTTCTGTTTTTTCTCTCTGTTATTCCACATGTTTTAATCTTATTTTGAACATTCACTCATATTCTCTAAGAAACTCTTCTTTGTTATTCTTCTACTCTCCTTTTTTCTTTCACTTCCTTATCTATTTTGTTTTTCACAATTATACCCTCTTCCATCTTTTCTTCGGTAAATAGATCTATTAAACAGTATCTCTAGTTTAGTCCCTATAGCTGTCTTTCTTTTAACATTACTCTCTGTTTACTTCCCTTATACTTACTCTTCTTTTTTTTTAAAAAAAATGTTGGTTCGCTCCCGGTTCGCGTACCGGGGAGCGAACCGGGAAGCGAACCAAAAGAAATAGAGGTTGCCAGAGTGCTAAACATTCTAGCAATTTTTTTATAAAGGGGAGGTAGTTCTGAAAAGAACTTTTTTTTTAATGTTTTTGTTGTTTTATATATTTTTTTTATTTTTCTGAACATTTTTTGTTTTTTTTGTATTTTGTGAACAATTTTATGTTTTTTTTTTGTTTTTTGGGGGGGAAACAACGAAAAACAGGCATTAGAAAGGGCTCAACAGGAGCAAAAAATGTTTTTATTTTTTGGGGCGTTTTGAGCACTTGTGGTTTTCAAATGCTCTGTTTATCAAATTAATACTCATATTGGCACATGAGAGTAGGTTACCACAATAAAGACACACTATCTTCATGTGCACAAAATTTTCTTGAATGTTTGGCACTGTTTCCCGTGCCTCTGGCCCCGACAGAGTTACCTGTGCCGATGTCCTGGCCACAGGAGTTGGTGGGTTGTCTTGGAGGTCACGCATCTCTGCCATACTGTAATTCAGTGGATGCCACCTCTGCATATGACGGTGCATAGTATAGTTGCCGTAACTATACTTTTTATCTGTGCCTCTAGATAAATCTTCTTTGCATATGAGGCATATCACATAGCGAGCATTCACTTTTTTTTGTCCTTGAGGAAAAGAAAAAAACTGCCAAATATAACTATTTTTGTGGTGAGATTTCCGGGGCTCCTCACGTAAAAACTGTCTTGGCTGTACTTCCTCTTCCTCTTCTTCGTCCTCTTCCTCCTCTGTGTTGGGAAGGAACTGTGGAGGTGGTCCTCTCTTCCTTGGTGGTGGTGGTGGTGGTGGGGGTGCACCAGCTGCAGCTACTACTGAAGCCATTTTCTACTCAGCAAAATAGGTCTTCCTTTCACAAAGTTGAAAGTCAGAGTGAGAAAAAAGGTGGGGGCTTTCATCATTTTGGAAAAAAAATAGTTCTAAACCAATGAAAAGTGTTATTTTTAGGTCACATGACCTAGCCTTACATCATTAGGAAACCAAAAGTGAAATGAACCAATGAAAAGTTTTATTAACAAGTCACATGACCTGTTACGCTTATGTTACGCGCTGCGGGACGCGCCCCGGATCGCTTCCGGGGAGCTGCGCTTCGCGCCTCGGTTCACACTCCGGAGCACTTCCGGGTGCGCTAACGCGGCGCGTCATAAAACGCATTACGCGGCAACGCGATACGACGCGCTTACGCGATGCGCCCCGGATCGCTTTCGGGGAGCTGCGCTTCGCGCCTCGGTTCGCGTACCGGAGCACTTCCGGGTGCGCTAACGCGGCACGTCATAAGACGCATTACGCGACAACGCGATACATCGCGCTTCCGCGACACGTCACGATGTTGATTTCTAACGCGGCAGTTGCGCAAACGGAACGTTTACCGGTTCGCGTACCGAGTCGCTGCACCAAATTGAGCTAACGGGAAGCTACCCGGTTCGCGAACCGGAAGCGAACCAAAATATAATAATAAAAAAAAAAAATATTAATAAACATATAAAATATATTTTTTGATTGAAAGAAGAATACATTTTACAGCTATAGATATTAGCTTTTAAAAAACCAATGAAATTCACAGAAAAAACCATAGGTTATAGACCATATATAGTTAGGAATTAGCATTTACAAAACCTTGAAAATTCACTGAAAAAACCATAGGTTATAGACCATATATAGTTAGGAATTAGCATTTAAAAACCTTTTTTTACTCACACAAAACCATTGAAATTCCATATATAGTTAGTTGTACTAACTATATATCGCGCACCCGCAATCCACTGCTGATCATGTCACATATTAGATCATTCATGACATGGTCAGTGACATCACTGATGACATCACTGATGACATCTCAAATGATATCACTGATGACATCACTGATGACAACATCCAGTGACTGTATGTTTCTGTAAAGTTAAAATATGTCTTACATATTGAAGAATGAGTGGATGTATAAGTGTCTTGATGAAGGATTTAGTAGGTGCATGACTGACTGTATGAGTGAGTGATTAAATGTCTGTCACTGAGTGCATGGGTTAGTGACTAAACTGTCTTAATTTGTGCATCATTATGTCTGTTGTTCTGTAAACTGCTGCTTGTGTTGATCAGTAGCTATATGAGTAACTATATGGGTTATTGATTGGTTGCCCAAGTATTTGTATGGGAGACTAAGTGTGTGTGTGGGTGGCTGGGAGGTGTATGACTCTGTGCATAGATGTGTGAGCAGTTGATTCACTAGATGTATGGGTTCAAAAGTGCATGTGGAAACAGCTGTATGGGCGGTTGACTGTGTGCATGAGTGCATTGGTGAGTGAATGGATATCTCAGTGCTACATGTCAAAGTAAGTACATATGTAAAACACAGTACATGTGAGAGTTGACATATATAAATAACTGTGCATAAGAGCCAGTGAATGTGTGAGTGGCTGTATGGATCATTGTGAACTTGTATCAGGGATTGTATAAGAGAGTAAATATGTGTTAGTATATGTTTGAATAAGTAAGGTGTGTATAACTGTATAGTTGAGGAAATGGAGGTGTGATTGATTCTTTGCATGACTGACTAGGTGTGTGAGTAACTCCATGGATGAGTGACAGTCTGTGAGTGTCTGTTTACACTGAGTGTATCTAAGGTTATATTAGAGTCTGAAGAGGTTCATCGTATTATCACATGAATGATGTCATCAGTGATGTGATCAGTAATGTCAAATGAGATGTCATCAGTGATGTCATCAGTGATGTCATTTGAGATGTCATCAGTGATGTCATCAGTGATGTCATTTGAGATGTCATCAGTGATGTCATCAGTGATGTCACTGACCATGTCATGAATGATGTAATATGTGACATGATCAGCAGTGGATTGCGGGTGCGCGATATATAGTTAGTACAACTAACTATATATGGAATTTCAATGGTTTTGTGTGAGTAAAAAAAGGTTTTTTAAATGCTAATTCCTAACTATATATGGTCTATAACCTATGGCTTTTTCAGTGAATATATATATATATATATATATGTATAATTCACTGAAAAAACCATAGGTTATAGACCATATATAGTTAGGAATTAGCATTTACAAAACCTTAAAAATTCACTGAAAAAACCATAGGTTATAGACCATATATAGTTAGGGATTAGCATTTAAAAAACCTTATTTTACTCACACAAAACCATTGAAATTCCATATATAGTTAGTTGTACTAACTATATATCACGCACCCGCAATCCACTGCTGATGATGTCACATATTACATCATTCATGACATGGTCAGTGACATCACTGATGACATCACTGATGACATCTCAAATGACATCACTGATGACATCACTGATGACATCATCCAGTGACTGTGTGTTTCTGTAAAGTTTAAATATGTTTTACATATTGAAGAATGAGTAGATGTAGAAGTGTCTGGATGAAGGATTTAGTAGGTGCGTGACTGACTGTATGAGTGAGTGATTAAATGTGTCTCACTGAGTGCATGGGTTAGTGACTAAACTGTCTTAATTTGTGCATCATTATGTCTGTTGTTCTGTAAACTGCTGCATGTGTTGATCAGTAGCTATATGAGTAACTATATAGGTTATTGATTGGTTGCCCAAGCATTTGTATGGGAGACTGAGTGTGTGTGTGAGTGGCTGGGAAGTGTATGACTCTGTGCATAGATGTATGGGTTCAAAAGTGCATGTTGGAAACAGCTGTATGGGCGGTTGACTGTGTGCATGACTGTATTGGTGAGTGAATAGATATCTCAGTGCTACATGTCAAATTAAGTACATATGTAAAATACAGTACATGTGAGAGTTGACATATATAAATAACTGTGCATAAGAGCCAGTGAATGTGTGAGTGGCTGTATGGATCATTGTGAACTTGTATCCAGGATCGTATAAGTGAGTAAATATGTTTTAGTATTTGTTTGAATAAGTAAGTAAGGTGTGTTTAACTGTATAGTTAAGGAAATGGAGGTGTGATTGATTGTTTGCATGACTGTCTAGGTGTGTGTGTAACTTCATGGATGAGTGACAATCTGTGAGTCTGTGTTTACACTGAGTGTATCTAAGGTTATATTAGAGTCTGAAGAGGTTCATCGTATTATCACAACAGTGATGTCATCAGTAATGTCATTTGAGATGTCATCAGTGATGTCATCAGTGATGTCATTTGAGATGTCATCAGTGATGTCATCAGTGATGTCATTTGAGATGTCATCAGTGATGTCATCAGTGATGTCACTGACCATGTCATGAATGATGTAATATGTGACATCATCAGCAGTGGATTGCGGGTGCGTGATATATAGTTAGTACAACTAACTATATATGGAATTTCAATGGTTTTGTGTGAGTAAAATAAGGTTTTTTAAATGCTAATCCCTAACTATATATGGTCTATAACCTATGGTTTTTTCAGTGAATTTTTAAGGTTTTGTAAATGCTAATTCCTAACTATATATGGTCTATAACCTATGGTTTTTTCAGTGAATTTCATTGGTTTTTTAATAGCTAATATCAAAACCTTTACAATGTATTATTCTTTAAAAAGAAAAATATTTTTTACATGTTTTTTATACAATTTTTTTTGTATTTTTTTTGTTTCGCTCCCAGTACGCGTACCGGTTAGCTTCCCGTTAGCTCAATCCGGAGGCGCGACCCGGTACGCGAACTGGTAAACGTTCCTTTAGCGCACCTCTCGCGTTACAAAACAACTTTGCGACGCTTCGCGTCAGCATGACGTTTCGCGTTCTCGCGTAATACGTCATATTACGTGCTACGTTCGCGTACCCGGAAGCGCAGCGGTACGCGAACCGGAAGCGATCCGCGGCGCGGCGCCGACCGCGTAATGTAAACATAGCAGGTCATGTGACTCGATAATAACACTTTTCATTGGTTCATTTCACTTTTGGTTTCCTAATGATGTAATACAAGGTCATGTGATCTAAAATGGACACTTTTCATTGGTTTAGAACTTTTGTTTTTCCCAAATGATGAAAACCCCTCCTTCTTTCATCACTCTGACTTTCATCTTGGTGAGAGAAAGACCCTTTATTGAGACTTTGTGATGGCTTCATTAGTAGCTTCAGCTGGTGCTAGCCCACCACCTCCACCAAATCCAAGAAAGAGAGGACCACCTGCAGAAGTAATTCTGCAAGAAGAGGAAGAACAGGAAGAGGAGGAAGAGGAGGAAGAGCATGAGTTTTTGCCAGAGGAGCCCAGGAGGTACAATCGACAGGAGAATTATATCTGGCAATTCTACAGAATTCCTGAGGGGCAAAAGAAAGTGAATGCTCGTTACGTGTTTTGCCGCATATGCGGTGACAGATTGTCAAGGGGCACTGATAAAAAATATAGTTATGGCAATCATACTATGCATCGGCATATGAGTAGGTGGCACCCAAATAATTATAGTGCTGCCCAGCTACGTGACCAACAACAAAATCCCCTCCAAATGGCAAGAAGATCGGTGGTTCCAGAGGTGTCGGGACCAGAGGCGAGGGAGGTGATTGCAAACATCCAAATGTTGTTTGGGCACGTAAAACAAGTGTGCGTGGAATGTGGCGCTTTCATCTGCTACAGAGAAAGTAGCATCACTTTGATTTTGCGAGCAATTCAAAATCATATTAATGTTTGCACAAGACGCACCAAAAAATAAATTCTTTTTTTTTTTTGCTCCTGTTGAGCCCTTTATAATGGATCGTTTTTGTTTCCCCCCCCCCAAAAAAACCAAAAAATTTTTAAAAACGTTCAGAAAATACAAAAAAAGTAAAAAAATGTTCAAAAAATACTAAAAAAAATATAAAACAACAAAAACATAAAAAAAAAAGTTCTTTTCAGAACTAACTCCCCATTATAAAAAAATTGGTAGAATATTTGGAACTCTGCCAACCTGTATTTCTCTTAGTTCGCTCCCGGAGCGCTACCCGGTACGCGTACCGGAAGCTAACCAAAAAAATATTTTTTAAAAAAGAACAGTAACTATAAGGGAAGGAAATACACAGTTATGTTAAAAGAAAGACAGCTCTAGGGAGTAAACTAAGGATACTGTTACCTACAATCCACTGTTGATGATGTCACATATTACATCATTCATGACATGGTCAGTAACATCAACAGCAGTGGATTGTAGGTAACAGTATCGTTAGTTTACTCCCTATAGCTGTCTTTCTTTTAACATAACTGTCTATTTCCTTCCCTTATAGTTACTGTTCTTTTTTAAAAAACATTTTTTTGATCAGTCATAAACAGTGACATTAATAGAAACAGAGAGAGTGAACAAGAGTGAAGAACTATGGTCCTCCTCAGCCACCCTCAGAAAACCAAGGGGGTCAAGATACATCTACCGTGCCCCCTTCTACCTATTCTGAACATTATTTGCCCTCCATCTTGTATCTTGATTCGAACGAAACACAAAATGGTGGACTGCCATAACGCTGCTGGTTTGCGAACCGGGCAACTTCCCAGGAAGCGGTCCCAAAAAAAAAAAAGTTGGGAAAGTAATTCACAGACACTAAGAGTAATAGAGATGGAGTGAGTGAACAAGACTGAGGAACTATGAGAACAGAGGGACTGAGAAAAAGAGTGGAAGGAGTTGAGTAAATAGGTAATAGAGAAAGGAATGAGGAAAGTAGCAAAGGCAGGAAACTGAGGATTAAAGAAGTGAAGCAGTGGATCTAATAGTAGGTGAATGTGATAGAAATGTAACGAAAAGAGTACAACTATTTACCTTGTAATTGCCGTTAAATTAATCACATTTTATTTCTATACTTTCAATCTGTGAAAGAGAGAACCAACATTTGAAAAAAATTAAAATATGTATTTAAAAATTACAAAAGACAAGGGAAAATATTGAAGGACAAATAGTTTTTCAACAACTTTGACACTGACAGAAGCTTCTGCTTCTCCAGGTCCTCTACACAATGCTAAAGATATACATTTTAAACTAACAGTATCTTGATGCAGATGAAGTGAGGCCTATCTTAAAACATGGTGCATCTTTTGCATTGCTCTTGTTTCAGAAAAGTGTCGCTTCAGTATGCCAATAACATGTCTCCTATCCAGAGATTTGTTTGAGGTGAGGCCTACTCAGAGTTCAAGATGAGATTTACACTTGTTGAAGTGTACAGAGGAGATAATATCTGTGAAAGTCTACTAATGAAGTGAGTCATGTCCACTGCACTCTTCAACAAAGTAGAAACCTCCTATGTTTCCCTGGACAGACCTAAACTTGATCTGCACAATGTGATTCGTAATGATAGGAAACTCAGGTGATGTAATTGAAATATGTGCAATTTATTTTGCTCATTTCACAATCACATCACTTGTGTTTCCTTTGCTTAGGTATCTCATTGTGCAGATGTAGTCCAGCATATGAAAGAATACGTAGAAGTGCAGCACTGCATACAATAAATTTAACACTTACAGAAAACTCACCTTCTCCATGCCTCCTACACAGTTCTACATATACATCATAAATGCAAACAGTACAGAATTAATTATACATGTTAAATGGTTTATTTTTGCTGTTCTCAGAATGTATCAAAATTCACTAAAAACAGTGACTTGAAGGTATTCATCATGTAACAGCGGGGAAAAAAAAACACAATCAAAATGATTGTGTTTAAAAAACCCATACAACATCAGAAAATAAAATTCAGAACTCCTTAAAGTTAACTTACTTTCCATGACGTCCAAGGATGTCCTATGAACAGCTTACACTCTTTTGTGCTGTTATTACTTTCAGCCCGCCACTTTCTGAAAGAAAACCTCCATCGTTTTTAAAAACACGTTACATGCAATAAATGACTTCTTGCTCTCTACCACTATTTTCCACAAGGCCAAATCTAGTCAGAGATATTTATAACTCTTGGATTTCTTGTAAGCCAATCCCATCATTTGGCATTTCCGCAACTTTCAGAATTAAAATGTTGAAGATCATTTTCACAATCCTGGAATAGTAATATCTTCCCCTTCTTGGTCAGTCATGTTCTACATTTCCTATGACACTGATACTGCTTAATATGAAGCAGACTTACACTACCTCTATGAGTACTACAATTATTTAATTCTCTACATCACTTTTAATCACAAAGCAATGTAAAACAGTAGACAGCATTGCAGACTTACATTCCCTCTACTCCATGTTTTGATTGGCTGCTTCAATTAGCTTATGAAAAGAAACAGTTTTTCTGAACTCATTTAAAGTGCACATACATCTCCATGATGTCCAATCCTTTGATTAGAAGTTATGTCTCTGAACTACACTTATCCTCAAGGCCAAATTGTGTAGGAGCCATTAGAACTTCTTGAAATTCCACAGATCATATCCCGAGATTATTTTCCTAAAATTTTGGTTTTAAAAACACCAGGTAAGAGTTTTTAAGGTCATACGGCAATTTTTTTTTGAAAATTAAAACAGAATCATTGCAGAATGACCAGCCATTTCTAGACTTTAAATAAGCTGTGTAATGTCCTGATGATATTGAAGGGCCGTCATGATATATAATTGCTGTAGTTACAAAAGTCCTTCCTGATATTGACAACTGCGAAGCTACAAAATTTTTTATTAAAGTTGTCAATTTTGTTCCATCAGGCCTACATCGTTGGAACATTAAAATGACGTACTGGCCATATGTTCGTATAAATAATGTGGACATCATTTCAGATTTACATTGGCTACACTCCATGCTGTGATTAGCAGCTTTTACTAGCTTATTAAAGGAGACTGATTTACTGTCTGGCAAAGTTAAATATATAAATCTTTCTGAGTCTACACTAGTAGTACTTGATACCATACAGTTCTCGCAGTCATGCTGCCATTGATAAGAAAGCCCAAACAGCTGATCTACATCTACACCTTCAGCATGTAATACATCAAGCATATACATTAAAAACTCCTGACAATCTTGCTGAATATTTTGAGAGAATTGTGTTTGCCCTGAACATCTGTCTAACAGATTTCGAATTTCAGACACACTTTCTATTTTTGTTCTATCTGTGCTACATTTCTCTAACACAGAATTCAACAAACTGCAAAATCTTTGATCAGAATTGACCACAATCTCTTCTTTTACATTTTTTAGAGAAAACAAAACATTAATTACTACATTAGCATAGCAGTTGACACCAGAACTGTTTTCAAACTGAAAACCAACAACATCTTCAACAGAATCCTCTTTGTTTCTGCTTGTAATTTTAGGTTCATTCACTTTTTGTCTTTTTGCTACAACCTCCCCAGTATTGTTCTCATTTCTTCGTTTCCGGCCTACCAGACGTTTCTCAAACAAAGGAAACTGAGGCAAATGTGGCGCATACTCTCTTCTTAACCTATTGTATTCCTTAACACAATCTAGATCTGCAGAAATGTTTCTGACATCACACTCAATCAAGTACAATCCCGATAAAGTTCTAACTCGTGACAATGCCACATATGCCATACCCTCCTTGAACACAGAACTGCCAATATTCACCAATGCAGTGTCTACACTTAAACCTTGCGATTTATGAATTGTCACCGCATATGCCAAGCAAACAGGGAACTGCTTACGGCGAACATATAAGTCTTTTACAAGCAAAAATCTAGCAGAACAACGAGCAATTAGCTGTACTTCCTCAATGCCATCAAATTTAATTTTTAAAAATTCAATTCCATCTCTATTTCTGTATTTCACAAAATCAACAACATTACCCATTGATCCATTTACCAGACCTCTTTCAACATGTAAATTCCTTCTTAAAATTATACGGCAGTTCAAGCACACATTCAGATTCTTTTCAAAACCTGCAGTTTTAGATATAGTCTTCTCTAATGAATCCAATTTTGATTTCAGATTCTCAGACAAAATAATTGTTGATCCCATATGCTCTACTCTATCAATAGCTTCCACTTTCACAATCTCTTGCTTTTCTAAATGCAACATTTTGTTGTTAAATTTGGCACATTCTGCAAGAGTTGGCATCAAACATATTCCAGATTTCTTATCAGTAATTTTCTGAAAAATATTCTCAGGCACAACATCTTGTTCTGGATATAAATTTGACAGTAATCGTGCATGTAAAGCTTCTTTCCCATGCTCGGTCACTTTTCCAATTCTAACATCTTGTAGAATAGTCTTGTAAACTTCATCCTTTGCCTGACGCATATTTTCATGCAGTTCAGCATAATTGAAGTTTAACCATATATTGACGTTGCCAATGCTGCCTAGGCACTTCCTGGTATCTTCATGCGTGAGCATTTTGAACACAGGTTGCCCTTTCACTGGTGTCAGCTGCAGAAGATCTCCGAAAACAATGATGTGTTTGCCACCAAATAACACATCATACTCTGTTTTGAGAACTTCTTGCATCCTCAAATGCACAAAGGCAAGCATGACATTGGAAACCATGCTTACTTCGTCAATGATAAGAAGTTTCATTTTCCTCAAGATTCTTGAAACTTCAAAACAAGCATCTCCAGATAGCTTGTGATATTGTAATTTGTTGTCATGCTCCACTGGCAGCATCAGTAAACGATGTAAAGTAATCCCTTTAATATTATGTGCTGCCAGTCCAGTTGGAGCAGTGACAACACAAGACAGCGATGACTCTGTCCTTTCCTGCAAATAGCATGAAATTGCTTTAATGAGGAAACTTTTTCCAGTTCCCGCTTCTCCACTCACGTACAGTCGGACAGGCTTCAACGACGTACATGAGCACTCTTTCTTATCATGACTTAATCCATGATCAATTTGCATGGTAACTTCGTCATATATTTTCCTCTGCTCAACGTTGAGTTGCCTTTCCAACTCTTCTAAGTTAACCGCATCCTCTTGAGCATGTGCCATGGCTCTTTCCACCTCATTCATAGCAGTGGCAGCTTCATTTTCAATAAGAGGTCCTCCTAGTGGATCCTGACTCAATGAAGCAGAACTCTGACTGTCCTGAGAACTGTCTCTGGCAATCTCGGCTGCAATCGTTGCTTCCTGCTCAATTTCCGCATTCAACATTTCTACATATTTGGGAAAAGCAGGACATTCTATGGTCTCCTTGGCGGCATTGAAAGAGTCTTCATAACAGAGGAAATCTCCAAGCAGTTCCTCTTCTGCACGCCAAGGCTTGAAAAGTTGCAAAAGTGCTAAATAGAAAAACTCCTTTTTTTCAGGAGATTCGCCACTCAATTTTCGATGGTTTATCAAGTGGCATTTTCTTTGCTTGACCAGACATCCCTCACTTCCTATTACAGCATACACTCCTTTCTCAGTATCTTCTTTGATGTTCCTCTTGAACATGTAATTTTGCAGAACCTCATACAGACAAACATTCTCTAGGTGACTGCTTCGATTTGGATAATATGTATCCAACATGTTTGTCTTCAAAATGTCGGTACTGTTTGGCTCCTTTTCCGCCAAATACTCAATTTCCCGCACAGGTTTGAGAACTCGATTACGCGTTGCAGCAAGACCAAGACTCGCCCAAACGATACTCCTGGACTTGGCATAGAGACTTGCTGAAGACAACCGGTCAGAACATTCGTACGCTCCGATTTCTCGATGCGACAACATCTTCAGACTGAAACTGTACAACTTCTTGTTGAGGCTCTTTTCATGGGAAATGTCCTCCCACATATCCTTCAATTCTGTCTTCTCTTTTTTGGTGATGTAAGACGTCACATACCGAGCCACAGCCATACAGTTATCAGCCACAAACTGTATATCCATGTTAGCATTCCACATGGACAAAATCACCGGGTTGTAGTCGTTGATGTACTTGGACTCTTCGTTCCTCTTCAAATTGTAAGTGTTTTTAGGTGATTTCTTCATCACATTATGTCGCAGCGAAGACATCAAACTGTTTACTCTTCCTTTAGAAATCACCGGTCGTGGAAAGCCGAAACGACATTTGGTGTAGAACTTGTCTTTCTTTCGGAATTTACGACGGCAGTACTTTCCACATCGATGGCTTTGGAAACGCAGAACTTTTTCTCTTAGGCTTTTCTTCTCCTTTGCGTTTGGAACAGCACACGTAGAATACTGTTGGATGAAACTCATCACTGAGTCTTCTGGATCCGTTCCAAATTTAGGTGCATCCTTGATCCACAGCAACATATGTATATGAGGAGCACCTCTTGCTTGGTACTCCTTTCTCCAGAAGAAATCCAACACCTCTCCAAGAGGTGGATTCTTCTTATTCATGATGAAAGACATCATAGCTTCAAATCTATGATTGAAGTACCTACATACATTGACTGGATCCAAAGAGCACAGTTCTCCGGGTGTCTTGAATTCGATGTTTTCTACGTTAGCATTTGCCTCTCGTAGAAATTCAAGTAAGTCTTCCCAGCCATACTCGGCACAGCTCAGAGTGAGGAACCATGTGGGAGTACCTAAGTTCCTCAGCATACATTTTAAATCACCATGACGACGGTACCAGTACTCATTAGTACCACGCTGACACGCCATGAGATTAATCAGGTGAGAATCCAAAATACTATCTTGGACATTCACTTTATCCATAAAATCACTTGCCGAGATGTTTTGCATGTGTATACCACTTTTCAAGATGTGGTTCACTGCATATGACAGTCCAGACAGATCGCTTTCAAACAGGAGATGAAACAAATAAGGAATGCATTGTCGAAACCTAGCATCTCCTGCATACAATCGCAAAGTCCGGTATTCAGAAGCAGGAATTTGATGAGGTCGCTCATCATATCTTCCTCCCTGACCTGTTGGAAAAAGCTGTGGGAAACACCGAGCTTCCAAACTTTCCTCCCAAACACTAATGGGACTCCCTTTGGCTTGTTTCATTTGAAACAACTCAATAGCATTCCCCATGACTTCCTTTGAATGCAAAGGATGAACACTATAATGTTCATATATTTCCTCACTAGTAGAGGGTTCTACTTTCTCAATTTGACCAGCACACAAATCGCTATCCTCTTCCTCACTTACTTCCTCTTCTGCAACATATACATTCTTATAGTATTTATTATTTTTTTTCAAATACAATGTTGCCTTTTTAACTTTCCTAACATCTACTAAATCTTGCCATATTTTCTTATTCTTTGTCGGAACCCCATTAACTAAGATAACCAGAGGTTCCTCTTCCACTTTTTCTACTCCAATTGTGTTAATGTTTTTCTTCAAATCTAGAGGCAAATAAACAACTCTTCCCTTTAATCCTCTCTGTAAATCTGATGGAGGCAATTTCCCTGTCTTTGGCTCCATTCTTACAATAGCCTGAAAGGGATGGATACTTTGAATCAAAATAGATTCATAAGTATTTAAATCCTTCAATTCAGAAGGAATCTCAACCAATTCCAGATTATTATGAACTGCTCTAGCAGGCATCTGGTTTTGTTTTAATTTGTTACAACAATAAGTACACACACGTTGATCCAATCCCAAATCAAAACAATTTTCTACCATCAAGTATGTTGCAAAATCCTTCCATTGACTATTATTTTCCCTTTCACTTTTTGCATATAAATCCACTAACTTAGTCTGATTCTTATAATAAGTGCGTCGACAACACACACAAGTGAAATTAGGCCTCTCACTTGATTTCATGTCAAACGTCGCAATTTCCCTCTGGAAATTATCTGTACTGGAAACATGTACAGTATCTTCCAAATGACCCTCTATTTCTTGCTCAATTTCAACATTCTCCTCTTTACTTCCAAAGTAACAAAACTCAATTTCTTCACATATATTCCTCACATCTATTTCAGAACCATGCAAAAGAGCAGCGCATAATTGTTTCAGCATAATTGCTGGACTCTTAGCATAATACAACAGTCTAACTAACTTCCTCACTTTGTTATGATGCACTGCTAGCATCCTGAAATGATGAAAAACACTCTGGCATACTCTCCTGGAAAGACAAGCCAGTGAATGACCATGCAAACCTGTCACTTCTCTCACTCTGCAAGGATCTAATTCTTGCAACAACCTCATTTTCTGCTTCAAACTTTTCTTGTTAAATGACCGTACAAAATCACAAAGCAAATTGATGGAATCCTGTCGCACACTGCAAATACTACTACACTTCCAGGTGTACACAGGACCCTTAGCACGTCTTCCTAAAACCTCATTACCTAACAACTCTTCTGCCTCTGTTGTCACAAGTTTTTCTTTTTCAACTGGACAACCATCTTTCACTTCATAAGCACGACCACTGCTGTCAACTGCATGCACCAAATCATTATCCTGGAAATAACTCTCTTCATTAAAAAATGCCTCACAGCTTGAACTATGTATCCATTCTCCAGAAAAAACTTCACAAAAATTACTACGATTAACTATTCTCTTCCATCTACTATTTCTTTTGAAATCAAAAATTGCCTTGTTTAGCTTCCTAATTCTATTGATTATCAAAATAAATAACTTACGTTTAATTTCAAAAGCCTGATCAATAACTTTCTCAACTTTTTTTTTTCTCCTATAAAAAACTAATTTCTGTTGACCTTTCTTAATATTTTTTAACAAATTGCCAATTATCCTGTTACGGAACATTCGTTTACGAATCTCCGTAAACTGTTGTTTCCTTCTACTATCATGCACAGATTTATCTCTTGCTCTAGCAGTAACATTTTCATTTGTCCTTTTCTTTCCATTTGATTTACTTGTGTTGTTATGGATTGAAACATTTTCTGTACTAATATTTTTTTTATTAGAAATATTTCTTATGAAATATTTAGAGCTCTTACCCGGTGCTTTCTTCATCGCTTGAGAAATCTTTTTGTTAGAGGACTGCTGCATTTTTTTTTTCTCCTGCTGTCTTTGACGTTTTGCAGCCTTCATCTCTCTTATTTTTGTAGGCATAGTTGAATCTGAGGAAAAATATAATAAAAATGTTATTAAACATTATTATCAAACAGTAAATCAGTAATAGTGATCAAAAACATAACACACTACTTGACATTTTAAATAGAAGATTTTTTAGTCCTTGCAAATTTACAATACAGAAATAGCAGAAAAGAAATGAGATTTATATTTATGTTACCTATGCTATTTTATATGTGAATCTGATCTAATTTTATGAGCATATTTTAATATTTTATTGAAGACACTACACATAACCTGTTTTTGAAGGTGTCTTTATTTTTAAATTAAACGGTTTACCTTTTTACTTTTTATTGATTATAAATTTTAAAAATAAATGTTTATAATTCCAAAGGCTCAAGCAGGTCAGCTTCCCATCCTATATCATATAATTCGGACAAATCTGCATCCTCATCACGCTCTTCTTCATCCTCAGGATTTAAATCATCCAATGGATCAACATCCACTGATGTTTCAATTACAAGTTCAATGATGAGGTCAAAATCAACTGATTGCAGATTGTCGCTCATGTTGAGGTTGTCTTTATCTTTAAAGAAAGACAACAACAATGAGATGTTGCAGAGTAAGAGACAAATCTCACAGATTATAATAGTAAAATTATTTAACAAGAGTAACATTTTGCAGCTATTATTTAGCCATGTCCAGCGATGCTGAGCAGGTGAAGCCTATGTCTAATTTTTCACTGAACAGGACTCATCTGTTCTTAACCTTGGATAAGCCTCAACGACTCTGTGTCCCCTGCACATACTCAAATGTTAAAGTGCAGATTTATATTAAATGGCACATCCCCAGGCATGCACCAGTTAATGTGCACCACTGCTTTACCACCCATGGTGTGCCGCATTTACAATCAGATAGGAGAAAGCTGCTTCAAAACCCTGCGCCTGCTTGAAGCTGGCATAGGTCTTGACGCAGCATTGTATAGATGGGGCACCCCTGATCCTTGCTGGAGCTGCATCGCACTTACGATACAACTCCAGCAATGCGCCACCTTTACAGCACAGATGCGTCACGCATCTGTGCCTTTTTTGCCCCATGCTGCGCCGCATTGTAAATGCAGCACACCATGGGTGGCGGAACAGTGGCGCAGGATGACTGTCCCATCCCTGGGGATGCGCCACTCATCATAAATCTATCCCTAAGCTTCTTATCTTGTTACAGATGAACTGCCATATGTATCATCAAAATATTTTACATATTATAAATAGCAAATTTTAAGGAATAAATAGCGATTCTTTACTATTCCTAATTTGCAATGAGCAAATTGCTAATTGCAAATTACCCATTCATTTCCATAGGCTAGGAGGCTCATAGGAATTAATGTTGCAAGTTGTGATTAGCAATTAGCTCATCACAAAATAGGATTTTTTTCAAGCGTGCAGGGGTATCTCAAGAACACCCTGCTGCACCCCTGAAAAAGAAATTTGGGAGCACATGGCACACCTACATGCCCTAATGGCATGTATGGGCGTCATATGGGACCTTTTTTTTTTTTTAAAAAAAATGCTTTTTGAAAAGAATTCGCAAATTACCACAAACTACAAGTTGGTGGTAGTTTCCAAATCCTTAATATAATTTTTTACATATTTTTTTTTGATACATTGCATTTAAGGAATCACAAATTTTGAATTATTGACATTTTAAGTAATTTCCACATGTGCACTGTTTTCTAAATATAATTTGAAAATCGTTTTTGGGGAAAAGTAATGGTTTGCAAATTTATGACAAGGACATAATGGTGTATGCTTCTCTATAAGGCATTTCAGTATCTCTAATGTCATTTTTCCCATATTACATTATAAGACCTTTCCCCATGAAGCACATTCCTTGTAAATATGCTCCCACCAGTGCATTGCAAATTTAGATTTTGACTGTTTCAGACACATAGCCATGTTGAAAGTGACCCAAAAAAATTGCAAACGTTTTAAAAAAAAACATTCATGTGTCTTAATGACATTTTAAGTCATTTCCCCATGGACAATGTTTTCTAAGTGGCACAAAAGAGGTATACACCTATCATAAATCTGTCCCTAGAATTATAAATGATTAAATCAGGATGACAATAAGATGTGGCCTATCCAGAGGTTTGTTTAAGGTGAGGCCTACTCAGGATTGCAGATTAAAGTTATGCTTGATGAAGAATACAGAGGAGATAATTTATTGTAAAGGCCTACCAATGAAGTAAGTGATTTCTACTTCATTGCACCAGTCATCATAAATGTATCCATAAGCTTCTTATCTTGTTAGACATCAACCGCCATATGTATCATATAACTATTTTGCATTTCCAAAAAAGCGAATTTTAAGGAATAAATAGCGATTCTTTACCATTCCAAATTTGCGATGAGAAAATTGCTAATTGCAAATTACCCATTCATTTCCATGGGCTAGGAGGCTCATATAAATGAAGGTGCAATTTGCGATTAACAATTTGCTCATCACAAATTAGGAATTTATTCCAAAAGTGCAGGGGTGTCTCAAGAACACCCTGCTGCAACCCTGAAAAAGAAATTTGGGGGCATATGGCGAACATAAATTTTAACAACATTCCTTTACCTCAAAAACGATTTTCAAATCATAACTTCAAAACACTACACATGGGAAAATTACTTAAATTGTCCTTAAGACACATAAAAGCGTATTTTGATTGGCTTTCCTGCATGGTAGGGTCACTTTTAACATGGCTATGTAACATAAACATTCAAAATCAAAATTTTCAATGTACAGGTGGGAGCATATTTACAAGCAATTTGCGCCACAAAGAAAGGTCTGACATTAAAATGGGAAAAATAACATCAGGGACAGTCAATTGCCTTATAAAGAACCATACACCATTATGTCCTTCTCATGAATTTAAAAACAATTCCTTTTTCCCAAAAACGATTTTCAGATCATAATTTCAAAAAACTGCACATGAGAAAATGACTTAAAATGTCATTGAAACACATGAAAGCGTTTTTTTATTGGCTTTCCTGCATGGTTGGTTCACTTTTATCATGGCTATGTAACACAAACATTGATAATTAAAATTTTCATGCACATGTAAGAGCATATTTACAAGCAATTTGCGCCACAGAGAAAGGTCTTACACTAAAATGAGAAAAATAACATCAAGGACAGTCAATTGCCTTATAAATAACCATACACCATTATATCCTTGTCATGAATTTAAAAACAATTCCTTTTCCACAAAAACGATTTTCAAATCATAATTTCTAAACACTGCACATCAGAAAATGACTTAAAATGTCATTAAAACACATGAAAGCATTTTTTGATTGGCTTTCCAGCATGGTTGCGTCACTTTTAACATGGCTATATAACAAAAACATTCAAAATCAAAAATTTCCATGCACATGTGAGAGCATATTTACTAGCAAATTGCGCCACATAAATCATAATTTTCTCCTTAAAGCACACTATTCTCTATCTAAAGTAAAGAAATATTTTCTCACCTTAGCAAATACTTTGAGTTTGAAAACAGTCTAAGAAACACACCAATTTGTCTTCAGCAGAGCAAAAGGTATGCACTCCAGAGTCTGCAGCTATCAAAAGCACAGAAATGGTGTAATTCTTCACACATATTTCTCATGTCACCCAATCAAAACTCTTCCCTCACTTTTTTTCAAATGAAAACCCTTCCCCCTCTGCCCTTTCTGCCTATTTTCCATAGCAACCACCTCTTGGAGAAACTCTGGTGTTTGCAAATTCACACAACAATGTTGCAATTGAACTCTGAACTCTCAGTGCACCTGCATATCCAGTGCTTTCTTTCATTTAATGATTTTTTATTGACCACTCAAAATACATCTTTCAAACAACACATCTGTACACCCTAACTTTCTGTTTTCATCAATTAAAATCCACCAATCACTGTTACTACTTCATGAACACAGAAACTCCACAGTTTTTTTCATTTCAAACTCACATTTTTTCAACTGCCATTTCATTGCCACACTTCATCTGACTGCAGGAGAACCTTCTCTCACCATGTTTTCTGTCTGGATTGTTGGTCATAGTTATATTCACTGGGCTCAAAGGTACGTTGAAAGCAGGAATTTACCTAACCTCAATTTACAAGATGTGGAAATTAAGTGGTTTGGCCACAGAGGATTAAAATGTCACCAATTGATACCATTGGTGAAAACCTTTATGCATTTGCCAAAACCTGACCTGTTAATTGTGCACTGTGGAGGTAATGACTTGGGCACTTTGACTGGTGTAGGTCTGGAAATGCTTTTAAAGGACACCTTTGAGCAATTGATGGCACTTTTTCCTCAGACTGCCTTGGTATATTCAAATATATGCCAAAGACAGAAATGGAGGTGGTCAAACCAATTTTGTCCACAAATTGAGAAGTCGAGGAAGCATGTAAACAAATCTGTTTCAGCTTACATGAGAGACCATGGAATGGGCTCCCTGTACAACAATAACTTGCGTTATTACATGCAAGATATCTACAGAGGAGATGGAGTTCACTTCTCAGATGAGGGCAACAGAGTTTTCACTCTGAATTTAAAAATGTGCATTGGTACCTACTTATAAGTACCAAAATGTACTATAAACCCAAAAGCTCTTCTCAGAGCTACCCTACATCTAATTACTCACAATTATTATTTTACTCTAACTTTTTTCACTAATTTTCAACAAAGTACACTCCCTGGTGCGCTACCCGGTACGCGTACCGGGAGCTAACCTCGCGAAATTTTTTAAAAAAATGTTTTTTTTTTCGCACATATGGGCCTCCTCAGCCACCCTCACAAAACCTAGGGGGTCAAGATAAGTCTACCGTGCCCCCTTCTACCCATTCTGAACATTATTTGCCCTCCATCTTGTATCATAATTCGACCGAAACACAAAATGGTGGACTCCCGTTACGCTTAAGGTTCGCGTACCAGGGCGCTCACCGGTTCGCGTACCGGGTCGCTTCCTGGGAAGCGCACCATCAAAAAAGGTGGGAAAGTAGTTCACAGAAAAGCCACTGGAGACAATTTCACCAAATATAGAATAGCTCATACTACATACCAATCCCTACCATTTTCACAAATTTGATTGGAATTCCATTTAGCCATTTAGCCTGTAGTCCTCTCTAAATACCGTGAGGTAAATTACTTCACAAAACACATCTGAAGTGTTGGAATTGACAACCAATTAAAATGTTCTACTTTTTTTACCTGACATTTGATTGGTTATGTACCCGAATATATATAAAGGAAGAGAAGGAAACACAGCCATTTTGACTACTACTTCCTGGTGTACATTTCATTTGGATTTTCATTAATAACTTCAACTTCTTTTTAAAGGTAAGTTGTTATTTTTAAAACTGAAGTATATTGTGCACTTTAAGTTAATATGGCAAACTTTTTCTGTTAGTTATATACTATCCCTCTGTAGTACTTATAAATTTAGATACACTGTTTTATATTCCTACTTCCACTCTGATACTATACACTGCCCAAAGATAAATTCTCTGATAAAAACTGCCTATCTAAAATTAATCCCAACAGTGCCCTACCTCTACTAATATATATATATTTTATGCAAATTTCAGGAAAAATGGAAAGTGAACAAAACATTTCATTTGAAATTGTCCTTCCAGAGTCCAACACAGAAATCATTGATCCAAATGAGATTGAATTTATGGATGAAACATGGGACCAAGAACTACTGCAATGTGTGCAAGCAGTAGATAACCTCCTTGCAAATGAGGACATTTTACAACCTCAGAGACTACAATCTATATTCCATGATTATGAAATTTCTGACAATGAAATGTTAGAAAGTTTAATAAATTATGAAACACAATAAAAAAAGTTTAAAAAAAAAATAAAAATAATCAACAAAACCAACAATCAATTAACATACAGCATTTGAAAAGTCTATCATTCATTTTTTATTGTGATACGCTCCCCAGTACGCTTCCCGGTTCGCGTACCGGGCGCTAACCACGAAAAAAAACAAAAAAAAATTTTTTTTTTTTTGCTTAGCGGGGCCCCTTTAAAGCCTCCACATCAAACCTAGGGGGTCAGGGAGTATCTACTATGCCCCCTTAAGGTCATTTGCCCCTTCGCTTTTGACCTCCTCTTGTCTCTCGATCCTACCGAGAGACAAGATGGCGGCCGCTCCGGACTGTTTAGAATGTTGACAGACACCGGAGAGCCAATCAACTTCGCTACGCGAAGTTCCGTTACGCGTCAAGTACGCGTACCGGGGCGCTGCCTGGTCCGCGCTTACAGATATATATCTTTTTTTGAACGTTATTTTCTCAAAATCCACTGCAGCACATATATTGAGACCTACAAAAGGCACATCGGGCTACCAGTCCCTACAATTTTGCCAAGTTTCGTGCAAATCCATTCAGCCGTTCGGGCTAAAAGTGAGGCTAACCGCCCTATGGAAAACTCAATGTTAAAAACACGTTTTGGGACCCCCCTTTTTTCTCGGCCCCCCCTGGACCAACTCCCCCCAAATTTCCAGTGGCTGCTCAGAAACAAAATGTTCCATTTTCCAGAAAATTTCAGCCAATTCCGTCCACAAACGCCAAAGTTATTAGACATAGAATTTTCAAAAATCCCATAGGGAAAAAATCCTAACTATATATACCTACTGGCGACCGCCAGTAGGTAATATATATATATATATATATATATATTGCTGAATACTCCTTTTCCTTGTCACTTCACCAAAGAAAAAACGGAACGAACACCACTTTTTTTGTGCTTCGTTATTTTATTTGTGCACATTGGCCTCCATGACGCGTTTCAGGCTTCACCGAGCCCTTGATCAGATGACGTGCCTTGTGGTTTCTCCCATTTTTAAAGTGACATTGTGCTCAATTAGTGCAATGAACATGGAAAACATACTTCCAACACAAATGCTGTATTATACCTTGGTACACAGTTGCTAATGTTTTTAAAAAAATTCTTTCATTTTGTATTATTACATCAGGTGATACTTCCTTAAATTGTCAATTTTTTTTAACTATTTAATATTTGTAATAAAATGATGAGCATGGCTAAATATCCATAAAATAAGTTGCAATTGCAGTACAACACAGTAAAACAACAGCAAAACATGCCGCATACATAATTGTCATCAATGTTGTTAGCGTTTTGCTTTTGAACAGTCCAGTATTGTTGTACCTCATTTATTAAAAACTCATGTTAGGGGAATCATATGTGCAAATACGCAGTTAAATAACTGTATGAATACCAATTAAAAAAACACCCTACTTGCCCACATAATAAAATCATTGTTTATATATGTGTGTAAATATAATTCCTTATCCACAATATTGGTTCATGAGTTAAGAGTTGTGTTGTATTTATCTGGTGTGCTGGCACAATATTTGAGCCTTAACCCAATGCTCTAATTGAAATTGTAACATTATTGCAACCTCCTATACAGTACATTGATAAAGTGCAAATAGTGCAATAAACTGTCAATGTGTTTTATGCTGATCCGCATAATGATTAAAATATATAAAGTGTCACAGTGCATATGAATACTGTCAATGTATCATGAGCCCATGAACACTAATGACAGGGAAACCATTATGAGAGGGAGGAGAAGTATGATAAAAGCTGTTTAATTACGTAAACAATGCTATATTAAAATCAATTGATATACTGTTTTCATATCTTATGGTCACTACTTTGGTTACAGCCATGTATATCGATATTCCGTAGTATTGAATCCATGTGGATGTTTGCTGTCTGATTCTAATATCAGTTTTGTTTCTAATCGTCTGAGTATAGCATTTCTGTTCCCACCTCTTCGAAGAGGGGGAACATTGTCAATTACGTAGTATTTCAACTCTGTCTGATTTTTATTATGGATCTTGTTGAAATGACGAGCCACCAAATATGAACTATCGTTATTCGAAATGGCCCTTAGATGCTGTAAAGTTCTCTTGTGCACTGGGAGGTGGGTACTTCCCACATATTTTAATCCACAGGTGCACTCTAATACATATACTGCCAACTCAGATTTGCATATTAGAAACTTGTTAATTATACTAGGTTTGTCTTTAAAGACTGTATTATAGGATGTTTTACTCTACCCATATTTCTCCCCATATTAACAGGCCTTACAGGTTGTACATCTGACAAAACCCTTGCGTTTGCTAAGCCAACTGGTATTTTTAGACAGCTCAGGGCTACTATTCACTAAATAGTCACTAGTGCTAAATGCTTTTCTAAAAGTGGCTATAGGTGACAAAGGTATTTTGTCCCCTATTATGGGGTCACGAAGGATCATGTGCCAGTTCTTTTAGATGATCTGTCTAATATTGTCTCTTTGTTTACTGTAGTTCAAATTAACCTTGGACTACTTGCTGTCTCATCAGTCCAAGTGGCTTGTTTCAGTTTACTCTTAGATGGTTTGAACAGTAGGTCTTCCCGCGATTTGGCCTTAGTACGTTGTATGGCTTGGTCTATGCTACGTTCTGAGTGGCCTCTAGCACAAAAGCGTCAGTCTTGTGCTAGGAGTAGATCACCATCGGTACTACAGATCCTACGTATTCTTAAGAGTTCTCCATAAGGAATACTGCTGATGGTATGTTTGGGGTGGCAACTACTAGAATGTAATATCGTATTGCCTGCTGTGGGTTTGATGTGGAGACGTGTTTGTATGGTGTTATCTTGAATGTAGGTCCCTACATCTAAAAAGCAAATACTGTTGGCACTGATTTCATGAGTAAAGTGCAAATTCAAATCATTCACCTTTAATCTACAAATGAGATTCTCTGCACTTTGTTTGTCCCCCTCCACACAATAAACAAATCATCTATATATCGTGTCCATCTCGCGATATTATTAGACCGTTCCTTTTTGTACTGTGTTCTGACAATCATCTCCTCCCACGAACCCATATGGAGATGTGCGTAGCTGGGCGAAAAACTCGCACCCATACCTACTCCTCTCTCCTGATGGTACACTTGATGTTGAAACATGAAATAATTGTTATTTAAACAGAACTTAGTAAGGTTTAAAAGCATCTTATTATGTACGTGGAATTTGATAGGTCTCGTGTTTAGATAATATTCTAGAGCTCTCATCCGTCTCTATGAGGGATCGATGTGTATACATTTGAGACATCCATAGATATTAGTAGATAATCCTCTCACCATTCAATTTCCTGTATTTTTCTCAGGAAATCCGTAGTATCATGTATATATGATGGAAGCTTCCTTACATGTTGTTGAAGGAACGTGTCGATGTAGATTGTCACATTTTCCGCTAGACTCTGGTTGGCTGAGATTATCGGTCTTTCGGGAGGTCGCAGTCTGTCCTTGTGAATTTTTGGGATAAAGTAAATGATTGGTATTATGGGGTAGTCACTTTTCATAAACCTAAATTTATCTTGATTTATCAAGCCCAAACTCTTCCATGGCACACGTTTGTTACAAAGTTCTTCCTGTATTAATTTAATTATACCTCTGGAGCTTATTTTGTAACAATCTCTATCCCCCAGTTGTCGTAGGTCCTCATCCAGATATTTACTTTTTTGGCCATATGACCACGTGTCCTCCTTTATCGGAGTTGCGTATTACAATGGAATCGTTATCCTGTAACTTTTTCATAAGCTGATGGTATTTTTGCAATTGTGTATCTTTGCTTTTGTATTTTGATGTTTAATTTTCTGATTTCTGTTGTGATTGTCTCATTAAACGTGTCAATTGAGTCACGAGTCATAACTGGCACAAACATAGATTTTGGTTTGAAATGTGTGACCGGAGCAGCGTTGGCACTAATGGCAATCAGTTCACTAGTTTGTTGAGTGGTGTTACAACATTCTTTTTCTGATTCCTCATCATCATTGGCTAGTCTATTCAAATCTGACAATATGTTGATGTCAGCGGCTGTTAGTGCGGTTGGTCCACTTAAATGAGCTGTTGTTGTAGAGAGTATTTGTGTTTTGCGGGCATTTATTAAGTGGTACCTTTGAAGTTTGATTTTTCTGATATATTTATAAATATCAGCATGTGTTTGCGGGTAATTAAAATTGCTTTCTGCACAGCAGGTTAATCCTAATGCCAAGGGCTGTTTTTCTGCTAGGTCTAGATTTACATTGGCTAGATTGATGATGGATATTTCATTAAACTTGTAATCAATTATTTGTTGTTGCGCCAACCCTTCCTGTTCGATTTCTTGTTGTTTTTCGATTTTGGTATGTTCTCACCGCTTCTTTCTTTGGCCGTGGTGCTTGGCGTTTCTCCTTTGTTTTGATAGGAGTTTTGCTTCCTGGGACGAAGGGGTTGGCACCGCTCCTCTCTTAAAAAATTAAGCTCTTCAACCAGAGTGTGCTTTCTTTTTACAAATTTTGTACCTCCAGATGTCGAGGGAGCTGTTTTAGTTTCTGATTCAGTTTCTACGGTTGAACTTAAATCTGATATTATGATGCAGCATGTAATTCATTGCTTGCTCCCGCTATTGCTGTGGTTTCACTACGATATATGGTAGTTTTGGTTGCTGCTTTTGCCACATCGTATTTCCTCGGAAATGTAAATATTTGTCCCTGCTCCTAGTCATTTTTGTCTTGCTGGAATTTGAAAGCTTTATGCTGTTTAATGACTTCTTCCTCCTTCTTTAAGAGTGACATCATTTAAAAAAATATTTTATATATGTATATCTCAAGTTCGCTGGAAGAATAAGTAGGAATATAAGTGTCTAAATGGATGATTTTTTTGTAAAATTGATTGCATAACTGAGGGATTAAGTGTATCTTAATGAATCCATGGGTTAATGAGTAATATTTAAATATATAACTATCTATCAGTCTCTCACTTTGTGTGTAAGTGGCTGCATGGGTTGGTGAGTAGCTACATGAGTTTCTATATGGGTTATTAGTTGTTTTTTTAGTATCAGTATGAGTGATTATGTGTCTGTATGGTTTAGTGGGGGTATTGCTTAGTGCATAGATGCATGCATGAGTGACTCACTGTTTGTATGTGTTGAAGACAACATGTGTGCAGGACTGTATGAGTGGATGAGTGTGTGTATGGGTGTGTTATTGAGTGAATGACTGTCTCAAGAGTGTCTTTATGAGTAACTGCATATGTTTTAAACTAGTATATGTGAGTATCAGGGTATATAAGTATATGTGAGAGTGAGAGATTGGAAGAGTTCCTGTATAAATAAGTATGTGTTTCTATAAATGATTGTTTAAGAGAGTAAGTATGTGTAAGTTTCTGTAGAAGTAAGTGTGGTGGTGTGTGTATAACTGTATATGCAAGTAAATGGATGTTTGATACTTTGTTTGCATGTGTGCCTATGTGTGGGAGTAACTCTATGGATGAGTGGCGGTGTGTAACAGGATGTATAGGTGTATGAGTACATATGATGAGTGAATACATGTATGAGTGACTGTATAGGACTGTTGGTGAATGAGTGCGAATACGAATACAAATGTCTTTATTGTTTAAGTTAATTAACACCATAACAATATCCTATCACAAATATAATGTCACTATAAAATATCATTAAAAGAGAAAAAGAAAAAAAATGATATTTTAAAAGAGAAAAAAAAACATGAACAAGCATATTAATTATATCATTCCAATAAAGCAACAGCAGTGTCCTTCTCATGATGCCAATTTAAAATTTGTCTCATAATACAGTAAGAATTTCATTATTTTACAAGTCAGCTGAGGGTCATTCGTGCTGAGTCCTTTAATTATTGCACCTCTACACGTTCGAATACCTCTGTCATTAAATGCCTTTTTCAGTAGTCACATACGTTGCATTTTTAAGTTAGGACAGACGCATATTAGATAGATGATGTCTTGCCAGGCTGCCCCACATAAACCACAAGATTTGACACCACTATATTTCCATGATGGTTGTTCCGCTAGACTTGGTAATACACCAAATCTTGTTGCCATTAATTTGAGTTTCAAGTGCGGCGAGTATGTTGCTCCGAAGTATTCCGCCAGTCGAAGTGTTGTATATGATCGGAGAACCATCCATCCGTGCGATCTTTTTGCTAAGATGGCTTTGTCTGCCAATAATGATTGGAGTTTTGACGCCTTGTTTACTAAGCTACGGAAGATTTGAAATGATGGGTTCTTTATCCATAGCTCCTTCGTCTTAGTATCATCTAATGCCTTTTTTAAAAATGTACCGTAGCTTGAGTTTGGATCCTCCTGGGCTTGCCACAAGGCATCATTTAGCAGATTAGATCGATTTTGCCATAGTTTATACCATGTTTTGATCGCTGCGTATTTTCTGCAAATATCCTGCTTGATGAGGCCAAATTCAAGTCGGACCTGCGCCCGGGCTGCTGACTGGGGTAATCTGAAAGCTTTTTTTGTATGCCTTTATTTTTAATGAGTCTAAGATTTTAACATCTTTCCCATTTAGCACTATGCTTCCATACGTGATTGACGGTAGAAGTTTTGCGGCCATTACAGAGATTAGAGGTGTAAATGATGGGCCATATAGCTTCTTCGCGATGGCGCAAAAGGCATAAATATTTCCGTTTCCTTTTTTTCCAAGATATTGAATCTGCGATTGAAAATTCTGACTTTTTTCGATATATACCCCTAGGTATTTATAGGTTTTTACTATTTCAAGGCGCTTTTCTCATAATTTGAAATGATACTGATGTCGTGAGCAGTTAGTGAACGACATAGTTTTTGTTTTTGTCTCATTAATCTCCAGTGCGTTGGTTTTGGCAAACAGCAAAAGTTCATTAAGTGCTCTTTGTAGGCCTACACGAGTCAGGCTCAACAAAACAATGTTGTCTGCATAAGAAAGATGCGTTATGGGCAGTCTTCCCAGACGTGGTGGGTGAGCACTAATACACAGCCTTGTTTTAATCCGATCTCAGTTGGTATTTTTTTTGATAATTTGGTACCATTCGCCAGTTTTACACGGACCCACGTATTTGTGTAGAGTTGTATGATAGGGGGTAATATTGTTTCCGGAAGCCCCAGGTTGTGTAGTTTGGTCCATAGTAGCCCACGTTTCACTCGATCGAATGCCGATTTGAAATCTATAAAACACGCTTGTAGCGGGCTTCGCTGGCGTTTGCATTTTTCGGCTATCGTTGCAAGAGCTAAAATATTTGTTGTGGTGCCACAGCCTTTACGAAATCCAGTTTGGTTTACAGGAATCAGGCTATATGTATTAGACCATTCCACCAGGTCCTCCAGGATTAGTGTGGTAAAGTATTTCGCTTCCACGTCCATGAGTGCAATTAACCGGTAATTTGCCGGATCTGCCCGGTCACCACCCTTGGATCGGATTAATGATTGACCCCTTCCAGCTTGTGGGGAGGGTATTTGTTATGGTGACTCATTGTAAAGACCTTGTAGCGATGTCGCCCAGTAGTCTGGATTCGTCCTGAAAATGGCCTGAGGGATGACATTTGGACATGGGGCGCCATCATTGTGTCCCTTTTTGATTATTCTTGCAATATTTCTACAGAATGGCCCGGACTTTCCTTGGTTGTGGTGGTTCCACTGTCTAAAGATCCTGAAAGATTCTTTACAGTGGGTACTGCGATTAAGGCCTTGCTACTTAAAGTAATTGACTGATTCACGGATGTTATTTGGTCCTCAAATACTTTGTTAAATGGGATGTCCATGAGTTCTCTGATACAGATGCAGTGTTTATCACTTTTTTGATCTTATCAATTTGTTGACTTGTTCCCAGAAAAGCCTATTGTTTGCATGTTTGGCACTGAAAAGTAATTTTGTCCAGAGTCTTTCCTGTTGTGCTTTAAGGTCCTTCCAAATTTGGATTTTATACTGCCTCCTGGCGATCTTTATATCCTGCCATGTATGTTTGGGGATTTTCTGTGTATTGTTTTTCCTCACCATCTTTCTTAATTCTTTTCTTAACAAGTAGGCTGTCCTAGACATATTTGTTTTGGGCTTAAGCCTCCTAGTCTGTGCGAAATTGATTTTTGGTGCCTTAAGCAATAGCGTTTCGGTCAAGATAGACCAGCATTCTACTGTATTTTTGCCTGTTGTATTCTTGGCTTCGATTATTTCTTTTGCTAATGTTGATAGTTCAGGTAAGGTTTCCATTGACCATCGAATCTTTTGAGATTTATCGTGGTCAACTGACCCAGCTCAGCGGGCGCTGCACGAAGTTTCTTGTAACCTATTTCCAGTTCAAATACTTGATATGCATGATCACTTCGGGTGGAATATTTAATCTTATATTTCATCACACATGCCAGTAAGGGAAGAGTTATAATAGTATAGTCTAGAATTGACTGCCCGTGAGTACCTTGATAGGTCCAGCGTGGTGGGTTGTCCTCTTTTGTTCTACCATTTAGGCCTCGAAGGCCTAGATGTTCTAGTGTTTGGACCAACTGTTGGCCCTTTAAGTCCTGTCTCTTTATTAATGCATATGCTTGTGGAGGAACGGACCATTGCTCGTTGTCTGCTAGCAGCTGATCATCATCGTCTGGTGCATAGATTAAATCTGAATTAAAATCGCCAGTTATAATTATCTCCCATTCTGGATTATCGAATCTGATTGAAGCAACTAGTGACATTAATGTTTCTGTTTGTACCTTTTTTTTCTTGCATTTGGATGAATGTAAAGATTTATTAAAATTACTGTTGTATTATTTTTTTGACCCTGTTCCAGTTTTTATAACTTGTAGATCAGATGTCGTACTCGGTAATTGTTCAGTATGGATATTTAGCGTGGTTGATATATAGGTTGCCAAGCCGCCCTTCGGCCTTCCATAGTTGTGTGTTCTGGTAGCTTTTACTTGGTGGAGTGTATAGTTGGGTATATCCTTATACTCCATCATCCATGTTTCTTGCAGGGTGATGATAAAGCGCTCCCAATATGCTGGGGCTGTGTCTTCCTCTAATTTTTTTCTGGCACCTGCAATATTCCATGATAAAAAATTGATGGTACTCCTGATGGAGCTTTTGCCTTTTGTGGCTGGCCATTCCGTATTCCTAACATTTAAGGCTGTGGCCATCAAATTCCATTTGTTGCCCTCTTGCTGTGGAATAGGAGTCACTGTAACGTCTCCGGCCGGGTTTGTTTTTCCTCTTGCGTTGTGGAGTACTGAGTACGCAGGTACGTTCTGTTCTTCCTTTTTTTTTCTTTGTCTCTGTTAGTAGGGGTGAGGGATATCGTCTCTTTATTGGTCTTGTCATTGTGATACCCCAACTTTCAAACAGTTCTCTGGCATTCATTATTAGTGCTACAATGTCTTCATTTTTCTAGGTTGATAATTTTTTTCCATACTACTATTTTCTTCTTTCTCAAGAAATTCAATTGACAACAGATCAGAAGTTGACAAATGCTTCAGTGACGGAAGTTCAGCTATTAGTTTTAATGAATTCCCTTGATTAAGAAGGTCTTGTTGTCCCTCAGAAATATAATGCGGGGTCAATATGATCTGTTTATCCCAATTATTTTCTTGATTATTACTCAGATGCTTGAATCTCGGTTCGGTGCATTGGAGTACCTCTCTTTGAGTGGTTCCATGTCTGTCACCTTCACGCTTGTTGATTTTAATTATAATGTTTTCATTGGGTACATCTTCTACCGGAGGTTTTCTTTGCTCCATCTCAGTAATTCCCTTTATTTGCACTGGGTTATTCTGATCATCACTAGCTTGAGTCGTTGAGGTCTGGCCTGATACTTCCCTTTGAATGCTTCCATATCTATCTCCAGTTTGTGTATTGATTTTAATGCTAAGTTTTTCCTTCGATTCCTCTTTATTTGGAAAATTTCTAGACTCTGGTTCTACTGTGCCATATCTTTCCACGCAATTACTCCTACAGCCCAAAGGTTGCTTTTCTTGCGGTTGTTCTACTGTCACTCTTTGTATCTTTCCTGTGAGATCCCCTGGTGGATTATTACTTCTATTTGCGTGGTTTTCATTCTTTTCCATCTTCTGTGGGCGATCCCTTTACTCCATCTGTGAGCTACCCGTGGTTTTTGGAATATTATTCCTACTAGTGGTTGTGCACTTTGCCATGGTTCCTTTCGATGCACATACAATTTGATGTTGGTTCATCTGCATTATATCACATGATTCATCTGTTTGTATGCTATGACTTAATGATGTCCATTGGGTAAGATCTCCTTGTTGACACTCTTCCTCTACTGTAGTTCTTTGATCTATTTGTATAGCTTGCCTTTCTGGGTCAACGTCGAGTTTTCTAGTTTCAAAGATAGGGAACCATTTCCTACTAGTAGTAATTTCCTGTATTACATTGAGATTCTTCTTTCTGGATCGCCTTACTATTTTTCTCTGTCTCTTTGTTTGACGGCCATTCTCTGTCTTGTTTTGACCTTTTTGTAGCAGCTGCTCACTGTGACCATGGGTTGCATTTTTTACTATGGTCCTGGGCCCATCATTTCTCATCTTTGGTGTATCCTTGCCAGCGTTACCCTTTTTATGATTATGACTTTCGATATCAGTACAGCTTATTGGAGTTTCTACCACACTCAATACTTTTGTGACCCCAGTAATAGCGCTTTGTGGGATTGCTACTGCAATTTTTGTTAGACAGTTTGTTGTTCCCTCCCGATCATTGGTCTTTTTTCTATCATTTAAAATACTTGTTAGGATTGCTGGAACGTTGCTTAGCTTATCAATTAAAGGGCCACATACACAGTCTTTGCCTAATACTGTTTTTATTTCTCGGTCTTTCATTGTTAGATCAGCTAGTGTTTCCAGTTTTGTGTTTATTCCTACTATATATGAGGCTATGATGTTCATGAGGTCAATCTGGGTATCTAACTTATCAGACTGCATATTCAGGACTGTTATTGTAGTTTCCAGCACTTTGAGTAGTGATGTATATGCTGCCTGCTGCGTCCCTCCTTTTGCTTCTGATGCAGGTGTAGCTCCACTTTTATCATTATTTATTCCTTGCTCCACAACATTATCTACTGTTTGGAATATATTATGCGTTGAAGTTGTTGTGTTAGTACTTTGTGGGAGCTGAACCGGCTGTTCTTGATCCGCTTTTTTGTATTATGATTTGATAGGCTCTGGATTGGTGGGTCCAGAGTACTTGATATTTCAATAGTGGGCTCTTTCCTTTTTTCTGTTGATTCTTTTGTCTTTCTATTCTCTAGGGCATTTGGATTTTCAACTTCCAGATCATGCATGATATCCGTGTTGTTTGATGGGCTCTGGTTTTGGATTGGCTGCTCCATTGTACTTGATATATCAATCATCGGATGCATGGGATCTATCCATTTTTCTATTGATACTCTGCTCTTTCTATTCTCTAGGACATTTATATTTTCAGCTTCCAGAGCTTGAAAGAGATCAGTATTGTTTGTTAGTGAAATTGAATGTAGCCATGAGTTGTTCTGTATAAGCCGTGCAGATTTGAGGGTGTCCGAAATTTCCAAATGCATTTCTTCTGGCATTTGTGTAAATGGTATTGACTGTAATGCTGATTTTGGTGTTGAATGTGAGTAGTCCATACAGTCAGTAGCGTGAACTTGAGCTTGGATAACTATGTGACTATTATTCCGAGTTTCTGTGCTCTCCATGTTGCCATTCTCAAGTCTTAAATGATTTTTTTGCGGTGTTAACAGGTTCGGAAGACCCTCTAGTTGGCCTGTTTCTGAAAAAATGGCTGTCGTTGGGTCTTTTAATAACATGATTTTCTATTGGTAGCCGGTTTTCCGAATATTGAATATTTTAAGGGAATTAACGGGCTTGTTTTTTCCTGAATTTTTTTCGGAGAGTTCTCGCCTTCCTTTGCTTTCTTTCCCCTTTTGCTTACCCGCTTTTTGTGACAATTGTTTTCTGGTTCTCCCAGACCTCATTTTACTTACAAATTAGGCTTTTCACTTTTGGAATTGTTTTACTTCCTTTTAGTGTGGATAAGCTATTATGCGTGGGATTGTAGGGGGGGGGAAGAAGAGGTTTCTATTCCGTGCAACACTTATCCCCTAATTTCTACTGAAAAAGTTCAGCCTACTGGTACCTACTGGTACTTCCGCCTCTACCAACCGATATTGACATGCATGCATAAAAATCAATTGCCTTGTTAAAAAGATGTTCCTATTCACCTAGAAAAGCTTTTTGGGCTCCTGTTCGTTATTCAACCGGAGACTCTTAAATCACTGCTTGTCCCTGCTGGTATTCACTGCTCCAGCCTGCTTTAAAGTTGGATGTGACTGCTTCTAGTGATAGTATTCTCCTTTTGTCCCTGTTTCTCCTTCTTTGGTTTAGTATTACTACTTTTCAGGAATTATACTGTGCAGCATTCACAGCTTTTGCTTATTTAGTTTGCTCCTTTTTGCCGGTGGCTGGCTAAATAGACAAACTTGTTGCTGGTTGCTGGCTAAGTAGACTCCCCTCGCACCCTCACAAGTGCTAATGGGGCCTTTAGACCCAGCTCGATTCACTCACCTTGGAAGTGAAGCTTGGAAGAGTAGCTAGGGATGTAGGGGTGTATGTGAGAATTCCAGTCCCCTCCCAGTGACGGCTGGCACCCCCCTTGCCACCGCAGTGACAATCTTTTCTTTACTTCTCTTCACCTGCAGTTTATTTCAAATTTGCCTCCCAGCGCTGCTTCCAATACTCCGGCCGGCCGCTGTTCCTTGCTGCTTGTAGCTGCTTGAGGCTCGCAGCACTCGGCTCACAGCACTCGGCTCACAGCACTCGGCTCCCCTGCTGCCTCTGCCGCCTCCGTTACCTGCTCTCCCGATCTATGGCGCCTAAAACTTCAGAAATCCACAGGGTGCGGTTGAGTATGGGCAGGGCTCAGACCAGCAGCCGCGGTACAGTAAGTCTTTATACACACTGGTTCTGGACACTAACCCCAGGCCCCCACTGGATCGTGTCAATCACAGCAAATCTAGGCAAACGCCCCTTGTCTGCTCAGACCACATACTGTCTCTATGCAGAAGCCGCAATGCCCTAGCTCCTAGCAATCGCGGTTGTCGTGGTATTCGTGGTAGCGTGGTAGAGTCTACAATCTTTTCTTCAGCAGCACATTGAGCTGTGCCGAATGTAGCTCTCACCGGTGCTCACACGGACATGAACACCCAGACTGAGGAGATCCTATGCAAATTTCTGCTGGCCTGCAGGCCTACTGATGCTGCTGTTTCTTGAGTCCCTTTATTTATTTATTTTTATTATTGGGGCCTCTGTCACCTCAGCTGCTTCTGCCGCTTTCTCCCACCCTCTATCGCCTCCACTCAATGGCTCACCTCCTGGTCGGTGATATGCGGCCGGGCAGCGGTAGGGGAAGCGGGTTATAGAAGTTGTAGAAGTGGTTCGCAGTGGTTCGCAGTTCGCGGTTTCCCGGTCTCCAGGCCTCTTGGCCCCCGCTTCGCCGCTCTGCTCGTCTCCCTGCTGGCTGCTCCCCCGGGTTGTGGAAATGATTCGCGGTTCACGGATTCCAGATCTCCAGGCCTCTTGGCACCGCTGCTCTGCTCCGCTCTGCTCGTCTCCCTGCTGACTGCTCCCGCGGCCACTCCCGGCCACCCGCAAAAGCCAGACTGGATTCACTCGAATGAGTGGATGTGTGTATATATCTTGGAATTTGAGAGTGTGTATCAAAGTTTATATTAGGGTGAGAGGAGGTCTGCCACTCTATCACAAGGATGATGTCATCAGTGATGTCATCATTGATGTCATTTGAGATGTCATGAGTGATGTCATGAGTGATGTCACTGACCATGTCATGAGTGATGTAATATGTGACGTCATCAACAGTGCATTGCGGGCGCGCGAGTTATAGTTAGCTGTACTAACTTTAACGGGGAAATTTCTATGGTTTTGTACGAGTGAAATGTCCAACTAATTATAACGCCCCTGAAACTTATGTTTTTTTCAATGAATTTCAAAGGTTTTTTTAAATGCTAATTTCAAACTATAACGTGCCTGAAACCTATGTTTTTTTCAGTGAATATATATATATTTATTATACTATGTATGCATGTGAAAATGTCTTGGTCCGCCTGTTTGCCTCGATGGCACGGAAAAAAATGGGTGGAACTGACATCAGCACGCCAACGAGGACCTCTTATGGCTCCGATGATGTCATAAGATGTCGCGAGCGGAGCCGTGCTATTATGACATCCTCGTCAACGTGGGAGAGCTAGGAAAGAATTTCCGTGGAATGCTGGTGCAGGGGATATTCACTTAAGTGTTCAGGCTAGTCCGTTGCCACTCCAGAAACCGAAACCAGTGATCTGAAGGCAGAGGCCCTGCAGATGGGACATGAGGTGGGGTGCACAGTCGTGTGCACCGGCGGGGCAGCGAAGTGACAAGCACCACAACCCACAAAAAAGGTAATGAGGGCACTGAATATCACAGGATCGTCTCTTTGAATCTGGCAGGAACAACAAAGTTAAAATGCTCTAGTACCAAAATGTAGAATTAGGGCTACAACAGTCTGCAAGAGGACCTACGATGCCACTTCTGCCTCCCGTACCCTGGAGGCGGCACATGGGTCAAGCAGTACGGTCATACTACGTTGGGACGCACACTCGTTGACCTCTCATGGCACTGCTCCACACTTCAGGGAGGATGCTTTCTATTAGCTCTGTTTTCTGATGACGTGTCGCGCCGGCCCCGTCCAACAACAGAACTCTTTTAAATCCAAAAAGACTCTTCCACTCTCTCACCAGAAGTAAAACCAGGCCACACGGACACTTTCACACTACAACAGCCAAATGCACTTTTCTGTAAAAAAAAACACATTCCTTCCTCCTATTTAAGCAAATAAACATCTCGCTGAAGAACAGGGGCCAGCTTTGATCGGTAAACAGCTGTTACAATGACTTTTTTACTTCATGATACCATTACAATGCATGCATTACCACGCATGCGTTGTACATCGCCAAGTCATTACTACGCATTTTTTTAGAACGCATGGTCATTTACCACGCATGCCTTTACAGCAAATATTGTTGTTAAGGTATGTATGGTAAATGACCATGCATTCTAAAAAACATGTAGATGATCCACTCCGTTGTAGGGAAACAGAGGCTGTTCCATTTCCTCAGAATGACGTTCACAGCCCCTCAGAAATGACAGGAAGCATGAGGGGAGAGGAACCACGAGGAGTGAGAGATAAGGGGGATTGTGCATGGGGTGAGGGTTACTTTTCTAGGGTTTAGTTTAGTACAGTGGTGTTTGGGTAGGGAGTCGTGCTCGGGGTAGTGTTTTAAGGTTTAGGGTAATGCAGTTGTGTTTGTGTAGTCTATGGGGTTTTGCTGGTTGTAGTGTTTTAAGGTTTATGGTAGTGCAGTAGTGCAGGGGGTCATGCTGGGGGTAGTGTTTTAGGGTTTAGGGTAGCGCAGTGGTATATGGGTAGTGTGGGGGGTCGTGCTGGGGTAGTGTTTTAGGGTTTAGGGTAGTGCAGTGGTGTTTGAGTAGTGTAGGGGTAACGCTGGTGGTAGTGTTTTAGTGTTTAGGGTAGTGCAGTGGTGTTTGTGTAGTGTAGGGGGTCATGCCGGAGGTAGTGTTTTATGGCTTCGGGTAGTGCAGTGGTGTTTGGGTAGTGTAGGGGGTCGTGCTGGGCGTATATTTAGGGTTTAGGGTAGTGCAGTGGTGTTTGGGTAGTGCAGGGAGTCGTGCTCGGGTAGTGTTTTAAGGTTTAGGGTAATGCAGTGGTGTTTGTGTAGTGTATGGGGTTTTGCTGGTTGTAGTGTTTTAAGGTTTATGGTAGTGCAGTGGTGTTTGGGTAGTGTAGGCAGTGGTGCTGGGGTCGTGTTTTAGGGTTTAGGGTAGTGCAGTGGTGTTTGTGTAGTGTACGGGGTAGTGCTGGGGGAAGTATTTTAGGGTAGTGCAGGGGTGTTTGGGTAGTGCAGGGGTTCATGCTGGGGTAGTGTTTTAGAGTTTAGGGTATGGCAGTGGTGTTTGGGTAGTGTAGGGGGTAGTGCCTAGGTAGTGTTTCGGGTTTACAGTAGTGCAGTGGTGTTTGTGTAGTGTAGGGGGTCGTGCTGGCGGTAATGTTTTAGAGTTTAGGGTAGTGCAGTTGTGCTTGTGTAGTGTAGGGGTAGTGTTTTAGGGTAGTGCAGTGGTGTTTGTTTACTGTAGGGGGTCATCCTGAGTTCTAGTGTTTTAGGTTTTAGGGTAGTGCAGTGGTGTTTGTGTAGTGTAGGCGGTCGTGTTTTAGGGTATAGGGTAGTGCAGGGGTGTTTGGGTAATGTAGGGGGTCTAGCTGGGGTTAGTGTTTTAGGTTTTAGGGTATTGCAGGAGTGTTTGGGTAGTGTGGTGGGTCATGCTAGGGGTAGTGTTTTAGGGTTTAGGGTAGTGCAGTGGTGTTTGTGTGGTTTAGGGAGTCATGCTGGGGGTAGTGTTTTAGGGTTTAGGGTAGTCCAGTGGTGTTTGTGTAGTGTAGGGAGTCAAGCTAGGGCTAGTGTTTTAGGGGTTATGGTAATGCAGTAGTGTTTTGGTATTGTAGGGGGTCGTGCTGGGGGTAGTGTTTTAGGGTTTAGGGTAGTGCAGTGGTGTTTGTGTGGTTTAGGGGGTCATGCTGGGGGTAGTGTTTATGGGTTTAGGGTAGTGCAGTTGTATTTGGGTAGTGTAGGGGGTCGTGCTGGTGGTAGTATTTTAGGGTTAAGGGTAGTGCAGTTGTGTTTGGGTAGTGTAGAGAGTCGTGCTGGAGTAGTGTTTTAGGGTAGTCCAGTGGTGTTTGTGTAGTTAGGGAGCCCTTCTATGGCTAGTGTTTTAGGGTTTAGGGTAGTGCAGTGGTGTATGGGTAGTGTAGGGGGTCGTGCTGGGGGTAGTGTTTTAGGGTTTAGGGTAGTGCAGTGTTGTCTGGGTAGTGTAGGGGGCAGTGCTGGGGTAGTGTTTTGGGTTTACGGTAGTGCAGTGGTGTTTGTGTAGTGTAGGGGGTCATGCTGGGGGGTAGTGTTTTAGGGTTTAGGGTAGTGCAGTGGTGTTTGTGTAGTGTAGTGGGTAGTGTTTTAGGGTTTAGGGTAGTGCAGTGGTGTTTTTTTACTGTAGGGGGTCATGCTGGGTTCTAGTGTTTTAGGGTTTAGGGTAGTGCATTGGTGTTTGTATAGTGTAGGGGGTTGTGTTTTAGGGTTTAGGGTGGTGCAGTGTTTTTTGGGTAGTGTAAGGGATTGTGCTGGGGGTAGTGTTTTTGGGTTTAGGGCAGTGCAGTTGTTTTTGGGTAGTGAAGGTGGTCGTGCTGGGGGTAGTGTTTTAGGGTTTAGGGTAGTGCAGTTGTGTTTAGGTAGTGAAGGGGGTCATGCTGGGGGTAGTATTTTAGGGTTTAGGGTAGTGCAGTGATTTTTGTGTAGTGTAGGGGGTCATGCTGGGGGTAGTGTTGTAGGGTTTAAGACAGTGCAGTGGTGTTTGTGTAGTGAAGGGGTCATGCTGGGGTAGTTTTTCAGGGTTTAGGGTAGTGCAGTGGAGATTGTGTTGTGTAGGGGGTTGTGCTGGGGGCAGATTTGGGGTTTATGGTAGTGCAGTGGTGTTTGGGTAGTGTAGGGACTCGTGCTAGTGGGAGTGTTTTAGGGTTTAGAATAGTGCAGTTATGTTTGAGTAGTGTAGGGTGTCATGCTGGGGTAGTGGAGGGGGTAGTGTTTCAGGGTTTAGGGTAGTGTGCCTAACCTGACACAATATCCGTGTACAAAGGGGATCCTGATTGTTTTGAATGCTCCGCCAATTGAATAATTTTTGGTCAAGGGCCCTGCCATGTCCAAGACCTATCAACTCCTTTCTTGAGATCCCTCATATACTTGGAGAAAAATATACATAGTTTCTCATCAATTTCAGGCATGTGTGCCACCTTCCCCTTCAGTGAGGGCCTGGGGCATTCTCCCCTCATCCTATTCCTGACCTCCCTTTCAAGGGGTTGATGGATTTTCCCCACCACATACTCTGCCGCTTTGGCATCAGGGGTCCACTCCGCCGACCTAGGATGGTAAATTTGGGTAGGCTCGAACATGTCCAAGTGGAGCCAGTCCTCAACCGGGGACTGAGAGGAGTGGGACTCTGGACACCAGGGACGCCCTGAGTCCTTATCCTCATCGGAGGAGAATTCGTCCTTTGATGTACCCTCTCCCTCTAAGGAAAACCCGCCGTCGGGTCCCTAATAGAGGTGACAGCATCGCAATTTTCGCCGGGCTCCCCTCTGCCCGGCAGGGTGCATGTTTTAGCGTTCGGCACTCTTGAGAAAGGTCTCTGTAAGTTTATCAAATCCTTCCAAGTGCCCCGTGTTATGCTAAACGGCCCTTTTATTGACCATATGAGAGCTACTGGGACCCGCCGCCACCAGATCTGGGTTACTTAATACCCCAGGGATGCTTTTCGCCAGCTTTTCAACCTGATCCCTAAGAGGAGCCAGTTCCCTACAAATAGCCAGAGAGAGGGCTTGGTCCACTGCTGGAAGGAGGAGTTGAGGGGCCATTCCACCTCCACTTCATGATAGGAGGAGTAAAAATAGTCTTCTGGAGAAGACATGATAGCAGAGGGTGTGAGCACAAAACAAACAAATGCCCTTAAAATCCTCAAGGCAGCCACCTCGCCGGTTCTCCGACAGCTGGGCTTTCCTCGAAGCTGTTATAAGAATAGATGGAGGTCCAATACCAATTACCACCACCAGGTGGCGCTGGTCACTAACGTGGCCGTGAGGCGAAATCACCGCATAGTGGTTTCAAAATTAGGCGAGGGTTGGTCGGGAATCAAGTGGACACTAAAGGAGTGACCGGATTCACAAACGCATGTAAAGACCAGTGGGAGCGATCAACAGAGCTGCCTCGCTCAGACAAGACGCGCCTGACAGGTTCTCAGCGCACGCAGAGCGCACAGTGGGAGAAACTGCAAGGGGGAGAACGCGCTCGGGCAAGAGCCTGCTGGGCAGGGAATATGAAACAATCCAAAGCCAATAATACTAATAACGTGCAAAAAGTCAAAAGTCAAAAAGATTTTATTTGTGTTGGTACTCAACCGAGGACCACAAATATACATGAGATAATAGAATAACATTACGTAAGATAAGTACAACAATAATCAATATAAAGCTAACATGGATTTAAAAAATTTGTACAAATTATAGCATACAAATTCATTCGGGGGATTTATAGCCATTGTTAAAAATTCTTTTTCCTTTGTTAGCTTACAGGATCTGTAAATCGGTAAAATGTAATGGGCGCGAGCTGCTACCACCTTAGAATTAGGGCAAATGAACAATAAGTGCTCCACAGTCTGCTCACCTCCTAAACATAACGTGCATAAGTTGGGGTGATCTCCGGGTAGCCATTTTGTTTTATAGGCTTGTACAGGTAAAATCCCTGCTCGATACATAAAAATTACCCTCCTTGCATTGTGAGAGAGACAGTAAAAAATGTAAGGCTGTATATGTTTATACTCAATGACTGTTATAAATAGCTTGAATGTTTTTAGCCTATAGCTATGAGCATAGTCCAAGTCATAACTTAACCTTGGAGTAAAGTTTTTAAGAAATAGTTTTAATTGTGAAGTGGACCAAGTCTGTAAAATTTCACTCGAGATTTCAGCCATTTGAAACGCCGCAGACATGTTCTTTATAAAACTTTGATTAACGATATCTGTGCCAAAAGTCTCTTTTTGTAGCAAAAACCGGAGAGTTCCTTCCGTAGCGTGTAGTAGCTGGTATGCCCATCTAATTATATTAGCCACAGCCGTGGCAAAGGCACTAGTGATTCCGAATTCCAGCCGAAGGACTTGAACTGGAGTTGCTGTAGGGACCTTCATGATTTTTTTCAGGATTTTTCCCTCTTGACGATCCATGAAGCCCCATTGTTGAATTGGAATACATTCCGTGGCATAAGACAAGACCGCAGGAATTTTAGCTTTGTAAATTTTTATTAGTGAGGAAAAGTGTCTGCTCCCCGTGGCGTTATAGAATCTCGATAAAGCACCAGCATGTATTTCAGATTTTTTCGTTAACTTATCGATGTGATGTATATTTGTTAGATTCTTGGAGAGAATCCTGCCCAGGTAAATATATTCTTTCTCTTCATCGACCTTTTCCTCACCTAGCTTCCAGATATATTTGGCACTTTTCTTCCTCCCGGAAAAAGCTACGACTTTGGTTTTTCCTATATTCGGGATTAAATAGTTGTCATTTGAGTATATAGACAGTATATCCAGAGATTTTTGGAGACCAAACGGAGTGAGATCGAAAAGGACTATATCGTCCGCATAGAGCAGCAGGTGCACTCTTTGTTGGTTAATTTTCGGGGGCAGACTTGAGCCCTTTTGCAGTTGTGTTGGCAAATCGCTAAGATATAACGAAAACAACATGGGTGCTAGTAGACAGCCCTGTTTAAGTCCATTTTCGGTGTCTATTGATTTCGTTAATCCTTTCTGGCCTCCCATTTGAACACGGCACCACGTCATTGTGTGGAGACTTATTATCGCCTGTAACAGGTATTCGTTAATTCCCAGCCTCCTCAATTTTTTCCACAGGGTAGGGCGATCCACGCGATCAAATGCGGTTGAATAATCTATGAAGGCCATATAGACCGTTTGTTTTCTTATTGTAACGTATTTGTCCAGAAAAAATTGGATTATTGCAATATTGTCCATGACCGAATGTTTGGGTCTGAAACCTGCCTGAAACATAGGGATCAGTCCCTTCGAAAAGGCCCAATTTTTTAATTGCAATAATACCTCTGCCGCGAAGATTTTTCCGGTCGCGTCCATCAGGGCTATTTGACGGTAGTTACCTGCTACCATTCTACAACCTTTTTTATGGATGGGGATTATTGTACTCCCTTGCCATGACTTGGGGACCAGTCCAGAGGAAAAGATATGGTTGAAGAGTGGAGTTAGAAAAAGGCTCCATTCCTTGGAGTTTATTTGTAGGGCCTTTATAGGGATTTGGTCAGGACCAAAGGCTCCTGAGCTTCTTGCCCTCCGAATATGAGTTTCAACCATTATAGTAGTAGTTTTCGGGATTATTTTTTCAATAGATTTTTCCTTTACCTTTTCTGGACTGTTTGTCTGTAGTTTGTCCCCGTTTTTCTTGTACAGTTCTGCCAGGTAAATTTCCCACTCTTTCGGAGGAACAGGTACTGCATGTAATTTCTTTTTTGTCCCAGATAACTTGGCTATTATAGACCAATACGTTCTTTGGTTTGGTTCTTTCACAGCGTTATGTAATTCTACCCAGATTCGGTCTTCAACAGATTTTCTCTCGCTTATTTTTTCTCTCTTGAGTTGGTTTTTCAATTTATTTATTTCTTTCTTTTTAGTGGGAGAGAAATGTAGATATTGCGCGCGTATTAATTTGTTTAGGGTTTTCTTTGTCAATGAGTTCCCTGTTTTATTGTTGTTTTTTCTTTTTAGGGTTATATCAGTTCTTTGATGTTTCCTTTCGATTATTGCCTCCTTAAGCTCAGTGAGCATGGTCTCGAAGTTTTCTATAGGATCTTCTGAGTATAGATTCCTTAAAAACTGTTGTCGATCGACCAGATTTGTCATTTTACTCAATGAGGTGGGGTTCCAGAAGATTCGTCTCTGATCGCTGCTTACCAAAGTTTCCTTTCTCTCAAGGGTCATCAAGCCTTCTTCATCAGACAGAGCCGAACAATTAGTTACAAGTTGCAAAACAGCATGATCGCTCTCTGGAGTGAAATTTGAACAGAGATGGGTCATTGTTTCGAGCTGGTTTTTACCACAAATAATATAGTCTAATATAGATGGTCTCCCGTTTCCTTGTCGTGTATACCCTGCCGGGATGTCGCCTTCCACATTCCCGTTAAGAATTGTTCCGTTTATAGTGAGCAATACAGACAACAACATTTTCCCTCTTTTATTAGATCGAATGTCGTTGGGGAATTGGGGGATTACATGGTCCAGGCTTTCTTCTTCCAGGATTTTTCCCCATTTTTTTATTTCTGTACAAGAAATTTTCCCGTTAAAATCTCCCATAATTATATAGGGTAAAGATGTATGGGTTTCAATTATTTGTATAATAGTTTGCAAGGTCTCGTCATATAAGCTGTCGTGGTTTTTTCCTGGAGGAGCATATACATTGAAAAACAATGTTGGTTTATTTGTAGTCAAATTTGAGGCTTTCAGAGACAGTTTCATACATTGCACGTTTTCACTGCTGGTTTCCACTATCTCCTGGGCCCACGAATAGTCCTCTCTTATTAGAAACGCCAGTCCCCCTTTGGCATGGCCCCGATTCGAGGCTTTCGCATTAATATTGTATACATAGTATCCTTTTTGTAAAAAAGGGTCTATTGCCCAGGTTTCTTGCAGGGACAATATGTCAGGTTGGTTTCTGAGGACTTCCTTCATTTTTTTGTTTGTTCTTCCAGCGATGTTCCACGAAATGATCTTTAGACCTTGGTTAAACGGGATACTTTAGATAGTTAAAACCTTTCTTATAGTTTAGAATCCCTGGTAGCCAGGTCCATGAGTTTTCCATCTTATTTTCTACATATTCTTCCTTTGGTTCCATATGCCACACTTCCCTTTCCCCTTTTTTTACTCGAATTCTTAGTGTCTCTTCTCCCTGTTCTGCATTTCTGTTTTGGATACCCTCAAGGTGTCTTAAGGTCTCAGAGGATCTTTGTCCCACTTTCGATTGTAGTGTTGAATAGAGAGTCGTGTTACTATTAAAGGTTAGTTGTTTTTTGTTACCTTTGTACTCCGATTTCTCTATGATGTCATAACCAAATCGGTATATTATCTCTTTTTCTTTCATAATGATACTTGGTATCACTGGAGACCAAAATGAGACTATTGCAATTTTACTTTGACCTCGCATTGGTTGTGATACTAGGTCAATGTCACTGCTAGTCATAAATTGGAGAGGTTTTACGTTCTGTAAGAGATGTAAAATCCTGCTTCTGTTAAGGGAGCTATTGTCGGTGGGGAATAATTCTTCAAATTGAAGTACCTTAGATTGTGTGGCATTCCAGCAGAAATTTTCTTTTTCAGAAGAGAGTTTCACAGTGTTTTCTTCTGTTGTCGTAGTAACTAAGTTTTCTGGGAGATATACGTCCGCCTTTGGGTTCAAGGATTTCTTACTGTCTGTTGTTATTCTTTTAGTGGATTCTTCTTTGTTTCTACTTTGCGGAGTACTTTTCTCATCATTTTTCACTTGTGGTTCTTTTTGTGGTATTATATGTTGTTGAAATTTTAATTTGCGTGCTTGCTTTTTATGAATCCTTCTCATAGGTCTTTTCTTCCTTTTATTTTTTTCCTTACACGAAACTTCCTTAGTAGCGTTAGGTGTCTTTTCTCTTACAGATATATCTGATTTGATTTCAATTTTTGATTCCTCGCCTACATTTGTAGAATCCTTGTCTGATCTTTCACTTCCCGTTTTTTTATTGAATATCGGGTATTGTTTTTCTTTTTTTGGGGGATTTTCTCTAAACAGACGTTTCAGAGAGAAAAGAGTGGATTCGTTGAGATGATCTTTCTTTCTCCTATTGTTAGTTGATTTAAGATTATCTTCTGATGTCTGAGTAGATGTATGGCAGATGGTTTGCTTGTTTTTATTCGTTAGTTGATTGGTATTCTCTGATTTTCCTTCTGTGTTTTTTAAGGACTCCTTTTTTCTTTTCTCTTCAACTAAAAACTTCAGAATGCCGATTTGCACATCCAAAGTTTGATCAGAGTTTTCGAGGATGTTTCCTAGGAAGGAAAGAACTGATTCAAGAATTTCTTGTAATGTAAAGAGAGCCTTAGATAAGGGAATAGACGATTTTTCAGGGTTATTGCTTTCTATAAAAAATGGATCAAAAAAGGAATCTTGTTCGTGTATAGAAAGTTTTTTTGCATCTGTATTTGTTGACTTAAGCTCTGGGCTGTTTTCTCCGTCTCTTTGGTTGGATAGACATGAGTCTTTTTGTGGTTGTGTTTGAGGGCTCCCATTGCCCTTTGTCATAAAGATTTCAGAGGTTAGAATATTTTGTTCTGTTGTATGAATTAAAATACTCAAGTCGTCTGATTTGGGTACACCCTCATAGTTTTTGATAGGCGTTGATGATTTCACCACACTAGTGTTGGAATTTTCAGGTTGTTGGTCTCTCATTGTATGTGTAAACTTATTATTGTTGTTGAACACAGTATCGCTGACATTATGAGACAGATGGGGGGGTGCCGATAAGCAAGATCTATCCTCCATGCTTCCTGGTGTTTTATTTTCGAGAGCGGGCATGGTTTTTTCCGGTTTCTTTTTTGCCGATAAAGAAGAGAAATATTCACTGATTGCTGGGGTCAGGCTGCTGCGACCAGCTTTGATTCCGTTGTCAGTGGATTTTCTAACGGCTTCCTCAGTTCCCATTCGCTTCATAAAAATAGTCCGCGAACGTAGTTTCTTAAGACCCATTTTTGTTTTCTGAGGAAACAGCCACTAGTATCGCAACTCTGGAGGTAAGGAGACGTAGATGGAGATCGTAGCCTTTCTCTGAAATTATAACTCCACGGTGTACTATATTTTGGTGTTTATTTAGGCGTGGATGTTAAAGGGGTGGCCCGTCCCGTCCTCAGACGTCCCCGGACGGCCACAGACGGCCCGCCCTTTGCCCGGGCTTCGCCCGGCGTCCCGCTCGCGTCCCGCGTAGCGTGGAGGGTGTGTCTTAAGTAGGAGCAGGGGGCGGGAAGAGACTCCAGGTGCGCTCAGATCTCCTCGCGCTGCACCCTGGGTCTCGCAGTCCCAGCCCCTGTCGGTAAGCCTCGGTTGTATTAGAAACCAAGCAAATAGCCTTCCTCCTGGCTATCTCAACGCGGCTGGCAGCAGGCGATGAGAGGGCAGCAACAAGCACTCCAAGTAGATAGCGCACAAAAGCAGCTACGAGCGGCGCCCGCGAAGCGGGGGCCGCGAGCTGTTAAAGCGCCTTCGACCAATCCAGGAACAGCAGCCAGGTAGCAGAGGCGGAGCAGGGGCGGGAAGAGACTCCAGGTGCGCTCAGATCTCCTCGCGCTGCACCCTGGGTCTCGCAGTCCCAGCCCCTGTCGGTAAGCCTCGGTTGTATTAGAAACCAAGCAAGTAGCCTTCCTCCTGGCTATCTCAACGCGGCTGGCAGCAGGCGATGAGAGGGCAGCAACAAGCACTCCAAGTAGATAGCGCACAAAAGCAGCTACGAGCGGCGCCCGCGAAGCGGGGGCCGCGAGCTGTTAAAGCGCCTTCGACCAATCCAGGAACAGCAGCCAGGTAGCAGAGGCGGAGCAGGGGCGGGAAGAGACTCCAGGTGCGCTCAGATCTCCTCGCGCTGCACCCTGGGTCTCGCAGTCCCAGCCCCTGTCGGTAAGCCTCGGTTGTATTAGAAACCAAGCAAATAGCCTTCCTCCTGGCTATCTCAACGCGGCTGGCAGCAGGCGATGAGAGGGCAGCAACAAGCACTCCAAGTAGATAGCGCACAAAAGCAGCTACGAGCGGCGCCCGCGAAGCGGGGGCCGCGAGCTGTTAAAGCGCCTTCGACCAATCCAGGAACAGCAGCCAGGTAGCAGAGGCGGAGCAGGGGCGGGAAGAGACTCCAGGTGCGCTCAGATCTCCTCGCGCTGCACCCTGGGTCTCGCAGTCCCAGCCCCTGTCGGTAAGCCTCGGTTGTATTAGAAACCAAGCAAATAGCCTTCCTCCTGGCTATCTCAACGCGGCTGGCAGCAGGCGATGAGAGGGCAGCAACAAGCACTCCAAGTAGATAGCGCACAAAAGCAGCTACGAGCACAAGAAACCGCTATACAAACAGCAACAACGTCAGATTAAGGGAAGAATGTAAGGAATGCACTTAATTGACTCCTTGTTAATCGAGATCTCTCTCTAATGACACCCATTTTTCCAGCAGAACTCAGAATCCTCCGAAGTACACACCCTGGAAAACAATGCTACGGACGTAGCAGGGCATCGTTAGAGCCCGGTTAGCAAATTGGAAAAACCCAGCTTTCTTCCCTCACAGTGAGGTAAGATACAACACTTTATAGTCAGAATTTCAACACCTATGACCTCGTAAATATCCCATGTAACAATGTCCTTTCCTCCCTCGATCACATAATGAAGAACCCGGCTGGGTCCTTACGTGAGTCCTTTCTATTTCCCTTCACCACTCTGGGTCACGCCACTTACACTTTAGCTGCGCCAACTGACATCAGGTAATTGCCTTCTAGTAAAACCTTTTTCTAGGTTCTCGCATATGTGCCACTAATATGGGCCTAATGCTATTTTTATTCTTCATAGATGTCCCCTTATATACAGTCCTGAGGAGACCCCCCATACATAGTGGGTCAAAACGTCATCGACAGCCCTACAGATCAGACCAACATACAGCCAGTGTAACTTCACACCTAGGCTGTCATTAAATGTATAAATTGAATGGTCGATTTCTGTTTTTATCAAAACCACATATTGCACATTGTACATAGTCTCAAATTACTTTTGTTTTCATGATTCACTTGGGGACACAACGCACGTAATATAGTGCTTATTGAATTTTAAAAAAAAAGGGTTGTTTACTATTGAACTGTGAATTAAAATATCAAAGATCAAACTGTGTAGAGTGTCCCTTCTGCCCTCTGATATTAATAGGGTCTTTTCAAAACTTATTGCATTGTGCTTATCAATTATCAAAACTTTGTTTTTATTAGCCACAAGAACCATTGTTTTTTTGTATAAACCTAATACCCTAGTTCCTAGTGAGTAGGGTTCCCCTGTCTCAGGCTGTGGCAATAAGGACAGAGGCAACAGTGTCCCATGTAACTGAGGCCTGGTGGAACTAGCTGCAAGGTGAGGCTAAAGGAGGCATAAATGCAGCACCATCATCTGGCTCCACACACCCTAAGAGGTGCTTCCTTCCTGGGACTGCTGGCCCAAAAGTCCCATTTCATCAGGAGCGAGGTGTGAATAACAGACTGAGCAGATCCTCCAACCCAGAGTCGCAGCCTAGCGCATATCAGATATTCTTCCCTCCATGCTGCTCAGAAACTGTACATGAGGCCAGAAGGACCTAAATCAACAGTCCCACTTTGGTCTAATCAGGAAATTGTGGGTCTAAGCAAGAACACACATGCCTTCACAGTGGAAGATACCTGTGACCTACAGGTGGTCCCAGAACCCATACTGGATGCTCTGGCTCTGGATGTGGGGGTTACTCTGTGTAGACCACAAGAAATTAAACGTTTGGGTGGACTCCATGGAAGTACCTGTAGCGGTGCTGCATCAAAGAGTGAAAAAACCTGGGCTTCACAGTACACAATCTACACGTGAAAGAATGGGGCCTCATTTATGAAAAGTGACGCATCGCTGCGTGAAAACAGCGATGCGTCACTTATCACTGAGCCCTCCTAGCACCACCAATGATGCGTCATATTTACCGTATGACGCATCATTGCGCAAGGAGTTACAGATATGTCAGTATTTCTGACGTATCTGTATGGCGCAAAAGTGGCACATTGCTGGAGTGTGTCGCAAAAGTGACGCACTTCCAGCAATGTATCCTTTCACATGGGGCAAGCCCCATGCGTCCTAGCCATGCTAGGATGCATTTGTGTCCTAGAAGTGGAACAGTGAAATCACATAGATTTGACTGCGTCACTTCTACGACCCTTTCTTGCATCAATACGCCCCCCTTGCATACATTATACCTGGCGCAGGTAAAATGTGGTGCAGGGGCTTACAAAGTGACGCATCTACCTAGAAGCGTCACTTTGTAAATATGGCGCAACAAGGCACATTTTGTACGCCACTGGTGCGTCACAAAAAGTGACGAACCAGCGGCGTAAAAGTAATGCATAGCCTCATAAATGAGGCCCATGGTTTCTAAGCTGGAAGGCAGAAAATGCTGAAGTGCACTCCACTGTAACAATATACGGATAGTGGGGCTACCGGAGGGTGCTGAAATACCCTTCATGGACTTATTCATAAAAGACTGGCTGACCACAAATGTCTTGGAAGGTAAATCCTCTACATTTTTTTCAGTTGAAAAGGCACACTCGGTCCCTGGCATGCCATTACCACTGGTCTCCCCCGTCTGGTCAATTATTGAGATCACATACCACAGGCTTCTAGGTTCAGGGGACCCTAGACAATCAAAAATAGCTGTGTCAACATTTTCCCAGACTACACTGTAAAAGTCCAAAAGCAACGCAAATTGTGCTTAGAAGTCAAGTCGTACCTCAGACAACTGAACCTCGGTTCTGCTTTATTGTGCTAGGCAATCATAGGCAGTGGGACAGCAAGGTTTTTTTTATGCCAACGACGAAGGCATGGGAATGGCTGAAGATGAAAGGGATCCCTATTCCTCCCAACACCAGGAGAACAGACAGCTGGATTGAGAAGTGCCCCAAACCCAAGAGGAAATGAGCATAGCAGAGCTTCTCCTCAAAAGAACAGGCAGACAGAGAACCAATCATAGCAGTGGCAGAGCTGGAGCCCCACGCTAGCTACTCCAGAGGCTTGCATTCTCCAGCCTCTGAACCACATATTGATCCAGAGGTTGACCTGTTAACAGACACCACACTGGAACTGAGGAGCGACCAGACATTACCCCAATGACTACTGACAACCTCAGATAAAAACAACTGCTGTCACAGGCTTGGGGAAAATACCAATTCATGAGAGGGGGCAGCCACTTTATAGAATGCCTAAATAGAACATTAAACGCTCTCTTCAATATTTTTCAGAATAGCATAATGTACTACACATAAAAGACAAGGGAATTTCATGAGACGACACAGTGACCCTAGGCCCACCACCCTGGGTAACACTGCCCAACATTGATGACACCTGATGGCATTGGATGAGTTCAGTTTCCTCCCCTGGAATGTCACACATTAAAAGATACTGCATATGCTTCTACCTCAAATGTAGACACAAACATTTTGCCTTTTTACAGGATACCCACCTGCTTATGTAAGAGCTCATTAAACTCAATAAGAGATGGTGGGGCATAGTGTTGGTCACCTCCTACTTGAAGTTCTCCAAGGAGATCCTGATCTGGATAAGCTCCAGGCATACCCTTTTGAGTATATGGTGGTGGAAGGAGTACTGATGTGTGTCCTGCTATCACTACTGGTGCTTTATGCCCCAACAAAGAATAAGCATTGTTCCTGGTGTGTTTGACCCCGGACCTCATTTGTTACAACAGTGCAACCTGCATATGAGAATGGGACTTCAACAGTGTACCTGACACAGTGTGAGACAGAATGAATCCCCCCTGCATGATACCAATGTGATGGTGGCATCCAGGTCTCTAGCTCAATGAGAGATACACAGGACGCAGACTGTGTGTGAGAGTTTAGTGACCTCAGGAGTACATACAGGGAGCTCATGGACAAATTAAGCCACATCGACTAAAAGGAATATGTAACACGTCTACACAGGGAGAGAGACAAAGCAGGTAAACTATTGGCCTGCCAACTCTGAATGAAGCAGGCTACAGCTCCCATTGGAGCTACACACACACAGCAGGGAGTCAGGAGTCATAACCAGAACCTAAGAGGGCACTACCTCCATCTTCAAAGATTAGTACAACACCTTATATTACACCCCTGAGAACACTGATGCAGCCTCCATAGAAGCCTATTTTGATTGAATCACACTACCCCAGCTAACTTATCTACAGGGCCTTGAACTTGAAGGGCCGATCTCCACGGAGGAGATGAAGCAGACACCCACACAAATGGCCTGGGGCAAGACACTGGGCAAATATGGCCTTCCAGTTGAAATTTATGCTGCATATGCCTTACAGCTAGGACCACGGTTATTAGCAGTACTTAAGGCATTTAAAGCTAAAGGATTGTTACCCACCTTCATGAGAGAGGCATCATTATTGGTCCTCCCTAAACCCTGGAGAGACCCCTTAGAAGTCGGGTTGTATTGCCACCTATCCTTAGTGGGGTGGGCAGAATTAATAGAATTTGAATTTGCAGAATTCCATTGAAATTCCATCAGATTCTGTGGAATTGTTTAGTGGGGCTGAGTGGGCATTCTGCGCTATTTCCTTAGTGCAAAATGCACCGTTGCATCAAACAATTGATGTGAGGATGCACTTTGTGCTGAGACGTCATGTGGGAGTCGTTAGCGGTCACAGTTATGACTCTCTAGCTTGCTCCTGGCACTTTCGTTGTGATCCTTGACCTCAGATGAGGAAAAGGTTTTGCCCCCTGAGGCCAGGGGTGCAAAGGATGTACCAGGAGTAGCAGGGAACAAGCTAAAAGACACAGCTGCGACCCTTGACTATTCCCAAATGACATCCAGGAGAAATAGCACTGCTAAATACCAAATGCACTTACAGTGCATACTCCTCGCTGCCTTTACATACTCTGCAGTGATTACTGCAGATTATGGAGGGGTGCTGAGGGGTATATACTGTAAGTGCATTTGATATTTGACACTGCTGTGCTTACCCCGCAAGGCCCTTACATAGTCAGAGTAGATAAACCTCATATAAACTGAGTATGTAAGGATGTCGAGGGGTATGCACAGCAGTGCAGCCACAGTGTTTCTTAAACAGTGCCAGAAGATGGAACTGTCCCTCTATGTTTAAAAATCACTGCAGATTAAAGTTTAATCTAAAGTGTTTTTTAAACATAGAGGGACTGCTCCCTCATCCAGCCTTTTTTAAATCCAAGCAGAGTTGATTAATTCCGCCAACCGGGCAGTGGAATTTATAGGGAAATCCTCATTACAAAAAGTAAAGCAGAATTACTAATTTCCTCCAATTCTGTTGGGGGAAATAAAAATGCTATCCACCTCGAATCCTTAATAAACTTGGACTTCAAGGTGCTGGGAAAGTTCAGGCACACCAGCTTATACTCATTATTGACAGGGTGTGGGTTCACCTGGCCAGAATTTTACCATACTCACCTGGGCCCATAAACACTTACATACTTTAAACAGGTAAACCTACGCTCCAAACCAGTAGTATTAACTTTTAGGACCTATACCTTGACTTACCAATCCATGTCACCGGTACCTTGAGTCCTAAGGGTTCAAGGGAGTTAGAATAATAGGCAGTATATAATCATTTGCACTTATAGAAATAACCAAAGACTCGGGAAAGATTTAAATGCTTTATCTAAATAATTCTTTTGATGTCAATGTCCATACTAGATTAATCAGAGTTTGGTCAATTAAGAATAATATCAAGGCAAGATGATGTGAGAGTATCATGAAACGTTCTTTAAGCATTGAATTATAGGAAGGGTAAGAAAAGGGAAACAGCACAACAACATACCGTTACAACTTTTATTTTTACCTAGAATGGTGTGAAGACCAACCCTGGCCACAGGTTTCGGATAAAGGACAGGACCACGATAGTGCAGGTGCCAACAGGATAGAACAGGTGCAGACCAGAATCAGGATAAGTACGGACCAAATTGGATCAGTACAGGACCACCGCAGGTCAGGACCGGCACCCACAGCTAAAGTGCAACGCCTGTGTCACACCCCTCTCTGCAGCTAACAGTCGGACCCCGATTGGGTTAGCGAATCTTCTCCCTCAGGAACCCCGATTGGGTTATCGAACTCCTTCCCAGAACCCCGATTGGGTTATCGAATCTTCTGACAGAGTGCTCCGCCAGCACCTCTGCTCCTGAATCTTCTGACAGAGTGCTCCGCCAGCACCTCTGTTCCCGATCGCCTATTGAGTGCATTGGGTCAGTGACAGGTCAGATATTCAGACAAGTCAGACATTCTAATTAGCTAAGCCTACCTTAGATATACCATTTTCCAGGGCAGTGTACTGTAAAAAAATTGGACGGATTTGTTAGCATGAGCTGAAAGCCATTTTGTATTTCTGGCAGCCATTTTAGTTAGCCATGTGCTGCCACGTGCCCGCCGTGTGCTCTGTCCTCCCTCGGTGTTGACTGCTCTTGTAATCTGCCTAGAAACAAACTATATTTAGCATCTTCCACCTTCGCACATGCCCAGTAGGGCCTAGCAAGTAGAATGCACCTGCTTCTCTAGTATAACTGTCAGGCTATTTGTGCTGCTGTATGGAGAAGTAACTCTCCTCCCACTTTGTTGAGCAAGCAGATCTTGTATGCCCATCTTAGTCATTTTTGCCTGCTTACATGAGCCAGGTGAGGAAAATTATATTTTGCCTGACCAGAAAAATGTCCACTACATACACCCTATGTTACATTCATGTGCATGTCACCCATGCATATTTCTCGTAGTGGCCTGAATCACTAGGCCTCTGCAAACATGTCCTGCAAGTCAAGTCATCAAAGTCTCCCAAACGTTAAGCTAAAATGAAGGCCCATGTATTTTGCATTTTGCATTGTGCACTTTTAAATAAATATCGTACTGAGCCCTTTTTTTGTGGTTGGAGCCTGAAACCACTTTCTGAAACATTGTCTTCATGACTCCTGGCACATTGAAAACTGCAGTCACGTCAGCAAGAAGCCTGCCAAGACAGTGTTATGAATAACAGTTATCTGTTTTGCTGTACAGAGTGGCATCCCTGCCCGGTGAGGAAATGTAAACAGAACCCGTTCGCGACAGATAAGGCCTAACTCTCTGTCTCTGCCCCCATGCAATGAACGGAGAAATATATGCTTTTCTGATTCTTAGTGGTGAACAACCTTTTGCTTCAGACAATACATCCCCTATCATATCAGATTGTACAAGATGTGCTTTTCGCCCTGACACAAGAGATGTCTCTGCTAGGCCGAAAGTCAGCTCTCCTCCCAGTTACACGTCAATTGCACGCCATGCTCAAGTTGCACAATTAGGGCAGAGTTCCAGCTGGTCATGCAAACTCCTCCCCTAAGTACCCACCCACCTATGACACCTACCTATCATCTACCTATGACTCATCAAGTGTACGCCCACATGCTCTTATCTCCTTCTTTCTTGCTCTGCCTGGAGCGCTCCTCCCTATGTACAAGGAGTAAAATGTATATATGCTGTTCATTGTTATTAAATGTTAGAAGACTCTTCCTGAACCTCAGAGGTGATGGAACATATTCTCCCTTTGACTCGAGTTATTGGAATAAAGCCCATTTTAACTCAGATACCACGGACTCTGCTTCTCACATGATGCATGATAATTATTAATGCCTAGAAATTAAGCCAGGGTAATATTTTATTTACCACATTATTTGGCGCCCTTGAACAGGGACATGTCCCTTTCCCCACTCGCCGGAGTTGTGGGTCTAGTCTTTGCCCCCTTCCACAGCCGTGACGGACTTTAAAGTGTACACGCCATTGGGATTTCCCGCTACTCCCTCAGGCCCAGGAGGAGGACGGACTGCGACCAGGCATCCATGTGAGGCGGTGAGGAACGCGGATCGTCTCAACCCAGAGCCCAGCCCGTGAGAGAGCAAGGTCCGAGGTCTCCAGAGGTCCACCTGTTCCAAGGCGCATGCGTAGAAGTCCGAGGCCTTCAAGTTTCAAGATTCTGCTTCCCGGTGAGTACCACTATGGGGAATGCATCAAGATTCAAGATGTGCCCATGGTAAACGTGGGCGCGGTCAAGACGTGTCTCATTCACGTGAGACCGGTAAAGACGGGCCCACGGTTAAACGTGGGAACGGTCAAGACGTGTCTCATTTTTGAGACCGGTATGGTTGTACTGTATTTCAGTGCATAAAGTTTTTCAAGTACATGTTTAGCTCTCTGTATCAGTTTAGGTTGTAACTGTTTTAGTGTTTAATATTTGTTTGTGTGTGAATGATTGTTGATTGTTTCAGTCTATTTTTGTGAATATTGGTTTCAAACATGCCACTGTTTTCAAAGTTACGTCAGATAGGGACCAGAAAAGGTATACTAGAAGAACCAGTTAACATCCCGCCTAGAGACACACCTGGTCATTATATGTATATTAAGCATGGGCTAGACGCCATTTTGTTTTTAGATTTATGGGTAGACTACACCAAGGACCTGGAAGAAAAGTATAGATGGCCAATCTCGGGAACATGGGATCCTGAATGTATTATGAGGGTGGAGGAAGCACTATGGAAAAGGAAGTCAAGACCCTCTCAGAAAGATGGCATCGAATTGTGGCGCAAAGAGTCACATAGGAGAACAGAGAAAGAATTGAATAAAGCAGATAGAACTAGACAAGCTGGGGAAAAAGCCAGAGAAAAGGGACTGCGGGAGGAGGGGGAACGTGTCAAAACAGAACAGACTGATAGGGAAAGAAACGCAGTTATTAATGGTATTTATCCCGTTCTGTCAGAAGAACTAGCTAAAGTGACCACCTCAGAAAGACCCAGTAGGTCGCGAACGCCACCACCTGTACCATATAGAGTACATAGAATAAAGCCGACAGCATCTGAAGCATTCATTTCCTCGTATCTAGACGAGTCCCTTCCAGACTACGTTAATGCAGGTTTTCCTCCACCCCCACAAGCAGATCAGCTCCAGCAACTCCAGCAGCAGCTAGCAAAAGATGACGTAGGTCCCGGGGCAGTGGGAGGGGTGCCTACTGTAGATGTAGCAATTCCACAGTGTATATATGATCCAGAACCAGGAAAGGGTTCAATGCTTGTGATTTCACGTAGACTAAGACAAGCTGTTGCATATCTAGAGACATTACCAGACATGAAAGATCACCTAGATAGCATGTATCGTTTTATTAGAACGGGGGAGGGACCAGATAGTATAGCACAAGCCATGGCACAGAGAAAAGTAGGGGTTAAGAACCATGTCTTACGTTTTATTATTAACTGCCTGATCAGGGAACAAGACGAAGGAGACGGAGATGTAAAAGCACGATTGATAGAATGGAGTGATCACATAGATGCCGGTAGACATGAGAACCAGGGACAGATAGATGCCATGTACAAGAAAATACGAAAGGAAATAATAGAAAGGCACAGAAAAGAGTCTGAGGAGAATGGTGAGTTATCAACAGAAGAAGTAGATGAGCCAAAAGACAAAATGAATTATGTAGGAAAAGCGCGACAGTTTGACAGACCCAAGTGCCTTGATTACCGTAAACAAGGGCCAGCTATAAAAGAAAGGTATTCCCTTGAAGCATTATTCCAAGCTACTGAGAAAGCACTGAAACAATGGATAGGGAATGAGAGACCTCCCACACAACACGAAATAGAGTTGGCCCGGTCAGCCACCCAGTGGGTGTCCAATGCCAATATATATAGCAGTGATATAGTGGCTCAGACCTTCTTAAGCCTTCCACCGAACGAACAGCGTTTGGCTGGTATTTACATGGTTCAACACTTGATAACGTTGTATAAAAGTCAGCATTCTGATCCTGGTCACTTGCATAAAATACTTGACGACATTTTACTAGATAGATGGACAGGTTTAGGTACTGAATTAATTAATGTAATCCTGGATCAACGACATAAGTACATAGATTCTCTGACTACATACATGCCTCCAGTCTTACACCATGACAGACATAACGTACACATAGACAGACAGAACCCCCTACGAGAGGTTCATCCCGTTAAGAATGCGGCCAATGAGTTACAACGGGTGTATGTTTACACCCCCTTAACGAAATTAGAGATTCTTGAAATGAAAAAGATGTTGCCTTATCATGATAAAGACCCAGGGGGATTTCACCGTGAATTAAAAGACATCCTCCGCATAGGAGATTATACATACGCTGACATTCTGAAGCTATTAAAAGTACTGTTACCTGCAGGGATTTATGAAAAGCTTAAGGAAAAAGACTGGGAAGTGGGTGAGAAAAAGTTAAGTTGGGATGCATTGGAAACAGAAGAGAAGGGCAGGCTCCCAGGAGTTGGTCTTGGAGATAGAGCTAGAGAACTACCTGAATTTCTGATACAAGTTTTGCCAAGATTATTGATTACTAAAAAGGAAGATTGGGATGCTATTTCAGCATGTAAACAAAAGCAAGACGAGGACACTAGTGATTTCTATTCTAGATTTGAGAAATGCTTTACTATTAATAGTGGCCTTAAGCCAGGTAGCGACTCATTTCCACATCTTTTTGTGAGCAAATTAGTAGAGAATTCCTTACCCCAGATCAAGAATAGAGTACTGAAGGTTGAGAGTACTTGGCAAGCAAACAGCCCTTCACAAATGTTACAGATGCTACAGTATCATCAGAACAGAATTAGGGAAGAGCAGGATCATGAAAAGAGACGCATGAAAGAGACAAAAATGAAGGTGCTGATTGCCCAAACGGTACCGGCGACTTCAAACAAACATAACACGACACCTGTCAAAGGGAACTGTAATTATTGCAAACAACCAGGTCACTTTGTAAAGGACTGCACTGTTCTGAAACACAATATAGCTACAGGCAAGACAAAGGAGAGACAGTACACTCCTAGACAGAATAACACGCAACAGAACACGCAACAGACAGTAGCAAATTATCCTCCACCACCGCCTGTTAATGCCACACCACAAATGTATCAGTACACACAGTCTGACTATCCAGAATATCAACAGTTCTCATGAAACAGCCTCGAGAGGGAAGTAGGCTTGCCCCTTATTGAGGTTCCTGTAGATCAAGAGGGTCCATATGTACATAGTCGTGTTCTAGGTCAGGATCGAAAGTTTCTGATTGACACAGGGGCGAGCAGAACTACCATCAGTCATGACGAGGTTCCAGGGGCACCTCTCTCAGGCTCACAGAATGTTTCCCTGGGATTTTCAGGAAAGCCTATTGTTAATGAAGTATCAAAACCAGTTTCCCTAGGGGTTGGTCCACTGTCACGTACCACTGACTTGCTACTTACTAAGTCATGTCCAGAAAACTTACTTGGTATGAAGACATTAAAAGATCTAGGAGCAGTTATCTGCTGTTCTCCAGAAGGAGTACGCCTGTTCTTACGTGATTTTAAGGGACATTATGTACTGACTGATTTTGACCACAGACTCAAGAACGTGCCACAGATCCTGTGGGCACAAGGACCGACTGACGTAGGTTACATGGACATTACGCCTCACCATGTCACACTCAAAGCAGGAGTAGTACTTCCACGTATTAGACAATACAAGTTACCACCTGACGCCGAAACAGCATTACTGAAAATAGTTGACGAATTTATTGCACGGGGGGTAGTGGTAGAGACAGTCTCAAATGTATGTAACTCGCCTGTCATTCCTATCCTTAAAAGATCTGATCCTAGTGTACTGCCAGTGTACCGATTGATTATTGACCTGCGAGAATTGAAAAAATGTGTAGTACCACAATATCCAGTGGTGCCAGACATTTCTTCATTGTTGACTGCTATTGATTCAGAGGCTACTTACTTTACTGTTATCGACTTGAAGAACGCTTTCTTTAGTGTTCCCATTCACCCAGACAGCCAGTACCTGTTTGGATTTTCATTAAAAGGTCGTAGCTTTGTCTTTACAAGAGCTCCTCAAGGTTTTACAGAAAGCCCTAGTATTTACAGTCAGGCTCTGAAGAGACAGCTAGACAGCATTCACATGCCTTCCAACACTGCGTTACTACAGTATGTGGACGATATCCTGATTACAGCACGTTCAGAAAAAGAATGTGAAAATGCATCACTGACAGTCTTACATTTTCTGGCTGACAAGGGGCACAAGGTGTCCCCTTCGAAGTTGCAATTCTGTGAAAAGCAAGTAGTGTACCTAGGGCACTTGCTTTCCAAAGAGGGGAGACAGCTAACACAAGCACGTATACAGCTCATTGCTAACCTTTCACAGCCCAAGACACAAAAGGAAGTACGTGCCTTTATTGGCCTCACTTCATACTGTACGCAATGGATTCCCCAGTATGCCTTTCTAGCCAAACCACTCATACAGTTAACTACACAGGAGGCAGGGGGGACTGTCCTCCCTTGGACACAAGAACACACCTTGGCATTTGAGGAATTAAAAAGAGCTTTATGTCAAGCGCCAGTCTTAGCGACTCCCTGTTACAGCAAACCTTTTATGCTTTTCGTAACTGAAAGAGAAGGAACAGCGTTATCTGTTCTCACACAAGATCAAGCAGGAAAACACAAGCCGTGTGCTTATTTTTCCAGTACTCTGGATCCAGTGGCCCAGGCTCTGCCTGCATGCCTGAAATCAGTTGCAGCAACAGCCCTAGCCATAAGACAAAGTGATTCAATAGTATTGGGTCACCCTCTGACAGTACAGGTTCCACATGCAGTGGAAGTTCTCTTAAACAGGACTCAGACACAACACTTGACTGTAGCAAGACTGACAGGATATGAACTGACATTATTCCAGCCACACATAGAGATCAGACGTTGTAACATTCTGAATCCTGCAACACTTTTGCCCTCAAGTACAGTAAATGCATCACCACATGACTGTGTGGAAGTAATGAATATAGTGACAAAGCCAAGACAAGACCTGACAGATATTGCACTTCTAGACCCAGACTTAACGCTCTATGTAGATGGATCATGCATGAGAACGAGTGCAGGAGAGTTAGTAGCGGCCTATGCTGTGACCACTGCTACAGAGGTCATAGAGACACAGAAAATAGACACATTGTCAGCACAAGCAGCAGAGCTCATTGCTCTGACACAAGCCTGCATAAGAGCTAAGCACTTGAAAGTAAACATTTATACTGATTCACAATATGCCTTTGGCGTTGTTCATGATTTCGGGGTACTATGGAGGGAGAGAGGTTTTTTGACCTCCCATGGGACCAAGATCCAGCATGGTACGCTTATTCAAGCCCTGTTAGAAGCAATACATTTACCTACAGCCATTGCTATCCTGAAGTGCAAAGCTCACACCAAAGTTACAGACACCATTTCCCAGGGTAATGACCTGGCAGATCGAACTTGTCAAACTTACAGCCCAGACACCAACAGACACGACAAAGACAGAGGTACCATCACTGACAACAAGTATGACAGTCAGGGATCCCACTCAAGACGTACTCGACATACAGACACATGCCACTGCAGATGAGATAAAGAAATGGACTGAACAAGGAGGGGTCCAGACTGACCAAGGTTGGATGACTAAGGGAAAAGGCACATGGTTTCTCCCAGATTCCATGGTACAAGTAATCATTAACACAGCCCATAGTCCAGCACACTTAGGAGAAAAAGCAATGTTAGACAGCTTACAGAACATCTGGTTTAACAAGCACATGCGTGCAGCAGCGAAGCAGAAAGTACGAACATGTATGATCTGTTGTCAGTTCAATCCAGGTAAAGGCATCCCGGTGGAACAAGGCGGATTTCATCCTCCTGACCACCCTTTTGAGGTTCTCCAGATGGATTATATCCAAATGGACAGATGTAGAGGTTACAAGTATGTCTTGGTGGTAGTGTGTGCACTATCTAGATGGACAGAAGCTTATCCAGTTCCAGATTATACTGCTGTAACAACAGCCAGACAGTAAGTGCGCGAGTATTTCCCCAGGTATGGATTACCTCGGGTGATCTATTCAGATAACGGCCAGCCATTCTATTCAGAATTAATGAAACAAGTGTCCCTTCTGTTAGGTTACACATGGAAGTTCCATTGTGTCAGACACCCAGAAGCAGCAGGCCTTGTAGAAAGACATAATCAAACCCTCAAGACAAAATTAGCAAAGGTCTGTGCAGAGAAAGGCGTGGATTGGATGGTAGCCCTGCCGGTTGCCTTTTTTTTCATGCGTATGGTAGCACATTCCAGAACAGGCCTATCTCCGTATGAAGTGGTTTTCGGTAGACCGCCAAATATGTGGGGTACGCCTATGCCCAGAAAGATAACTGATGTTGACAGTAACATGCCGACAGATTACCTGGCTTCCTTGATGTCTGCACTACTCTCTTGTCGTTCACAGGTTGCTGCCGCCTTCCCTGACAACACCCAGGTCGAGGAACACGCCATTGTCCCTGGTGATTTCATTCTTGTGAGGAACTTTGACCGATCAAGCCCCCTTGAGCCACGGTGGAAGACGCCGAAGTTGGTGCTACTAACTACGAGGACAGCAGTGAAGGTGGAGGGACGCAAGGGGTGGATTCATCTTCAGCATTGCAAAAAGTACATTGGAAAATTTGGAACTATGATAGACAGTAAAGAAAATACAAACTTTGCGCCGCCTTTGTTAGAAAAGACCCCTCAGCAAGAGTATAGGTCCAAACTAAGATCTAGTAAGTCAGACGTAGTTTAATTGTTTAAGCCCAGCCGGTGGTGAATCGGTTAGACTAGTTTCTGACATGTATAAGATCACATATGAGAATAGCAAGATGAGAGATAAAAAGGAAAAATACTACAAGACATTACGCAGTAGATGTATTGTTACCTTGATCATTATTTTATTCTGTGCATTGTTATAATCGGTGTTAGTTTATTGCTACATGTTTTCTTTTTCATTTCCTCACATATACATTCATCCAGTATGCATACGTGACCAGCCAGACCAGCAATGCAACTGAGTGCTTGGTATGTGGCCAACTACCCCCTTATCAGATAACAAAGGGAGTTCTGCCGAAATAGATTCCAAAAAAAAGATTTTTAGGAAAACACGCCCATTGGATAACATGGCAAATCGCACCTCCGCACAAGACATGCTTTTTCCTCCACTTCCAGAGCTCAGATCCTTTTCAAATTTGGCATCACAGTAGTCCAAGCGATGCCCTACATCCTCACCAAAAAGCAGCCGAATCCCTCCACTGGAACGGGTACGGATTCCCGCTCAAAAACACGCCCCCCCCAAAAACGCCAAACAACGCCAAAATCCCTCAACACCTTGTTAAGCAGCATGTTGAAGCAAAACATCTTCAAAACGTTTTCTCCGAGCACTTGAAAGAGATCCAGCTCTCTCCTGCCTAACATAATGACAACATACTCTGCACAAACCATGACCACATGGCGCTATTCACAAGCCATATTTACATGAAACTCAGCAAGTTATAATAATGACATGCTCTTCATAAACCATATTTACGAGGAGCTATTTACAAGGAACTTCACTCTCAGAAGGACTTTCTTCTTTCAAAACGTCACGCCATACCTATTTCATTTGCGGTCAGACAGCTTATGTACATCTGCCCTAAGACTGGGGTGGAACTTGTTATATAGCAGACAGAAACAGCGTGGGAGCAATATATAGATTTCAACAAAGGTTTCTTTTTCTTTGTTGGCCCCGTCCAAAATAGTAAACTGATACGCAAATTAACAAGAACCCTTGAAGCAGTAGTGAATGTGACTGCATCTGCCCTGGCGACTTGATCCAGGAGCAGTTTGCCATGATACTATCTCTGTCTGCAGTGTGGCCTGGCGATTTGCAGCCTTTGTGCCACTGCCTGTGTTCCCCATCCACATGTACAAAGGATAAAGATGAAGAAATGATTCTGTATGATCAGCTATACGGTCTCATGAATATAGATGTATCCTGAAGGGTTATGTAGGTGACAAGGAGGGAATGAGGAAAATGATATTTTGCCTGACCAGAAAAATGTCCACTACATACACCCTATGTTACATTCATGTGCATGTCACCCATGCATATTTCTCGTAGTGGCCTGAATCACTAGGCCTCTGCAAACATGTCCTGCAAGTCAAGTCATCAAAGTCTCCCAAACGTTAAGCTAAAATGAAGGCCCATGTATTTTGCATTTTGCATTGTGCACTTTTAAATAAATATCGTACTGAGCCCTTGTTTTGTGGTTGGAGCCTGAAACCACTTTCTGAAACATTGTCTTCATGACTCCTGGCACATTGAAAACTGCAGTCACGTCAGCAAGAAGCCTGCCAAGACAGTGTTATGAATAACAGTTATCTGTTTTGCTGTACAGAGTGGCATCCCTGCCCGGTGAGGAAATGTAAACAGAACCCGTTCGCGACAGATAAGGCCTAACTCTCTGTCTCAGCCCCCATGCAATGAACGGAGAAATATATGCTTTTCTGATTCTTAGTGGTGAACAACCTTTTGCTTCAGACAATACATCCCCTATCATATCAGATTGTACAAGATGTGCTTTTCGCCCTGACACAAGAGATGTCTCTGCTAGGCCGAAAGTCAGCTCTCCTCCCAGTTACACGTCAATTGCACGCCATGCTCAAGTTGCACAATTAGGGCAGAGTTCCAGCTGGTCATGCAAACTCCTCCCCTAAGTAGCCACCCACCTATGACACCTACCTATAATCTACCTATGACTCATCAAGTGTACGCCCACATGCTCTTATCTCCTTCTTTCTTGCTCTGCCTGGAGCGCTCCTCCCTATGTACAAGGAGTAAAATGTATATATGCTGTTCATTGTTATTAAATGTTAGAAGACTCTTCCTGAACCTCAGAGGTGATGGAACATATTCTCCCTTTGACTCGAGTTATTGCAATAAAGCCCATTTTAACTCAGATACCACGGACTCTGCTTCTCACTTGATGCATGATAATTGTTAATGCCTAGAAATTAAGCCAGGGTAATATTTTATTTACCACACAGGACTGCCCCTTGGTCTTTTGATGACTATGTAAGACTAAGCATATATAAGGCCTCTGCTTTCTGTACTCCTTAGACTGCCTCATTCAGTAACTAAGGCTTCTGTGTGACATAGTCTCACTCATTTGAGGTTAATAAAGATGCTCCTTTATATTTCAGCTTCTGTGCCAATTTCTGCTTCTTTGGTTTAAAAGGACCAAGTATCAGTGGGACCCCTGAGAAGGTTTTCTTTTTTCTACAAATGGCGCTCCAACGTGGACCTCATCAGAGAAGTAGCTATCTAAAGGAGTGATCTTGTCAGGAGACAGAAAACTACTGAGGAGGACAGGACAGGGCTCTACTAAGGAGGTACTATGTGCACGGAGATTCTGGGGATTCTCTGTCTCTGCAGTCCAGTATATTTCTGGTCTTCCTGATTTTGATCCCCCATATGATGTCACTCCTGACTGAGAACCTTTTTGGCGTGAGTATTCTAAAAGGACCGTTAGGTAATTCAGAACTTGGCAGTTAGAATTTGGACAACCATTTGTTTGGTAAGAGTTGTTCTGCGGCACTTGCTGTTGGTTTGATGCCTTTGATTGGTAAGGTAGTTTAGTAACACTTACTGTGGCTTTGGAATTTTGGAATTTGTGCTGGCCAACTTTGGATTTGTATGGGATAGATATATAAATTGCGATTTGTGTAGGCAGGTAATGAGGAGATTTTTCTCTGTTTGAATTTGTTTGAACGGCGCAACGTACGAAGAGTACCTTAAGCACTACTTTGATTATATTTGCATATTCTGCAATATTTTTGGCATGCCTGTTTCAAGCACACATCGAAGAATGTGTTGCTTTTTGGAGGTACGATAGTGAGATGTGAAGTGAAGTAGCCGGCTCCCTTGAGGGAATGCCTAAATAGGTTTAGGTATAAAAACATATTTCTTCCTTGGTGATTCTGTATCTCCAGGGAATTGAAATATGGATCCTTTTTCGGTGAAATTTAATGAATGGAGAAATGCAGAGCGATTTTTGGTGTTCTGCCAGCCTAGCTAGTGAATTGAGTGTATTTTGGCTTCTTGGAAATAAAATAGTTTGTTGGGCTGTTTTTTTTGCAGTCTTTTGGAATACTATTGAGAAGCTCTTCTTGTAAATACAACTTACAACTAGTATTTACAAATGGTTTGGTTTAAGTAGTCTGTGGGCTGTCCTTTGTTTCTGTCCGAAGTGTTGATCTGTGGGTTAAATGTGTGTTTAAATGTCTATGTGGGTTGTGGTTTTCACATTAGTGATACTTTTGTAAGTAAATAGCGATTGTGCTCTTTGTTTAAGGATTGCTAGCCTTAAGCGCGCTGTATTATGTGTCCCGAGTGTTTGACCCCTTCTGTATATGTCTGGAATGAGCTCAATGTGTGTGTTTGTATTTTTTTGCTGTCATCAGTCTGTTATGCAAAATGTAATTTAATTAATATTAAATACAATTTAAATATAAATCCAGAAATGAACCATATCATATGCTAAAAAATTATATGTTACTATTTAAATTATAGAGTAAGCAACTATGCACATGTACAAACTGCTAATGCTTAAAATATAAATTTAGAATTCACATTCAATAGGAATAAATTAGGCCTCAAAAACGAAATTGTGTGTTTTGTAATAAATAACAATTATAAAGCATTTTCCTTACATACATTGTATTAGATATTAACTGGCAAACACATCATCTGAATAAATTGGATTTTGCTGAACTAAACACATATTATAGAACATGGATTGAAATGCCTTAGTTTTAAATAGACAGTCACCGTGCTTCCATTTCAACACAAAAAAAAAGCTTTCCTCAGCTGTGTTTTTACTGCCACTAAGCAAGCAGCTGTTGTTTTCATTGTAGGCCACGGAGAGACAGGAATGTTGACTCAGCTAGGATTTTGTCACTACAGAACATGGTGTAAAATCCTGCATTTCAGACTGCTGTTTTAAAAAGTTACAAAAATCAGGTTCATTATTTTAGATACCAGGAAAACATTTAAGGTAGGGATTTCCATTCTTAAAACCTTTTACTTAAGCACATTCTTGGTTCTGATGCTAAATAATAAGGGGCAGATTTACAAGCCCCTTGCGCGTCTTTTACGCCGCCGTTGCGTCACTTTTGTGACGCAGCGGCGGCACAAAAGATGCGCCATGGTGCGGGGTATTTACAATGTGACGCATCTGGGAGATGCGTCACGTTGTAAAGCCCTGCGCCAGAAGGAGGCGTTCCTGCGCAAGTAGGGGCGTTCCGGCGCAGGAACGCCTTCTAAAAGTGGCTGAGTGAAATCTACAAGATTTCACTCAGTCACTTTGGGGCCCATGCTGCGTCAAAACCCTGCGCCTGCTTGTAGCAGGCGTAAGGATTGATGCAGCATGAACAAGATAGGGGCCCCCACAGCATTGCTGGAGCTGCGTCGTGCTTGCGACGAAACTCCAGCAATGCGTCACTTTTACGGCACAGATGCGTCACGCATCTGTGGCGGTTTGCCCCATGGGGGCGCATCCATGGTGGCGGAGGCATGGCGCACAATAACTGGCGCATCCCTGCTGATATGCAGGGATGTGCCACTTATTGTAAATATGCCCCTAATTGTCCTTTTAAAAAGTGGCGCAAAAAATTGTCATGTTTTAAGCAAGGCTTCCGTGCTTAGGCTTATGAATGAATGTGTCTAAATATGATAGGCAAGTAATGAAGATTGCTTTTCATATGTGGAATTTTCAAAATGATTAGTTTTATTAAAAAAAATAAAAATTATTAATTATGAAAAAATGATTTAACAAATGAGTGCTTTTAAATTCATTTTTTAATATTTATAAAGCTTAATACTCATACTGTGACCTCCTAGCATCAAAATTTAATTTAAGTTGTGTTGTATCACATAATGAGGATATTTACATATGAAATTTCACTCTGCGCAGGCGTAAAAAACTAATTTTTATAAGGGTAAACATGAGATATCACTGATGCCTAATCTCTGGAATATCTAAAGAACATTCTGAGGATGATTATTATGCAAACAAATGAAAGGATCTACATGTTTCAGTGCAACAAATATCAAAGTCAAAATTAAGTATTTAAACAGCATTTTTCCCCATTCAGAGCAGCTTTTAAAGTGCCTTAGGTTTCAGTAAATGCATACATTTAGGTATAAAACAAATAGCTGACCTTTATATTGCTGCAAAAGTATACTGCACACTGCTTTTAATTGAAAATATGTATGAAAAATGAGCAGAAGTTTTTTTCTTAACGCTAAAACTGACAAACAGGGACTGGGGCTGCATTCGCACACGGAATAGGACAGCTGGGAAGAGTTCAATGTCAGTTCTACATTTAGAAGCCTGGCAGGGCTACCAGAGAAGTTCTGCTTTGACATTTTGACATCTGAAACTTTTTGAAAGACAAGATGAAAGCACATGGAGAAGTTGTGTTTTTTTTGTTGGCGAAGCAAGTTTTTATGCACTCATATGAATATACCACAATACCATTGCATATGTGAGCTTGGCCATATATACAGCACTAATGCTTTTAGTTTGGTACTTACTACAGCTGAGCCAAAGGGATTTAGTTTGAATTCATTCGCCCTCATGTTACATTTGTACATTTGCTAAAAGGATTGGGGTTTGGGTATTCATGTTTTTTTAGTTCTCTCCAAAGTGCTATGTACCTACTTTAACTTTGTTTATGCCCAGTTGCTACAAATAGGGGTTGATAGTGTTGACAGAAGTGAAACCTGTTTCAGGTTTCCTACTGTCAAAATGGGGGAAGGAGGCTAGTTCGTCTACAAATTAAGGCTAGGTAATATGTATGTTGCTCTCTCCTTTTCTCACCTGTCTAAACTGTCTGTGAAATAGCAATAAGACATTGAATTGGCTATTCAGTAATGTTCTTTTAAACATTGTTAGCATTAATAAAATGAATTAAAATATATGTTATGTTTCTGCCCATCCTGTTTGATGAAATTATGACAGGTTCAGTAGTCTAGATTGTTGTTCTCTTATTTTGACCTTTAAGGGGAGCTAGATGTGGGTAGTTTTTGCTCTAAAAGTCTTAGGTGAAAACTCCATTATTGTATGTTTTTCCATGCTACATAGTTTTACAAGGGCATTGCTAGTTTTTTTATTAGCTAGTCTGTGTAAATAAACTAAAAGTCCTTATTAGAGCTGATGTTGCATAGTCTGGATCATGAAAAGTAGAACGCAGGGAAGATGCCCATGTGATCCTTAGCAAAAATGTTTTGAAGGAAATGTTGTTTTATAGATAAGAAACCCTGTTAAATTAGCAGTTTTAGAGTTTCCTCCTGCTCCTATAACATGAGGTACAAAAGGGGGTGGTGATGTACGGAGCATCTGAATCAATCAAACACTCACACCCAGTCAAAAGATATGGGTTTAATCCATCACCGTTCTTTAGCCCACGTTGCCACCCCAGTTCAGACATGGCTATATGCAAATCAGTCTGACCCTGTGCCTCATGGGAACAGTCCAGCCCGAACTGCCAAGCCATGTCTTCCCTGGACCGGAAACAAGCTTCCGAGGACCGGTTTCTGGCATACCAGCCGTCTTCAGCCCGGCTTGCTTGAATCCAGTGGCAAAGTGAGCAAGGGACTCACGTCTGAGCATACCCTGCCACACTTATGGCGGCCAAAAGCGGTACAAAAGGGGGTGGTGATGGACGGAGCATCTGAATCAATCAAACACTCACACCCAGTCAAAAGATCTGGGTTTAATCCATCACCATTCTTTAGCCCACTCTGCCACCCCAGTTCAGATATGGCTATATACAAATCAGTCTGACCCTGTGCCTCATGGGAACAGTCCAACCCGAACTGCCAAGCCATGTCTTCCCTGGACCGGAAACAAGCTTCCAAGGACCAGTTTCTGACATTCCAGCCGTCTTCAGCCCGGCTTGCTTGAATCCAGTGGCAAAGTGAGCAAGGGACTCACGTCTGAGCATACCCTGCCACACTTCAATTTTATAAAGTGCATCTGCAAGAGTGTGCAAAACTGCAATAAAGTGCTAGTGCAAAGAGTAAAGTGCGAAGAGTACAAAAAAGTACCATCTTAAAAAGTGCGTAATGCAAGCTTATATTAATTAGAAAGTGCTAAAGTGCGAATGTCCTGAAATTAAAAAAACATCTAGTCTCGATTTTCTTCACAAATCATCCTCCCTTAATTTCTTCTAGATTCTCAAAATATTTCCAGTTCCTCTCGAATCTTGCAATGGCTCCCACTCTGCCAGCATAAGCTTTTTCAAAAAAACAGGTTCTCCTCATTTTATTAAACCAGTTTATATGTGAAGGGATCTCACTGGACTTCCAATTTTGAAGTATTAAGGAGCGAGCAACTGCACAAGATATAAATATAAATACTTCTTCTGCTTTATTAAGCCCGCTCCTATCTTTGCATATACCGAACAGGGCTACTTCTGCTGCTGGTAAAAAAGATTTCCCAATAGCCTGTGCGATATCGGCAAATATTCTCTTCCAGAACGTTTCGAACTGCCGGCACGTAAGAAATATATGATTCCATCCGCCCTGGCTACAAGCCATACATCTGAAGCATTTATTCTCAACTTCGGGATACATTTTTTCCAAAGCCTCTGGTGTATAATACGCTAACCAGCGAGATAGGAAAGACATCCTTTTAAAGTTGGCGGCACGTAAGGATCCATTCCCCAACTGACAAATGACTTCCCAGTCCTTTGCGGAAAAATTACACTGTGTAGAAATATTTATTTTCTCAAGATGTCTATCTACTAATCTGTTTTGGTTAGAGCAATGAAGCATCTTGTACCAGTATCCGATACCTTTGCTCTTTCCAGCATAAAGGGCTGTTAGTATGGCATTGGGAACATTTAGCAGGCCACTTGTCACATTTCTAATAAAATGCAAAATCTGCATATATTCAAAAAAGGAAGGGCGCAATGGACAATTAATTCTAACAATTACCTCCTGCCAGCTAATTAACCTATTTTGGACTTTGAAACCCACAAAGTTCCCAGGTTTTAATATGAATCAAACTTAGTGGGAGGCCTATTTGAGTACATTCAGATAAGCTTAAATAATGAGAGCCATCAGTGCCATTTTTTTTAAAAAGGAGTGACATTCTTGAGGCATATTCTCTTAACGTCTTGTATCTTGACCTCTTTGGGAGCTTTGCAATTTTTTAAAAAACTGGAATTTGGGAACCTGCTTCTTGTAACATTCTTGTAAGAAAAAAATTATCTCTTGTTTGATTACTCCTCAATAATCCTGCCAATATATCAAAAAATGCAGCTTCATAATAGGTCCTTAAATGGGGTAGGGCTAAACCTCCTTGTTCAGCTGGAAGTTATAATACTGGGAGTTTGACTCTCGAAGCTTTATTACCCCATATAAAACCTCTCAGCATTGATTCAAGCTCTTTAAAAAAAACTAAATTAATTTTAATGGGAACGTTACTGAACAAAAATATGAACAATGGTAGCACCGACATCTTAATCAATGATACCCTGCCTATAACTGATAATTGGAGAAGGAGCCATTGATCTAAAAGAATCCGGATTTTGTTCTTCATTCTGATGTAATTCAAAGAATAAAGCATGTCGAATTCGGTGGTCACAAATATGCCCAGGTATCTAATTGGGACGCTCCTTGCACCTTGGGCCTGCAGATCAATAGGGAGAAATTGAAGATCAGTGTTTAATACAAGGACCTCCGTTTTTTTTAGTATTTACTTTATAACCCCCTATTTTTTATTTTTTCGTAGTTGTTAAACTCACTCATTAAGATTTCAATATTTTCTTTTTGAGGTATTAAATATAAAATAATATCATCGGCAAACAACTTTAATTTCGGCATGCCAATGATAGGGGGCAGGATAGCCGCGTTGTCCCTGATCTTTATTACTAGGGGCTCTATAAAAAAAAGTAAAGAGTATCGGGGACAACGGGCAGCCCTGCCTTGTACCCCTATTTGCCTGGATTTTACCAGCTTGTTTGGCGTTGATTATTACTTGGGCCGATGCTCCCTCATAGATGTTATGAAGCATGTTAATAATTGAGGCTGGAAAACCAAATTGACCGAGAGAGTAAAATAGTGCTGCCCAATTCACCAGGTTGAACGCTTTTTCTGCGTCCATCATTAATATGCAGGCTGGGGTCGAATTTGTATGAAAATAGTCTAATGCCTGAATCAAAAATTCCGTATTAGCTGCCATATAACGTCCTGCGATGAAACCAGACTGGTCTTGGTGGATGACGTCTTGGGCAGCAAGGACAAATCTTTCAGCCCATATTTTCATAAAGATTTTATAATCCGAATTTAAAAGGCTAATTGGCCTGTATGAATTAACATCATATGGGGGGGCGTGGCTTGGCCGCTGCTGGGAATGGACGCGTGAGCCCGGAGCTCCATCACGGCCTTCCCGTTTATCCTGATAAACATCCCCTTGCTGGCTCCGCTGGCTAGGGCTTGACCATATCCCTGCCCACGTACTGCCAGGCTCTCCTTGGGGCTGCGGCGCTGTCCCGGCGGCGTCGCAGGGACGCGCTGGGCCTGAGTTCTCCGGCACGGCGCCAGCCATTTTGTGCGGCCTGGGTGTTCGGCTGCATCCCCGGCCTCGGCTGAGGGGGAGGCCGACCTGCGGTGCGAGCTGCCTGGCCACCGACCACCACAAGGATCGGGTTGGCACCATCGCGACCGGAGCCCCGGCGGCGGAGGACGGGCTGCCCCGCGGGAGCGCTGGGGCATTGACGGCTAGCGGAGCATATGTGAGGAGAGAACAGGCCAACACAGGCGACAGCGGGGGCTTCTTGAACCTGAGCCTGGGGGAACCCAATTCGACTCCGGGAGACGACATCTGGCGGTAGGTGCCTCGCTGACCCGGCCGCTCCCCCTGACTGACCAACACGGCCCTCTGGCAGTGGGAGCCCTGAGGAGACGGCGCTGGGGGGCCCCCGAGGTGCTTGGGGCCTGGAGAGCACAGCTGAGAGCTACCGACGTGGGCACTACTGCCCTGGAGAGACTTCTGGCTGGGCAGTGAGGTCTGACCCTCCGGGACTGGTGCTGGTCTGGCGCGCAGTGGCGCTGACCCCCTCTGGCTGAAACTGGAACCCAATACGCCAGGAGGGTACACATTTCATCGGCTAGCGGATTCCCTGCTGGGGGGTGCTGGGTCCGGAGCCCCCTGCGCTGTAGAGAGCGAGTGGCGGGAGGTAGCCCTAGGGCTGGGGGCCCCCCGGCGCACCTTGCACCCTTGACAACGCAATTTTGGGGGACACCCTGCGCCTGCGGCCAGCTACCACCATGGGGAGACGCTTAAAACCCTCGACGGATGCTGAGGAGGGAGCAGCGTGCAGCCAGGGTTCTACGGTGGACAAAGGCTCGGAGCCAGGCCTCCCGCAGGGCCAATTGGAACAGATATTGCAGGCCATCGCCGACACCAGGGAAGCACTGCAACAGGACATCGGACAGGTGTCCACGAGCCTGGGGCTCCTGCGGGCAGACCACGGCAAACTGGCGGACCGGGTCAAGCAAGCAGAGATTCGAGTGGACGCGCTGGAGCCAACGAACAAGGCGACTGAGGCCGGGCTGGGGGAGCTGCAGCACAGGGTACACCTACTGGAGCAGAGGGCAGAGGATGCGGAGGGGCGCAACCGCCGCAACAATATACGCGTGGTTGGCCTGCCCGAAAAAATTGAAGGGGCGACATGCTGGGCTACCTGGAGTCCTGGCTGCGCGACGTGGTGGCTCCGGAGGGTCTGACCCCGTTCTACACTCTGGAGCGCGCTCACCGAGTACCGGCTCGGCCTCCGGCTGAGGGCCGGCCTCCCCGACCAGTGGTGGCGCGCTTGCTGCACTACAAAGACCGTGACTTTATTCTACAGAGGGCGAGGGCGCTAGGGCCCTACCGGGTGGACAACGCTCAGGTCTCCATCTACCCGGATTACTCTTTTGAGGTACAGAGGCAGCGCTCCACCTTTCTGGCAGCCAAGAGAGCTCTACGAGAGGAGGGGATCCGCTACTCTCTTTTATCTCCAGCCCGCCTGCGGATCATGATGGATGGTAAATCCTCCTTCTACAACTCCCCGGACGAAGTCTGGGACTGGCTGGAGCTATGCAAGGCTGGTGCGGACGATCATCCTGCGTCTGGGGAGCAGCGGAGGACGGCGCAGAGGCCCAAGCGAACCAGGAGACCCAGGAGGCGACCACCGAAGGCAGGGACGCCTTCTGTCTCGCAGACCGCGCTGGAACGCAAAGAGGCCCTTCGGGCGGTCTTTACTATTTCCAAGGCGGTGGCATCGACATCCGCGGTGGAGACGGGCTCCCGAGAGGGCTCTGAGGAAGCGGTGTCGGAGGAGTCGGGTGCTGGTGGTTCTGGGCCGCCGCATGTCACGCCTGGGACTACTGATGGTTTATTGGACGAATGATCCTCAGGACCCGCCGTGCTGGTATTGTATTTGCAGCCAGACCCGTGTTTGGGCTTGGGGCGGAGACATGTGGCTCGGGTGAGCGAAGAGATGTGTTGTGGCGGGGGACTGCCTCCCACCTTTAGTGGTTTCTGCCTTGGCAGGGGTGGGGATGTGGGGCAAATGGGGCACATTGGGGAGGGCCGGCCAGGGGGCACGGGTAGATCGCGGTCTGTTGGATGTAGCGACAGGCCGCCCCCCCTATCCCACACCTATTGTGGGACTCTGGTAGTTACCAGAGACTGTTTTACTTGGGCTATTAACTTTTGGATGGGTTTCTGCTGTTTGGGGCCTATTCTGTGGATGGGTGGGACGCGGGATTGTTGGGGGGTTTTCAAGAACTGGTTTTGGGGTGATGTCAGTGTGCCTAGACTTTTATCCTTTGTCAGGACTGTACTTGTTGATAGGTATGGGGACCCTACCTGAACTAAAATGTGTGACCTGGAATGTGCGGGGACTGAACTCTACGCAGAAACGCCACAAGGTGCATGCTTATCTTATTCGCAGGGGGGTTCAAATAGCCTTTCTGCAGGAAACACATCTTGACCAGACAGAGGGGCGGGCTTTACAGCGCAGGTGGCGGGGACAGTTGTTCCACACGGACTACTCAGCTTTTGCGAGGGGGGTTTTGATCTGGGTGCGGGCGGGGGTCCCCTTCCAGCCATTGCAGACGCTGCTCGACCCCGAGGGGAGGTTTGTAGCTGTACAGGGCCGCCTAGATGGGAGGGACGTGACACTTTGCAGCATCTACGCTCCAAATGTGGACCAACCTGCCTTTTTTGCACGCCTGTTGGGGAAACTGGCGACAGTACTAGCCAGCACGGTCTTGATGGGGGGAGAATTTAATTCTGAACTAGATGTGGAACTAGATAGGTCCCACCCTCCTCTGGCGCAGGCGGCAGCACATAGGCTAGCAAAGAGTAGGGGAGAGTGGCAGAGAGGCTGGGGCCTGGTTGATGCATGGCGAACCCAACACCCGACAGAGAAGGATTTTTCATTTCCCCCCCCCCCACACGCGCTTCATGTTCGCCTGGACAGCATTCTGTGCTCGCCGGATGTTCAAAGCTTGGTCCGCCACAGTGAATACTTGGCTAAGACAATTTCTGACCATAACCCTTGCCTGGTAGTGGTCCAATGGATGCGGCACCGCCAAGCTATACCGACGTGGCGGTTGAACCCGTTGGCGTTGGAGGATGCGGTGTTTAAGGCCGAGGTAGGCAATGGGGTGGAAGGGTACTTTGCTACTAACGCGGACACAGCCTCCAGTAGAGCACTGGAGTGGGATGCCTTTAAGGCAGTGGTTTGTAGCTGTACAGGGCCGCCTAGGGGACACGCCGTGGGGACACGCCGTGATGGCGTCACCAGGCGCTTTATAAACTCCTTTGTTGTTGTTGTTGTTGGTTCGGGGAGTCTGTATCTTGGCTACCGCGGGAGTCCGCAGGACTCTCCTGCAGGAACTTACGCGGAGCGAAGATCGCTTACGCGAGGAGGAGAGACGTTACCACGTGACCCCCGAAGCTCGCGAGGCGGTTTCGGCTGCGCGGGAGGAAGTGGCGACAGCGACGGAGAAGTTACGCTGCTTCGATTATAAAGAGTTCCTCATTAGGGTCCATGCCCAACGCGACAAAGTGGGCTCACTACTGGCCTGGCTGGCCGATCCGGGGTCCCGCGGCACCCCGATCGTGGCTCTGACCACCCCGGAAGGGAACGTGGTTTACACCCAATCGGAGATCAATGGCCAATTTTTGACATACTACGCGCGCCTGTATAAGAGCGAGATGCCGTGTGTGCGGGAGGAGCTGGATGGGTTTCTCCAGGCGGCGCGGCTTCCCCGGCTTGACCCTGACCACGTGGCTCGCTTGGGTGGGGACATCTCTGAGGGAGAAGTTCGAGTGGCCATTAAACAAATGGCTCGCCGCAAGACCCCTGGCACGGATGGGCTACCGATCGAATTTTATGCCACCTACGCGGATGTATTGATACCGCGATTGTTGACGCCTGGGACTAAACATGGGCGTAAAATCCATTCCGCTCGCGGATTTTGCGGATTTTCGGTAAATTCGCAATCCGCGAACTCTCGCGAACTTACCGAAAATTCGTAAATCCGTGCGAAGCGGATTTTTTTGCTTGGTCGCACTTGCCAACTAGAATACTATACAATTTCGCTGGAGTAAACACTCGCGGAAACGTAGATGCGGCGGGCAGCGTCAATCTCGCAATTGCGAGATTGCAAAATTTGCAATTTCGCACAAGAAATCCACCAGCAGGCAGCATAAACCTTGAAAATTATGATTTTTATTAGAATAACTCCTCAGGTTGACATTTGCCTGCACTTTTTTTTTGCAAGGAGTCCATTTTGGGGGGGGGGGTGGGAGGAAGGAAGTGCCCCACAGTCTCCAACTTCCTGTTCCTGTCCAGCAGGCTCCTCTCAGTGCTTTCTTCATGTGCTGGTCACTTTGATTTGGATCTTGACCTGGAAGCACTCAGCAGGTGCAAAAGTTCAAACTCATCATTAGTAACCATTCCCTGTAGTGCTTCCTGAGGGGCCCCTCCAGAGTTCAGTTGCCTACTTGCAACTATTCTATGACCCTGCTCTGACCCTCACAGCAGGCTCAGAGAATAGCTACAAGTATACAACAAAGGTCTTGTTAAAAAAATTACACTGCAACAGAAAGCAATTACAGATAAGGAATCAGGTGCCAGGGATCTTGACCTGGAAGGATTACTTTTTGTGGATGCTGCTGGATATTTGGATTTTTGCAAAACTGAAAGCACTCAGCAGGTGCAAAAGTTCAATCTTATCATTAGTAACCATTCCCTGTAGTGCTTCCTGAGGGGCCCCTCCAGAGTTCAGTTGCCTACTTGCAACTATTCTATGACCCTGCTCTGACCCTCACAGCAGGCTCAGAGAAAGCAATTACAGATAAGGAAGCAGGTTCCAGCCAGGAAGTTCAAATTCAGTAACACATTAATCAGCCCCTAATTCCTTTATGTCAGTTGAGGCAGGGCAGGTATGCTTTTCCACCCATAATCTACAGTGATGAACTAGAGGGTGGCATGGGTGAGCCAGAGGGTGGCATGGGTGAGCCAGAGGGTGGCAGTGGTGAAACAGAGGGTGGCAGTGATGAAACAGAGGGTGCTGTGATGAACCAGATGTAGAAACAACATGTTCGCGAACGTTGCTACCCGAAAAGTAAGTTCGCGTTTGCGAACTGGTACAAAATCCTCGCGAACTGGCAGAAATCCTTGCGAACACAAAAAAAAAATCCGCAAATTCGCGAGAGTTCGCGGATTTTGCGGATTGCGAATCCGTAAATACGCAATTTCGCGGATTGCCAATTCGCAAAATCCGACCATGCTTACCTGGGACACCGGTCTCCTGCCTGCGACTACTCGAGAGGCCTTGGTAATCCCCTTACTGAAGTGGGGCGGCGATGCTACCTCACGCTCGGCCTACCGTCCACTGTCCATGCTTACGACGGACTATAAGATCCTGAGCAAGGTTCTTGCGACGCGGCTTCTGACCCACATGCGCGCTTTGGTGCATTCAGACCAAGCAGGCTTTATTCCCCAACGCACCACCGCCACCTGCGTGCGTCGGCTGCTTCGGGTCATGGGGGGCAACGCTGCTGGTTTACCGGGTGCCGCTGTCCCGTCGACCGACATTGAGAAAGCGTTCGACAGTGTTGAGTGGCCATACCTACTTCGGGTGCTGGAGACCTTCGGATTGGGTGAGCGGTTTGTGAAGTGGACTGCCTTGCTTTATGCGGCGGCCACAGCCCGAGTCAAGACCGGGGCTACCCTCTCTACCCCGTACAGAGTGGGGCGAGGGACTCGGCAGGGATGTTCCCTGTCCCCCCTACTATTTGCGCTAGCCATAGAGCCCCTAGCTGCTCACGCCCGTATGGGCCAAGCGTATGAGGGCCTCCAGCTGAGAGGGAACACCCACTACATATCCCTCTATGCCGATGATTGCCTACTGTTTTTGGCCGACGCGGACGTTGCCTTGCGTGGGGCTAGGCGACTGCTGTCGGATTTTGGCCGATTATCGGGACTGAGGGTCAACTGGGGGAAGTCCTGCCTCTTCCCGTTGGTATCGGGAGCAGATGACTTCCAGCCAGAGGGTGAGCTGCCATGGGAATATCATTGCCTCCCTTATCTAGGCACGCACATATACCGATCACCGTTGGACCTCCTGGAGGGTAATATTGAAAGAGCGATTCGGAGCCTGCGTGGCTGCATGGGATTCTGGCGGACGCTCCCGTTGTCGGTCGCGGGGCGAGTGGCGTTACTTAAGATGGTGGCGCTACCCCGTCTATTGTATCTGTTTCGCACGCTGCCGGTCTGGATCCCAACATCGGTTTTTACCAGACTTCGCTCCTTAATTACCGGGTTCATTTGGGGAACGGGCAGAAGGCGAGTGGCGCTGGCCACATTGATGCGCCCCAGATCGGCTGGCGGACTAGCAGCCCCAGATCTTGAATGGTACTATTTGGCTGCACAACTGCAGTGGCTTACCCAAGCAGTGGCTTTAGAATTCCGAGGTCTGGAGGGGGCTGCAGGTGGAATCCTTCCGAGGTACGTCATCTCATTTATAATTCTGGGCCAGAAATTGGACCTTTCCCAGCTTACTGGGGAGGAGCGGACGATTTGAAACTGCTGGCTGCGATGCCATAGGCGGTCAGGTGTCACTCTCCCTTACGCTCCCGAGATCCCACTAGGGATGTGCACTGCCTTTCCACATGGGGGAGATTGGTCTGCGCTGGCGACCTGGGAGGAACTTGGCCTGCAAATGCTCGGTGATTTGTACAAGGAGGGATCGCTGCTCTCGTTTCAAGAGCTGCATGACGCTTACGGCCTCCCGAGGGGGGACTATCTGTTGCACGCCTCGCTGGTGGCCGGTATCCGGAGCCATTGGAAGAAGGGCCTTTCTGAGCCACCGACGTCTGAGTGCTGTCAATATGTGGTCATGTCGGCTGGCACTTATAAGGCCATCTCCTGCCTCTATCGGAGACTGTCGACTGAAACGTTGCAGCCCCTGCACGGGCTGCGAGCCAAATGGGAAGGGGATATCGGGCGACCGATCCCTGAGACGACGTGGCCGCAGCTTTTGCGGCGGGCATGGAAGGGCACTAGGAATGCCAGGTTCCAACTGGTCCAGTTTTTCTCCCTTCACCGAGCTTACTTGACACCAGCTAAGATCTCGCAATATTTTGAGGGTGCATCCTCACTCTGCCCTAGATGTGGAGTGGAGGGCGTGGATTTTGCCCGCATGTTTTGGTCTTGTGTGAGCCTAACTGATTACTGGGAGGCGGTGGTGGCCTGCCTGAATGCTGTCACGGATCGGCAACTTGAAGCGGATATGGGCGTTTGCTTACTGCTGTGGTTCCCTCACACCCCTCGCACGCGCATTACCAGCAAATTTTATGACTTGGGCCTAATACTGGCCAAACGGGAGATCACCATGCATTGGAAATCTAGCCGGGGCCCCAGTTACTCGCGATGGAGGTCCACTCTGGAGCGGTGGGCGAAGGCTGAGAGCGCATTGCGGCTGCAACAGTCCAGGCGACTAGATAATGACAGGGCGTTAGAGACGGCCAGAGCGTGGGAGGCACTAGTGACCGCGCTCCAATTGCCAGAGAGTGACCAAAGTGAGGATGGTGAATTAGCGACACCGTAGGATGGCTATGCGGAGGGGTTCCCCGTTCCCGGTGAAGTGCACCACTGTAACAAGTACCGACGGAGATCCAGGGAGTTCAGGTTCCCCATTGGTATGCACTACCTACCTTCTCCTCTCGACTGGTTCGAGGAGATGACTGGCTGTTGATTATCAACTAATGAGAGAGAAGACCCAGCGCACTGACTAGGGGGGTGGGATCCAGGGAGGGAAGGTTCGTGGGAGTGTTATCATAAAAGGCATATGGTCAGAGAGGTACTGTTATGCTGTAATGTTGAATATGACTGCATAGCTTACTCATTGTATTGAGGTGTAACAACCTGAATTGCCAATAAAAATTGTTTTTACAAAAAAAAATGAATTAACATCATATTGATTTTTGTCTTTTTTGATAAAACATATAATTGTAGATTCCTTAAACTCCGCAGGGACGTGCCCACCTAACCTAACATAATTATATACATTTTTCAAAGGATTTGCTAATTCTTTAAAGAAAACCTTGTAAAACTCAATTGGGAATCCGTCCTGGCCGGAAGCCTTTCCTCCTGAGGTTGCCTTTATGCAGTCTTGTATTTCTGAGGTATTTATTTCAAGAATGATTTGGTTGAGTAAATTTTTTCAAAATGGTTCAGGAAAATCCTAGAGATCTTGTCTCTATCCTCCTCCTCTAACCCGCTCTGAGGATCACAAACTTTCACTATCAGTGATGACTCCTGCCTTTTCCTTGTAGAGTTAGCTAATAATTTTCCCACCAACTGGCTGTCTTCGTAGACCTTTTGTTGGAAGGCTTTTGAGCTATTAATCTCTTTTGCAATAAAAAAATCCCGAAGAAGGGTTTTAGCCTGCTCTAGTTTGCTCGAATGACGTTGGAGCTGCAAGGTATATTCCCTCTCCACGTTTGACTGAAGCTCGGCTATTTTTGCCTTTCTTTCTTTTGCCTTAGCACTAGTGTATGCAATGATCTGGGCCGGTGCTGTTGCTTTAAATCCCCCCAGACAGAGAAAGGATCGGCTGTTTTATCGTTTATTTCAAAGAATTGTATAATCCATTCTCTAAATTCTGAAACCCATTCCTGATTTTGTAGCAAGGTGCGGTCCAGCTGCCACCTGGGACGTACCTCCTCAACTCCTCCAAGTACTAGCTCTAATTCAATTCTGGCGTGATCCGAAAATGGATTGCATCCAATCGCAATCCTTGAGATCTGAGAGGATCTAGATATTAAAAAGAAATCTATTCTGGAGGCAGTCCGAAACCGGTAGGAATACCATGTAAAGGATTCAACCTCGGGATTTCTATAACGCCATGGATCCCTTAATTGATATTCATTTAAGAGTGCTTCAAAGAAACGTTTTTTTTTAGGCTTTAGCTGTTTCTTTTTCTTATTAGAAGTATCTCTTGACAAATCTTGAATATAATTAAAGTCGCCTCCTAGAATTATTTGTCCGGGGACTCCCCTTAAAGATTCATAAATTTCTGATAACCCGGAGATATCATCTAAGATGGGGCCATAGTAATTCACAAAATTTATAATTTTGTCTTGTAATTTTGCCACCACCCATATCCACCTGGCCTTGGCATCTCTATGAACCTGTAGGAATTCCCAGGCTAGATGCCTTGAGAAATAAATGGCAACCCCTCTCTGGGCCACCCCTGCTGATGAAAAAAATACATTGGAGAAGTATCTAGGAATAAACAACACGGGACTATTAGACTTCAAATGAGTCTCCTGAAAAAAGACCACCTGGGGTCTAATAGATATTATCCATTTCACCAGCGCCCCATATTTCTGTTTGTTTAACATTCCATTTGCATTAATTGACAGGATATTACAGGTATTACATTTCATAAAGAAAAAAAAAAAACAATCTTATCTCTGTTGAGTACCTATTAATAAGCCTAGAAAAAGTGACATTCCGATTGCTCATATTCCTTTTTGCTGCATTTACCCCCACCCCCTCCTTTCCCAGGAATGTGGAGACTCCCATCCCTGCCACGCTTGCCACATTCCTCCCACTTCTTCTGGACTGGGTGTCCTTTTGTAACACCCTAGGTGACCCGTAGATCTGATTCCGCCCCATAATACTGTTGTGCATTATGCCTACTAGGAATAGAAAAAAAAGGAAACACAAAGTTAAAGCAACCAGAGGAGAAAACTTCAGGAAACAGGGGAATATTGCCAAGCCTAGAATACATTTTTTACATTTTTCAGGCCCTAGCTCCTGAAGAGATCTCCTTGAGAAGAGATTGCGCCTCGTCTACATCCGTTAACAAGTAGAATTTTCCTTTAACCAGGACCTTCAATTTTGACTGCTGCGCAATCGAGGCTTGCGCGCCATTTGCCTTAAATAAGTGTAGAATTTTCACAAATTCTTTTCTTCTTTTTGCAGCCACTGCCGTCATATCTGAGAAGATCCTGCATTTTACAGTTTCTGATACTGAAAATTGGCGTTGTTGAAAAGCTTTGGAAAGAATCTTCTCCTTGATCCTGTAGTCAGCAAAGTTCATAAGAATAGTTCTTGGAAATGGTGAATTTGGGAAGCGCTGGGCCGGGACCCGATGAGCTCTTGTTAATGTCAGGTCTCCCTCAAATTCAGGTAGAACTATGCGGTGAATAAAAGAATCGGCCCACTGAATTGTATCGGAGCCCTCTATTCCTTCCGGAACCCCCACAATCCTTAGGTATGACCTTCTTGAGTGATTTTCGAGCTCCTCTAGTTTGTTTTCAAGGTAGTTTTTCTTCTTTGCTGCCTCCTTTGCTTCCCCCGAAACCAGGTTCATTTGGTCTTCTAGAGTAGAGATCCTAGCCTCTGCCTCCTGAAGTTTCTTCGGGATCACCAACATAGATTCCTCGAATTTATCCATTCTTGAATGAAGGGCGGCTATCTCTACTTGCTGATTATGCTTAATTTCTCGGATCTCATCAAGAATTAAATTCAGCATTTCACGGATATCTAGCTGGTATTTCACCTCTGATGTCTCCTCTGGCCCCGAAAAATTATTTTTACCTACCAAAAGTTTTGTAGTAGAGTCTGAGTTGCTCTTATTGGAGCACCCCGGTTCCTCATCACCCTCTGCATTTGGGATTCCCAATACCTCGCCTTGTATATCTAGAAATATGGAGCAGTCTTGCGTACAACCCTGCACACCCAGCTCCTCTTCTATGGAGTTGGAATTTCCGAGAGATTGCGAAGCACATAGAGGAAAAAGTACAGATGTCCCATCACGACAAGGTAACTTAGACGTATTCGTTGGGCCAGGGTCGTTGGGACAGGCAAGATTGACTGGTGAGGGGGGTAAGGCAGGTGAGGCGGCAAGAGCTGAGGCGAGAGCTAAGGTTGTGGGGGATTGTACAGAGAGAGTCTTAGGAGTGTTTTTTTTTTGCAAAAAGCGGATATTCTTTTATTTCTTTTCCTCCTTTACCCGCTTTATTTTTGATCTCTTCTGCATGAGATGGTGTTTCTTGTACTAATACCAAGGTACCCGCTGGTAACTCTGCTTCTATCTGTGGTTCAGACTCTAATTCTGGTTCTGGTTCTGTTTCTAGTTTGGTCTGAATCGTCAAGTTGCAGTTATCTTGGCAGTCAATTGTGGTCTTCTTTGTCTCCTTGATTTGCAATGAGCTGGGAGGAATAGACAGTTCATCATCTGAGGACTCCGGGAGCGTATCTCCCGCCGAGCTCTCTCCCCCAGCTTTCCCCTTATTTTTGTCATTTCCCCTGGCTGCTCTGCGAAAGGTCTTTTTAGCTAGGGCTAGGCTGGTTCTTGCTTTCTGGCAGGCAGTCAACTCGACTTTGCTGGATTTTATAACCTCCTCACCCTCTCTTTGAGGTTTGCCCATTGTAGCGTGCAAGCGTGCAAAATTGGTAAAGTTCAGCTCCCTTAAAAGTTTCTTACTGGTGCTCTCGCAAAAAAAGTTTTTCCTTTCCCCTTATGTATATATATATATATATATATATTTTTTTTCTTCTTCCCCCCCTTTTTTTAGGCCAGGCGTTACTCACGGTGATAGGCGTGATACAAGTCCAAAATTTCTTATCTTGCCACCGGAGCGAGGGTTTTCAGGGGGTTACTGAGTCCAAATCCATCCATCAACCTCCTCCTATCCGCAGGTTACAGCCTCCAGCCTACAGCCCCTGGCTGCAAATAATTCAAGAATCAGGGGGGAGTGCGGAGTCACAGAAATAAACGATCCCGAGAAAAATCCCTTTTAATCAGCAGCAATAGCAAGAGGAAGAGACTTCCCCCGAATCCAACCTGAGCATGGAAATCCCAGTGTCCGCGAGGCTCAGGGGCTCAGGGTGCCGAAATGCCGAACGCGGAAAAGCAAGCAGACAGGCTGTAATCTCCCAGCCGCTTACAGAGGCCACAAACACCCCTCGACCTTACACTGTGCCTGTGAGCTCCAGCCGCATCGCCCCCGCTGAAGTCCGTGAGGGTAAAACGGCTTCGGGACAGGAACAAAAGAAGATCTCTGCTGCGGCATTTCAGATGGCGTTCGCCATTTCCAAGAGGCGGGGTCACAGACCACGGGTCACGGGAGGCTACACGGAGGCGTGGAGCTCCGCAGCCATTGCAAATCCGGCCCGTCTGCCAGCCGGGCTAAAGAACGGTGATGGATTAAACCCAGATCTTTTGACTGGGTGTGAGTGTTTGATTGATTCAGATGCTCCGTCCATCACCACCCCCTTTTGTACCGCTTTTGGCTTCCATAAGTGTGGCAGGGTATGCTCACACGTGAGTCCCTTGCTCACTTTGCCACTGGATTCAAGCAAGCCGGGCTGAAGACGGCTGGAATGCCAGAAACCGGTCCTCGGAAGCTTGTTTCCGGTCCAGGGAAGACATGGCTTGGCAGTTCGGGCTGGACTGTTCCCATGAGGCACAGGGTCAGACTGATTTGCATATATACATATAGCCATGTCAGAACTGGGGTGGCAGAGTGGGCTAAAGAACAGTGATGGATTAAAGCCAGATCTTTTGACTGGGTGTGAGTGTTTGATTGATTCAGATGCTCCGTCCATCACCACCCCCTTTTGTACCGCCTATAACATGAGAGCATAGTCCTAAGCGTACAATGTAGGTATAGCCCACAAATCTGTCACACCTATCTCAGTTCTGAGCACTGAAGCTGAATATGATTGTAATCATTTACATGTAGGAGTAAGGGTAAGATGTGTTAGTATTTCTCTGCATTTTATGTTGGTTTGTAGACCTTGTATATCCTGCAAAGCGCTCTGATACCCTCACAGGTCAAGTTCGCGCTCTATAAGACACTAAAATAAATAAATAAATAAATAGATAAATAAATAAGAAGAATCATTTTAGAAGTGTCTGCAGTCCTGTACAAGTAATGTAAAATCCTAAACCACAATGACAAGATCCCCTGGCTAGCCTTTGTTAAAAAAGAACTGTATAGGCTTGGCTTTAGTGAGCTGTGGGTGACTCCAGAAACTGGCTGTAACAAGGTCTCCAGGAAAAGACTAATGGAAGTATACAAGGAACAAAATCTTGCATCCTACATGACTGCACTTAATATTGGCACCCTAACTAATTGTTTTACTCAATCCAAAAACTCTTATAAATTTGAAACTTTTTTGGATTTTATATATCCGATCATGGCAAGGAAGCTGTTCATACAGTGGCGGTTTGGCTCTCTACCTATTAAATCCTTCACTAGTAAATGGACCAATGGAGGGGATAAACTATGCCCTGGCTGCAATCTGTGTGATGAGGAGGAAATCCATGTTCTGTTTTTTTGCCCCACCTATAAATCACCAAGGAAATATTGGTTGGTGCCCATATGCAGGAACATGGCTATAAGGAACTGTTTGACATCTTACAGAATATTGAAATCTGACCCCTCCCCCCACATTGTTTTTGCCGTTTCAAAATTTCTCCTTACCATGTGGCGCATTAGGTCCAAGCTGGTTAAGGATAAACCAATATAGAATGAATGTCCCTGCCTTTGCCCCACTGTAACATATGGCTTCTGCTGGTAAATGCCTTTTATTATATTGTTTATTTTATTCCCATGTCATGAACTATGCTGTTCCCTGTTCATGTATTTTAACTATATGACTTTTTTTTTTTTTTAAATATTGCTGTATATGTTTGCATGTATCTTTTATGGTCTAAATGGCCGAAATAAAGATTTTTTGGATTGGATTGGATTAATGTAAAATCTATGAGCAAAAGTGTAGAACATTTCCTTTTTTTTTTTGAGGGTTTTCAGATTAGTACACAGGAATACACCAATGTAAGGATTTAGGGTATGTCTGTGTTGTTTTTCTCTTTTCCTCTGAGTTTAGTAAATTAATACTGACTTCCTTGGCTGCTTGGGACTGGGTGATATTGCTTTTATACTTGCCAATAGGTCCAGGCTGTTGTTTCTTTTACTCTCACATAGATGGATGGAAGTGGTTCTTGGGTGTCTTGCTAATATATGGGGCGTCCCAAGACTAGGAAATATTTTGAGACTATCCTCTCTGTTGATAGACTGTTTCTGTGCCTTGTCTAAAGACCTTTTGTTCTGTCCACCAATACATATTTGCTGCCTTACAACCATTGCCAGAGGGGCCCGGAAATCAGATTCAGCCTGGAGAGTCAGCGTCAGCATCAGTCCAGCTTGAAGCCAAAGTGAAGGTAACCAGCACAGGCATTGCTGGCAACTAGGACCTCAGTGAAGGCGGAAGCCCTGTGATCAAGTGTGTACCCCTGCCACTGTCTTGGACGAAAGATGGGGTCACAAATCAGAAATCGTGGAACATGCCCAGTTGAGAGTCACAGAACGACCAGAATGGCGAGGAGGCTTTGCTGGAGGCGACCCCTTTTGAAACAAGGGTTGCTTCAGAGACCCTAGCATCAGCATCAGGCCTCTCAATCCTGGTCCTAAAGTGAATGCAAGTTTTCTCCTTTGTTTGTTGGTCTAGAGATACCTGGGTACACTGGATGCAATTTGTGGCCCCAATGAATGAGCAGTGCGCCAGCAGAGCAATACAGGAGTTAAGGAAGGACTTGAGATTAGGGTACATGTGCTGTGTTTCTGGTGCCTGTTAGATTAAAGTGAAGAAAACTGGTGCACTGCCTGAGACACTGGACAGGATTGCTGAGAGCGTTTGCCTGGTGGGTGACTGCCCTATCCTGAAAGAAGAGACTTTTTCCTTGAAACTGGGCTGTGATTCTTGAGTTGCGAGTTGTGCAGCTCCACCGTGGAAACAACAAGAGCCTGCCTTTGAGGCTCAAACGTGCACAGGGAGAAGACTCCCCCTCTGGCTTGGTTGTACAGCAGCTTCAATTTCCCCAAGAACTTCTTCTTTTTTTTCAATAATGTATCCCTTTAGTCGTCCCATTTTTAAGGAGGAGCTGCCCTTTGCAGCTCTTCGTCCTAATTCTTATGGCCCTGTGTGATCTTCCATGTCCCAGATATGATTGATGTTCTAGCCCTCATAAAAGGAAAATATAAAAGTCAATTGGAAAATGTTTTTATTAGATATGTGTTGTTGGCTATTCTGAAATTAAAATGAATAGTCACTGAAATGCATAGGAGCCCTGAAAATGTTTCCTAGATGATTTTAGGATTTGCTTTTGCTTAGGACTAGAAAATGATAATTCTGTTTGTAATAGTGGTCATTACTCCCTCCTACTGTCTGTATGTTAATTATGACCTAATGCTCCGTTCCCTTTGTATTCCTGATTGTACCGGCTTAATAAATGTTTAGAATGGAAAATGCTTACCTAGCAATGAATTAGGATATTGATAAATTTATGAAAATTAATGTGCAAATATTTTCTATGTTCCTACTGGATCATAGGAATGTCTTTAGCTCATGCTAAAAGGAGCATCTGTTAAATATTGGACGGATTTGTTAGCATGAGCTGAAAGCCATTTTGTATTTCTGGCAGCCATTTTAGTTAGCCATGTGCTGCCATGTGCTCGCCATGTGCTCTGTCCTCCCTCAGTGTTAACTGCTCTTTTAATCTGCCTAGAAACGAACTATATTTAGCATCTTCCACCTTCGCACATGCCCAGAAGGGCCTAGCTAGTAAAATGCACCTGCTTCTCTAGTATAACTGTCTGGCTATGCTGCTGTATGGAGAAGTAACTCTCCTCCAACTTTGTTGAGCAAGCAGATCTTGTATGCCCATCTTAGTCTTTTTTGCATGCTTACAGGAGCCAGGTCTGCCCCTTGGTCTTATGATGACTATGCAACCCTAAGCATATATAAGTCCTCTGTGTTCTGTACTCCTTAGACTGCCTCATTCAGTTGCTAAGGCTTCTGTGTGACGTAGTCTCACTCATTTGAGGTTAATACAGATGCTATTTTATATTTCAGCTTCTGTGCCAATTTCTTCTTTGTTGATTTAAAAGGACCAAGTATCAGTGGGACCCCTGAGAAGGTTTTCTATTTTCTACAGTACCACCCCCCCAATGTTGCAAATGTGTGAATTTCCTCAATTTGATTGGTCAAAAGACGAGTAGAGGTCATCACACCATACCAGTTATGAGGTCATGCTCTTCAATATTCATATTAATGTTCCCGCTCAACATTTTATTTTCCCATGCACTTTTATTCCACCCAGCAGTGAATGTATCAATAAGAACTACAATGTATTATAACAGTTCGGTTCAGCTTCCTCTCCAAGGGTCAAGAGGTAAGCTTCCCAGGAACATCTTCTAGAAAGTCTGGAGTTGGCCGGGTTTCAATGTCAGTGCTTCAGGAATTTGAGTTTCTCTGCACAGGCGCAGTTCCTCCAAAGATGGAGTTCAGAAGTACATGTCAGGCCCAAAATACGATACATGCAAAAGTAGAAAAGAAACAGTTTTAGAACAGGAAATATATGAATGCACTGTATACCACTTATCTCTACTCTATTCCCATTACTTTATTTTAACTACAGCATTAGGAATTAAGCAGAACAAACAACTTAGTAAAAGCAGCAATGCAAGCATTAGAGCATGAGAACATAGAGCAACCATCTTTAGTTCTAGTGCGCAGAAGCAAGAATTTTGACAGACGCATGCGCAGAAAAGTTCCCGCGTTGCGGCGGCCTTTTTAGGTTAATCGAGTTACGGTTAGTAAAACCACATAGGAAAGCTTCCCCTAGATACTAGAAATGTTGTGTTTTGCATTGTTAATAAGACAAAACATGTTTATTAGTGTATTACAGTTTATTTTGGGAGGGCTGAGTCCAAGCAAGTCGCTTTACGTGCAGAACCTTGCTCCATCAATCCCCTCTTTGATGATATTTTATATCATATATATTACAGAAACAGATGCCAACTTTTCAACATTTACTCATTTCTATTTTCTCTTTTAGGCTTTTCCCCATTATTCATGTGGAACTTTTTCATTTTCTTGAACAAATCCCCATTTAATTCTTCAAGCTCAATTTCAATGAAGTTTCTTTTCTTTCCTTTCTGATTTACTTTATATGTTTCCTTGTGTGTGCGACATTTGCAACAAATTATTATCCCTAAAATCAGTAGGGCTACTCCCATCATTGGCATCAGTATTTTACCTTCAAAACTTTTTCCTACGTTAGTAACCCAACTACCTATTGAGGAGAGACCACTAATTAGTCTCTTCCATGCACTGTCAACCTCCAGTGGTTTCAGTTCTTCTCTCAAATTAGTAATATTTCTGGCATACATTTAATTTTCACACTTTCGTCTGGAATGTAAGTGCAACAATGTTGCGTCTTCAGCATTCTACAGACTCCGCCCTCTTTTGCCAATAATATGTCAAGAGCAAGTCGATTTTGTAAAACCATTGATCTTACCGCAACCAATTCGGTATTGATCGTCAAAAATCCACTAGCAGTGTCAGTCGATAAGCGATCCACCATTGTTGACAATTTGCAAATTCTTTGTGTGTTCAGAGCCACTCCCACTGAAGATATTATTGCACTAAATATGTCACCTACAATTTCAGCAAATGATGCTCTTTTCCTACGAGTTAGTCCATTTGTTTCTTCATTGCTTCCAGTGATTTTCTCCACATGGTACACCTTTGGGAATACTATTCTAAAATAGCAACTCCCATACCAATGATCAGGCAATTTAAAATAGGCCTTGTTCCCATAAATTCCAGGATAAACTGGTACAGTTCCATCTTTGAAACCCCAACCCCCAGTAACTTTGAAATTGTGTTCACATTCACTGGAACCAATGAATATATTATTATAATATTCAGTTTTCTCCCTATGGAGACAGAGTTTCCCTTTCTTTTCGAAATCCAGAGACATAGCAGCTTGAGTCGTGCCATTAGAGGTAAATTCTTTATTTTCAGCCCATTTAGGAATCTTTCGCTTATGATCAGTGGCTTTTCTATGGAAATCCTTTCTCCTTTTCTCGACTAAATCTAAAAACACCTTCTCTTTCACTTGTAATGTGCATGTTAGATTTTCTTTGTGAGCCTTAGCTATATCTATTGATCATACTGTTAGAAAATAATCTCCCATGAAGTGAGAGGAGTCTCTAGTACTAGAAATACGATTTAAATTTCTACGTAAAGGAACTTCAGAAAAGACTACATCAAAATTAGAATACTAATATTGTAATTTTCCAGTTCTATAAAACAGACAAGCTAAAATGCTACATGAAATACCATAGGTCAGAGGTAAATAATGGTAAGTGACCCCTTCAGCTACTGATGTGCGCAACTTCATGCACACGTAGCAATCACTGATTTCCATAGTTTCTACATAATGTACTAACAGATTAGCAAAAACATTTAAATGAGTTCTATTTGTAGCTCTTCTATAATGTAAGTCTCCCTCATCTGGTGCTCCTAAATCTACTCCAGGTTGCTTAAGACTAACTGCTTTCTCATGTGTATGTGTATCTATTGTCTCAGGTGAATCTACTTGCTCAGGTATATTAGTGTTATTTTGCAATTCTTTGCTCATTAGGTAAGGTATAGCTAATGTCAATCCAAACCATACTATAAAAATAATAATAATAATAATAGGCACACTTATAAAGCGCAATGGTTACATTGAAGACAGTGTGTCCCCGTGCTGCGGTAATGTTGCCGAGATACTGCTACCCTCCACCACCACCCTACATATCTCGTGGGAAGAGGTACATTTTAAAGTTTTTCCTGATGCAGCTCTCCTGGACCTCCATCCGGAGACCCACCGGGAGCACATTCCATTGCTTAGCAGCCAGTAAGCGGAAGGACCGTCCACCCATCCTAGCTCTCTTGACAACGGGTACACACACCAGACCCACTCCACCCGATCTCAGCTGATGTGTGGGGACATAGGGGGTCAATAGCTCGGAGAGATATGATGGAGCACTCCCCTGCAGGATCCGGTGACAGACACAACTGCCTTGAATATGACTCTTTCCCTTATCGGGAGCCAGTGTAGCACCGCCCGAGATGCCCTTGCAGATGACCTTCTTGTGCGCCTCAGGATTAAGCGGGCTGCCGCATTCTGTACTCCCTGAAGATGGAGCATACATTTGGTTGTCGCACCTAGATAGAGGATGTTGCCATAATCCAGGCGCGACGTCACCAAGGCATGGACCATGGTCTTCCTGGCCGCCTTGGGCAGTAGGTCCAGAGTTTTCCGCACGAACTTCAGGACCTCAAAGCAGGTGCCTGCCTGGTTTGATAGTCAAAAGAGAGGTTAGTGTCTAACCATTCTCCCAGATTTTTTGCCGGCACACAGGGCGTGGGTGTCGTCCCCAGATTCAGGGGCCACCATGCCGAGGACCTCACTGTTGGAGGCCTACCCACCACAAGTACCTCCGTCTTGTTGCCATTCAACTTCAGGCAGTTCATTGGCATCCATGCAGCCAGTTCTTGCAGGCATGCCGTGAAGTTGGAGGCAGCCATCTCAGATGCCTGGGTCAGGGAGACCACCAGCTGAGTGTCGTCAGCATAGGATACAACCCTGATCCCAAACCCATCCACAATCTCTGCTACTGGAGCTACGTAGAGATTGAACAAGGTCGAGGACAGGGTCGATCCATGCGGCACTCCCTGACTCAGCTTGATGACTCTAGAGTAGTGATCACCCTGTCTCACCTGGAAGCAACACCCAGACAAAAAAGATTTTAGCCAGCTCAGGGCACTACCTGACACCCCTCCATTTCTCAGGCATTGCACCAGTGTGTGGTGGGCCACAGTGTCAAAGGCGGCACTTAGATCCAGCAGGATCAGGCCCGCCATTTGACCTGCGTCCACAAATTGCCTGATGAATTCAGTGGCGAAGAGCAGAGCAGATTCAGTAGAGTACCGTGCTCGAAAACCAGACTGGGTGGGGTGAAGGAGACCACATTCCTCAATGTATGCCATCAGTTGCTCATTCACCACTTTTTCTGCCACCTTCGCAAAGTACGGCAAAAGTGAGATTGGTCGTAAATTGTCTAGTTGGTCTAGACCAATATGTGGTTTCTTAGGGAGCGGCAGGACCACAGCTTCCTTCCAGCAGCTAGGTATTCTACAAGTCCTAAAATATATCTCCACCAGATGTCTTATATAGGGCTCCAGGTACTCCAAACTCCCTCTAAGCCTTTTTGGTGGTGCCGGGTCCCTAGGGGATCCGGACTTGATGCTGCGGCAGATTTTAATTAGCTGTTCCTGGAAGGGGCATCAAAAATTTCTTCAGCCCCTCTCCCTCCTCCGTAAATTCTCTCTCCTCTGTCCCTTCATCTCCCACTCTGGCCGATTCAGGGAAGGTGGAATATATTTTCTCCACTTTATCGGAGAAAAACTCAGCCATCCGTAATGTGGCGGGGGTAATTTTGTTGAGGATGGCGGGCGGATTGCGCCCGCCGGGCCTGCGGTAGCTAACGCCGGCCCGGCGGAGGAAATCCGCCCGCCGTCCTAATGGGCCCCATAATGTTTTATATATTACAATATATACATTAACTTTATGTTCCCTCTGAGGAAATGGATGATAAACTGAAGATGAAGCCGACGATCATAAACTTTATCTTGCTCATAGTTTGGTCACCCTTAATTAAATCACAGAAATGAAACTAATCATCCTATGGGTGTGGTTTATATACGTTTTGGTTATTGAAGTCACTATGGAACCAATTTAGTGCTCCTCCCATTTTTTTGTCACGTTTTTCAGTTGACACGTGCTCACATTTCCACTGTTTAACTTGCGCATGTGTTTTTGTAAACGTGAAATTTGTTAAACTGTTTTAGTTTCGTTTTATATCCTCATACGTATTCGCTCATTCTTTTTCTTTTAATTCTTTCTCTCTTTTATTATATGAGTATTAAAATAAATACCTTTGTATTTATTATTTTAAACAAGTATATTTATTGGTTACTGTGTACAGTTTCTGTCCACAATTTTAATACACTTCCCCACCCAAAACCCCTATTATCCTTATTTTTTTTAAAAGGTGCAATTCCATTTTTTTATTTATTCGAGTTTTAAAAGAAATATATTATTGTTGATGTGCGAGTTCCTTCCCTTATACACAGTTGATTGCCACATCTCTGAACATCTGAAGGTACCTGGTGGGCTAGTTGGCCCCAGGGACCCATAGGATTGAGGAGGAATTAATTCTCTAACCTAAAACGCGCCACAGGGTGTGTTTGCAGACATGTCACCTCAGGCCACGTCCCCTTCCTTCACTACTGTGCCCCGTTGCGGGTTTTAAGTTGGGGAATTAATTCTCTTTTAATACTGAGGTTCCCTGAGGGCCAAGTATCCCAACAGGTATTTCCAGTATGCGCCACGGAGCTGTGTTGCAGACAGGTGTTCAGAGGCCATGCCCCTTTTTACACCTCTCTGCAACACAGCTCTATGGCGCTTCTTGGAGGTACCTAGTGGGCTGGTTTGACCCTACGGACCCTCTAAAATCAGCCGAACTACGAATTCCGATTTACTCACCTGTTATCAGGAGATACCACAGTGCTGCATCTTTGAGCCCAGTACTGATCCTGAAAAGTAATTCTACCCGTACTTACCAGTAACTTGAATTTTCTTCCATAGGCTAACATTAACTGGTTTCACTTGGCGTTTTCGAACTTTAAAATATTCACCTAAAATCATTTGAACATCGAATTCCGATTTACTCACCTGTTATCAGTAGAGAACCCAGTGCTGCATCCTTTAGCCCAGCACTGACCCTGAAAAGTAATTCTAAGCGTACTTACCAGTAACTTGTATTTCTTTCCATAGGTATCCATTGTCTGGTTTTCACAAAAAAAGTTTCTGAGCCTCGATTCTCACAAACTACAAATGTTCCTTAAAAATCGCCTGTATAACTTAAACGCCTTGTTTAACTGTTTACAGGAGATGCACCAGTGCTAGATCCAGGATCCACCACTGAGTAAGAAAAAGTAACGATAACACTACTTACCTGCTAAGTGAATTTCCTCCCATAGGATAACATTGGTCATTCTATGTGAAAAAGTGTCAACTTTTAAAATACAATAATATTCCTTAGAAATCACAACTGTAACCAAACCGATTCACTCAAATATTTACAGGAGATGTACCAGGACTGAATGTAGGATCCAGTCCTGTGGTTAGAAAAGTAATCCATAAAGTAACTAATCGTATTTAACTAGAAATTCCCTTTGAGCTCAATGTTGCATTGTGTTCGAAATTGTGTTGCCCATTGCAACAACTGTAACTACTGTACTTAAAAGTCTATTGCCTATTTGCAAAGTAGGTAAACTAAAGTAATTCATTCTGAGAAAGTATATTTTGTAATGTAATGTATAATGTAATTATAATGTAATCTAAAAAATAAAATATCTAAAAATATATAGTAAATCAGTATAAAAAAATAAATATAACAGTTAATACATTTAAAAATTGTCATTTACAAAACCTTTGAAATTCACTGAAAAAACCATAGATTTCAGACATCTTATAGTTAGGAATTAGCATTTAAAAAACCCTTAGAAAATCACTGAAAACCATAGGTTTTAGGGGTGTTACAGTTAGCTGGACATTTCACTCATACAAAACCATTGAAATTCCTCTGTTAAAGTTAGTTGTACTAACTGTAACTCTCGTGCCCGCAATTCACTGCTGATGATGTCACATATTACATCATTCATGACATGGTCAGTATGACACCTCCTTCCTCTCTACTGCCCTCTCCACCAACTGCTTGTTTCCCTCACCAATAAGTTTATTCTGTCTGATCTGGGACTGAACCCAACTTTGTAAATGAATATACTTGAATCTTGAGAGACCGCTACCCACTCTCATCTTTAGAGCTTCCCATGAGATTGACTTTTTATTACTAACCAGATCTCCCCATACTTCTTGTCCAGCATCTTTAAGTGGGGTTGCCCGGTTATCCCGAAGGCATTCTGGCGAGCCCAGAGAGTCCCAGAATGGTGCTAAATTAGAGAAGTAGTTGAGTTATGTCAGATTTCTTAATTTTGCCCATATTTTGGAAAATCCTTGTAGGACCTTCAGTTTGACTTTTGTCATACTGGTATTGGGCCATTGAAGAGGAGGTTGATGTGGAGTTTAAGTTGGCTAACAAGCTCTGGAGTGAACAAATGCCAGGTGTACAGTACGAGCTATTTAAACATTTATTTTAAATACATTCATTTTTAGATATCGTATTGTTAAGATTACATTACACATTTTTAATATATATATATTTTTTTAAAATGTAATAGATATATATTTTTTAAAATATTTTTATAATATTTTCAGTTTTCTATTTTTTTACAGTTTTTTGAGCAGTCCCGCACCCAAATTGTACCACTCTCAATAGCTGTGCAGAACGTAGCCGCCATTTTACATTTGTTCTGTAGGATGCGCATAGGGTATGCGATGGGTACATATTTTCATGTGCGATTGCTATGCGACCCGTACGTGACTTCAAGCGCATACGCAACATATACGTATCACGCCACACCGCACGCACGCGTTTCCGCGCGACTTCCGCGAAATCTTTTGATATAAAAAATATATATATATATGTATTTGATATAAATATTAAGGGGAAAAAATATTCTTTTAGTTTTAATAAACTTTTATTACTTTTATATGCAATTTGGAGAAGTCGCGCTAGATGATGATTCATTGGTTTATAACACTTACTGTTCTATCTATTGAAGAACTCCACCCATTTCAATTACTCTTCTTAGACCTGTGTTACAAGAAGACCTATCCTGAAAAGAACGTCACTTATTGTTCCTCTTAAAACCGGAACTTCTTTTTTGGAATCAAAAATTGCTACATCACTGCAAGAATCATCTGATTCTGATGATTTTGTTACTCAACAATTTGTACCAGAACCTCGCCCTCCCAAAAGATACACATCCATCGTATGGACATTTTTTACTTTTCGAGAGGGGCAAATGAAATGTAATGCCACCAAAGTAACATACAAGATGTGCCAGGCAGTACTGCCCAGAGGGGATCCAAACAAGAAATACTCCTGTGGCACTGCTAGTATACACAAACACCTCCAATCCATGCATCCTGTGAACTATGCTCACAAAGAATGTAGAAGTCTTCGCCAAAATATACCTCCACCACCGGCAATACCAAGTACCTCTGCAGCATTACCTTAAACATCACGACCAGCCTTACGTACCCAATTCGTGAAAGTTAGAATGCACTGCATGAAGTGCCATCATTTAATTTGTTATAGGGAGAGCAATCAGTAGACCTAGTTTGCAGAGCAATTGATAACTATCAATGCTAGTTTTTTTTATTCCCTCAAAGTTCATGGTTTTGTTTATCCTGTGATTTTTTTTCTTTCTAAAAAAAACAAAAAAACGTTAAAAAAAATATAAAAGTACAAAAAAAGGTCTTTTCAGTACTAACTACTTAAAGAAAGAGTTAAATGTATATGCTAGTGTGTGAAAGTTTACATAAATGTATACACACTGCATAATTGAGTAAAGAATGCATTTGTCATATATGGTGAATGTATAACTGCAGAACTATAAGGAAGTGCTGTAGCATGACACTGTAAGCTCTTTAGCTACAGCATGCTTTGCTATTTCTGAAGGACAGAGATGCAACATATGTACATAAATATGTTGGAAGTCTGTCCTTTCCTCTGCACTGCTGTTTAAACTACAGGCATGTGGTGATACACGCACCCTTGCACCATGGTGCAACAATATCTGTGTCGTGTGGAGTTTGTTTTTGTGCAGGATCACACACCTTCCTGCACAAAAACAATCAGTGATGGCATTTTTCTCCTACAATGCATGCTGTGCATCGTAGCGTATATTGTAGGGAAAAAATGAGGAGAAATGAAAAAAAATATACGGCAGATTTACAATCTCTCTGCTCCACCTTGTCACTTTTTGTGACTTACTGGTTACGCAGGTGGCTCCTTCATATTTACAAGGAGAGAAAAAGTTACCCTGTGTGTAGGGGGTCGTGCTGGGGGTAGTGTTTTAAGGTTCAGGATAGTGCAGTGGTGTTCGTGTACCGTAAGGGACAGTGTTTTAGGGTTTAGGGTAGTGCAGTGGTGTTTATGTACTGTAGAGGTCCATGCCGGGGTTAGTGGTTTAGGGTAATATGGTGGTGTTTGTGAAGTGTTGGGGGTGTGCTGGGGGTATGTATTAACATTACACTATGACCACCCTAAGCACAATTATCAGTAGTAATCACCAAAATATTCCAGGTGAAGTTATCAGCAGAATGCTAGGAAAACGTTTATCAAAATTAAATGCTTCTAATCAAGTAAAATTCAAATCATCACATGCAGTGTGCCACAAATGGTATTACCACAGCACTAAGCCTCCCCAACTTACATTTAAAGTGGATAAACATGTTTCATTTGACAGACCCATAGGCCAACGCTGCAGCTTCCACATGCTTCAACACCCTCCACATACTCAGCAAGACCTTCAAATGGACCCACCCCCCGAATCAAGGAAGACCATCACCCAAGCACTCATCACCCACAGCCTGGACTACGGGAACGCCCGCTATGCCGGAATCAACAAATCTCTACTCCACAAACTTCAGACTGTCCAGAACACCGCTGCCAGACTCATCCTCAGCATCCCACGACAAGACCACATTACCCAGCATAAACGAGCACTCCACTTGCTCCCCATCGAAAAAAGAGTGTCCTTTAAGCCGCTCACACACACCTATAAAGCCCTCCACAATATCTCAATCTCCTTCTACACCCCGAAAAGAAACCTCCACTCCGCTGACCAGGCCTTGGCTGAAATCCTCTGTATCCACAGACCAGACAGGAGGCACACCCTTCTCCTACATCATGGCCAAGACCTGGGATGAACTCTCCCCCAGCATCAGATGAACTCATACACTCAAAGCATTCATGAAGACCCATAAGACCTAGCTTTTTGAATCACCAAACCTACACAAATCACCCCCACATACTCCCCCAGCGCCTGTAAACCCTCACAGGTGAGTACTGCACTCTATACATCCCTAATTGATTAATTGATACGCCACCACAGTGTGTGTTTCAGTGTTATCAACAGGCCCGGCCATTCGTTTGGCTCTCTGTAACTCTTAAAGGTAGTGAAATGAGCAGTACTACCTTCTTTAATATACACAGAATCTCTGAGATTGGCTTGGTTTGGCTTCACCTCTGAGAGCTACTTTCAGAGTGCTGGTGAGCTATCAGTAGCTCCTGAGCTACTAGTTGCAGACCCCTGGTATGTATAGAGAGGGGGGAACTGTAGTCCTGAAGCACAAATGTGAAAGTTATTACACCACTACATGCATAATGCACAGCACTTTGAATCACTCCATTCCCTAAAGCCTGGCTCACTGCATGAGTACATGCTTACTGACTGAATGATCACATTGATATAAGTACAGATACCGGGTGAGTTCTTAATTGCTTGATTTTTACTTAGTGAATGAATTACTTCATGGTACTGAAAGACTCATTTTGAAAGTGCAACAGAAGTCACACTGTGTTTGCTGGAGTATATAGACAGTGACAGAAGAATTGTAGGCCTAAAGCACAAGTGTGAAGGTGGTTACACCCCTACATGAATAATGCATAGTAGTTTGAAACACTGCATACCCTAAAGCCTGGCTTATTGCAAGAGTGTACGTACTTATGTAACTGCAAACACATCAACCAACGAAATCATTCTCTCTGAATTTTGCC